>NC_086103.1:17577384-18242855 GCF_963921235.1 Mobula hypostoma | reverse complement strand
CCCTCCTGGATTCCAACACCAACCTGATTTTCCCAATCTACCTGCATATTGAAATACCCCATGACTATTGTAATATTTCCTTTTTGCCATGCATTTTCTATCTCCCATTGTAATTTGCAGACCACATCATCTCTACTGCTTGGGGTTCTGTAAACAACTCCCATCAGGGTGTTTTTACCCTTGCAGTTCCTTAGCTTTATCCACAATGATTCAACACCTTCTGAAGCTATTTTCATCTCTCTCTAATGATTTGATTTCAATTTTTATCAAGAGAGCAACTTCTCTCCCTCTGCCACCTGCCTGTCCTTCCGTTACAATGTGTATCCTTGGACATTAAGCTCCCAGCTATAATGTTTTTCAGCCATAATTCAGTGATGCCTACATCATCCCTGCCAACCTGCAACTGTGCCACAAGTTCATCAATCTTATCCTGTTTAGAGAGTGCATTCAGATACAACACCTCTAGTCCTGTATTCACCCTTTTCGATTTTGTTCATCTTTTATACAGCAACTCATCCTGGTGATTGTAATTTTGCCCTATCAACAGCTGCTTCTTACAACACATTGCCTCTGTTTGTAAACCCCCTATCTCATCTTTAGCACTATCATTCGCCTTTCCTATTATACTTTTGCATTGAAGTATATGCAGCTCAGTGATTGTAACTCTACTTCCTTGACATAGTGCTACAGAGGGATAGGAGCTGACAATTTGGAAAACATTCATTTGGGGCAAGGGGAAAGATGATGCTATTTGGCAGGAACTTGGGAGCATAAATTGGGAACAGATTTTCTTGAGGAAATGCATGGCTGAAATGTGGCAAATGTTCAGGGAACATTTGCATGGCATTCTGCGTAGGTATTGTCCATTGAGGCAGGAAAAGGATGGTCAGGTACAGGAACCATGCTGTACAAAGGATGTGCAAAATCTAGTTAAGAAGAAAAGAAAAGATGAAAGTCTATGTTTAACCCTAGGTAATTTCTAAGTAAGTACATGTTCGGGACAGCATTGTGGGCCGAAGGGTCTGTATTGTGTTGTAGGTTTTCTGTGTTTCTCTGTTTCTAAACTAGGTACTGATAGAATTCGAGAGAATTACAAGGTTGACAGGAAAGAGGTTAAGAATGAAATTGGGAGAGCTCGAAGAGGCCACAAAAAAGCCTTGGTGAGCAGGATTAAGGAAAACCCCAAGGCATTCTACAAGTATGTGAAGAGCAAGAGGATGAGCTGTGTGAGAATAGGACCAATCAGGTGTGATAGTGGAAACATGTGCATGGAGTCAGAGGAGGTAGCGGAGGTACTTAATGAATACTTTGCCTCAGTATTCACCAGGGAACAGGACCTTGGCGATTGTGGAGATGAATAACAGCAGACTGAAACGCTTGAGCATATAGACATTAAGAAAGAGGATGTGCTGGAACTTTTGAAAAGCATTAAGTTAGATAAGTCACTGGGACCAGATATACCCCAGGCTACTATGGAAAGTGCGGGAGGAGATTGCTGAGCCTCTAGCAATGATCTTTGCATCATTAATAGGGACGAGAATTATTGGAAGATTGAATGGTTGAAAATATTAGATTAGATTAGATTATGAGGACACTCAGTCCTCGTTTATTGTCATTTAGAAATGCATGCATTAAAAAATGATACAAATGTTCCTCCAGAATGATATCACAGAAACACAGGACAAACCAAGACTAATACTGACAAAACCACATAGTTACAACAGTGCAAAGCAATACCATAATTTGATAAAGAGCAGACCATGGGCATGGTTAAAAAAAGTCTCAAGTCCCGATAGCCCGATCTTCTCATGCAGACGGTAGAAGGGAGAAACTCTCCCTGCCATGAACCTCCGAGCGCCTCAAACTTGCCGATGCAGCACCATTGGAAGCACCCGACCGCAGCGGACTCTGAGTCTGTCCGAAAACTTTGAGCCTCCAACCAGCCCTCGGACACCAAGCACCGAGCACCATTCTCTGCCGAGCACTTCGACCTCACCCCAGCCGCTGAACAACAAGCAAAGCCGAGGACCCGGGGCCTTGCCCTCCGGAGATTCTGGACCACACAGTAGCAGCGGCAGCAAAGCGGGCATTTCAGAGGTTTCACCAGATGTTCCTCTGTGCTCTCACATCTGTCTCCATCAAATCAGGATTGTGCACGGTACCCTACTTGACAAATAACAGATATCGCCACCGGAGTGGTCGCTGCGAACTGTGTCATGCCGCCATCTTCTCCTCCTCCTTCTATTGTTCTCCTCCCACTGAAACATTATTCCCTTGTTGAAGAAAGGGAGTAGAGATAACCCAGAAAATTATAGAACAGTAAGTCTTACTTCAGTGTTGGGAAAGTTGTAGGAGAAGATCCTGAGACGCAGGATTTATGAGCATTTGGAGAGACATTATCTGATTAGGGATAGTCAGCATGGCTTTCTCAAAGGCTGGTCATGCCTTATGAGCCTGATTGAATTCTTTGCGGATGTAATAAAACACATTGATGAAAGTAGAACAGTGGATGTAGTGTATATGGATTTCAGTAAGGCATTTGATAAGGTTTCCCATACAAGGCTCATTCAGAAAGTAAGGAGGCATGAGATCCAAGGAGAACTTGCTTTGTGGATCCATAATTGTCTTGCCCACAGAAGGCAGAGTTTGTTGTAGATGATTCGTATCCTGTATGGAGGTCAGTGACCAGTGGTGTTCCACAGGGATCTGATCTGAGAGCATTCCTCTTTGTGACTTTCATAAGTGACCTGGATAAAGAAGTAGAAGGGTGTGTTAGTAAGTTTTCTGATGACACAAAGGCTGAGTGTGTTGTGGATAGTCTGGAGTGTTCTCGAAGGTTACAGTTGGATAGGATGTAGTACCGGGCTTTGAAGTGGCAGATGGAATTCAACACAGATAAGTGCAAAGTGGTTCATTTTGGTAGGTCAAGTTTGAAGACATAATATAGTAATGGTAAAACTCTTAGCAGTGTGGAGGATAAGAGGTCCGTGTTCATAAGACATTCAAAGATGCTGCGCAGGTTGACAGTGTGTTGGCCTTCATCAACTGTGGATTGAGTTCAAGAGCTGTGATGTAATGTTACAGCTGTATAAGACTTTGGTCAGACCCCACTTGTGTTCAGTTCTGGTCACCTCGCTACAGGAAGGATATGGATACTATAGAGTGCAGAGGAGATTTACAAGGATGTTGCCTGGATTGGTGAGGATGCCTTATGAGAATAGGTTGAGTGAACTGGGCCTTTTCTTCTTGGAGCAACAGAGGATGAGAGGTGAGCAGATAGAGGTGTATAAGATGATGAGAGTCATTGATCGTGTGGATAGCCCAAGGCTTTTTCCCAGGGCTGAAATGACTAACATGTGGTGCTTGGATGTAGATACAGGGGGGATGTCAGGGGTAAATTTTTCACACAGAGTGGTGTGCGTGTGGAATGCACAGCTGGCAATGGTGGTGGAGGCAGATACAATAGTGTCTTTTAAGAGACTCTTACATACATGAAGCTTAGAAAAATAGAGTACTACATGGTAATGTAATTCTAGGCAGTTTCTAGAGTAGGTCCACTAACTGCTCTGGCACTCTTGTTCCCATCCCCCTGCAATTCTGGTTTAAAGCTGCACTGTGCAGTATTAATGAACCTTCCCACTAGAATATTCATCCCTCTCCACGTCAGATGTAAACAGTTCCTTCTGTGCTGGTCTCGCCCTTCCCTGGAAGAGAGCCCAAAAATCTAAGTATCTTATACCCTCCTTCTTACACCAACTCCTTAGCCATGTATTAAACTGTATAATCTTCTAAGTTCTAGCTTGACTAGCACATGGCATGGATAGAAACCCCGAGATCACAACCCTGGAGGCCCATCCCTTTAACTTACTACTGCAGTCCTCTTCTCAACCCCCCCCCCAACCCGCACTACTGAAATAAGTCCTTTTCAGAACAACTTTAGAAAAAAAATTTAGTTTTTTAGATCTCTTTATTTTCATGTCAAATAAAAAGACAGGCCCTTCAGAAATAAAATAATAAATGATTACCAGCGCAGAGCACAGTAGAAATTTGTAAGTATTTTTTAGTAATTTAACTGCTACTTTTGAATTAGATTTTTTTATAAAAACATATTCACTAAGGGATATGTGGAAAATCTCCACAGATTGAAGTATGTGAAGAGTAAGAGGAGAAGACGTGAGGGAATAGGACTAATCAAGTGTGACAGTGGAAAAGTGAGTATGGAACCGGAGGAGATGGCAGAGGTACTTAATGAATACCTTGCTTCAGTATTCAGTATGGAAAAGGACCTTGGCGATTGTAGGGATGACTTATAGCGGACTGAAAAGCTTGAGCATATAGACATTAAGAGAAAGGATGTGTTGGAGCTTGGGAAGTATCAAGTTGGGCGCTTGATGGGACTGGATGAGATATACCCTAGGCAATTGTGGGAAGTGAGGGAGGAGATTATTGAGCCTCTGGCAATGATCTTTGCATCATCAATGAGGACGGGAGAGGTTCTGGAAGATTGGAGGGTTGCAGATGTCCCCTTATTCAAGAAAGAGAGTAGAGATAGCCCAGGAAATTATATACCAGTGAAACTTACTTAAGTGGTTGGTAAGCTGATAGAGAAGATCCTGAGAGACAGGATTTATGAACATTTGGAGAGGTATAATATGATTAGGAATAGTCAGCATGGCTTTGTCAAAGGCAGGTCATGCCTTATGACCTTGCTTTGTGGATCCAGAATTCGCCTGCCCACAGAAGGCAAAGAGTGGTTGTAGATGGGTCATATTATGCATGGAGTTTGGTGTCCAGTGATGTGCCTCGGAGATCTGTTCTGGGACCCCTACTCTTTGTGATTTTTATAAATGACCTGGTTGAGGAAGTGGAGGGATGTGTTAGTAAATTTGCTGTTGACACAAATGTTGGGGGTGTTGTGGATAATGTGGAGAGCTGTCAGATTACAGCAGGACATCAATAGGATGCAAAACTGGGCTGAGAAGTGGCAGATGGAGTTCAACACAGATAAGTGTGAGGTGGTTCATTTTGGTACGTCAAATATGATGGCAGAATATAATATTAATGATAAGACTCTTGGCAGTGTGGAGGATCAGAGGGATCTTGGGGTCCGAGTCCATTGGACACTCAAACCTGCTGCGCAGGTTGACTGTGTGGTTAAGAAGACATGGTCTATTGGCCTTCATCAACCATGGGATTGAGTTCAAGAGCCGAGAGGTAATGTTACAGCTATATAGGACCCTGGCCAGACCCCACTTGGAGTATTGTGCTCAGTTCTGGTCACCCCACTGCAGGAAGGATGTGGAAACTATAGAAAGAATACAGAGGAGATTTACAAGGATGTTGCCTGGATTGGGGAGCATGCCTTATGAGATTAGGTTGGGTGAACTTGGCCTTTTCTCCTTGGAGTGCCGGAGGATGAGAAGTGACCTGATAGAGGTGTATAAGATGATGAGAGGCATTGAAGTTTGGATAGTCAGAGAGGCTTTTCCCTAGGGCTGAAGTGGCTAACATGAGAGGACTGTTTTAAGGTGCTTTGAAGTAGGTACAGAGGAGATGTCAGGGATAAGTTTTTTATGCAGAGTGGCAAGTGCGTGGAATGGGTTGCCGGCAATGGTGGTGAAGGTGGATACGATAGGGTCTTTTAAGAGACTCTTGGATATGTACATGGGGCTTAGAAAAATAGAGGGCTGCGAGTAACCCTAGGTAATTTCGAAAGTAATGCATGTTCGGCACAGCATTGTGGGCTGAAGGGCCTGTATTGTGCTGTAGGTTTTCTAGATGAAATTTTGTCATAAATTCGTCGGAATCTGGATAGACTACAGAAACTCCTCTTCCAACGACTCCAAAACCTGTTGCACCAGTTTTACCTGACAATTTTTGATCAAAGTGGCGAAGATAATTATTATTTTCACTCAGGCTAAACTATTTTAAATGATACATTTACAATACTTGAGAAATGAAATATTTAACAGTGTGTAACTTTGCTGCTCTTAAAAAGAGACTTTCCCTCTAGTTTATAAACACAAGAGATTCTGCAGACGGCACCTGTTTTGCTGAGTTCCTCCAGCATTTTGTGAGTGTTCTTCGCTCTAGTTTATCTTGCCCTTTTATTAATAAAAAAATATCAGCAATAATGATAATTATACCAATTCTGAACTGTCGGTCGGGTTATCTCTGTCCATGGGCTTGTCTGCATAAATCAGCGTGAATGGATCGCTCTGTGCTCTGTACCCACACTCAAAATCAGGGAGATGTATTTGTAACAAGATCCCGGCTCCAGATCTTGAAGTGAAACCAGAAATTAATTTGGCGATTCGATCATAATTTTAGCATATTTATTACAATTTATTACATTTATTTTAATTTATTTTATACGAAGCATAAATACTATAATAATTCAAAAGCTTGGCGATGTCAGGTTCTTGAAGTTAATGCATCCACGAGAGATCGACGTTGATTGACTAAGCTAAAACTTTGAAACTCTGAATGGTAGAGCGGTGTTCCAGTCACTTGCCGTTGCCTCTCAGCCGATATTTGACAAATATTTAGTAACTGGCCAAATCAATCCAGCTTCTAGTATTAGGCGCATCAATTCAAGGACGTTTTTTTACATAGTGGCTCATTTGAGAATTAATGTACTGGAGAATTCAGTGTGACCATCATACAGTGCCAATGGGGTGCTATGATGTCAGCGGGACAATATTACTAGAATAGATTCTACTATGAAAGTTATATATAGACTCTGTAGAGACAGTGCGGATAAGATCATATCTGATTAGAGTTCAATGATAAACTGAAACAAAAACATTTCGCGTTTTAAGAGACACTGCTCTCCAACCACTGGAATTCATGATTTGCTTGTCTTCTAGACAGACGGTGAAGTCCCCAACGATCAGGATTTCTATTGTGGGCCAGGCCTGAACGAAACCCCTGTCTATGTAAAATAATGAGAACGAGCGGAGCTCCGCAGACAGTTTATTTATTAACCAAAGTGTGGCAGAGGCAGAATCATGGGCTCTTTACATCTTGGTCGGTCAACTCTGCTGCACTGACCGAGGGGCAATGGGAAGTGTGAGGTCGGTGATAGCCTCGTACACCAAGCATCCCTTTCTGCAACTTGATAGACCGGGATTCAAATTGAAAGAGCAGGTCCTGCTGACAACGTAACTCTGCAGGCCCCGAGCAAAACTACAATCTTGAAAGACCGGAGCGCCAACTCAAAGCGTCCGGGACACTAACGTGTAGTCTGTTTACAAACGCAGAGGATTATAAATAGAGAATTTATTCGTGTAGGTTCCAATCGGACATCAATGAAGTAGGCAGTAGAGAAGAAAATGCTGTTCCCTGCTCCACTAAGAGTTTCGAAACCAAATGAAATCTCCGTGTGTTAAATCCGTCGCCGGGCAGAATTCCTGATCCCGAAAAGCATTTCTTGAAGGCTTATCCAACTCATTGAGGCTTCCTTCAATGAGTAATGTGCAACTTTCAGAGACTTTCGAAAATAGATTAAAAAGGATCATTTCTCTTTTCATAGTCTTTGTAACATAGTTCACATTGCACTTTGATTCGCTGCTCAGTTCGGGCAATGCCGGATTCTGGTGCAACATTACACGCTGCTTCACTGGCAGAGTTCGAGAGCCCAGACTTGCTGTGGCCACCCCGTTCTCCCCTTCAGTCTCTTGTCGCTGCTGCTTTTGGGTGCGCTCATTGTTTCGTTCTGGTTTAAAGAAAACAAAGTGTTTTTTTTTATCGGCGCGAGCGAAAACCGGGTATGTGCAATACTTATTTTGGTAGCAACGATGCATCCGATGGGAATGGTCATGCACTTTTGGTAGAAGGATTAAAGGAGTAGACTATTTTCTAAACGATTAAAAAAAAAATTAAAAATCACTAATGCAAAGGGACTACTTGGGATCTCTCTTGCAGGATTCCCTAAAGGTTAACTTGCAGGTTGAGTCGGTGGTATGAAAGGCAAATGCAATGTTAGCATTCATTTCGAGAGGATTGGGATATAAAAGCAAGCATGTAATGCTGAGCTCAGACCGTAATTGGAATATTATGAGCAGTTTAGGGGCTTTTATCTAAGAAAAAAATGTGCTGGCGTCGGACAGAATCCAGAAGAGGTTTACGAGAATGATACCGGGAATTAAAGGGTTAACATATGAGGACCGTTTAATGGTTCTGGGCCTGTACTAAACGGGGAGCGGTGGGGTATCTCATTGAAACCTATAGAATACGGAAAGGTCTGGATAGAGTCGATGTGGGAGGATGTTTCCTACAGTGGGTCAGTCTAAACTCGGGGGGCACAGCCTCAGAACCGAGGGACGTCCATTTAGATCAGAAATGAGGATTAACTTCTTTAGGCAGAGAGAGGTCAATCTGTGGAATTCATTGCCCAGATGACTGTGGAGGCCAAGTCGTTGGGTATATTTAAAGCGAAGGTTGATAAGTTGTTGATTAGTCAGGGCGTCAAATGTTACGAGGAGAAAGCCGATGAAGCGGGTTGAGTGGGATAATAAATCAGCCATGATGAAATTGTGAAGCAGACACTGGGTCCAATAGCCTAATTCTGTTCCTATGTCTTATGGTGTTATGGGAAAGGAAAGGTACGTTATCCGGAGTTTCTCCGGTTAGCGGACAATTTCTCTACACGCCTCTCTGACGTATGGGACAGGAATAAAATAATGCTGTTCTTGTAAAGTTAAGGTTAAAGTTAGAACGAAAGTCGGGAGCGGCTCATGGGTATTAAAGATAAATTTTCGATGTAGCCAACCTAAAATACCTTTCTGCAACCGTGGATTTGCGGCCATATGGCAAATATTGGAATGGCAATCAGAAAAATAAGAGAATAATAGAGTTCAGTGAGAGATTCAGCAAAAGTTCGTACAACATTTTACGGAACAATCAACTAGCTTTCCCTAGCTCCTAATTCTTATGCTATTAGTTCACATCGAACTCAGATTTTAAAATGAAATATCTGCTCATAGTTTTAAAGTAATTGGGATCAGTGCTTCGTTAGTGATTAAAGTTTTCCTTCAAGAACCTGCAAAGCAGTGAGGTGATAGGGTTAAGCAAACCACGCATTAGTTTCCGAAAATAATTCGGATTGGTATCCAATTATGTAGAATGGGTTTCAGTTCACTTGTTTGTGGTTTATTGAGAACTGGGCAAAGGTGATTCTCGCCGTTTTTACTGGATGTGTAAAATTAAAGTTTTCTTGTGTAAGGGTCTAGAAATTGTATAAGATTATTAATCCCAACTTCCTTCGATCTCATTAATTACTTGGAGCGCCGGAGACGCATTTAGTTTTTGCCCATTGCTCTTAGTTGTGGTCGGGTTGTTGGTTCGCCGTGGAACCTTTGTCGGTTCCGTCCCGTTGGGCCTTTCCATCTTAATTTGCCGGACAGTTGATGATTCGCTGCGGTGCGTGGTTCAGACCACTGGGTGTCAAACAAACCCTGGAGTTTGTGACGGCGAATTCATTCAACTGCCAGAGTTGATTATAACCTTACTCCAAACATGTGCATTCGATGCGAAATATTTCGGTTAATGTCGCTAAACGTACTATTCGAAACTTCTGTTAATAGCATCAACATCCAAGTGCAATTAACCACATCAATAACAACGGTCGTTTCTGTGCTCGAGTCCTTACCGTCTCTCGTTTGCGTTTACTTTCTCTACTGTCCATTTTCTTCAGATCCGCTTTGAAAGCTTCCGTCTCCCCGACCTGACTGTCTTTTGCCAAAGTATCCATGAGATAAGCAATGTAACTAGTAGCCAACCGAAGCGTTTTAATCTTGGATAGTTTAGTATCGGCCGGGACGTTGGGAATGCAGTCCCGCAGCTCGGCGAAGGCGCTATTGATGCTCTCCGTACGGCGCCGCTCCTTCTTCGTGACGGCCGCTCCTCTGCGGTGCCCTGGTGCTTGTCGGGCGTGATCGGAGAACGCTCCGTTAACACTGCGATCGGGGCTGCGGGAAGGCTGGCTGGAGTAATCGGGGGACAGAACTCCCTGATTTAGGAACCAGCTCTGCAAAAACGGATGGTCTTGTTGGCAACGGCTACCTGGGGCGAATGGAAAGCCCTCGTGCACGGCGGGGTGATGGTGTAAACTGCCAACGACGTTCATGGTTCCCATTCAATTCACGGCGTGCAATATCAGCGACGAGCCCCCCGCGTCTACCCGCTTCTAACGGGCTGCATCTCCACTTATTTACAACATTCACTGAATTCTCTCACCTTTCCACTCAGTGTCGGACTTGCGACTTAAACAGTCTGCCCTAGAATCGGTAAACCAACTAACATCCTGTCTGTTCGATAACAGCTTTACATCATGAAATGACGGGATCAAGGGGAGGAGACCGAATCATTGACTTTAACCTATTGGGTAAATATCAAAACGCATTGGGGAGGATGCACCGAACGAGGGTCAGGGGCTGAATCCAGGAAGATTAGAGGGGGACAGACAAAGACAAGAATTTTTATTCGTCACCAATAAAAGAACATAGAGTTTAGAAGAGTGCAGACAGGCCTTTCGGTCCGTGATCTTATGCGGAACTAATTGAATCAAAAACCCAACCAACCCAGTAACTTCTGCCTGCACTATGTCTACACCTTTCCATTTCCTGTACATTCATGACCCATCTAAGAGCATATTCGACGCCTCTAATTTATTTGCCTCTGCCATAAACCTAGGCAGTGCATTCAAGACATGCACCAAACTCTGAACAAAAACTTGCCCTGCATATCATTTTGAATTAACCCTCAAATGCATTTTCTCTGGTATTAGATATTTCAACCCTAGGAAAAATAAAGTGTCTGTCTACGCTATCGCTGCCTCCCATAACCTTATAAATCTCTATCGGACCTCCCTTCAGACTCCGCTCCTCCAGAGTTTGTCCAATCTCTCCTTACAGCATATGCCTTGGAACCCAGACAGCATCCTGGTAAACTTCTTCTGCACCCTCTCCAAAGCCTCCATGTCCTTCCTATAATGGTGTGACCAGAGCTCAATGCAATGCCCCAGATGCAGCCTCCCCAGAGTTTTATAAACTTGCTGGTGCATATTAAAATTAAGAAAGAGCTAGTGTTAGAGCTAATGAAAAACATTAGACACTAGACAGTAGAATACTACAGCACAGTACAGACCCTTCGTCTCTCGATGTTGTGCCGACCCATATATTCCTTTAAAAAGTACTAAACCCACACTACCCTGTAACCCTCTATTTTTCTTTCATCCCTGTGCCTGTCCAAGAGGCTCTTAAATATCCCTAATGTTTTAGACTCCACCACCATCCCTGTCAGGTCATTCCAGGCACCCACAACCCTCTGTGTAAAAAAAACTTACCCCTGATATCTCCCCTAAACTTCCCTCCCTTAACTTTGTACATATGCCCTCTGGTGTTTGCTATTCGTGCCCTGGAAAACAGGTACTGACTATCCACCCTATCTATGCCTCATGATCTTGTAGACCTCTATCAAGTCCCCTCTCATCCTTCTAGGCTCCAAAGAGAAAAGTCCCAGCTCTGCTAATCTTGCCTCAAAAGACTTTTTTCCAATCCAGGCAACATCCTGATAAATCTCCTTTGCACCCTCTCCATAGCTTCCACATCGTTCCTATAATGAGGTGACCAGAACCGAACAAAATACTCTAAGTGTGGTCTCACCAGAGATTTGTAGAGTTGCAACATGACCTCTCTATTCTTGAAATCAATCCTCCTATTAACGAAGCCTAGCATCCCATAGGCCTTCTTAACTATCCTATCAACCTGTGCAAATAGGATAGGTAAGGATAGGTCAGTCCTTGAGGTTGAACATAATACACCCTAGGGTACAACAGGAAGCAAGGGAAGAGATGTAGGGGTGCTGATGATGATTCACTGCCTCACGGCCTATAGGACTATGTAAGAGAATTAGAGAATGGCAAATGTTGTTCCATTGCTCCAGAAGGCTAATAAAGATAATTGTGGGAATTATAGACCAATGAGTCTTGTGTCACTGGTGGGAACATCAAGACCATAAGATATAGGAACAGAATAAGGCCATTTGGCCCATCGAATCTAACCCCAGCCTAATGCTAACCCTAACCTGCTCCACATATATATTGACTTAGAATGTAAAAAGAATCACTCTAATACAGAGCTCAGTGGAACACCACTAGCCACCAGCAGCCAACCAGAAAAGGTTCCCTTTATTCCCACTCTTTTCCTCCTGCCAATCAGCTACTGCCTTATCCATGCTAGAATCTTTCCTATAATATCATGGAATGGTATCCTGTTAAATAGCCTCATGTGTGGCACCTTGCAAAAGTCTTTCTGAAAATCCAAGTACTCAACATCAAACAATTCTCCTTTATCTATTCTTCAAAGAATTCCAACAAATTTGTCAGGCAAGATTTTCCCTTGAGGAAACCATAAGAGATAGGAGCAGAATTGGGCCAATCAGCCCATCTAGCCTGTACCTGCTATACACCTCTCTTTTTCTTAACCAGATTTCCAGGAGTGGAGTTTTGAGGCTTTGACTCGAGAGATTCTGGCAGTTTTGGCAGTTGGTCTGTGCAATCAAGTCAATCAAGATTTGAATAGCTCAGACTCAGCAGAAAGCAGCTGATTGGGCAGTCGAGGTCAGGTGACCAAACATTTTGAAAAGCTCAAATGGATAAATAGAGGGGTAGCTCAAGCGAAGCAGCCAGAGCATGAGTGGGCCAGTGAAGGAGTGGAGCTTTGAGGCTTTGACTCGAGAGGCTTCGACGAGAAGAGGCGGAGGGCAAGCTAGCTCGCAGTTAGTTTTTACAATGTCTCCTGAGACGGTGATGTGCCTCTCATGTGAGATGTGGCAATCTTGGGGGAACTCCCCACTCCCCCAGAGTCACATCTGCCAGAAGTGCATATGGCTGGGCGATCTGGAAGACCGTGTAAGGAATCTGGAGCAGTAGCTGGATGACCTTTGACTCATAAGGGAGAATGAGGCAGTCATAGATGAGAGCTACAGGGAGGTAGTCCCACCTAGGCTATCGGAAGCAGGTCATTGGGTGACAGTCAGAGGGGGGAAAGCGAAGGTGAGCAGACAGGTAGTGCAGAGCACCCCTGTAGCCATTCCCCTGAATAATAAGTTTACTGTCCTGGATACTGTTGGTGGGGACGACCGACCAGGTGTGAGCCACAGTGGCAGGGCCTCCAGCACTGAGTCTGATCCTGTGGTGCAGAAGGGTGGGACGGAGAAGAGGAGAGCTGTCGTCATTGGAGACTCTATAGTCAGGGGAGCAGACAGGAGATTTTGTGGACGTGAGAAGGACACCTGCATGGTTTGTTGCCTCCCGGGTGCCAGGGTCTGGGATGTTTCTGACCGGGTGCACGACATCCTGGTATGAGAGGGAAAGCAACCAGAAGTCGTGATACATGTTGGGACCAACGACATAAGCAGGAAGAGGGATGAGGTCCTGAAGTGTGAGTTTCGGGAACTAGGCAGAAGGCTGAAGAACAGGACCTCAAGGGTGACGTTCTCAGGATTGCTGCTAGTGTTACGTGACAGTGATGGTAAGAATTGGAGGAGATGGCAGTTGAATGTGTGGCTGAGGAGTTGGTGCAGGGAGCAGGGTTTTAGATTTTTAGATCATTGGGATCTCTTCTGGGAAAGGTGGGACCTGTACAGATTGGATGGGTTGCACCTGAACTCGAGGGGGAGCAATATCCTTGTAGGTCGGTTTGTTAGCATGGTTCGAGAGGGTTTAAACTAATTTGCGAGGGGGATGGGACCCAGAGCGATAGAGCAGTGAAAGAAGTGCATGGAGTAAAGCCAGATCTAACATACAGAGAGGCTTTGAGGAAAGAGAAGCAGAATAAACGGTGTAAAGACAGTAAGGTAGGAGGGCTGAGATGTGTGTACCTCAATGCAAGAAACATCAGGAACAAAGGTGATGAACTGAGAGCTTGGATACATACATGGAATTATGATGTAGTGGCCATTACAGAGACTTGGCTGGCACCAGGGCAGGAATGGATTCTCAATATTCCTGGATTTCAGTGCTTTAAAAGGGATAGAGAGGGCAGAAAAAGGGGAGGAGTGGTGGCATTACTGGTCAGGGATACTATTACAGCTACAGAAAGAGTGGGTAATGTAGCAGGATCCTCTTTTGAGTCAATATGGGAGGAAGTCAGGAACAGGAAGGGAGCAGTTACTCTATTGGGGGTATTCTATAGGCCCCCTGGTAGCAGCAGAGATACAGAGGAGCAGATTGGGAGGCAGATTTTGGAAAGGTGCAAAAATAACAGGGTTGTTATCATGGGTGACTTTAACTTCCCTAATATTGATTGGCACCTGATTAGTTCCAAGGGTTTAGATGGGGCAGAATTTGTTAAGTGTGTCCAGGATGGATTGCTGTCACAGTATGTGGACAGGCCGAACAGGGGGAATGCCATACTAGATCTAGTACTAGGTAATGAACCGGGTCAGGTCACAGATCTCTCAGTGGGTAAGCATCTGGGGGACAGTGACCACCGCTCCCTGGCCTTTATAATTATCATGGAAAAGGATAGAATCAAAGAGGACAGGAAAATTTTTAATTGGGGAAAGGCAAACTATGAGGCTATAAGGCCAGAACTTGCGGGTGTGAATTGGGGTGATGTTTTTGCAGGGAAATGTACTATGGACATGTGGTCGATGTTTAGAGATCTCTTGCGGGATGTAAGGGATAAATTTGTCCCGGTGAGGAAGATAAAGAATGGTAGGGTGAAGGAACCATGGGTGACAAGTGAGGTGGAAAATCTAGTCAAGAGGAAGAAGGCAGCATACATGAGGTTTAGGAAGCACGGATCAGATGGGTCTATTGAGGAGTACAGGGAAGCAAGAAAGGAGTTTAAGAGGGGGCTGTGAAGAGCAAGAAGGGGGCATGAGAAGGCCTTGGTGAGTAGGGTAAAGGAAAACCCCAAGGCATTCTTCAATTATGTGAAGAAAAAAAGGATGACAGGAGTGAAGGCAGGACCGATTAGAGATAAAGGTGGGAAGATGTGCCTGGAGGCTGTGGAAGCGAGCGAGGTCCTCAATGAACACTTCTCTTCGGTATTCACCAATGAGAGGGAATTTGATGATGGTGAGGACAATATGAGTGAGGTTGATGTTCTGGAGCATGTTGATATGAAGGGAGAGGAGGTGTTGGAGTTGTTAAAATACATTAGGACAGATAAGTCCCCGGGGCCTGACGGAATATTCCCCAGGCTGCTCCACGAGGCGATAGAAGAGATTGCTGAGCCTCTGGCTAGGATCTTTATGTCCTCATTGTCCACGGGAATGGTACCGGAGGATTAGAGGGAGGCAAATGTTGTTCCCTTGTTCAAAAAAGGTAGTAGGGATAGTCCGGGTAATTATAGACCAGTGAGCCTTATGTCTGTGGTGGGAAAGTTGTTGGAAAAGATTCTTAGAGATAGGATCTATAGGCATTTAGAGAATCATGGTCTGATCAGGGACAGTCAGCATGGCTTTGTGAAGGGCAGATCATGTCTAACAAGCCTGATAGAGTTCTTTGTGAAGGTGACCAGGCATATAGATGAGGGTAGTGCAGTGGATGTGATCTATATGGATTTTAGTAAGGCATTTGACAAGGTTCCACACGGTAGGCTTATTCAGAAAGTTAGAAGGCATGGGATCAAGGGAAGTTTGGCCAGGTGGATTCAGAATTGGCTTGCCTGCAGAAGGCAGAGGATGGTGGTGGAGGGAGTGCATTCAGATTGGAGGATTGTGACAAGTGGTGTCCCACAAGGATCTGTTCTGGGACCTCTACTTTTCGTAATTTTTATTAACGACCTGGATGTAGGGGTAGAAGGGTGGGATGGAAAGTTTGCAGATGACACAAAGGTTGGTGGTGTTGTAGATAGTGTAGAGGATTGTCAAAGATTGCAGAGAGACATTGATAGGATGCAGAAGTGGGCTGAGAAGTGACAGATGGAGTTCAACCTGGAGAAGTGTGATGTGGTACACTTTGGATGGACAAACTCCAAGACAGAGTACAAAGTAAATGGCAAGATTCTTGGTAGTGTGGAGGAGCAGAGGGATCTCGGGGTACATGTCCACAAATCCCTGAAAGTTGCCTCACAGGTGGATAGGGTAGTTAAGAAAGCTTATAGGGTGTTAGCTTTCATAAGTCGAGGGACAGAGTTTAAGAGTCGCGATGTAATGATGCAGCTCTATAAAACTCTGGTTAGGCCACACTTGGAGTATTGTGTCCAGTTCTGGTCACCTCACTATAGGAAGGATGTGGAAGCATTGGAAAGGGTACAGAGGAGATTTACCAGGATACTGCCTGGTTTAGAGAGTATGCATTATGATCAGAGATTAAGGGAGCTAGGGCTTTACTCTTTGGAGAGAAGGAGGATGAGAGGAGACATCATAAAGGTGTACAAGATAATAAGAGGAATAGATAGAGTGGATAGCCAGCGCCTCTTCCCCAGGGCACAACTGCTCAATACAAGAGGATATGGCTTTAAGGTAAGGGGTGGGAAGTTCAAGGGGGATATTAGAGGAAGGTTTTTTACTCAGTGGTTGTTGCGTGGAATGCACTGCCTGAGTCAGTGGTGGAGGCAGATACACTAGTGAAGTTTAAGAGACTACTAGACAGGTATATGGAGAAATCTAAGGTGGGGGCTTATATGGGAGGCAGGGTTTGAGGGTCAGCACAACATTGTGGGCCGAAGGGCCTGTACTGTGCTGTACTATTCTATGTTCTATGTTCCAATATCCCTTGAAAACCAAGGTTCCCTATGCCTGTTAACTTTGCCTTTAATCCTGGCAGGAACATGCAAACTCTGCACTCTCAAAATTTCGCCTTTGAAGGCTTTCCACTTACTGAACACATCCTTGCCAGAAAACAACTTATCCCAATCTACTCTTCCTAGATCCTTTCTCATTTCCACAGAATTGGCCCTTCACTGGACCCAAAATGTTCGCCTACACATACTTCTGTCACCTGACCTGTCTGGTTCCCTAATAGGAGATCAACTATTGCATCCTCTCTCGTAGGTACCTTTGTAATACAACCCTATTAGTGTGGTCACGCCTTTTCCGTTCCTCAACTCCACCCATATGGCCTCTGTAGATAAGCCCTCTTGGCTGTCCTGTCTACACACAGCTGTGATATTTTCCCTGACTAGTATTGCTACTCCTCCCCCTTTCGTCCCTCCCCCTCTATCACGTCTGAATCAACGGAACCCCAGAACATGAAGCTGCCAGCCCTGCCCCTCCTGCAACCAAGTCTCGCTAATAGCAATAATGTCCTAATCCCATGTGCCAAGCCATGCCCTGAACTCATCTGCTTTACCTACAGTACTTCTTGCATTGAAATAGATGCACCTGAGAAAATTTCTATCACATACAAACCTTTGATTTCTGTCTATATATGCAGTCCTCGCATGACATTTATCCTCCTCCACCTCACTATCTGCTCCAACACTCTAGTTCCCCTCCCCCTGCAAATCTAGTTTAAACCCCCCGGAGCAGCACTAGCAAATCTACCCGCAAGGATATTAGTCCCCCTCCAGTTCAGGTGCAAACCGTCCCGTCAGAACAGGTCCCACCTTCCCTGGAACAAAGCCCAATTGTCCAGAAACATGAAGCCCTCCCTCCTGCACCATCTCCTTAGCCACATATTTAGCTGCATTATCTTCCTATTTCTAGCCTCACTAGCATGTGGCATGGGCAGCAATCCTGAGATTGAAACCCTGGAGGTTCTGTCCTTCAAGTTTGCACCTTAACTCCCTAAACTCTTTGCAGGACCTCCTCCTTCTTCCTACCGACCTCATTGGTCCCTACATGGACTCTGACATCTGACTGCTCACCCTCCCTCCTGAGAATACCGAGAACTCGATCCAAGGTATTGTGGACCCTGGCACCAGGGAGGCAAGAGACCATCCGGGATTGTTGATCTCTCCCACAGAACCTCTTATCTGGCCCCCTAACCATTGAATCCCCTATCACTACTGCTCTCCTCTCTTTCCTCCTTCCTTTCTGAGTTGAGGGTCCAGTCTCGGTGCCAGAGACGCGACCACTGCAACTTGTCCCTGGTAGGTCATCCCCACCAACAGTATCCAAAATGGTATAGTTATTATTGGTGGGAACGGCCACAGGGGTGCTCTGCTTTTTCTGTCTATTCCCCTTCCCTCTCCTGACAGTCACCCAGCTACCTGCCTCCTGACTTTTAAGGGTGACTGTCTCCCTGAAACTCCTGTTTATTTCTGCTTCTGCCTCCCGAATGATCCGAAGTTCATCCAGCTCCAGCTCCAGTTCCCTAACTCGGTTTGTCAGGAGCTGCAGCTGGATGCACCTTTTACAGGTGTAGTCATCAGGGACAATTGTGCTCACCCTGACTTCCCACATACTGGAAACGGAGCACTCAACTGCCCTAACTGCTGCTTCCATTACCCACTCCTAAGTTAATTAAATTAATTAAAGGAACTTACCTGGCCTTACCTCACTGGGAGCAAGCTCATCCTCAGACTCTGCTCACCGAAGCCTCTCAAGCCAAAGCCTCAAAGCACCACTCCTACCCTGAAACACTCACACACTGGCTATAGACTTTTTTCCTGGGGCTCAAATGGCTAACATGAGGGGATATAGTTTTAAGGTGCTTGGAAGTAGGTACAAAGGGGATGTCAGAAGTAAATTTTTCACAGACTAATAGGTGCGTGGAATGCCCCGCCTGCGAAGGTGGTAGAGACGGATACAATAGGGTCTTTTAAGAGACTCTTAGATACATGGAGCTTAGTAAAATAGAGGGCTATGCCATAGGGAAATTCTAGGCAGTTTCTAGAGTCAGTTACATGGTCGGCACAACATTGTGAGCCGAAGGGCCTGTAATGTGCTGTAGATTTCTATGTTTCTATGTTAAAATTCCTAACACTGTATTGTATCTGCCACTTTTTTTGCCCATTCTTCCAATTTGTTTAAGTCCTGTTGCAATTGCATGACTTCCTTGACATTGCCTACCCCTCCACCTATCTTCGTATCATCCACAAACTTTGCCTCCAAGCCAACAATTCTATTATCCAATTCATTGACAAACAATGTGAAAAGTCGCGGTTCTAATATTGACCCCTGAGGAATATCACTAGTCACAGGTAGCCAACCAGAAAGGCCCCTTTTATTCCTACTTGCTGCCTCCTGCCTGTCAGCCATTCCTCTGTACATGCCAGTATCTTTCCTATAACAATTTTATTGTAAAGCAGCCTTATGTGTGGCACCTTATCGAACACCTTCTGAAAATCCAAGTAAATGACATCCACTGCTTCTCCTTTGTCCAGCCTGCTTGTTACTTCCACAAAGAACTCTTAACAGATTTGTCAGGCAAGATTTCCCTTCACAGAAACTATGCTGACTTGACTT
The DNA here is from genome assembly GCF_963921235.1 of Mobula hypostoma. NCBI lineage: Eukaryota > Metazoa > Chordata > Chondrichthyes > Myliobatiformes > Myliobatidae > Mobula > Mobula hypostoma. The sequence goes on along the minus strand of NC_086103.1, from coordinate 18,223,487 downwards.
ATTTTATCATTAGTCTCCAAGTACCCCAAAACCTCATCCTTAATAATAGACTCCAACACTTTCCCAACCACTGAGGTTAGGCTAATTAGCCTATAATGCTGGAATGATGGTCTGTAATGATGAAATGGTGGAGCAGACTCGATGGGCGGAATGGCCAAATTCTGCTCCTATGTCTTATGGTCTTATAATTTCGTTTCTTTTGCCTTCCTCACTTCTTAAATAGAGGAGTAACATTTGCAACCTTCCAGTCCTCCGAGACCACGCCAAGATCAAGTGATTCTTGAAAGATCATGACCAATGCATCCATTATCTCTTCAGCAACCTCTGGTCTAGATGACTTATCTACCTTAGGACATTTCAGTTTGCCTAGTACTTTTTCCTTTGTGATAGCAATGATACTCGCTCCTGCTCCCTGACAGTCACAGACATCTGGCGCATTGCTAGTGTCTTCCACCGTGAAAATAGATGCAAAGTACCCATTAAGTTCATCCGCCATTTCTTTGTCCCCTATTACTACCCCTCCGAGATTATTTTCCAATAGTCCAATATCAATTCCATGCTGACTGTGGCCTATTTTATCACATGCCTCTAAGTACCCTGAGACCTCATCCTTAATAATTGACTCCACCATCTTCCTAACCACTGAGGTCAGACTAACAGGCCTATAGTTTCCTTTCTTTTGCCTCTCTTCCTTCTTGAAGAGTGGAATGTTATTTGCATTTTTCCAGCCTTTTGGAACCATTCCAGAATATAGTGATTCTTTAAAGATCATTACTATTGCCACCATAATCTCTTCAGCCTTCTCTTTCAGAACCCTGGGGTGTACACCACCTGCTCCAGGTGACTTATCTACCTTCAGACCTTTAAGTTACCAAAGAACCTTCTCTCTAGTAATGGTAACTTCACATACTTCATTCCCCAACACCTGGAACTTTCACCATACTGCTAATGTCTTCCACAATGAAAACTGTTGCAAAATTTTATTCAATTTATCCACAATTTCCATGTCCCCCATTATCACTTCTCCAGTATCATTTTCCAGTGGTCCAATAGCCACTCTTGCCTCTCTTTTACACTTTATGTATCTGTAGAAACTTTTTGTATCCTCTTTAATATTATTGTCTAACTTACTTTTGTATTCCACCTTTACTTTCTTAATGACTTCTTTGGTTGCTTTCTGTTGGTTTTTAAAAGCTTCCCAATCCTCTAACTTCCCACTCATTTTTGCTCAATTATATGCCCTCTCTTTGGCTTTTATGTTGCTTTGACTTCTCTTGTTAGCCATGATTGTGTCATCTTTCTTTTAGAGGACTTCTTCCTCCTTAGGATATATATATCCTGTGCCTTCTGAATTGCTTCTCGAGATACTAGCCATTGCTGCTGTGCCATCGTCCCTGCTAGTGTTCTTTTCCAATCAATTCTGACCAACTCCTCTCTCATTCCTCTGTAATTCCCTTTGCTCCACTGTAATACTGATACATCTGACTTTAGCTTCTTCTACTGATACATCTGACTTTAGCTTTTCCTCTTAATGGGGAAGTTTGTTAGGAACAGAATGTACAAACATTTCGAGAAGCAAGGACTTATTAGAGACAATCAGAAGAGGCAGGTTGTGCATCACACAGCTAATAGAATTTTGCAAGGAAGTGACAAAACAAATCAATCAAGGTAGAGCTGTGAATGTAGTACATATGGGTTTTAGTAAAATATTTTTAAAAAGTTCCCCATGATAGGCTCATTTAGAATGTCAGGAGGCATTGGATCCATGGAAACTTAGCAGCAAGGGTTTGGAACTGGCCGGGGTGGTAATAGATGAAATGCATGCTGCCTTGTGTGGCGGGGTGAAGAGACATCTCTACCAAAGGAGGTTGAAGGAGCCCCTTCCCTCTGCTAGTCTCCGGATCACCCTTGGGCAAGGTGTAGTGAGTACTTAGCCCCCTGATCAGGGTCACATGAAGCCATGGGAGCAGGTGGTGGATGGCCGTATGAGCAGGTGGTGCACATCACAAATCCTACTTATGTGACCACTGACACCAAGCAGGCAATCTCTGTAGGGTAATGATAATGATGGGGTTACCCATCTTATAAAGAAAACAATGCAAAACCACTTACGTAGAAAAATTTGCCAAGAACAGTCGTGGTCACCATGATCGCCTATGTCATATGACATGACACATAATGATGACGGTGTATCCTACCTGGAGGTCAGTGACCAGTGGTGTTCCACAAGGATCTATTCTGGCATCCCTGCTGTTTGTGATTTTTATAAATGTCTTGCATGTGGAAGTGGAAGGGTGGATTAGTAAATTTGGAGATGACATGAATGTTGGTGAAGTGGTGGATAGTGTAGAAGGCTGTTGTAGATCACAATGGGACATTTAATGAAATGCAGAGCTGGGCTGAGAGTGGCAAATGGAATTTAATCCAGAAAAGTGTGAAGTGATTCACCTTGGAAAGTCAAACTTGAAGGTAGAGTAAAGAGTTGAATCCCAACATCATCTCCAAGGAGTTTGCGCATCCTTCCCATGGAATGCATGGTTGTGCTCCAGGTGTTCCAGCTTCTCTTGCAGTCCAAACACCTACTAGTTAGTAGGTTAATTGGTCATTGTAAATTGTCCCATGATCAGACAAGGATAAATTTGGGGTTGCTAGCAGTGCGACCCAAAGAGCCAGACGAGCCTATTCCTCACTGTATCTCTAAATAAACCATAAGTAAAGAACAAACAAGCAAGCAAACAAATAAATAAATAAAGGACCAAAAACTGCTCACAATACCACAATCGTGGTCTGACCAATGCCTTAAAAAGCCTCAGCATTACACCTTTGCGATCATAAGACCATAGGAAATATCCTCTCCACGTCCATTCTATCGAGGCCTTTCAATATTCAATAAATTTCAATGAGGTCACCCCTCATTCTTCTGAATTCCAATGAGTAGAGGCCCAGAGCCATCAAATGCTCCTCATATGACAAGCCTTTCAATCCTGCAATCAATTTTGTGGACCTCCTTTGAACTCTCTCCAATGCCAGCACATCCTTTCTCAGATAGGGACCCAAAACTGCTCAGAGTACTCCAAGTGAGGCCTCACCAGTGCTTTGTAGAGCTCAACATTACATTCTTGCTTTTATCTTCCAGTTTTCTTGAAATGAATACTAACATCTCTTCCCTTCACCACTGACTCAACCTACAAATTAACATTTAGGGAATCCTGTACTCCCAAGTCCCTTTGTACCTCAGATTTTTGTATTCTCTCCATTTAGAAAATAGTCTACCCTTTTATTTCTTCTACCAAAGTGCATCACCATACACTTTCCTACACTCTATTCCATCTGCCACTTCTTTGCCCATTCTCCTAATCCATCTCAGTCTTTCTGCAGACTCCCTGCTTCCTCAACACTAGTTTCCATTCCACCTATCTTTGTATTGTCTGCAAACCTGGCCTAATATTAGGGGACTTATCAATCCTAATGTTTTTCAGAAGCCTTTTTCTCAATCATAACATGTTGCAACATATCTGCCTGCTCTATGCTGACTCCACATTCATCAAAGTACTCTCCTTCGTGAACACTCAGACAAAGTGTTCGCTAAGGACACCACCTGCCTCCTTCAACTCCAGGCACATTTCCTCTTTTAACTCTGAGAAATCCTACCCTTAGTTGGACCAAGCTTATGTTCTTTACATACAAGTAGAATGTTTTTGGCTTTTCCTTAGTTCTGCTCACTAAGGCCTTACCATTTTCCCCTCTCAATCTCCTAATTGTCTTTGTAAGCTTTTTCCTGGTTATGTTGTAAATCTCAAGATCTCTGTCTAACCTTTGCTTCCTAATCTTTAATTATGTTTCCTTATTCATTTTGACTAAATGTTCCACCTTGCTTGTTAACAATGGCGCTCTACCATCTTTTCCCTGTGACAGTGGGACAACCTTATCCAGATTCTCATGCAAATGCTCCCTAAACAGCCTTCATATTTCTGCTATGCACTTCCCTAAGAACATCTGCTACCAATGTGTGCTCACAGGTTCCTGCCTAATACCATTGTAATTAACTAACAATAGAAAGCGGGAGACGAGATTTACAAGGATGTTGCCTGGATTGAGGTGCATGTCTTATGAGAATAGGTTGAGTGAACTCGGCCTTTTCTCCTTGGAGCAGCGGAGGATGAGAGGTGACCTGATAGAGGTGTACAAGATAATGAGAAGCATTAATCGTGTGGATAGTCAGAGGCTTTTTCCCAGGACTGAGATGGCTAACACGAGAGGGAACAGTTTTAAGGTGCTTGGAAGGAGGTACAGAGGAGATGTCAGGGGTAAATTTTTTACACAGACTGGTGAGTGCGTGGAATGGGCTATCCGCGACGGTGGTGGAGACAGATACAATAGGGTCTTTTAAGGGGCTCCTGGATAGGTACATGGAGCCCAGAAAAACAGAGGGCTATGGATAACCCTAAGTAATTTCTAAGGTAAGGACATGTTCAGCACAATTTTGGGGGCCGAAGGGCCTGTATTGTGCTGTAGGATTTCTATGTTTCTAAGTGCTTTCCTAGATCATCTGTAGCTATCCTTAAGGAGTCATGGAGTGATAGAGCACTACAGCACTGAAAGAGACCCTTCGGACGAACATAGCCCATGCTGGCTTTGTCGGCTGCCTAGTCCCATCTGCCACCACACAGACAATAGCCTTCCAAACTCTGAAGGGAAGGGGGAAGAAGAGGCACGCTGTGGTGATAAGGGATTCATTAGTTAGGGAAATGGACAGGAGGTTCTGTGAGGGAGAACGAGATTCCTGGGTGATATGTTGCCTCCCGGGTGCCAAGCTCCGGGATATCTTGGATCGAGTCCTCAGCATTCTTAAGTGGGAGAGTGATCTGCCAGAAGTCGTGACTCATATAGGTACCAATGACATGGGTAGAACATATGATGAAGTTCTGCAGAGGGAGTTCAAGGAGTTAGGTGCTAAGTTAAAGGGCAGGACCACCAGTGTTGTGATCTCAGGATTGCTACCTGTGCCACCTGCTAGTGAGGCCAGAACTAGGAAGATTATACAGTTTAATACGTGACTAAGGAGTTGGTGTAGGAAGAAGGGCATAAGATTTTTGGATCATTAGGCTCTCTTCCAGGGAAGGTGGGACATTTACAGAAGGGATGGTTTGCACGTGAATTGGAGGGGGACAAATATCTTAGCAAACACAAGGAAGTCTGCAGATGCTGGAATTTCAAGCAACACATACATTCATTAGTCCTGATGAAGGGTCTCGGCCCAAAACGTTGACTGTACCTCTTCCTATAGATGCTGTCTGGTCAACTGCGTTCCACCAGCATTTTGTGTGTTGCTTAATATTTTAGCAGTATGGTTAGTTAATGCTGAACAGTGGGGTTTAAGCTAGAGTTACAGGGGGATGGGAACCAGTGTTCCAGGACAGTCAGTGGAGAGTTTGTGTAGGTAGATGTTGGTAAAAGCTTGGTCAAGGTTAGGAATCCAAAAGGTTGAGCATAATGTGACAAAACCAAAAAGAGTGAATACAGGACTAAAGGTGTTGTATCTGAATGCATGCAGTATATGGAATAAGGCAGATGAACTTGCAGCACAGTTGCAGATTGGCAGGTATGATCTTGTAGTCATCACCGAATCTTGGCCGAAAGATTATAGCTGGGAGCTTAATGTCCAGCGAATCACATTGTATTGAAAGGACAGGCAGAATGGAAGAAGGGTGACGTTGCTTTATTGGTAAAGAATGAAATCAAATCATTAGAAAGAGGTGACATAGGGTCAGAAAGTGTTCAATCATTTTGGAGAGAGCTAAGCAACTGCAAGGGTAAAAAGACCCTCATGGGAGTTGTATACAGAACTCCAAACAGTAGTAAGAAGGTGGCTTACAAATTACAACAGGAGATAGGAAATGCATGCGAAAATGGCAATGTTACAATAGTCATGGGGTCTTCAATAAGCAGGTTGACTGGGAAAATCAGGTTGGTGCTGAATTCCAGGAGGAGGAATTTTTAAATGTCTATGAGATCTCTTTTTAGAGCAGCTGGTGGCTGAGCCCACTGGAGGATCAGTTATTCTGGACTGGTTGTTGTGCAATCAACCAGAATTGATTAGAGAGCTTAAGGTAAAAAACCCTTAAGGCAAAAGTGATCATAATATGATTGAATTCACCCTGAAATTTGAGAAGGAGTGGCTGAAGTCAGATCTGTCAGTATTACAATGGAGTAAAGGGAATTACAGAGGTGTCAGAGAGGATTGGCCTGAATTAGAACATAAGACATAGGCGCAGAATTAGGCCATTTGGCCCATCGAGTCTGCTCCGCTGTTCAATCATGGCTGATCCTTTTTTCCCCTCCTCAGCCTCACTTTCCGGCTATCTTCCCATAACCTTTGATACCATGTCCAATCAAGAACCTATCAAGCTCTGCCTTAAATACATCCAATGACCTGGCCTCCACATCTACCTGCGGTATTTAATTCCACATGTTCATCACCCTCTGGCTAAAGAAATTTCTCTGTATCTCTATTCTAAATTGATTTGAAAAGAACACTGGCAGGGATGATGGCAGAGCAGCAACGGCTGGAATTTATGGAAGCAATTCAGAAGGCACAGGATATATACATCCTAAAGAGGAAGAAATATTCCAAAGGGAAGATAACACAACCATGGCTAACAAGAGATTAAGCCAACATAAAACCCAAAGAGGACACATAATAGAGCAAAATTAATGGGAAGGCAGAGGATTGGGAAGCTTTTAAAACAACATTAGAAAGTGAAGTGTCATTAAAAAGGTAAAGATGGAATACAAAAATGAGCAAGCCAAAACTATCAAAGTTTCTTCAGATAAATAAAATGTAAAAGAACGACAAGAGTGGATGTCGGACTGCTGGAATATGATGCTGGAGAGGTAGTAACGGGGGACAATGTGATGTCAGATGAACTAAATAGGTATTTTGCAATAGTCTTCACTCTGAAAGATACGAGCTGCATGGTGGAAATTCCAACGGACAGAGGTATGATGTGGGTGAAGTTAACATAACTAGAGAGGAGGTTCTTGGGAGACTGAAAGATCTGAAGGTAGATAAGTCACCTGGACCAGATGGTGTACACCTCAGAGTTCTGAAAGAGGTGGCTGAAGAGATTGCAGAGGTATTAGTATGATCGTTCAACAATCAATGTATTCTGGAATGATTCTTTAAGACTGAAAAATTGCTAATGTCACTCTCCTTTTCAAGAAGGAAGAGAGCCAAAGAAAGTAAACTATGGGCCGGTTAGTTTAACCTGAGTGGTTGGGAAGATGTTGGAGTCGATGTGAACCAGGATGATGGAGCTGAGGATGAGCCAGCAGGTTTACAAGTAGATGATGGGTGTAACATGAATGTAAGGAAGGACAAGCCAATGATTGAGTACAAATGCAGACAGAACAAAGAGTTAACTTGCACCACAGAGGCAAAATTCAAAATGGTGAAGAATGCATGACTGAAGGTGCTGTATTTAAATGCACATAGCATTCAGAATACGGTGGACGAACTTGTGGTGCAATTAGAAAATGGTTGGTATGACGTTGTGGGCATCACTGAGTCCTGGCTGAAAGAAGGGCATAGTTGTGAGCTTAACATCAAAAGATATACTTCGTATGGAAAAGACAGGCAGGAAGGCACAGGCGGTGGTTTGGCTCTGTTGGTAAGAGATGGAATTACATCTATAAAAGAGATAACATGGGGTCAGAGAATGATGAATATTTGTGGGTGGAGCTAAGAAACTGCAAGGGTTAAAAACCATTATGAGAATCCTATATAAGCCTTCAAACAGTAGCCAAGATGTCTGGTTGAGATAGCAAAGGGAGCTGGAAAAAGCATGTAATAAGGATAATGTCACAATGGGGAAATTTGATATACAAGGAGATTGAGAAAATCAGGTTGATGTCGGATCGCAAGAGAGGGAATTTGTTGAATGCCTACAAGATGGCTTTTGACAGCAGCTTGTGCTTGAGTGAATTCAGGGAAAGGCTATCTTAGATTGGGTGTTGTGTAATAACCCAGATCTTATTAGGAAGCTGAATGTAAAGGAACCCTTTCGAGGCAGTGATCATAATATGATTGAATTCATGCTGTAATTTGAGAAGGAGAAGCATAAGTCACATGTTTCAGTATTGCAATAGAATAAAGAGAATTACAGAGGCACAGAGGAGTTTACCCAGGTGGGTTGGAGGATACTAGCAGGGATGATGACAGAGCAGAGATGGCTGAGGTCTCTGGGAATAGTTCACAAGGAGCAGGATGGATATGTCCCACAGAAGATAAAGTGCCTGTGCCACACGACAGTGAGAGTAGGAATGCAATGAGGTGCAGGATAAATGCGTGGCTGAGGGATTGGAGCAGGGCGCAGGGATTCAAGTTTTTGGATCATTGGGACCTCTTTTGGCACAGGCGTGACCTGTACAAAAAGGACGGGTTACACTTGAATCCTAGGAGGACCAATATCCTGGCAGGGAGATTAGCGAGGGCTACTAAGGTGACTTTAAACTAGAATGGTTGGGGGGTGGGAATCAAATTAAAGAGACTAGGAGAGAGGAGGTTAGTTCACAACAGGGGGATGGGAACCAAGTGCAGAGAGACAGAGGGGTGTAAAATGAGGGTAGAAGCAAAAAGTAGTAAGGTGAAAAGTAAAAGTGGCAGGCCGGCAAATCCAGGGCAAAAATCAAAAAGGGCCACTTTTCAACATAATTGTATAAGGACTAAGAGTGTTGTAAAAGTGAGCCTGAAGGCTTTGTGTGACAATGCAAGGAGCATTCGTAACAAGGTGGATGAATTAAAAGTGCAGATTGTTATTAATGAATATGATATAGTTGGGATCACAGAGACATGGCTCCAGGGTAACCAAGGATGGGAGCTCAACATTCAGGGATATTCAATATTCAGGAGGGATAGACATGAAAGAAAAGGAGGTGAGGTAGCATTGCTGGGTTAGAGAGGAGATTAACGCAATAGAAGGGAAGGACATTAGCTGGGAGGATGTGGAATCGATATGGGTAGAGCTGCATAACACTAAGGGGCAGAAAGCGCTGGTGGGAGTTGTGTACAGGCCACCTAACAGTAGTAGTGATGTTGGGGATGGTATTAAACAGGAAATTAGAAGTGCGTGCAATAAAGGAACAGCGGTTATAATGGGTGACCTCAATCTACATATAGATTGGGTGAACCAAATTGGTAAGGGTGCTGAGGAAGAGGATTTCTTGGAATGTATGCGGGATGGTTTTTTGAACCAACATATCGAGGAACCAACTAGAGAGCAGGCTATTCTAGACTGGGTATTGAGCAATGAAGAAGGGTTAATTAGCAATCTTGTTGTGAGAGGCCCCTTGAGTAAGAGTGACCATAATATGGTGGAATTCTTCATTAAGATGCAGAGTGACATAGTTAATTCAGAAACAAAGGTTCTGAACTTAAAGGGTAACTTTGAAGGTATGAGATGTGAATTAGCTAAGATAGACTGGCAAATGACACTTAAAGGGTTGACGGTGGCTATGCAATGGCAAGCATTTAAAGATCGCATGGATGAACAATAGTTCATCCCAGTTTGGCAAAAGACAAGGGAAATTAGGGATAGTATCAATTCAAAAGAAGAAGCATACAAATTAGCCAGAAAAAGTGGCTCACCTGAGGACTGGGAGAAATTCAGAGTACAGCAGAGGAGGACAAAGGGCTTAATTAGGAAAGGGGAAAAAGATTATGAGAGAAAACTGGCAGGGAACATAAAAACTGACTGTAAAATATTTTATAGATATGTGAAAAGAACAAGATTGGTTAAGACAAATGTAGGTCCCCTACAGACGGAAACAGGTGAATTGATTATGGGGAGCAAGGACATGGCAGACCAATTGAATAACTACTTTGGTTCTGTCTTCACTAGGGAGGACGTAAATAATCTTCCAGAAATAGTAGAGGACAGAGGTCCAGTGAGATGGAGGAACTGAGGGAAATACATGTTAGTAGGGAAGTGGTATTAGGTAAATTGAAGGGATTAAAGGCAGATAAATCCCCAGGGCCAGATGGTCTGCATTCCAGAGTGCTTAAGGAAGTAGCCCAAGAAATAGTGGATGCATTAGTGATAATTTTTCAAAACTCTTTAGATTCTGGACTAGTTCCTGAGGATTGGAGGGTGGCTAATGTAACCCAACTTTTTAAAAAAGGAGGGAGAGAGAAACCGGGGAATTATAGACTGGTTAGCCTAACATGGGTGGTGGGGAAAATGCTAGAGTCAGTTATCAAAGATGTGACAATAGCACATTTGGAAAGCGGTGAAATCATTGGACAAAGTCAGCATGGATTTGTGAAAGTAAAATAATGTCTGACGAATCTCATAGAAATTTTTGAGGATGTAACTAGTAGAGTGGATAGGGGAGAACCAGTGGATATGGTATATTTGGATTTTCAAAAGGCTTTTGACAAGGTCCCACACAGGAGATTAGTGTGCAAACTTAAAGCACACCGTATTGGGGGTGAGGTATTGATGTGGATAGCGAATTGGTTGGCAGACAGGAAGCAAAGAGTGGGAATATACGGGATCTTTTCAGAATGGCAGGCAGTGACTAGTGGGGTACCGCAAGGCTCAGTGCTGGGACCCCAGTTGTTTACAATACATATTAATGACTTAGATGAGGGAATTAAATGCAGCATTTCCAAGTTTGCGGATGATACGAAGCTGGGCGGCAGTGTTAGCTGTGAGGAGGATGCTAAGAGGATGCAGGGTGATTTGGATAGGTTAGGTGAGTGGGCAAATTCATGGCAGATGCAATTTAATATGGATAAGTGCGAGGTTATCCACTTTGGTGGGAAAAAAAAGGAAAACAGTTTATTATTTGAATGGTGGCTGATTAGGAAAAGGGGGGGTGCAATGAGAGCTGGGTGTCATTATACACCAGTCATTGAAAGTGGGCATGCAGGAACAGCAGGCGGTGAAAAAGGCGAATGGTATGTTGGCATTCATAGCAAGAGGATTCGAGTACAGGAGCAGGGAGGTACTACTGCAGTTGTACAAGGCCTTGGTGAGACCACACCTGGAGTATTGTGTGCAGTTTTGGTCCCCTAATCTGAGGAAAGACATTCTTGCCATAGAGGGAGTACAAAGAAGGTTCACCAGATTGATTCCTGAGCTAGCAGGACTTTCATATGATGAAAGACTGGATTGACTAGGCTTATACTCATTGGAATTTAGAAGATTGATGGGGGGATCTTATTGAAACGTATAAAATCCTAAAGGGATTGGACAGGCTAGATGCAGGAAGATTGTTCCCGATGTTGGGGAAGTCCAGAATGAGGGGTCACAGTTTGAGGATAAAGGGGAAGCCTTTTAGGACTGAGATGAGGAAAAACTTCTTCACACAGAGAGTGGTGAATCTGTGGAATTCTCTGCCACAGGAAACAGTTGAGGCCAGTTCATTGGCTATATTTAAGAGGGAGTTAGATATGGCCCTTGTGGCTAAAGGGATCAGGGGGTATGGAGGGAAGGCTGGTACAGGGTTCTGAGTTGGATGATCAGCTATGATCGTACTGAATGGCGATGCAGGCTCGAAGGGCCAAATGGCCTACTCCTGCACCTATTTTCTATGTTTCTATGTTTCTAATTCTGTGTTACATTAGTCTAAAGGGGGAAGAAATGTAATGTGTGGATCTATTTCTTTTAGTGCAATGACTCCCCTCAGCACTGATTATTGACAGGTAATTTATGCATGCGTCTTAATTTGTTGTTCTCTCTGCAAGGTGAATACACAAGTTAACTTCACCTCCAAGTACATGCCTTTATTTATTTTATATGTAGTTGTATAGACACATCAGAGCCTATAGAATACTCCCAATAGAGTGATCGGTCCCTTACTCTTTCTGACTTCCACCCACACTGACTCAATAGATGACTTCATGACTTCCTCTCTTTCTGAAGCTGTTGTACTATTCCAGATTAGCAATGCCACTCCCATTTTTCTTTTACCTCCCTCTCTAAACCCAAGAACATTCTGCAGCTATTCCTGCCCTCATGACAGTCAAGTCTCTGTAATGGCCACAACATTGTAGTTACGTATACGAATCCATGCTCTACGTCATCACCTTTGTTCTTATATATTTCACATTAAACACATTTCATTCCTTCCTCAGTCTTTTTGCACATTGCATCTACCTTCACACCAACTGTTCCATCCTTTGACCTATCACTTTCATTCCTATCCCCCGCCAACCTTGTTTAAAACCTCCCCAAAAACTCAAGCAAACTTGCCCACAAGGACATTGGTCCCTCTGGAGTACAAGTGTAACTCATTGCTTTTATACCTGTCATAGCTTTCACAGAAGAGATCCCAATGATCTGAAATCAGAAAGCTTGCCACCTGCACCAATTCTTCAGCAAAACATTCATCTACCAAATTATCCTATTCAGATTCTCCTTACACATTTCACTTTTCACCATAAATTTATGGCCTCGAGTCTCACCAAATTGAGGGGGGAAATCCTGCTTGCATTTACCTTATCTACACCCCTCATAAGTTTGTATATCTCCATAAACTATTTCTTTATTCTCTTGCACTCTAGGGACTAAAGTCCTAATGCATACAACCTTCCCCTATAACTCAGGTCTTCAAGTCCCAGCAACAGCCTTCCAAAGTTGTAATTGATAAACTAGCCAGCAAAACCAAAGACGTCACCTAACCCATAACTTTGAATCAGAATCAGGTTTGTTATCATTGGTATAAATGGTAAAATTGGCTGTTTTGTGGCAGCTGTACATTGCAATATATAATAAAAATTATAAATTCCAATAGGAAATATAGAAAAAAATAAATTAGAGCAAAAGAGAGAAAAAAATACTGAGGTAGTGTTAGAACATGGAACATAGAATACTACAGCACAGTACAGGCCCTTCAGCCCACAATGTTGTGCCGACCCTCAAACCCTGCCTCCCATATAACCCCCCACCTTAAGTTCCTCTATATACCTGTCTAGTAGTCTCTCAGATTTCACTAGTGTATCTGCCTCCACCACTGACTCAGGCAGTGCATTCCATGCACCAACCACTCTCTGAGTAAAAAACCTTCTTCTAATATCCCCCTTGAACTTCCCACCCCTTACCTTAAAGCCATGTCCTCTTGTATTGAGCAGTGGTGCCGTGGCGAAGAGGCGCTGGCTATCCACTCTATCTATTCCTATTAATATCTTGTAAACCTCTATCATATCTCCTCTCATCCTCCTTCTCTCCAAAGAGTAAAGCCTTAGCTCCCTTAATCTCTGATCATAATCTATACTCTCTAAACCAGGCAGCATCCTGGTAAACTTCCTCTGTACCCTTTCCAATACTTCCACATCCTTTCTATAGTGAGGCGACCAGAACTGGACACAATACTCCAAGTGTGGCCTAACCAGAGTTTTGTAAAGTTGCATCATTACCTCGCTGCTCTTAAACTCTATCCCTCAACTTATGAAACTAACACCCCATAAGCTTTCTTAACTACCCTATCTACCTGTGAGGCAACTTTCAGGGATCTGTGGACATGTACCCCCAGATCCCTCTGTTCCTCCACACTGCCAAGTATCCTGCCATTTACTTTGTACTCTGCCTTAGAGTTTGTCCTTCCAAAGTGTACCACCTCACACTTCTCCGGGTTGAACTCCATCTGCCACTTCTCAGCCCACTTCTTCATCCTATCAATGTCTCTCTGCAATCTTCGACAATCCTCTACACTATCTACAACACCACCAACCTTTGTGTCATCTGCAAACTTGCCAACCCACCCTTCTACCCCAACTTCCAAGTCGTTAATAAAAATCACGAAAAGTAGAGGTCCCTGAACCGATCCTTGTGGGACACCACTAGTCACAACCCTCCAATCCAAATGTACTCCCTCCACCACAACCCTCTGCCTTCTGCAGGCAAGCCAATTCTGAATCCACCTGGCCAAACTTCGCTGGATCCCATGCCATCTGACTTTCTGAATAAGCCGACAGTGTGGAACCTTGTCAAATGCCTTACTAAAATCCATATAGATCACATTCACTGCACTACCCTCATCCATATGCCTGGTCACCTCCACAAAGAACTCTATCAGGCTTGTTAGACATGATCTGCCCTTCACAAAGCCATGCTGGCTGTTCCTGATCAGACCATGATTCTCTAAATGCCCATAGATCCTATCTCTAAGAATCTTTTCCAACAGCTTTCCCACCACAGACGTAAGGCTCACTGGTCTATAATTACCCGGACTATCCCTACTACCTTTTTTCAACAAGGGGTCAACACTCACCACCCTCCAGTTCTCCGGTACCATCCCCGTAGACAATGAGGACATAAAGATCCGAGCCAGAGGCTCAGCAGTCTCTTCCCTCGCCTCGTGGAGCAGCTTGTGGAAAATTCCATCAGGCCCCGGGGACTTATCCATCCTAATGTACTTTAACAACTCCAACACCTCTCCCTTAATATCAACATGCTCCAGAACATCAAACTCACTCATACTGTCCTCACCGTCATCAAGTTCCCTCTCATTGGTGAATAACGAAGCGAAGTATTCATTGAGGACCTCGCTCACTTCCACAGCCTCCAGGCACATCTTCCCACCTTTATCTCTAATCGGTCCTACCTTCACTCCTGTCATCCTTTTGTTCTTCACATAATTGAAGAATGCCTCGAGGTTTTCCTTTACCCTACTTGCCAAGGCCTTCTCATGCCCCCTTCTTGCTCTTCTCAGCCCCTTCTTAAGCTCCTTTCTTGCTTCCCTATATTCCTCAATAGACCCATCGATCCTTGCTTCCTAAACCTCATGTATGCTGCCTTCTTCCATCTGACTAGATTTTCCACCTCACTTGTCACTCATGGTTCCTTCACCCTACCATTCTTTATCTTCCTCATCAGGACAAATTTATCCCTAACATCCTGCAAAAGATCTCTAAACATCGACCACATGTCCTTAGTACATTTCCCTGCAAAAACATCATGCCAATTCACACCCACAAATTCTAGACTTGTAGCCTCATAATTTACCCTTCCCTAATTAAAAATTTTCCTGTCCTCTCAGATTTTATCCTTTTCCTTGATAATGCTAAAGGCCAGGGAGCGGTGGTCACTGTCCCCCAGATGCTCACCCACTGAGAGATCTGTGACCTGACCCGGTTCATTTCCTAATACAAGACCTAGTATGGCTTTCCCCCTAGTCAGCCTGTCAACATACTGTGACAGGAATCTGTCCTGGACACACTTAACAAACTCTGCCCCGTCCAAACCCTTGGAACTAATCAGGTGCCAATCAATATTCAGGAAGTTAAAGTCACCCATGATAACAACCCTGTTATTTTTGCACCTTTCCAAAATCTGCCTCCCAATCTGCTCCTCGGTATCTCTGCTGCTACCAGGGGGCCTATAGAATACTCCCAATAGAGTAACTGCTCCCTTCCGGTTCCTGACATCCACCCATACTGACTCAAAAGAGGATCCTGCTACATTACCCACTCTTTCTGTTGCTATAATAGTATCCCTGACCAGTAATGCCACCCCTCCTCCCCTTTTTCTGCCCTCTCTATCCCTTTTAAAGCACTGAAATCCAGGAATATTGAGAATCCATTCCTGCCCTGGTGCCAGCCAAGTCTCTGTAATGGCCACTACATCATAATTCCATGTATGTATCCAAGCTCTCAGTTCATCACCTTTGTTCCTGATGCTTCTTGCATTGAAGCACACACACTTTAGCCCTCCTACCTTACTACCTTTACACCCTTTATTCTGCTTCTCTTTCCTCAAAGCCTCTCTATATGTTAGATTTGGCTTTACTCTATGCACTTCTTTCACGGCTCTATCGCTCCAGGTCCCATCCCCTTTGCAAATTAGTTTAAACCCTCCCGAACCATGCTAGCAAACCTACCTGCAATGATATTGCTCCCACTCGAGTTCAGGTGCAACCCATCCAATCTGTACAGGTCCCACCTTTCCCAGAAGAGATCCCAATGATCCAAAAATCTAAGACCCATGTTCATGTGTCTATTGTCCATTCAGAAACCTGATGGCAGAAAATTCTCACTTCTCCTCCCTACCATCAGGGAGTAGATGCAAACACCTGAAGGCATGTATGCTCAAGGACAGTTTCTGTTACATTATCATAAAACTGTTGTACCATTCCCTAGTGCAATAAAATGAACCTTGACCTTGCAATCTACCTTATTGTCCACCTGTACTGCATTTTCCCTGTAACAGCCTACTCTGCATTCTTTTATTGTTTTCCCTTGTGCTACCTCAATGCTCTGTTGCAATGAATTGATCAGTGTCAATGATTTGGGAAAGAAGTTTATCATTGTACCTCAGTAATAAACCAATTTACTAATTACGTTTTGCACCAAAAGGCCCGTTCCTGTGCTACAAAGGTGGGGTCAAAGCAGCATATAGGAGGGAGATTGAAAACGTGGCTGAGTCATGTCACAACAACCACCTCTTACTCAACGTCAGCAAGACCAAAGGGCTGATTAGAGGTCAAACAGCCACTCCTCATTTGGGGATCAGAGGTGGAAAAGGTCAGCAAATTTCAATTCCTCAGCGTTATCATAAGACCATAAGATCATAAGGCATAGGAGCAGAATTAGGCCATTTGGCCCTTCAAGTCTGCTTCAGCATTCAGTCATGGCTGATTCTATTTTGGCCCTCCTCAACCCCACTCACCAGCCTTCTACTCGTAACCTTTGATGCCATGGCCAATCAAGAACCTATCAATCTCTGCCTTAAATACACCCAATGACCTGGCCTCCACAGCTGCATGTGGTAACAAATTCCACAATTTCACAACCCTCTGGCTAAAGAATATTTCTCCGCATCTCTGTTTTAAATGGATGCTCCTCTCTCCTGAGGCTGTATCCTCTTGTTCTAGACTCGCCTACCCTGGGAAACATCCTTTCCACGTCTACTCTGTCTATGCCTTTCAACATTCGAAAGGATTCAATGAGGTCACCTCTCATCCTTCTAAATTCCAGCAAGTATAGACCCAGAGCCATCAATTGCCTCTTGTATGACAAGTCTTTCATTCCTGGAATCATAAAACCCTAAGACATAGGAGCAGAATTAGACCATCTGGTCCATCAAGTCTGCTCTGCCATTCAATCATGGCTGATCCTTTTTTTCTCCTCCTCAACCCCATTTCCCATCCTTCTCCCTGTAACCTTTGATGCCATGTCCAGTCAAGAACCTATCAACCTCTGCCTTAAATACACCCAACAACCTGGCCTCCACAGCTGTACGTGGCCACAAATTCCACAAATTCACCACCCTCTGACTAAAGAAATTTCTCTGCATCTCTGTTTTGAATGGATGCCCCTCTATCCTGAAGTTGTGCCCTCTTGTCCGAGACACTCTCACCATGGGAAACTTCCTTTCCACATCCATTCTGTCTAGTCCTTTCAATATTCATACGATTTCAATGAGATCCCCCCTCCCTTCTAAATTCCAACGAGTACAGACCCAGAGCCATCAAATGTTCCTCGTATGATAACCCTTTCATTCCTGGAATCATCCTTGTGAACACGAACCGCTTCTGAACACTCTCCAATGCCAGCACCTCTCTTCTAAGATGAGGAGCCCAAAACTGTACACAATACTCAAGGTGAGGCCTCACCATTGCCTTATAAAGCCTCAGCATTATATCCCTGCTCTTTCTCCTGATCTGTCCAAGTCCTTCTGCAGCCTTCCTCTTTCCTTAACACTACCTGACCCTCCACTGATATTCATATCATCTGCAAACGTGGCAACAAAGCTACCTATTCCATCATCTAAATCTTTGATATACAGCATAAAAAGAAGCAATCTCAACCACACTTCACTACCAGTCAACCAGAAAAGGATCCTTTTATTCTCACTTGCTGCCTTCTACCAATTAGCCAATGCTTCAACTATGTTGGTAACTTTCCTATAATACCATGGGTTCTTAACTTGGTAAGCAGCCTCATGAGTGGCTCATTGTCAAAGGCCTTCTGAAAGTCTAAATATACAACATCCACTGCATCCTCTTTATCTATCCTACTTGTAATCTCCTCAATGAATTCCAACAGGTTTGTCAGGCAAGATTTTCCTCGAAGAAACCATGCTGGCTTTGTCCTATCTTGCCCTGTGTCACCAAGTACTCTGTAACATCATCCTTAACAATTGACTCCAACATCTTCCCAACCACTGAAGTCAGGCTAACTGGTCTATAATTTCCTTTTTGCTGCCTTCCTTAAAGAGTGGAGAGACATTTGCAATTTTCTAGTCCTCTGGCACCATGCCAGAGTCCAATGATTTTTGAAAGATCATTGCTAATGCCTCCACAATCTGTAACACTACCTCCTTCAGAACACTAGCATGCAGTTCATCTGTTCTGGGTGACTTATGTACCCTTAGGTCTTTCAGCTTTTTGAGTTGTGAAGATGTTGGAGTCAATTATAATGGATGAGGTTTCAGGGTACTTGGAGTCACATGATAAAATAGGCCAAGGTCAGCATGGTTTCTTTAAGGGGAAAACTTATCTGACAAACCTGTTGGAATTCTTTGAGGAAATAACAGGCAAAATAGATAAAGGAGTATCAGTGGATGTTTTTTACTTGGATTTTCAGAAAGCTTTTGATAAGGTACTGCACATGAGGTTGTTTAATAAGATAAGAACACATGGTATTACAACAAAGATACTAACATGGGTAGAACATTATTTGACTGGCAGGAGACAAAGAATGGGAAAAAGAGGGCTTTATCTCATTGGCTGCTGGTGGCTAGTGGTGTTCTGCAGGGACCATTTTTCTGGGACCATTTCCTTTCACATAACGTAGTACTGTGGAATGGTTTTAGGCACCCTGGATTTTTGATATGGTCTCAGATGGTCTAGACTCTGTGGAACCCTTATCTCAACATCATAGACGTTGTCTGGAATTATCTGGAGATTCAGAAGTAAGTGAGACAGCCAAACTCGGCAGAAGAACCATTGAAAGTTCTCCAAGATGCTTGGAAAAACCTAGCAGCTGATTTTCTTATAAAACTGCACAACAGTGTACCTAAGAGAATTGATGCAGTTTTAAAAGCAAAGGGTTGTCACACCAAATATTCATTGGATCACTTTTACTGTTTACTGCTCTTTATAGTAATTTTTTGATAATTAGAAACTTTTCATTTCATTATTTTTGAAAAGCACTGTAGAATTTTTTACATAGGCCTCAGACTTTTGTACAGCACTGACTGGGACACTCATACTGTAAAAGGACTAGATGTGATAGAGCTTGTCAAATGTGGTTCAGGGAAGTTTTTTTAATCAGTACATAGAAGTACACACATCAGAATGTGTGATACTTGATCTGCTAATAGGGAATGAGACAGGGCATGTGATAGATGGTTAAATATGCAAAAATGTAGGGCTGGTCTGGAGAAAGGCCAATTTAGATAGAATTAGAAATGATCTGACAAGTGTGGATTGGGACAGGCTGGTTATTGGCAAAGATATACTTGGTAAATGGGAGACCTTCAAAAGTGAATTTTTGAGAGTACAAAGCTTGTCAGAATAAAAAAAAGTAAATGCAAAAGGTAAACATAACAGGTGCAGGGAACATTGGTTAAGAAAATAAAGGAGGTGCATTACTGGTGTAGGCAGGTAGGACCAAATGAAGTGCTTATAGAGTATAAGAAATGCAAGAAAACATTAAAGAAAGAAATCAGGAAGACTAAAAGAAAGCATTAGGTTGCCCTAGCAGGCAAGGTGAAGGAGAATCCTAAGGGATTCTGCAGATATGTTAAGAGCAAAAGGGTTGCAAGGGATGAAGTTGGTTCTTGGAAGATCATAACATTAATCCATGAGTGGAGTCAAAAAAGATGGGGGAGATCTTAAATTGATATTTGCATCTGTATTTACCCAGGAGATTGACACAGAGTCCATAGAAGTAAGGCAAAATGGAATCAACTTCATGGACCCTATACAGATTACAGAGAAGAAAGGTTACAGAAGGTAAATTAAGGTGGATAAATCCCCAGGACTTGACAAGGTGTTCCTTTGGACCCTGCAAGGGGCAAATGCAGAAACTGCTGGGGCTCTGGCAGAGTTATTTAAATCATCCTCAGTATCAGATGAGGTACCAGTACAAAGGGGGATACCCAATGTTGTTCTGCTGTTTAAGAAAGGTTCTAAAAATAAATCAGGATAACATAGTGAGTCTGACATCAGTAGTGGGAAGGTATATGAGCATTTGGATAGACATGGCCTGATTAAGGATAGTCAGCATGGTTTTGTGAGTGGTAGGTCATGTCTAACCAACCTTATAAAGTTTTTCAATGAAATTACTGGGTAAGTTGATGAAGGCAAGGCAATAGATGTTGCCTCTGCATGGAAGGTTAGTGAAGATGGTTCAGTCACTCAGCATTCAAGATGAGGTAGTAAATTGGATTAGACATTGGCTTTGTGGGAGAAGCCAGAGAGTAGTGGCAGATGGTTGCCTCCCTGACTGGAGGCCTGTGACAAGTGGAATTCTGCAGGGATCAGTGCTAGGCTCCTTGTTATTTGTCATCTATATGGATGATAATGTAGTTAACCGGATCAGTTAAATTTGCAGATGACACCAAGATTGGGGGTAAAGAATGGGATCTAGACCATCCGGAAGAATGGGCTGAAAAATGGCAGATGGATTTTAATGCTGACAAGTACAAGGCATTGCACTTCAGTAGGACCAAGCAAGGTAGTTCTTACACAGGGAACGGGAGGGCACTGAGGAATGTGGTAGAACAAAGAGATCTAGGAATACAGGTCCATAATTCATTGAAAGCAGCATCACAGGTTGATAGGGTCATAGAGAAAGCTTTTGGCACATTGGCCTTCATAAATCAAAATACTGATTACAGGAGATGGGATGTTATATTGAAGTTGTATGACATTTTTGAGGCCTAATTTGGAGTATTGAGTACAGTTTTGGTCACCTACTTTACTGATAGGAATGATGTCAATAAGATTGAAATAGTGCAGAGAACATTTACAAGGATGTTGCTGGGTCTGGAGGAACCAAGTTATAAGGAAAGATTGAATAAGTTAGGACTGTATTCCTTACAATGTAGAAAATTGAGAGGAGATTTGTTTGAGGTATACAAAATTATGAGGAGTATAGTTAGGGTAAATGCAAGCAGTCTTATTCCACTGAGGTTGGGTAAGACTACAACTAGAGATCATGGATTACAGGTGGTAGGTGAAAAGTTTAAGGGAAGTATAGAGGAAACATCATTCGGAGGGTCATGCGATTGTGGAGTGAGCTGCCAGAGCAAGTGGTGCATGCAAGCTTGATTTCAACGTTTAAGAGAAGTTTTGATAGGTACATGGATGGTAAGGGTATGGAGGGCTATGGTCCCAGAGCAGGTTGATGGCAGTGGGCAGCTTAAATGACTTGGCATGAACTAGCTGGGCAGAAGGGCCTGTTTCTGTGCTGTGCTTTTCTATGACTCTATAGATCTACTGTATGTCATTGACATGGAAGAGAGAATTGATGGCTTTGTGACCTTACGAAGATAGTAGGAGGTCAGATAGTGTTGAGGGGGCAGGCAATCTGCAGTAGGACTTAGACAAATTAGGAGAATGGACAAAGAAATGGCAGATGGAACACAGTGTATGGTCATGCACTTTGGCTGAATGGGGAGAACATTCAAAAATCAGAGATGCAGGCAGACTTGGGAGTCCTTTGCAGGATTCCCTAAAGGTTAACTTGCAGGTTGAGTCAGTAGAAAGGAAGGCAAAGGCAATGCTAGCATTTATTTTGAGAGGGCTAGGATATAAGAGATCAAGGATGTAATAGTGAGGTTTTATAAGGCATTGGTCAGACTGCACTTGGAGTATTGTGAGCAGTTTTAGGCTCCTTATACAAGAAAAAATGTGCTGGCATTGGAGAGGATCCAGAGGAGGTTCATGAGAATGATTCTGGGAATGAAAGGGTTAACGTATTGGGAGCATTTGATGGCTCTGAGCCTGTTCTCACTGAGGAGGGAATCTCTGAAACTCATTGAATATGGAAAGGCCTAGACAGAGTAGATGTGAAGGGGATGTTTCTCACAATTGGTGAGTCTAAGACCAGAGGGCGTAGCCTCAGGATACAGACATCCATTTAGAACAAAGATAAGGAGGAATTTCTTTAGCCAGAGTGTAGTGAATCTGTGGAATTCACTGCTACAGATGGCTGTGGAGGCCAAGCCATTGGGTATACTTAAAGTGGAGGTTGATAGGTTCTTGATTAGTCAGGGCATATAAAGTTGCAGAGAGAAGGCAGGAGAACGGGGTTGAGAGGGATAATAAATAAGCCACAATAGAATGACAAAGCAGTCTCAATGGGCCAAATTACCTAATTCTGCTCCTATGTCTTACAGTCTTAAGGTCTAAAATAATCCCCTTTAGTAACTTGCCACCACTTATTTCAGATCCACTGACCTGTAGTCTCTAATGCTTGCCTTTAATGTCTTTGTTAAATAATGGTAAAACACTAGCTACCTTCCAGTCTTCTAGAATTCCATGCTTGGCTATAGATATAGCAAATACCTCTGCAAGGGTCTCCAAAATTTCTTTCCTAGCTTTGCACAAGGTTTGAGGATGGAACTGCTTAGGCCATTGGAATTTATCAACCTTGTTACATATTAAGACCATTAGTACCTTGCCTTTATATGGAGTATTGCATGGTCATTTCATTATTGGAAGTATATGTCGAATTTGAAGAGGGTACAGAAGTTTACCAGGATGCTGCCTGGATTAAAAGGTATGTGCTATAAGGAGAAACTTGGGTTGTTTCTCTGGAGCAGTGAAGACAGCAGAAACACGTTCTAAGTTTTTAATATTATGAGAGGCATAGACAGAGTACTCAGTAAAAATGTCTAAATAGCAGAGGATGTGCATTTAAGGTGACAAGGTGAAAGTTCAAACAGGCCCATTTTTTAAATCGTTTAGGTGGGTGCCTTGTAAGAGCTACCTAGGCAGATGTGATAGAAGCATTTAAGAGGTTCTAAAACTGGCAAATGGATATGCAGAAACATTGTATGTGTAGCACCCTGGTTGCCACACAAGTCGATAGAGTGTTAAGACAGCATATGGTGAGCTGGACTTCATTAGTGAGGGCTTAGAGTTCAAGCGCTGTGAGGTCATATTGTTGCTCTATAAAACACTGGCTAGGCTACACTTGGAATATAGTGTTCAATTCTGGTCATCTCACTATAGGAAGGATGCGGAAGCTTTAGAGAGGGTGCAGAGGAGATTTACCAGGGTGCTGTCTGGATTAGAGAGCATGTCCTAAGAGGAGGGGTCAACCAAGCAAAGTCTTTTGCTCTGGAGTGAAGGAGGATGAGAGGTGACCCAATAGAGGTCTATAAGATTCTGAGAAGAATAGATAGAGTGGAAAGCCATTGACTTTTTTTTCCCAGAGCGGCAATGGTTAATATGGGAAGGAATAATTTTAAAGTGATTAGATGAAAGTATGTGTGTGTGTGTTGGGGGGGAGGGAATATCAGAGGTAGGTTTTTTTACACAGAGTGGTGGGTGCATGGAACACACTGCCAAAGATCGTTGAAGAGGCAGGATATTTTATTAGGGATATTTAATAGACTCTTAGATAGGCACATGGATGAAAGAAAAATGGAAAGCTACGTAAGAGGGAAGGGTTAGATTGATCTTGAAGTGGGTTAAAAGTTCAACGCAACATTGTGGGCCGAATTGCCTATACAGTGTTGTACTGTTCTCTGTTGTATGTTCTACAGGTAATTCCTGGTTTAATGGCTTGGTACATCATCAGGGTTGAAAGACCTGTTCTTGTGGGGCTTTACCTTTGCACTTGTGGCTTCCCCTTAAAGAAACTGTTGAATAATTCTGAAAAAAAAAAATCAGTCTGGAACGTACAAAAAGTGGGAGAAATGGGATGCTTGATCATTGACCAGAAAACTATTCAAAATGAACTTTCAGGCATCATTTTGCATTTTTATAACATTGGTTGTTGTGATGCAACATTTCTTGTAAATTTACAGATTTTAAAAGGAATTTAGTTACCGGGAGATATTGGATAGGCTGCGCTGGTTTGCCTGGACTGAAGGGGGCTGAGGAGTGACCTTTTGAGATATATATGATTATGAGAGATAGTCAAAAAAATTTTTCCCATGGTAGGGGTATCAAAACCTAGGACATAAGGTTAAAGTGAAAGGAAAGAGCTTTAAAAGAGAATTCAGGGGATAGTTTTATTTTACACCAAGAGTGATAGCTATCTGGAACTTGCTGCCAATGGAGATGGCAAAGCCATATACAATCACATTTAAGGAGCAGTTAGACAGGCACTTAAATAGGCAAGGTGCGGAAGGAAAAGGCCCTCATTTAGGCCAGTGGGATTGGTGTAGATGAGTTAAAGGGCCAGCATGGATGTGGTGGGGCAAAGGGCCTGATGACTCTATCTCTCTCACTGTGCATTCACTGTAGAAACTTGCTTGGAAATGTTGACACAACACTAGAAGATAATAAGTGAATCTTATTTTACTCTCAAGTTATCAGGTTTAATGTTGGGCCTTTGGCAAGTGCAGTAGGTTTCAGAACTCTCCTTTGTCTGGAATGCGCCAGTACAAGCTCTTGGAACTTGGAACAGCTCTGGCTTTGCTGTCCACCATTTCACTTTACTGAAGGTTTATGGGACCAGGAATCACCACTCACTGAAATTTCTCCATTTAGTTGCATCTCACTATATTTTGCCCTTTGCCTGAGACTCCTATCTCTATTGATAACTGGTTCCTGTATTCACAATCAGCTACAGCAGATCAGCCAACAGTCAGTCGTATGCAGTTCACTCCTGGTCAACTTGAATATGAGGTTTTGAAGTCATTACTATCAGCCTACCCGTACAATCAGAAAACTGGAGCCACAGACTCTGCCAATACCCCATTCTCCCACCTCTCTGACTCTTTCACTTTCTGAATCTGGACATGAGCAACACCAGATGTATCCCCATGTTTTCCTGATGTTAACTAGCGACTTATGAAAACGTGACCTTTGTGTCATGACCTTTGTAATATCTTAGTAAGGAAAATATTTCAGTATTTTGGGAATAGAGGAAAATACAGAAGATTATGGATTGATTACCATTGCTATAATTATAAATTGTTTTAAAACCTGGATGTTGAGGATGTGAAGAGATTGTCTGTAATTAAATAGATTTACCACTGGTCCAACAAATAATGAAAATAATTCTATTACATCTATCTTTTAATAAACTCCCTTTCATCTTTCAGACAGTTACTGTTCTGTTCAGGATTAGGTTGTTATATAACTCTTCCTGGCTCCTCCCTGGACACAGAATGACAGACCAGATCAGGAGAGCAAGTAGATGTTGTTGGAAGATTCCTGAACAAGGTTGCTGAGTGATGTGCTGTGTGAATGTACTGACAGGACTGAGGAAAGAACACAGCACAATAAAAAAATAAACATAACACCCATTTCAGGGAAGCTCTGATCCTTAGGAGTACAATCATACCCACAGTAGCAAGAGTTTGAAAAACTGTCAGTCCACTCAGCAGTGATGTCTGTGTCAACAATTATGTCAAATTAAATTAGTTCCATCTGCCTAATTGTGTAGAAACATAGAAACATACAAAACCTACAGCACAATACAGGCCCTTCGGCCCACAAAGTTGTGCCGAACATGTCACTACCTTAGAAATTACTAGAGTTACCCATAGCCCTCTATTTTTCTAAGCTCCATGTACCTATCCAAAAGTCTCTTAAAAGACCCTATCGTATCCGCCCCCGCCAGAATACGACTAGTCACTGGCAGCCAGCCAGAAAGGGCTCCCTTTATTCCCACTCTTTGCCTCCTGCCAATCAGCCACTGCTTTATCCATGTTAGAATCTTTCCTATAACAGGCCGCGCTTGGAGTATTGTCAACAGTTTTGGACCCTTTATCTCAGAAAGAATGTGTTGTCACTGGAGAAAATCCAGAAGAGGTCCATGAGTATGATTCCAGGAATAAAGGGGTTAACATATGAGGAGTGTTTGGCAGCTTTGGGCCTATACTCACTGGAATTTAAAAGAATGTGTAGTGATGTCATTAAATCTTACTGAATGTTGAAAGGACTAAATAAGGTGGAAGTGGAGAGGATGTATCCTCCAGTGGGAGCATCTAGAACTACAGGGCACAGCCTCAAAATTGAGGGGTGACCTTTTAGAACAGAAATAAGAGGAAATTTTTTACCCAAATAGTGGTAAATCTGTGGAATACTCTGCCACAGACTGCAGTGAAGGCTAATCTGTGGGTATATTTAAAGTGGAAGTTGATAGTTTCCTGATTGGTCAGGGCATCAAGGGATATGGTGAGAGGGCAGGTATATGGGGTTGAATGGGTTCCAGGATCAGCCATGATGAAATGTGAAGTGGACTCGAAGGGAAAATTGTCTAATTCTGCTCCTAAGACTTATGTCTTATACCATACAATCATAGCTTGTTAAGCAGACTTAGGTGTGGCATGTTGTCAAAGGCCTTCTGAAAATCCAAGCACACAACATCATCCGTTTCTCCTTTGTCTATCCTGCTTGTTATTTTTTAGATTAGATTAGATTAGATTCAATTTTATTGTCCTTGTGCAAAGTAGAGATACAAAGCCGATGAAAGTCAAAGAATTCCAACAGGTTTGTCAGGCAAGATATTCCCTTGAGGAAACCATGCTGAACATGGCCTATTTTATCATGTACCTCCAAGTACCCTGAGACCTCATCGTTAACAATCAACTCCAGCATCTTCCAAATGGAGTGATTCTTGAAAGAACATTACAAATGCCTCCACGATCTCTTAAGCCACCTCTTTCAGAACTCTGGGGTGTACACCATCTGGTCCAGGTGACTTACCTAACTTCAGACCTTTAAGTTTCCCAAGAACCTTCTCTCTAGTAATGATAACTTCACACACTTCATGCCCCCAATACCTGGAACTTTCACTAGACCAGTAATGTCTTCCACAGTGAAGACTGATGCAAAATACTTATCTATTTTGTCTGCTATTTCATTGTCCCCCATTACTAGTTCTCCAGCATCAATTTCCAAAGGTATGATATCCACTCTCACCTCTCTTTTACACTTTATATATCTGAAGAAACTTTTGGTATCCTCTTTAATAATATTGGCTAACCTACTTTCATGTTCCATCTTTACTTTTTTCATGACTTTTTTAGTTGCCTTCAGTTGGTTTTTAAAAGCTTCCCAATTCTTTAACTTCCCACTAATCTTTGCTCTATTATATGCCCTGTCTTTGATTTTTATGTTGGCTTTGACTTTTCTTGTTAGCCGTGAATGTGTCATCTTTCCTTTAGAATATTTCTTCCTCTTTGGGATGTATATATCCTGTGCCTTCCGAATTGCTTCCAGAAATTCCAGCCGTTGCTGCTCTGCCATCATCACTGTCAATGTTTTCTTTCCAATCAATTCTGGCCAACTCCTCTCTCATGCCTCTATAATTCCCTTTACTCCACTGTAATACTGATACATCTGACTTTATCTTCTCTTCTCAAATTGCAGGATTAATTTGATCATACAATGATCATTTGTCCCCAAGGATTCTTTTACCTTAAGCTCTCTGATCAATTCTGAGCAATTAATTGCACAACACACAATCCAGAATAGCTGATCCTCTAGTCTGTCTGTCTTGGTCCCATATCCGATGCGGACTTTGGTGACAATGGTTTTCCATATAGATCTATCCTTCGTTTTTTGGATGACTTCCATCTCCTCGATGTGTAGCCACTTGGCTATGCTTTTGATGTACATAAGCCGAGGTCTTCCTCTAGGTTTGCTCCCCTCGATCTTTCCAGAGAGTATGAGTTTTTCTAGTTCATCTCTCCGCATGATCTGTCCTAGGAATCTGAGTTGTCTTTCTCTTATTGTTGGTATGAGTGATTGAACTGCTTGGGTTCTTCTGAGAACTTCTTCATTTGATGTGTGTGTGGTCCATGATATTTTTAACATTCTCCTGTAGAGCCATAATTCAGCTGCTTCTAGTCTCTTTTCCATTGCTGGAGAAATGGTCCAGCATTCACTTCCATATGTCAGGATAGAATAAATGTAGCACTGCAGTATTCTGTTTTTAGTGTCTGTTTTCTGTCTGTTAATATGGTCTTCATTTTTTGGAAAGCTTCTTTCACCATTGCTATTCTGTATTTGATATCTGTGTCTCACCTGCCATTGCTTGTTATTAGGTTGCCAAGATATTTGAATTTGTTGACTTGTTTGATGTTTGTATTTCCGATCTTGATCCTCCAGTGGGCTGCTCTAAAAAGCCATCCTGTAGGTATGCTAGAAATTCCCTCTCTTGTAATCCAGCACCAACATGATTTTTCCAGTCTACCTGCATATTGAAGTCCACCAAGACTATTGTAACACTGCCTTTTAGCGCGCGTTTTCTAACCTCCGTTGAAATTTGTAGACCACATCCTTACTACTACTTGAGGGGTCTGCATTCAAATCCCATCAGGGTCTTTTTATCCTTGCAGTTCCTTAACTCTATCCACAATGATTCCATATCTTCCATCCCTCTATCACTTTCTAATGACTTGATTTCATTTTTATCCACCGAGCAGCTCCCCCCTCTCTGCCTTCTTGCCTATCCTTTCAATACAATGTGTATCCATGTACACTGAGCTCTCAGCTATAACTTTTCGGCCATGATTCATGATACCTGCCAACCTGCAACTGTACTGCAAGTTCATCTGCCTTATTCCGTATACTGCGTACATTCAGATACAGCACCATCAGTCCTGTATTCATCCCTTTTGCCTTTTATGTTGCATCGCATCCTGTAGACTGCTTCTTGCCCTATCAACAGCCTCTCCTCATTACACATTGCCTCCATTTGCAAACCAGCCACCTCATCCTCACCTATCCTATGATATTTCTGGCATTGAAATATATGTGGCTCAAGACACTGGTCACACTGAGCTCAATCTTTTGATTCCTTACTTTGTCTGAGGTTTTACCAACATCCACCTCACCAACCTCTTCACTAACCGTTCTGGCACTCTGGTTCCTATCCACTGCAACTTTAGTTTAAACCCCACCATGCAACATTAACAAACCCTCCCACTAGGATGTTCGTACCCTCCTGCTCAAGTGCACATGATCCCTTCTGTACAAGACCCAATTTCCCTGGAAGACAGCCAATTACCCAAAAATCTTATGCTCTCCCTACTACACCAATTCATTAGCTATGTATTAAACTGTATAATCTTCCTCATTCTTATCTTACTAGCAGGTGGCATGGGTAGAACACCTGAGATCACAACTCTGAAGGTCCTGCCCTTTAACTTAGCACCTAACTCCCTGAACTCCCTATGTAGAATCTCATCACTCATCCTACCCAGGTCATTTGTACCTGCATGGACCACAATTTCTGGCTATTCACCCTCACACTGAGGACTCGATCTGAGATTTTCTGGACCCTGACACCCAGGAGGCAACATACCACCCAGGAATCTCGTTCTCACCCTCAGAATCTCCTGTCCATTCCTCTAACTAACAAAATCCCTATCACCACAGTGTGCCTCTTCCCTTGAGTCAGAGGCAGACTCAGTCCCAGAGACCTGAGCACTGTGAATTTCCTCTGTTAGTTCATTCCTCCCCACCCCCTCCCAACAGTATCCAAAGCGATATACCCGTTGTTGAAGGGGATGGACACAGGGGTAATCCAGACTGGTTCCTTAACCCTTTTTCCATTCATGACTGTCACCCAGTTTTCTGTGTCCTGCATCTTGGATATAACTACCTCTCCATTATCCTATCTATCATTCCTTCAGCCTCCTGAATTATCTGGATTTCATCCAGTTCCAGCCCCAACTCCTTAACAAATTGTGTTAGAAGCTGCAGCTGAGGGCTGGCTGGTGGTGCAGTAACCTCAGCGCCA
Organism: Mobula hypostoma; assembly: GCF_963921235.1. Classification (NCBI taxonomy): domain Eukaryota; kingdom Metazoa; phylum Chordata; class Chondrichthyes; order Myliobatiformes; family Myliobatidae; genus Mobula; species Mobula hypostoma. The sequence goes on along the minus strand of NC_086103.1, from coordinate 18,193,600 downwards.
GACCCGGGAGCGGAGGTTCCTGGTTCAAACCTAGTCGGGTCCTCTCCCGAGTACGCTTTCCATCTGTGCCGGGTTGAGTGTTGAGATCGCAACTCGACCTTCTAAAATAAGGGGAAAATACTGTGAAAATGTCTGTGTGAGGAGTGACTCGCCACACAGTCTCTCTCTCTCTCTCTGCGCCTTGTAAAAACCATGAAAAAGACATCATCACGGACGCACGCATGGACACGCAGACGCAAAGACTCGCACGCACGCAGGCACACGCCAAAACGAAGAAGCTGCAGCTGAATGCATTTCTCACAGTTGAGTCATCAGGGATGCTGGACGTCTCCCTGCCTTCCTACATCCCACATGAGGAGCATTTCACTATCCTACCTGGCAGCTCTACTATCCTATAGAGAAGAGAAAGAAAAAAACATGAGCTTTTCATTCCTTTGCTTTTTCTAACTGAAGCCTCTCTTCATTGAAGCCACAAAGAAGTAAGGCCTCAAGATTACCACTCTGAATGTGTCCACTCGGATGACAGCAATGGCAGCTGCACTTGGCCCTGCCTTCCTTTAATTTGCTCTTACTAATCAATCCCAATGCCAACTGGCCACAGGTCAAAGATCAATTATGCTGCTGTGACCTGCTGTTGCCTTTTATCCTTGGGCAGTCAACCTGATTGAAGTCCCCTCCTCTCCAATCTTCCGAAGTCCGGACTGACCACAGGTCATAGCTCTATTCTAGTATGTCTATATCCCTCTATCCACTACCTGTCTATGTGTCTATATCCTCTATCCACTACCTGTCCATGTCTATGTTCCTCTATCCCTACCTGTCCATGTCTCTATCCCTCTATCCACTCCCTGTCCTTGTATCTATATCCATCTATCCACTACTTGTCCATGTGCAAACATGGGGAAAGATTAGTGTGCAAACTTAAAGCACACGGTATTGGGGGTGAGGTATTGATGTGGATAGAGAATTGCTTGGCAGACAGGAAGCAAAGAGTGGGAATAAACGGGACCTTTTCAGAATGGCAGGCAGTGACTAGTGGGGTACCGCAAGGCTCAGTGCTGGGACCCCAGTTGTTTACAATATATATTAATGACTTAGATGAGGGAATTAAATGCAGTATCTCCAAGTTTGCGGATGACACGAAGCTGGACGGCAGTGTCAGCTGTGAGAAGGATGCTAAGAGGATGCAGGGTGACTTGGATAGGTTAGGTGAGTGGGCAAATTCATGGCAGATGCAATTTAATGTGGATAAGTGTGAGGTTATCCACTTTGGTGGCAAAAACAGGAAAACAGATTATTATCTGAATGGTGGCCGATTAGGAAAAGGGGAGGTGCAATGAGACCTGGGTGTTATTATACACCAGTCATTGAAAGTGGGCATGCAGGTACAACAGGCGGTGAAAAAGGTGAATGGTATGCTGGCATTCATAGCAAGAGGATTCAAGTACAGGAGCAGGGAGGTACTACTGCAGTTGTACAAGGCCTTGGTGAGACCACACCTGGAGTATTGTGTGCAGTTTTGGTCCCCTAATCTGAGGAAAGACATCCTTGCCATAGAGGGAGTACCAGATTGATTCCAGGGATGGCAGGACTTTCATATGATGAAAAACTGGATCGACTAGGCTTATACTCGTTGGAATTTAGAAGATTGAGGGGAGATCTTATTGAAACGTATAAAATCCTAAAGGGATTGGACAGGCTTGATGCAGGAAGATTGTTCCCGATGTTGAGGAAGTCCAGAACGAGGGGTCACAGTTTGAGGATAAAGTGGAAGCGTTTTAGGACCAAGATGAGGAAAAACTTCTTCACACAGAGAGTGGTGAATCTGTGGAATTCTCTGCCACAGGAAACAGTTGAGGCCAGTTCATTGGCTATATTTAAAAGGGAGTTAGATATGGCCTTTGTGGCTAAAGGGATCAGGGGGTATGGAGGGAAGGCTTCTGAGTTCTGAGTTCAGGGTTCTGAGTTGGATGATCAGCCATGATCATACTGAATGGCAGTGCAGGCTCAAAGGACCGAATGGCCTACTCCTACACTTATTTTCTATGTTTCTATGTTATATGCAAGAGAGCAGTTAAGAAGGAAATCAGGAGGGCTAAAAGAAGGCATGAGGTTGCTCTAGCGGACAAGGTGAAGGAGAATCCCAAAAGCTTCTACAGATATATTAAGAGCAAAAGGATTGCAAGGGACAAAATTGGTCCTCTGGAATTTCAGAATAGTAATCTGTACGTGGAGCCTAAAGAGATGGGGGAGATTTTAAACAGATTTTTTGCAACTGTGTTTACTCAGACAGATTCTATAGATGAGAAGCAAAGCAACAGTGAGATTGTCGAGCCTATACTGATTACAGAGGAGGAGGTGTCTGCGGTCTTGAGGCTAATTAAGGTGGATAAATCCACAGGGACTGACAAGATGTTCCCTTAGATCCTGTGGGGGGGCAAGTGCAGAAACTGCAGGAGGCTGAGTAAAGATGCTTAAATCATCCTCAGCCAAGGGTGAGGTGCTGGAGGATTGGAGGATAGCTGATGTTAACCTGTGGTTGAAGAAAAGCTCTCGGAATGAGCCAGAAAAATATAAGCCAGTGATCAGTAGTGGAAAAGTTATTCACACAGAATGCTGGAGGAACTCAGCAGGCCAGGCAACATCTATGGAAAAGAGTAAACAGTCAACGTATCGGGCTGAGACCTTTCAGCAAAACTGGAAAGAGAGAGAAGTCAGGGTGAGAAGGTGCGGGAAAAGAAGGAAGGAGTACAAGGTGGTAGGTGATAGGTGAAACGGGGAAGGGGGAGGTGTGAAGTAAGGAGCTGGGAAGTTGATTGAGATAAAGGGCTGGAGAAGAAGGACTCTGACCGGAGAGGATAGAAGACCATGGAAAAAAGAGAAGGAAGAGGAACATCAGAGGGAGGTGATAGGCAGGTAAGGAGATAAGGTAAGTGAGGGAAGCAGGTGAAGGAGAGGGGCAGTTCTATTACCAGAAGTTCGAAAAATCAATGTTATGCCATCAGGTTGGAGACTACTCAAACGGAATTTAAGGTGTTACTACTCCAATCTGAGTGTGGCCTCATCATGGCAGTAGAGAAAACCATGGACTGATGTCAGAATGGAATGGGAACTACAACTGAAATGGATGCCACAGGAGATCCCGTTCGGTGTTCAGCAAAGCTGTCTCACGATCTCTGTCAGATCTCACTGACACACAAGAAGCCACACTGAGAGCACCGGGTACAGTAAATGACCCCAACAGACATGGAGATGAAGTGTTGAAGTGTCATCTCACACGGAAAGACTGTTTGGGGCCCTGAATGTTAGTGAGGGAGGAAGTGTAGGGGCAGGTGTGGCACTTGTTCCACATGTGAGGATAAGTACCGGTACCGGGAGGGAGATTAGTGGGGAGGGACGAGTGGACAAGGAAATCGCATAGGGAGCAATCCCTGTGAAAAACAGTAAGTGGTGGGGGTGGGAAAGATATGCTTGGTGGTGGGATCCCATTGGAGATGGTAGAAGTTACGGAGAATTACGTGCTGGATGCAGAGGCTGGAGGGGTGGTAGGTAAGGACAAGAGGAATCTTGTCCCTGGTGTGGCAGCAGGAGGATGGGTTAAGGGCAGAGATGCGCGATATGGAAGATATGCGGTTGAGGGCAGTGTTGATGGTGGAGGAAGGGAATCCCACTTGTTTGAAGAAGGAAATTTGCTCGTGTTTATGGGAAAATTATTGGAAGGCATTCTAAGGTTCTGGATATGTAAATATTTGGATACACAGGGACTGATTAGGGACAGTCAACATGGCTTTGTGTATGGTAGGCCACATCTAACCAATCTTATAGTGTTTTTCAAGGAAGTCACTAGGAAAGTAGATGAAGGCAAGGCAATGGATGTTGTCTACATGGACTTTAGCAAGGCATTTGACAAGGTCCCGCATGGGCGGTTGGTCAAAAAAGTTAATTTGCTTGACATTCAAGATGAGGTAGTAAATTAGATTAGACACTGGCTTCGCAGAGGAGCCAGAGAGTAGTGGTAGATGGTTGCCTCTCTGACTGGAAGCCTGGGACTAGTGGTGTGCCACAGGGATTGGTGCTGGGTCTGTTGTTGTTTGTCACCTACAGTGCTGTGCAAAAGTCTTAGGCACATAGCTAGGGTACTTAGCTAGGGTACAATACTGTATTTATCAAAGTGGAGTGGAGAGTGAGTTTGTAAATCAGGTAGGAGCAAAGTATGTTGGGAATGGTAAGAGCGGAGTGCAACAGGAGGAGTGTGTGACAGGTGGCAGAGAAGAAGTGCAGGAGGTGGTGGGGGTGCAGACACACCCACCCCTGAGACACTAGGCAATGTCATTCAATTCCAAAGTTATTATAGAATATCTCTCTGGCATTTTCTGCTCCTTCTCCCTTCCCCTTTTCCTAGCCATGACTCCCCTCTTCCCACTCTCAGACCACAGTAAAAAAACCCAAATCAGTAACAAGTTCATCATCACTGGCCTATCATGAAATGTGTTTTTTTTTGTGGCAGTACAGTATGATTCATAAAATTACTACAGTAGTACACAAAAGTCTTAAGCAGCTAGCTATATATATGTGCATAAGACTGTTGTACACAGTGGTGCAGTGCTAGCCGGAGCGCGTCGGGCACATCTTTCACAAAAAAGCTGAAATAAACAAACTAATTAATTAGGTGCCGCCCAGAGTGATTTGAGTAACTCAGAAACTGCTGATCTCCTGGGATTTTTACACACAACAGACTCTGGAGTTTAGAAAGAATGGTGCCAAAAACAAAAAAAAAAATCCAGCGAGTGGCTGTTCTGTGAGCGAAAATATCTCGTTAAATGTGGTAACCTGGATCAGCAAGTTTGCAGATGGTACCAAGATTGGAGGTGTAGTGAACAGTGAGGAAGGCTATCAAGACTTGCAGTGGGATCTGGACCAGCTGGAAATATGGGCTGAAAAATAGCAGATGGAATATAATGCAGACAAGTGTGAGGTGGGAATACAGATTCATAAACTTTGAAAGTGGTCTCACAGTAGATGGGATCATAAAGAAAGGTTTTGGCACACTGGTCTTCATTAATCAATGTATTGAGTACAGGAGGCGGGATATTATGTTGAAATTGTACAAGATATTACAGAGGCCTTTTTTTGGAGTATTGTGTGCATTTCTGGTCACCTACCTATGGAAAAGGTAAATAAGATTGAAAGAGTGCAGAGAAAATTTACAAGGTTCTTGCCGGAGTTTGAGGACCTGAGTTATAGGGAAAGGATAAATAGGTAAGGATTTTATTCCCTAGAATGTAGAAGATTGAGAGGAGATTTGATAGACGTACACAAAATTATGAGGAGTTGGTTTGTTGGCATCCATCTGTCTCAAAGGACAATGGGTGATGATCATCATCATCACAAGCCTGGGCAGGGATCCTGAGATGCCCAGTCATCAAGATCCCCCTCTCGGCCTCACCAGTGTAGTCCAAAGGAAAGCTTATTAAACAATACACACAACACACACAAAATGCTGGAGAAACTCAGCAGGCTAGGAAGCATCTCTGGAAGAAAGTACAGTTGATGTTTCAGCCCAAAACCCTTCAGCAGGACTGGAGAAAAAAGCTGAGGAGTAGATTTAAAAGGTTGGGGGGATAGGAGAGAGAAACACCAGGTGATAGGTGAAACCTGGAAAGGGAGGGATGAAGTAAAGAGCTGAGAAGTTGATTGGTGAAAAAGACAGAAGTCTATGGAGGAAAGAAAAGTGGGGAGGAGCACCAGAGGGAGATGTTGGGCAGGCAAGGAGATAAGGTGAGAGAGGGGAAAGGGGATGGGAAATGGTGAAGGGTGACGGGGAGCGGGGGCATTACTGGAAGTTTGAAAAATCGATGTTAATGCCATCAGGTTGGAGGCTACCCAAAGAAAATATAAGGTGTTGTTCCTCCAACCTAAGTGTGGCCTCATCACGACAGTGGAGGAGGCCATGGTTGCACATATCAGAATGGGAACTGGAATTAAAATGGGTGACCACTGGGAGATCCCACTTGTTCTGGTGGACAGAGCATAGATGCTCGGCGAAGCAGTCTCACAATCTGTGTCGGGTCTCACCTACACCTCCTCCCTCACCGCCATTCAGGTCCTTAAGCAGTCCTTCCAGGTGAGGTGACAGTTCACCTGTGAGTCTGTTGTTCAGTGATGTCCTGCCTCCTTAGGCGCTCCACACTGGATGTGCTGTCTGGGTTTACTCCTGTAGCAACTTTGTCTCTCTCGAGGCTGCCCACGAGGCAGTGGGGCTATTTACCCATAGCTGGGGATGTGGTTCATGAGCACCAGGGCGTGTCCACACACCAATGAGCCTGCATGTTATGTGTGCAGAGGCCACATCTCCACCCTGTCCTCTGTAGTTTAGCCTGCGGCTGAAAGCAGTTCAGTTTCCATGTGTAGCTAATGAGGAGGCACTACAAGAGGCTTGCGGTTGGCGAGGCTGTGTACCAGCATGGAGAGACTTACATATTCAGCCCTCCTTTTCACAAGACTGCTAGTCAGCGGTGGAAGCTGAAATTGAAAGTGACAAGCACTATCCACTACCACACTAGACGCATCACAACAACCACTTAGAGGAGAACAAATAAGGTAAATGCAAGCAGGGTTTTTTTCCACTGAGGTTGTGTGAGACTACAAATAGAGATCATGAGTTAAGGGTGAAAGGTGAAATGTTTCAGGGGAACATGAGAGGCAACTTCTTTACTCAAGGTGATGAGAGTGTAGAATGAGCTGCCAGTGCAGATGGTGGATGTGAGGTCGATTTCAACATTTAAGAGAAATTTGGATAGGTACGTGGATGGGAGAGGTATGGAGGGCAATGGTCTGGGTGCAGATAAAAGGGAGAAGGCAGATTAACTACTTGGCATGGACGAGATGTGCTGAAGGCCTGATTCTGAACGGCAGTGTTCTATAACTCCTGCCTCTATATTCGGTGCTGTAGTGTATTATAACTCAGTCTCTATATTCTGTGCTGTAGTGTTCCATAACTCCTGTCTCTATATTCTGTGCTGTAGTGTTCTATAACTCCTATTACGTGGTCGGCAACAATGAATATAGAATTGAGTCAGGTTTTATAAACAAACATAAAAATTTATTAGACTCTGCTTAACAATAGTGAAAAGTAAACAAATGACTAACTTAACCGGAAGTTAATGACTATATGGCAATTTAACAAAGAGCCAAACTCTGGAATAGTTCTTAAAGTGGTAAATTCGAAAGTCCAAGTGATTTATACAGTCAGTAAGGAGAGACTTCCCTGAAAACTGGTTTCTTCAAAGACATGACGTAACTGCTCATCCCAGCCGAGAGGTGCCTTGTCCAAAGGATTCACAATGAAGGAAATAAAACGGCTTAAAGGAACTGACCTTTTTCCTGGAGGGGGAACACTGCACAAACCTTCCTGATCTTGCATGGGTTATCTCAGATGCAGGCCACTGAACAAAGATTCAGTAAGGTCGATCCTTTATAAATCCACCGAACGACACCAACTTTACTCAATTCTTCGAGTTCCCGTACGTTGGTAAGGTCTTCACTCTCCAATGCTAGATTGTAAAGGTGTAACAAACAAGAACTGGCAGCAACTGACAAAACTGCTGGTACAACATGCTTGTACCTTAGTAGAAAGTAAAAACTCCACTTTAAAGTGAAACTGCGTCATGAGACAAATATTTAGCAAAACTAATTAATGAACTAACTAATGAATTAACTGCATAACAACATGGGTTTCCCCTTATATACCTGTTGGAACATGCCATCGCATGACCTCACACCGGCAGGATAATTACATCATGTGACCTTACGCTGGTGGGAAAATTACATCACCCCAGCATCACAAGACGATTACATCATGCTCACAAGATACTCAATTGCATCATGGTTATAAGACAGTCACAAGATACCCACGAGGTATGTAACACCTCCCTCCAGAAAGGGAAAATTTTGGTCTGTTATGAGCAAAATTTTAACACTATTTCCAAAAAAATACAAGTGTATAAAATCTACAACATACACAATATACACAATATTATTAAACAGCACTTTACAAACTAATATACAGTAGGACTGTTACAAATGTTAAAATACCACTCTATAAAAATTACATTGTACATTCAACATTTAGATAGACAGTCAGCAATCACATTATCTTTGACTTTAGTATGAGTTATCAAAACATTATACTCCTGTAACATCAAACTCCAATGCAGTAACATTCTATTTTTGTTTTTCATCTTACTCAAAAACACTAACGGATTATGATCGGTGTAAACTATGAGTGGTTTCTGAGTTGCACCAACATACACATCAAAATGTTGTAAAGCCAAAACAAGAGATAATAATTCCTTTTCTATGGTTGAATAATTTCTTTGATGCTCATTAAATTTCTTAGAAAAGTAAGCTACTGGATGATCAGCCTCATCATCCTCATCCCTTTGAAGTAACACTGCTCCTGCAGCCTCATCACTAGCATCTAGAGCTAATGAAAATGGTTTTTCAAAGTCAGGTGACCTGAGCACTGGTTGATGACATAGCATAGTTTTCAATTTATCAAATGCCCCCTGAAAAGCACTGTTCACACAAACTTTTCACCTTTCTTCAAGAGATTAGTTAATGGAAGGGCAATGTCAGCAAAACTCTTACAAACTTTTCAGTAATATCCTACCATTCCCAAGAACCTTCTGAGTATCTTTTTACCCGTTGGAGTGGATACCTCTAAGATTGCCTGAACGGGAGATAACTTACCTTGACCCACAACATAATCAAGGTAGGTCACAGTCGCATGACCAAGTTCACTTTTAGCTACTTTAATAGTTAAGTTAGCTTTTGAAAGCCTTTCAAATAGTTTCTCCACCGCAGTAATATGTGCTTCCCAAGTATAATTTCCTGTAACTAAATCTTCAATATAGGCACTTGTATCTTTTAACCCATGAATCACAGAATTAATCACCCGCAGGAAAGTACCTGGTGCATTCTTCATCCCAAAAGGAAGAATATTATATTCATATAACCCAGATGGGGGTTATAAATGCAGAAACTCTCAACCTCTATCTGTCAAAGAACACACCAATAACCATTAAACAAATCAATCTTTGTAAAGAACTTTGCTTTTCCAACTTTGCCCACACAATCATTCACTCTAGGGATTGGATGCGCATCAGTTTTTATCACAGCATTTAACTTCCTGTAATCAGTAGAAAACCGAATACTACTGTCTGGCTTAGGCACCATAACACAAGATTAACTCCAATTCGAATTAGAAAGTCTAATAATATTATTTTCTAACATATACTTAATTTCTTGTTCAGCAAGTTCACTTTTTTCCATTTTCATCCAATATGGGTGTTGCTTTATGGGTTTGGCATCTCCAACATCTACATTATTAGTAAGGCATTTGACAAGGTTCCACACAGTAGACTTATTCAGAAATTTAGAAGGCATGGGATCCAGGGAAGTTTGGCCAGGTGGATTCAGAATTGGTTTGCCTCCAGAAAGCAGAGGGTTGTGGTGGAGGGAGTACATTTGGACTGGAGAATTGTGACTAGTGGTGTCCCACAAGGATTAGTTTTGGGACCTCCACTTTTTGTTATTTTTATTAACGACCTGGACGTGGGGGTAGAAGGGTGGGTTGGCAAGTTTGAAGACAACACAAAGGTTGGTGGTGTTGTAGATAGTGTAGAGGATTGTCGAAGATTGCAGAGAGACATTGATAAGATGCAGAAGTGGTCTGAGAAGTGGCAGATGGAGTTCAACCCAGTGAAGTGTGAGGTGGTACACTTTGGAAGGACAAACTCCAAGGCAGAGTACAAAGTAAATGGCAGGATACTTGGAAGTGTAGAGGAGCAGAGGGATCTGGAGGTACATGTCCACAGATCCCTGAAAGTTGCCTCACACGTAGATAGGGTAGTTAAGAAAGTTTATGGAGTGTTAGATTTCATAAGATGAGGGATAGGGTTTAAGAGTCGCGGAGTAATGATGCAGCTCTATAAAACTCTGGATAGGCCACACTTAGAGTATTGTGTCCAGTTCTGGTCGCCTCACTATAAGAAGGACGTGGAAGCATTGGAAAGGATACAGAGGAGATTTACCAGGATGCTGCCTGGTTTAGAGAGTATGCATTATGATCAGAGATTAAGGGAGCTAGGGCTTTACTCTCTGGAGAGAAGGAGGATGAGAGGAGACATGATATAGATATACAAGATATTAAGAGGAATAGATAGAGGTATACATGATAGAGGTATACAAGATATTAAGAGGATTAAATGGACAGCCAGTGTCTCTTCCTCTCACCACTGCTCAATACAAGAGGACATGGCTTTAAGGTAAGGGGTGGGAAGTTCAAGTGGGATATTTAAGGAAGGTTTTTTTTACTCAGAGAGTAGTTGGTGCGTGGAATGCACTGCCTGAGACAGTAGTGGAGGCAGATACAATAGTGAAATTTAAGAGACTACTAGACAGGTATATGGAGGAATTTAAGGTGGGGTTATATGGGAGGCAGCATTTAAGGGTCGGCACAACATTGTGGGCCAAAGGGCCTGTAGTGTGCTGTACTTTTCTATGTTCTATGTTCTATGTTCTATCATGTGAAGCTACTGTGGTTCTTTTAGCAACGTCTGGAAATAAATCCCTATATTTAAAAATTAACTGCTTCATCTGCTGCCTCTGCTCTGGCTGTAAATGAGCTAATTTTTCATCAATATTTTCCAGAATTGTTAAGCTTGGTAATCTGGCAGAAATAATGTTGGGTTTAAAATGAGTTTCAGATGAATCATCCATTAAGTTCCCAGTGGGATCAGACTCACTATTAGTGACCACAACAGTCATAGTAGCGGACTGTTTCTCATAATGTGGTTTTATCATATTTATATGACAAAGCTGTGTTGACCTTCTTCGATCTGGTATTTTAATCACATAATCCGCATCATTAACTTTAGATATAATCTCATTAGGACCATGAAATTTAGCTTGTAAAGGTTCATTTCCATTGGAAAAAGAACCAACACCTTATCTCCAGGCTTAAATGACCTTATCCTACCAAGTCTTCATTTTCTCCTGAGCCAACTTTAAATTTACCCTGACTAAGCTTCAAGCTGTATGCAAACTTTCCTTAAATTTCAAAGCATAATCCAGCAAATTGGTATGTACATCTTTATTAATCCACTGTTCTTTTAACAAGGCCAAAAGTCCTCTAACTCTATGCCCAAACACAAGTTCAAAAGGACTAAAACCTAAGGATTCCTGCACTGACTCCCGTACTGCAAATAAAAGTAAATGTACGCCCTCATCCCAATCCTTTTCATTTTCCACACAATATGTTCTAATCATAGTTTTGAGGATAGAATGGAACCTCTCCAAGGCTCCTTGTTATTCTGGATGGTATGCAGATGAGGTAATCTGTTTTGCTCCCAGTTTATAAACTGTCTGCTGGAACAATCCAGACATAAAATTACTACCTTGATCAGATTGTATTTCCTTAGGCACCCCAAAATAAGCAAAGAATTTTGTAAGAGCCCTTATTACAGTTTTAGCTGTTATATTCCTGAGTGGGATTGCCTCTGGAAACCTAGACGCTGTGCACATGATGGTCAGCAAATATTGGTGGCCAGCTTTAGTTTTTAGCAATGGGCCTACACAATCTACAATAATTTTGGAAAATGGTTCACTAAATGCAGGAATAGGTTGCAGTGGGGCCATTGGAGTAACTTGATTAGGTTTACCCACAATCTAACAAGTATGACAAGTTCGGCAAAATGTTGCCACATCTTTTCTTAAACCAGGCCAGTAAAAATGTATAAAAACCTTGTTTGCAGTTTTCTTCACACCTTGATGGCCACCCAAGGGCATACTATGAGCCAAAGTTAAAATCTCATTCCAATAAACTTTAGGAACTACTACTTGGTGAAAAACCTTTCATTCCTCACTTGCAGGAATTGTAAGTGATCTCCACTTCCTCATTAATACTTCCTCCTCAAAATAATATCTTACTGGCACCTTCACAATTTCACTGTTTGGGAGAGCTTGTTCTTTTAACTTGACTATCACCGGGTCTCTACTCTGCTCTGCTATCATCTCTTTCCGAGACAGAGACAAATCTTCATGGTCAGACTCACTACAAGAATCTTGATCAAACAATGAAGGTAAGAAAGTTTCTGACACATCCTCAAAATTTGAATCCCGAGTTGAGAGGTTATGGGTAGGAGCCTCATCCTGCACAGACCCATTCACCTCAGCAATCTTTTTTCCCATAGCTTGGGTTACAATACAGGAGGAATCCATGTTAGAATCCATCTTTGGTTCATCAGAGATGGGCTTAATCATCAAATGCACTTCAGGAAAAACTTGTCCATCTGCTAAGTCATTCCCTAACAATAGAGAAACATCATTCACATGTAAACTGGGTTGTAGTCCTACATTAACAGGTCCCGTAACTAATCCTGACCTTAAAATTACTCTATGCAAATGTACAGGCATAATGGCACTCCCAGCACCTCGTATATAATTTACCTTACTAGTGTCAGACTCACCACTAAACTGTAGAACACCGTCTAACATAAGTGACTGAGAAGCTCCAGTATCCCTAAGGATTTTTATTGGCACTGGAGTGGATCCCTCTTTCAAGGATACAAATTCTTCGGTTATAAAATGATCATATCCCCCCGTAACTTGGTCAGTCTCTGACAAAGCTTCATTCAAATTTTTCAAACACTGTGGATTTACAGATTTTTCAATATGTTGCACACAAGCATCTGGGACTGCCTCCTTCTCCTTCTTCTTCAGTCAGAAATAGTTAGCTGTTACGTGACCAGATTTCTTACAATAATTACAAATAGGACCAAAATGTCTTTCCTTCACATGTGTCCCTTCATCCTTACCTTTCTCACTAACTTCTGATTTAATTTCTGGTTTACCCTGACTCACTGTGCTATTTTTCCTTTTAAAAGTTCTACCCAAAGGAAATTTACTCTTAAGGATTAAAACACACTCATCTGCTAATTTAGCAGACTCCTGCAATATAGCTGTGTCCCTCTCATTTAGGTATGTTCTTACGGCAACAGGGATGCACCTTTTAAATTCCTCCATTAAAATCAACTCTTTTAAGTTATTATACTCCCCATTCACATATTTAGAGAAAACCCATCGCTCAAAACACACAGATTTATCGTGGCAAATTCCACATAAGTTTTGTCCACTGATTTCTTCAAATTTCTGAATCTTTCTCTATAAGCTTCCGGAACCAGTTCATACACTTTCAGTATATGCTGTTTCACAATATCATAACCAAGTGCTTGCTCAGCAGTTAAACCTGTATAAACTTGTTGTGCTTTACCTTTAATTACACTTTGTAAAAGCACTGGCCACTTATCTTTAGGCCACTCTGAAATCAGAGCAATAATTTCAAAACGCTGGAAATATTTATCTACTTCTGCCTCATTAAATGGAGGAACCAATTTAATTTCCTGACTAACAACAAACGGTTTCCTAGAACCAAAGGACTTATTCTCGGACTTTAATTTTTCCATCGCTAGCTCAGATTCCCTCTGTTTATCTGCTTCTCTTTCTTCAAATTCCCTTTTCTTATTGGGCTGTCTTTCGGCCACCTCCGCTTTAAATAATTCCAACTTTACTTGTTCTATTTGTAACTGCATTTCTATTTTACTTATTGGAAACATACCTGGCACCCCTTCATCAAAATTTCCCGAATTTATATAATGTTCCGCTATTTTCCTCTGAATTACTGGCTTTGTTATAACCTTCAAAATTCCTTTAAGGTCCAACCTTCTAGCAATCTCGGATACATCACCCTTTTTCGCCTTCACTAATAACTATGGGTCTTGTGATGCTAGAAAGTCATCAATATTCATTGCTACCGAATACCACCCACAGACCAATAAAACAAAAGAATCAGGTATTTCCCTTTTCCAAATCAGGTCGATAATTAAACAAGCACTGAAGCTCAAAATCGGAACAAATCCCGGACGAGCCCCCAATTTCTGTTACATGGTCGGCAACAATGAATATAGAATTGAGTCAGGTTTTATAAACTATCATAAACATTTATTAAACTCTTGCTCAATAATAGTGAAAAGTAAACAAATGACTAATTTAACCGGACATTAACAGCTGTACGGCAATTTAACAAACAGCCAAACTCTGGAATAGTTCTTAAAGTGGTAAATTTGAAAGTCCAAGTGATTTATACAGTCAGTAAGGAGAGACTTCACTGAAAACTGATTTCTTTGAAGACATGACATTACTGCTGATCCCTGCCAAGAGGTGCCTTGTCCAAAGGATTCATGATGAAGGAAATAAAGCAGCTTAAATGAATTGACCTTTTTCCTGGAGGGGGAACACTGCATAAACCTTCCTGATCTTGCAGGGATTATCTCAGATGCAGGCCACTGAACGAATATTCAGTAAGGTCGATCCTTTATAAAACTGCCAAGCAACACCAACTTAACCCAATCCTTCGGGTTCCCGTACATTGGTAAGGTCTTCACTCTCCAATACTAGACTGTAAAAGTAAAACAAAGGTGCAGCAAATAAGAACTGGCAGTGTTTGGCAAAGCTGCCAGTACAACGTGTTTATACCTTACAATAGAAAATAAAAACTCCACTTTAAAATGAAACTGGGTCATGAGACGAATATGCAGCAAAACTAATGAATTAACTGTGTGACTTCTTCTTCCTCTTCTTGTTTTATGATGGTTTGCGCCCAGCTTAATGGTGCATTACCACCACCTTCTGCTCCGGAGTGTGCAATAGACTTACATTCCAAATTCTTTCACCCAATCATACACACATATATACCCTAACCTACATTTTATCCTCCCATCTTTGGCCATCCTAGTACCCTATTCCTGCTTATTCATTATATCCTATTAAAAAAACCCTGTACCCCTTAAGAAAGCTAAAAGTACCCTGACCTGTGCTTTCTCACCCATGCCTAGCAGCCCTTTTAATGTGAATTCCTGCACCCCCAATTCCCTCAGATTGATTATCATCATCTCTCTCTGTATCCCATACTTCCTGCAACTCAGAACTACATGTTCTACTGACTCCTCTTCCTGACATTCCTCACACAATCCTGTCTGGTGTTTCCCTATCATTTTCAATGTTTTGTTTAACGCACAGTGCCCCAGCCTTAACCTAGTCCACACAGTCTCCTCTCTTCTGTATCCACTACCCACCCTAGTACCTGCAACACATTTTTGTATTTGATATAAATGCCTCCCTTTCCCCTCCCTGTCCCATCTTTCTTGCCATATTTAGTTGATTTTTTTCCCAGATTACACACTTAACCTCTGCTTTATTGATACTAATGTGCATTTCTATATTTTCTTTCTTTAACGCCCTCTTTGCCAACTTATCCACCCTCTCATTCCCCTTCACCCCTACATGTGCTGGAACCCATAAAAATTTTACCTGACCGCCCTGATTTGTAATTCTTGTGATTGACTGAAGGACTTCATAAAGTACATCTTGCTGACTCTTTGAGTGAGAAGACCTTAACCTTGCTAGAATTGCGGATGAATTTGAGCATATCAACACTTTGACTTGTCCAGCTTTCTCTACCCATCACAACACAACCAACACTGCCAACATCTCCACTGTATGCACCCCTAATTTATTAGATGTTCTTCTGCTGATTCCAATTTCTTTTGCTGGTATAGCCATTCCAAACCCTGTCACTCCTGTTTCAGGTTCCTTAGCACCATGATATGATTCCTTAGCACCATGATATAAATATGAGTATAATCACTATATTTTTCCATCACATGACAGTTAAATGCACTTACCAAATTAGTTTTATATTTTCCTTTTCTTTTTACCTCTAACAAATGCCAGTTTATGTCAGGCCATACAAGCTTCCATGGAGCTACAATCAGATAAACTACTGAAGGACTTATCCTTAGATCAAACACTCCACATTCTTCAGCAATATCATTCCCTACCCGACTAAAGTTATCCCTCTGAAACCTCCCATTTTCCCAGCACTCCAGCAACACTCCTTTTGCAGGGTGAGACTCATTGTTTCCCTGCAAATTAGCCCAGTAGTTGCCATCAATTGCATCCTTCTTAGTTCCAAAGGCATTACTCCCATTTCTACCTGTAGGACTGATACTGGTGACATTTTAAAAGCCCCACTGCACACTCTCAAAGCCTGAGACTGAATCACATCCAGTTTCCTTATAAGAGACCTAGCTGCTGATCCATATGCTATATTTCCATAGTCCAACACAAATCCTACTGAAGCCACATACATTCTCTTCAACGCTGAACAACTTGCTCCCCATTCCCTCCCAGTCAAACATCTCATCGCATTTATTACTTTTTTACATTTCTCCCCGACTTTCCTGATATGGTCTGCCCATGTTGATCGTGAATCAAATATAACTCCCAGAAATTTAAGTGATCCAACCCTTTCTAATTCAATCCCATACATCCTTAACCTCTTCCCTACCTCAAGTCTTTTCCTGGTGAAAAATACAGTTTGAGTTTTTTCTACTGAAAATCTACATCCCCAGTCATAACCCCACTTCACCACTTCATCAATTGCTCCTTGTAGTTTCCTGACTATATGCTCCATGTTCCTGCCTCTTTTCCACAAGGCCCCATCATCCGCAAACAGTGACCTACCTATATCCACTACCTTGAGGTGTGCCATTTCCCACTATGTACTGTTTTGATAATTCTGCTCAAATCCAAACTTGAATTTTTCTACCAAACAAAAAATCTTTAATCCAATTAAAAACTCTCCCACCAACTCCCATCTTGTGCAGTTTAATTAGCATTCCTTCCTTCCACATCATATCATAGGCTTTTTCAATGTCAAAAAAAAAACTGCAACTACTGACTCTTTATTTGCCTGGGCCTTTCTTATTTCAGTCTCTAACCTTATCACTGAGTCCATGGAATTCCTTCCCTGCGTGACAACAAGGGTTTCCCCTTATATACCTGTTGGAACATGCTATCACGTGACCTCACACCCGTGGAATAATTACATCATGTGACCTCACGCTGGCGGGAAAATTACATCACCCCACCATCACAAGACAATTACATCATGCTCACAAGATACTCAATTACATCATGGTCATAAGACAGTCAGAAGATACCCACTCCTGTCTCTATATTCTGTGCTGTGTTGTTCCATAACTCAGTCTCTATACAGTACTGTTGTGTTCTATAATTCAGTCTCTATATTCTGTGCTGTAGTGTTCGATAACTCCTGTCTCTATATTCAGTACTGTTGTGTTCTATAACTCCAGTCTCTATATTCAATACTGTTGTGTTCTATAACCCCTGCCTCTATATTCTGTGCTGTAGTGTTCTATAACTCCTGTCAGTATATTGTGTGTGCCATTAATTTCTATTTGCAAAATCAATTCATCTCTTCTCCTATTCTATTGCAAATGCAGGTCTATTCCAATGTTTGTATTCTGTCTCTTTGACAGACTGTGGTTATCATTACATTGAGTTTGGAGTTAATGGAAATGTTGGAAAAGTGAAATGTAATTAGCGTAAGATTAGTCTAAGTGGGAGGTTGATGGCCAGTACGGACTTGGTTAACCAGAGACACTGTTTCTATACTATACTACTTGATAGACATCATATAAAACCTGCAACAGGAGTTGGCCACCTGACCCTCAAACATTCCCAGCTGATTTGGTCTCTACTGGTCCTCATGTGCTCTTCTGTGCCACTTGCCCATGGGACTCTCTTCCTTATATCTTAGATCTACTTGCATTTTAAATACACTCAATGATATTGCCTTAA
The DNA here is from genome assembly GCF_963921235.1 of Mobula hypostoma. Taxonomy (NCBI): domain Eukaryota; kingdom Metazoa; phylum Chordata; class Chondrichthyes; order Myliobatiformes; family Myliobatidae; genus Mobula; species Mobula hypostoma. Next base: position 18,175,816 of record NC_086103.1, on the reverse strand, counting down.
TTGTCCTCTGGGCTATAAATCTCCAGAGATGTGGCATCCTAAGGTAAGAAAATATTCCTGTGCTCCTCAGTCTTAATTGACCACTTCCTTATTTCAAGTTCCAGTTTAGTGTTGACACAGACGAATGTACACAGGATACAGGATAAATGTCATGAAAATTAGCTTTTTGCAGCAACAGCACCTTACATTATAAGATGATGACAAATGTAAATCCTCAACTTATGTTTCTATAAGAGTGTTCATGTACATGATTCACTGAGATTTAATGTAATGGACGACAAGGCAGATGTTGTATTTGTCTTTATTGCAAGAACGTTTGCACACAAGAGTAAAGACAACTTATTTCAATTACTTATATAGGCCCCTAGTGAGATTCTACATTGATAGCCTGCACAGGTCCACTCTCCATCTCTGAGGAGGGCAATATATCTACAGAAATAGTCTAATCAATATTCAGCAGTGATGAGAGAATTGTCCGACATTAATTCAGATACTGTCATGAATTTTTTTCAGCCGAGCAGGAGGATGCATGCAGCTCCGGGAGCGATAGATTTTAAAAAAGAGCTTTCACAGGATTTCAGCTATCCTTGACAGTGCAGTCACAGCCGAGGCCTCATGTAGGCCCAGGAGAGAGAGCTTCCACGGGATTTTGGCTTTTTGTGGAAGCACAGCACTGATTCATTAGCAAGGCCACTGCTGGAGCAACCATTGTGTAAGTGACCCACTGTTAGAGTGGGAAGGCTTTGGTGAAAACAGGTTTGGGCAAGGTACATATGTGTTGTTTCTTCTTCTTTGTCTGTTAGTGCATAGTTAGAGCAGTGAGAATGGCTCCATGGGCTAAATTGTATTCTCTGTGTGAGATGTAGGGATTCTGTGAGACCTCCAGCCTCTAGGATAACCATATCTGCACCAGGTGCATCCAGCTGCAGCTGCCAGGGTAGATGTTAATAAACTGGATTTGCAGCTTGATGACCTTCAGCTTATCCAGGAAACAGACGATGATAGATAGGAGCTACAGGGAGGTAGTAACCCCTAAGTTGCAGGACGCAAGTAAATGGGTGACCGTCAGGAGGGGGAAGGGAAATGGGCAGCCAGTACAGAGTTCCCCTGTGGCTGATTCCCTCAATACCGATTTGGAAACTTCTGAGGGGGATGACCTCCTGGGGACAGGGGGCTGCTGCAGAGACTGTGCCTTTGGTACTGTATCTGGTGCTGTGCTTCAGAAGGGAAAGGGGGAAGAAGAGGGCTGCAGTAGTGATATGAGATTCCGTAGTTAAACCAGTAGACATCAGATTCTGTGGACACAATAGAGACACCCGGATAGTAAGTTAGTTGCCTGACAGGTGCCAGAATCAGGGAAATCTCAGACTGGGTCCACAGTACTCTAAAGCAGACAGAAGTCTCTGTACATATTGGCACCAATGACATAGGTTGACTGTTACCATCAGGTAGGAGGTACAGAAGCCTGAAGGCACACATTCAGCAATTCAGGAACAGCTTCTTCCCCTCTGCCATCCGATTCCTAAATGGACATTGAACCTTTGAACATTACCTCACTTTTTTTCTGTTTTTGCACGTTTCTTAATATTCAATATGCATATACTGTAATTGATTTACTTGTTTATTTATTATTATTATTATTTTATTTATTATTTTTTCTCTGCTAGATTATGTATTGCATTGAACTGCTGCTGCTAGGTTAACAAGTTTCACGTCACATGCCGATGATAATAAACCTGATTCTGAGGTAGGAAAAGTAAGGAGGTCTTGAAGAGAGAATTTAGGGAGCTAGGTAGAAAGCTGAAAAGCAGGACTTCCAGGGTAGAAATCTCTGGATCATGCTGATGCCACATGCCAGTGAGGTTAAGAATAAGATGATTTGGTGAATGGATGTATAGCTAAGAAACTGTGTTTCAGATTTTTGGGTCATTGGGATCTCTTCTGAGGAAAGTATAACCTCTACAAAAGGGAGAACCAATATCCTTGAAGGCAAGTTGGGGAGGATTTAAACCAATATGACAGAGGGATATGAACCGGGGTGATAGAGCTGTTGGTTTACAAGCAGAGACAATGTGTAGTGAGACTGTCAGGAAGGATAGGCAGATGATAGGAATGGAGCAAAGTCAGAGTGGAGGAAAGGCAGATTCGAGACCTGCCTACCTAAACTGAGATCAAGATGTGATCAATCTCAGTGCCAGGCCAATTTAGAAAGGTCAGATACTGGCCAAAATTTGTCAGCGGGGTCCAGGCCTGGAGCATATCGATGTGAAAGGGCCTGGGTCCTAGCATGAGGAACGGCCTGATGTTTAGACAATTTAAACACCAGGCCAGATGGATTGAAAAGGCAGGGAGGAAGGACAATAGGCAAGGGTTATGCCAGTTCTGCTCACAGCCGTGCAATATGTACCTGGGTCTGCGCTGAACTGAGCCTGAGCTGTGGCCTGCTCTGGCTGCTCTGGCTGCTTTGCCTGCTCTGGCTCCTCTGCCTGCTTTGCCTGCTCTGGCTGCTCTACCTGCTCTGCCTGCTCTGGCTGCTCTGCCTACTCTGGCTGCTCTGGCTGCTCCAGGCTCTGTTCCTATGGACTCACTTTTGTGCTGAATGCAATTTGCTTATTTTCTCTGCACATTGGGTGTTTGCTGGTCTTCTATTTTTTATGTTTTTTTTTGTTTTGTGGCTGCCTGTAAGGAGATGAATCTCAAGGTTTGTATAATGTATACAAACGTCAAGTATAAATGTACTTTGAACTTTGAGAATTACAGTCGGTGGGATGAGTTACATTGTAAAGGGGGACAAAATTAAAAAGCGTGACAGATACAGGACTAAAGGTATTACATTTGACTACGAAATAAGGTAGACGGTCTTGTAGCATAGTAAAAGATTGGCATGTATAAAGTTGTTTGCATCACTGAGTTATGCTGAAAGAAGATTATAGTTGAGAGCTTAATATCTAAAGATACACATTATATTGAAAGGACAGGCAGGTAGCCAGAGGGGGTGGGGGCTCTGTTGATAAAAAAAGGAGTTAAATCCATAGAAAGAGGTGACATAAAATCGGAAGATGTAGAATCCTTGTGGGTAGAGTTAAGAAACTGCAAGGGTAAAAGACCTTGATGGGAGTTACATACAGGTCTCCAATCAGTAACCAGGATGTGGGTTACAAACTACAACAGGAGATAGAAGAGGCTTGCGAAATTCAATTTGGGAAAATCAAGTTGATGCTGGATGCCAAGAGAGAGAATTTGTAGAACTCACTGATGGCTTTTAAGAGCAGCTTGTGATCGAGCCCAGTAAGGTAAAAGCTTTTCTGGATTGGGTGTTATATAATGAACTGGATTTGATTCGGGAGCTTAAGGTAAAGGAACCTTTAGAAGTGAGTGATCATAATATGATAGAATTCACCCTGCAATTTGAGAGGGAAAAGCTGAAGTCAGATGTATCAGTATTAGAGTGGAGTAAAGTGAACTACAGACACATTAGAGAGGGGCTAGCCAAAGTTTATTGGAAGGGAGCAATAGCAATGGCTGGAGTTTCTGGGAGCAATTCAGAAGACACAAGATAGATACATCCCAAAAAAGAAGTGTTCTAAAGGCAGAATAACACAACCATGGCTGACAAGGAAAGTCAAAGCTAACATTAAAGCAAAAGAGAGCATATAATAGAGCAAAAATTAATGGGAAGTTAAAGGATTAGGAAACTTTTAAAAACCAACAGAAGGCAACTAAAAATATCATGGGGTGGTGGGGGGAAGATGAAATATGAAATTAAGCTAGCCAACAATATCAAAGAGCAAAAGGAAAGAAGAGAAGATCTGTAGATGCAGGAAATCCAAGCAACGCACACAAAATGCTGGAGAAACTCAGCGGGCCGGGCAGCATCTATGGAAAGAAGTACAGCTGGCATCTCGGGGTGAGACACTTCAAAAGGACTGAAGGAAAAAAGATGAGGAGTAGATTTAAAAGGTGGGAGAGGGGAGAGAGAAGCGCAAGGGGATAGGTAATACTGGGAGGAGGAGGGATGAAGTAAAGAGCTGAGAAGTTGATTGGTGAAAGAGATACAGGGCTGGAGAAGGGGAAATCTGATAGGAGAGGATAGAAGGCCATTGAAGAAAGAAAATGAGGGAAGAACACCAGAGGGAGGCGATGGGCAGGCAAGGAGGTAAGGTGAGAGAGGGAAAAGGAGATAGAGAATGGTGGAGTGGAGCGAGCGCTTTACCGGAAGTTCAAGAAATCAATGTTCCTACCATCAGGTTGGAGGCTACCCAGATGGAATATACCCAGTGGAGGAGGCCATGGATGGACATAGCGGAATGGGAATGGGAAATGGAATTAAAATCGGTGGCCACTGGGAGATCCCACTTTACCTGGCGGACGGAGTGTAGGTGCTTGGTGAAGCCAATCTACATCGGGTCTCACCGAAATACAGGAGGCCACACCGGGAGCACCAGGCACAATATATGACCCCAACAGACTCACAGGTGAAGTGGCGCCCCAACTGGAAGGACTGTTTGCAGCCCTAAGTGGTAGTGAGGGAGGAGGTGTAGCATTTGTTCTGTTTGCAAGGATAAGTGCCAGGAGGGAGTTCAGTGGGGAGGGATGAATGGACAAGAGAGTTGCTTAGGGAGCGATCCCTGTGGAAAGCAGAAAGTGGGGAGGAGGGAAAGATGTATTTGGTGGCGGATCCTTTTGGAGATGGTGGAAGTTCTGGAGAATTATGTGCTGGACACGGAGGCTGGTGGTAGGCAAGGACAAGAGAAACCCTATCCTGGTAGGGTGGCGGGAGGATGGGGTAAGAGTAAACGTGCGCGAAATGTAAGAGATGCAGTTGAGGGCAGCGTTGATGGTGGAGGAAGGGAAGCTCCTTTCATTGAAAAAAGAAGACATCTCCTTCATTCTGAAATGAAGAGCCTCATCCTGAGAGAGATGTGGCAGAGACAGAGGAATTGAGAGAAGGAGATGGCGTTTTTTAAAAGTAACAGTATGGGAAGAGGTATAGTCCAGGTAGTTGCTTATTACAGACGTCAGTAGATAAGCTGTTTCCAGAGATAGAGATGGTGAGATCGGGAAAGGGGAGGAGGTGTTGGAAATTTGAGGGCAGGGTGGAAGTTGGAGACAAAGTTGATGAAGACAATGAGCTCATGAAGGTGCAGGAAGCAACACCAATGCAGTCATCAACATAGCATAGGAAAAGTTTGAGACAGACACCGGTGTAGGCTTGGAACATAGACCGTTCCACGTAGCCAGCAAAAAGGCAGGCATAGCTGGGACCCATGCGAGTGCTGACGGCTACACCTTTTGTTTGAAGGAAGAGGGAGGAGCCAAAGGAGAAATTATTAAGAGTGACAACAAGTTCCATTAGGCAGAGGAGAGTGGTGGTGGAGGGGAACTGGTTAAGTCTGTGTGCAGAAAGAGGGCTTTGAAGCCTTCCTGGTGGGGGATGGAGGTGTATAGGGATTGGACATCCATAGTGAAAATAAGATGATGGGGGCCAAGGAACCCGAAATCATTGAAAAGATCCAGAGTTTGTGAAGTGTCACGGATCTAAGTGAGAAGGGACTGAACCAGGGGGGATAAAACAGAGTCGAGGTATACAGATATGAGTTCAGTGGGGCAGGAACAAGCTGAAACAATGGGTCTACCTGGACAAACAGGTTTGTGGATCATGGGTAGGGGGTAGAAACGGGAGGTGCCGGGTGTGGAAACTATGGGGTTGGTGGCAGAGGATGGGAGATCCCCAGAGCTAATATAGTCAGTGATAGTGTGGGAGACAATGGCCAGGTGCTCCTTAGTGGGGTCCTGTTCAAGGGGTAAGTAAGAGGAGGTGTCTGAGAGTTGTCGCTGGACATCAGCAAGGTAGAGGTCAGTCTGCCAGACTACTACTGCACACCCTTATCTGTGAGTTTGATAGTGAGGTCAGGATTAGTGTGCAGGGAGTGGAGAGCTGAGCGTTTGGAAGGGGTAAAATTGGAATTGGAGAGAGGAGTGTTGAAGTCAAGATGGTTGATGTCCCGTCAGCATTTGGCAATGTAAAGGTCCAGAGCAGGGAGAAAACCAGGGCAGGGTGTCCAGGGAGAGGAGGCGGGTTGAAGACAGGAGAAGGGGTCGTCAGTGTGGGGTGTAGAGTCCTTGTCAAAGAAGTAGACTGGGAGATGGTGGTGGCGGAAGAAAAACTCGGCATCTTGGCGGGTGCGGAATTCACTGAGCTGTAGGTGCAGGGGGACAGACTGAGGACAGAACGTTCTGCCTCAGAGAGGGGAAGGTCGGAGGGAATGGTGAAGACCTGGCATGGATGAGAGCTGGGATCGGAAAGGTGAAGGGGGTTGGTTGTGTCTGAGGAGAAGGGAGGTTTGGGGTGTTCAGGGATGTTGGGGTGTGAGGAAGATGGAGTCTCCAAGGATCCAAGAGCTGGTGGTTGGACCTGAAAGAGATGGGATTGTAGAGTGGTGGTGAGGGAGGGGAGGCGATGGTTCCAGCGGCAGAGCGTGAAGACCGGCCTGGAGGTCAAGGCCAGAGTCAGAGTTGGAGGTTGCGTAATCAGCACTTTGAAGGTGTCTGAGGTCATTGGAACTTGCATTGATGGGAATAGAGTCCGGGTTTGGAATCTGCTCTGGATTGGTAGAGCCGTTGAGGTCGGTAGCATGGATCGAGGTCTGGAGACTTCTGGGCTTGCCAGCATTGAAAGCGACAGGTTCAGTGGTGTGTAGATGGGCGATCTTTCGATCCTTGCAGGACATGAGAAAATCAAAGAACCGGAGATTGAAAGTGTGGATCCAGCAGAGAATAAAGTAGCGTACAGGTCCATTACAGGTGGCGGAGACAGAAACTGGAGTTGTGGAAGTGATTGGGATAGGTACCTCCTCATGGCGGAAAGCGTGGTGCATAGTACACGGTGGGAGAAGCAAAGAGAGAAATAGTCAATTGCATGTGAGTACCTGGGTCCTGAGATGTTCCGAATTGAGAAGCTTGAAAATGAATCTGAAGCCATGTGGTACAATCTTGCCTCGAAGACATGTTCCCAGGAAGGATGCATGGCTGTAGTAGAAGGCCTGGGTAAGCATGTTATCGAAAAGTCAGAGAGCAGCAGAGATCACAGAGGGGGAGCAGTGAGGATTCCAAAGTTATTTTTCAGATATAAGGTGTATAGTCTGGCTGATGGTGTAGTGGCATCAGCACAGGATTTCAAGGCAAATGATTCCGGGTTCAAATCCAGCCACCTCCTTGCACGCTTTCCATCAGTGCTGGGTTGAGCATCAAGCTAGCAACTCAGCCTTGTTAAAAACAGACAAATGCTAATGAAATGGCAAGGTTGCTGTCCGATGCAGCACAAGGCATGGAAAGGAACAACTCATAAGGAGTGAAAAAGAGGCAAGAGCAGATATTGGACCACGGGAAATTGATGCTGGAGAGATAGTAACGGAAAACTAGGAAATGGCGGACGAACTGAATAAGCATTTTGCATCACTCTTCACAGTGGAAGATACCAGCTGTACGCTGGAAGTTCAAGATTGGCAAGGGGCAAAGTGAGTGCAGTTGCAATTACTAGGGAGGAGGTACGTAGAAAACTGCAAGGTCTGAAGATAGATAAGTCACCTGGACCAGATGGACTATACACTAGGGTTCTGAAAGAGGCAGCCGAAGAGATGATGGAGGCATTAGAAATTATCTTTCAAAAATAACTAGATTCTGGAATTGTTCTGGAGGACTGGATAATTGCAAATGTCACTCCACCCTTCAAGGAGGGAGTGAGGCAGAAGAAAGGAAATTATAGGCCAGTTAGCCTGACTTCAGTGGTTGGGAAGGTATTAAGTCGATTGTTAAGGATATAGTTTCGGGGCACTTGGAGACTCATGATAAATTAGGCTGTAGTCAGCATGGTTTCCTCAAGGGAAACTACTGCCTCACAAATCTGTTGGAACTCTTTGAAGAAATAACAAGCAGGATAGGCAAAGGAGAATCAGTTGATGTTGTGCAGTTGGATTTTCAGAAGGCCTTTGAGAAGGTGCCACACATGAGGCTGCTTAACAAGCTATGAGCCCATGGTCTTACAGGAGAGGTACTAGCATGGATAGAGCATTGGCTGATTGGCAGGAGGCAAAAAGTGGGAATAAAGGGTGTCTTTTTTGATTGGCTGCTGGTGACTAGTGGTGTTCCACTGGGGACAGTATTGGGACCACTTCATTTAACGTTGTATATCAATGATTTAGATGACGGAATTGATGGCTTTTTGGCCAAGTTTGTTGACAATACAAAGATTGGTGCAGGGGCAAGTAATGTTGAGGAAGCAGGAAGGCTACAGATTGTGTGAATGGGCAAAGAATTGTCAGATTGAGTACAGTATCAGGAAGTGTATGGTTATGCACATTGGTAAAAGAAATAAAAGCATTGCCTATTTCTAAATGGGGAGAGAAATCAAAATCTGAGGTACAAAGGGATTTAGAATTTCTCATGCAGAATTAGCTAAAGGTTAATTTGCTGGTTAAGTCATTGGTGAAGAAGGCAATTGCAATGTTAGCGTTCATTTCGAGAGGACTAGAATATGCGTAAAAGCAAGGATGCAATGCTGAGGCTTTACAAGGCACTGGTGAGGCCTCCTTTGGAGTATTCCGAGCAATTTTGGACTCCTTTTTAAAGAAAGGATGTGCTTATGTTGGAGAGGATTCAGAGGAGGTTAACAAGAATGATTCCAGGAATCATATGGTATGATCATATGAGGAGCAATTGATGGCTCAGGGCCTTTAGAATGAGGAGGAATTGCATTGAAAGCCATCAGATATGGAAAGGCCTAGATAGAGTGGATATGAGGAATATATTGTGGGTACAAGAGGGATAATAAATGGTGGAAGGAGAAGATGGCAGCGCGCCGCGCGTGCGCAGCTCTCCGGTGAAAAATTATGTCATATCTGTTAAATAGGGGCCGTGGATAATTCCGATTTGATGGAGAGTGGACATGAAAGCACAGAGGAACATCTGGAGAAATTTCTGAAACGTCCGTCCGCTGCTGTCGTTACTGTGTGGTAGGGAATTTTTTGGAGGGTAGGCCTCAAAATCCCCGGCCTTGCCTGCTTTTGGAAACCGAGAAGGGGGTCGAATCGTTCAGCAGAGATGCCGCTCAGTACTCATTGTCAGAGAGCTGATCAGAGCTCGAAGTTTTCGGATGACTCAGAACCAGATTGTGGTCGGCATGGCAGGGAGAGTTTTTCTTCCTTCTCCCGTCTGCGTGTGATGTGGGACATTTGAGAAAGTTTCAACTTTACTGTGCTCATGGACTTTCTTCATCAAGTTATGGTATTGTTACACTGTTTGTAAATATATGTATAATTATGTGGTTTTGTCAGTTTTTTCAGTCTTGGTTTGTCCTGTGTTTTGTGATATCACACCGGAGGAAATAGTGTATCATTTCTTAATGCATGCATTACTAAATGACAATAAAGGGGACTACGTGTCTTCATAATCTAAAAAAAAAAATCAGCTATGATAGAATGATGGAGCAGGTTCGATGTGTTGAATGGTTTAATTCTGCTCCTATGTCTTATATTCTTATGTTTCCATGTTTTCTTTTATTTCAGACTGCAGTATAACCTGAAGGGTTTTGTATCACAGATTCAGAATCTGACTCCTGTTCCTATTTCTGTCTCCATTCATCTCCTTCTGGTTATGTTTCCCGCCCCCCCCCCCCCCACCACCAGGCAGATCAGATGTTGTAACTCTATTCTTGCTACCTCTCTTAGCCATCACCATCATAGTTTAAGTCATTGATGTTGTTTGCCCTCAATCTCCTTTCCTCTTTGGTATTTGCACCCGATCCCATAATTGAAAAGTAAAACATGTTTGATTTGCACCTTTTACCACATCTTCTTTCTTTCTTTTCCAATATTTTTATTAATTTCTTACATAAAATAATAGAGTACAGTAGAATATATAATATATATCGATTATAATATAATGAAATTACAGATAAAGTGTAATTAGCCCATATCCATATAAACTTAAATTTAAACAAAATATTGAAAAGAGATAATTATATTATTATAAAAAAAAATCTAAATCCACTACCAGAAAAAACAGCTGTTAGGTTAAAAAAAAAAGAAAGGATCCTTAACATATTATTTGCCAACATCTGTGCTTAATAGCAAATCAAAGATTATGAAAATAATTCAAAAAAGGTCCCCAAAATGTTAAAAAACCTTGTCTAGGTTCGGAAATTGAACAGCGAAGCTTCTCTAAATTTAAGCAAGACATAACATCATGTAACCCATGAGTATGAGTGGGTGGAGTGGCATCCTTCCACTTAAGACACAATGCCCTCCTGGCTATCAGAGAAATAAAGGCCAAAATATGCAGATCCTGTTTCTCCAAAATAATATCATTTCCTCCAACAATACCAAATAAGGCCATCAAAGGATTAGGTTTAAACTTTACTTTAAAAAGCACGGAAAAAGATTGAAATACTTCCTTCCAATATTTTTCAAGACTCGGACAAGTCCAAAACATATGGATTAATGAAGCTTCTCCAATATTACATTTATCACAAAAGGAAGATATATCCGAATAAAAACGAGACAGCTTATCTTTAGACATATGGGCTCTAGGAACCACTTTAAACTGTAGAAGGGAATGTGGGCACACAACGAAGAAGTATTAACCAATTTAAAAATTTCATTCCAAGTGTCCTCAGAAATTAAAATCTGTAAATCTTGTTCCCAAAGATTTTTAACTTTATCTAAAGGAATATTTCTCATTGCCAACAACATGGCATAAATATTAGAAATAGGTGCATTTTAGAAGGGTTTCAAATTAAAAATTATATCAAGTAAATTTTTATCTGGACTTTTAGGAAATGTATGAACTTGAGAATGCAGAAAATCTCTAATTTGTAAATATCGAAAAAAAGTGAGATCTCGGTAGGCTATACTTAACATACTTAACATACTATACTTAATTAGGCTATACTTAACATTTGTTCAAATGAAGGGAGAGTATCTCCAACAAACAAATCATAAAAACATTTAATAACCAATCTATTCCACTCTTTAAAAACTACGTCAGACATAGACGGTTTAAAAAAATAGTTAGAAAACATACGACTGGAAAGTAAAAAACTCAATAAACCAAAATATTTTCTAAATTGTACCCAAATCCTCAAAGTGTGTTTAACCTCAAAATTATCAATCAAATTACTTAAAGATAAAGGAATTGAGGATCCGAGAAGGGAAATAATAGAGAATTTATTAACAGAATTAGCTTCTAAAGAAACCCAGATCAGACAGTCCTCTCGATTAATAAAATATAACCAAAACGTAAGATTAGGTATAGTGACTGCCCAGTAATAAAACCTGAAATTGGGTAAGGCTAAACCTCCATTCTCTTTAGCTTTTTGAAGATGAACTTTATTTAATCGAGAAATTTTATTCTTCCATATATAAGAAGATATAAAAGAATCCAAAGAATCAAAAAAGGATTTAGGAATAAAAACAGGTATGGCCTGAAATAAATATAAAAATTTAGGCAAAATATTCATTTTAATAGAATTGATTCGGCTAATCAACGATAGAGAGAGGTATGACCAATTTGAAAGTGCCTTCTAAACATAATTCAGAAGAGTAAAAAAATTTTCCTTAATAAGGAATTTATAATTCCGAGTAATTGTTATGCCCAAATAAGACTATAAGACCATAAGACAAAGGAGCAGAAGTCATTCATTCAGCCCATCAAGTCTGCTCCGCTATTTTATCATGAGCTGATCCATTCTCCCATTTAGTCCCACTCCCCCACCTTCTCATCATAACCTTTGATGCCCTGGCTACTCAGATACCTATCAATCTCTGCCTTAAATACATCCAATGACTTGGCCTCCACTGCTGCCCATGGCAACAAATTCCATAGATTCACCACCCTCTGATTAAAAAAATGTCTTTGCATTTCTGTTCTGAATGGGCGCCCTTCAATCCTTAAGTCATGCCCTCTTGTAAAAGACTCCCCCATCATGGGAAACAACTTTGCCGCATCCACTCTGTCCATGCCTTTCAACATTCGAAATGTTTTAATGAGGTCTCCCCTCATTCTTCTAAACTCCAAGGAATACAGTCCAAGTGCGGACAAACGTTCCCCATATGTTAACCCTCTCATTCCCGGAATCATTCTAGTGAATCTTCTCTGTACCCTCTCCAACGCCAGCACATCCTTTCTTAAATAAGGAGACCAAAACTGCCTACAGTACTCCAAGTGAGGTCTTACCAGCGCCTTATAGAGCCTCAACATCACATCCCTGCTCCTATACTCTATTCCTCTAGAAATGAATGCCAACATTGCATTCGCCTTCTTACCACCAACTCAACCTGGAGGTTAACCTTAAGGGTATCCTGCATGAGGACTTTCAAGTCCCGTTGCATCTCAGAATTTTGAATTCTCTCACCACTTAAATAATAGTCTGTCCATTTATTTCTTCTGCCAAAGTGCATAACCATACACTTTCCAACATTGTATTTCATTTGCCACTTCTTTGCCCATTCTTCCAATCTCTGCAGACTCTCTGTTTCCTCAGCACTACCGGCCCCTCCACCTATCTTCGCATCATCAGCAAACTTAGCCACAAAGCTATCTATTCCATAATCCAAATCATTGATGTGCAACATATAAAGAAGCGGCCCCAATATGGACCCCTGTGGAACACCACTGGTAACCAGCAGCCAACCAGAATAGGATCCCTTTATTCCCACTCTCTGTTTTTCTGCCAATCAGCCAACGCTCTATCCACATATGTAACTTTCCCATAATTCCATGGGCTCTTATCTTGTTAAGTAGCCTCATGTGTGGTATCTTGTCAAAGGCCTTCTGAAAATCCAAATATGCAACATCCACTGCATCTCCCTTGTCTAGCCTACTGGTAATTTCCTCAAAAAATTGTAATAGGTTTGTCAGGCAGGGTCTTCCTTTTAGGAAACCATGCTGAGTTCTGCCTATCTTGTCATATGCCTCCAGGTACTCAGTAACCTCATCCTGGACAATTGACTCCAACAACTTGCCAACCACCGATGTCAAGCTAACAGGTCTATAATTTCCTTTTTGCTTCCTTGCCCTCTTCTTAAATAGCGGAGTGACATTTGCAATCCTGTAGTCCTCCAGAACCATGCCAGAACCTATTGACTTTTGAAAGATCATTGCTAATGCCTCCGCATTTGGTATTAACTAATACCAAATTATTCAAAGGAAAAAGTTCACTCTTATGAAAGTTATATTTATATCTAGAGAACTAGCTAAAGCAAGAAAATAAAGAAAGTAGAGAGGGTAAAGAAGATTCCACATTAGAAATGTAGAGCAAAAGGTCATCAGCATAAAGTGAAACTTTGTGGGTAATTCCCCTCCTTAAAATACCAGTGATATCATTAGATTCCCGGAAAGCAATAGCTAAAGGTTCTAAGACCAAATTAAGAAACAAAGGACTCAAGGGACAACCTTGTCGAGTTCTGCGATAAAATTTAAATGGTTTAGAGTACTGAGAGTTAGTAAGAATCTGAGCGGAGGGAGATAAATAAAGTAATTTAATCCATTGAATAAAATTGGGCCCAAAGTTAAATTTGATGAAAAGTCATTAACCTGAAACATTAAATGCGCCATTGATTGGAAGATTGGGGTTCAATTTCTGGCACTGTCCATAAGTACTATGTACATTTGTACATTCTCTCCATGACTGTGTGGGTTTACTTTGAGTGTTCTGATTTCCTCCCACATTCCAACAATATAATGCAGCTCTATAAAACTCTGGTTAGGCCACACTTGGAATACTGTGTCCAGTTCTGGTCGCCTCACTATAGGAAGGATGTGGAAGCCTCGGAAAGGGTACAGAGGAGATTTACCAGGATGCTGCCTGGTTTAGAGAGTATGGATTATGATCAGAAATTAAGGGAGCTAGGGCTTTACTCTTTGGAGAGAAGGAGGATGAGAGGAGACATGATAGAGGTATACAAGATATTGAGAGGAATAGATAGGGTGGGCAGCCAGCGCCTCTTCCCCAGGGCACCACTGCTCAATACAAGGGGACATGGCTTTGGAAGGTAAAGGGTGGGAAGTTCAAAGGAGATATTAGAGGAAAGTGTTTTACTCAGAGAGTGGTTGGTGCGTGGAATACACTGCCTTAGTCAGCGGTGGAGGCAGATACACTAGTGAAATTTAAGAGACTACTAGACAGGTATATGGAGGAATTTAAGGTGCGGGGGTTATATGGGAGGCAGGGTTTGAGGGTCGGCACAACAATGTGGGCCGAAGGTCCTGTACTGTGCTGTACTATTCTATGTTCTATGTTCTATATACAGTTTAGGGTTAGTGAGTTATAGCATGCTTCGTTGGCACCGGGAGCATAACAACACTTGTGGGCTGTCCCGAGCATATCCCTGGACTGTGTTGGTTGTTGATGCGAATGACACATTTCACTTATGTTTTGTAGTTTCAATGAACATGTGACAAATAAAGCTAATCTTATCTTGTTTGGCGCAGCTTTGTGGGCCAAAGGGCTGTATTGTGCTGTAGGTTCTCTATGTCTCTAAGTATAAACATAGAGACTTGTTGTATCTTTTCTTATGGAGACTTGAACTACCTTGAAAAGTCATTTTCAATCCATCTTCTTGAAGAGCTGACTCCTTGGTGACAAATTCCATTTTGCCTCTCTAATACACATCCTCCATGAAGTATTATTATCCTTGATTTTATCTTTGTTGATAAATATGCTAAACCTGATTAGCCCAAATTACAATGCTTCATTCTTCTTCATCAGGCTGCAATGTGTCAGCTTTATAGTTTCAGAGGTGTCAAATGTATATTGAATATCAGAGAAATATATACAATAATTTAAGGGAGGAGGGGAAGATGGTGGCATGACGCAGCGTGCAGTGGCCACTCCAGTGAGTGATATCTGTAATCTGCCGTGCACAATCCTGATTTGATGGAGACAGACACAAGAGAACGGAGGAACATCTGGCGAAACTTCTGAAATGCCTTTTTCGCTGCCACTACTACTGTGTGATCCAGAATTTCCAAGGAGAAGGCCCCAAGTCCTCCCCTTTGCTTGTTGCTCAGCGGCCGGGGCAGGGTCGAAGCGCTCAGCAGAGATGGTGCTCGGTGTCGAAGGGCTGGTCGGAGGCTCGAAGTTTTTGGACGGACTCAGGGTCGACTGTGGCCGGGTGCTTCCAACACATCAGCAGTTGTCGGCGCCTGGAGGTTTATGGCAGGGAGAATTTTTCCCTTCTGCCGCCTGCTATCGGGGACTATCGGGAGTCGATCGGAACTTTGAGACTTTTTTTACCGTTCCCATGGTCTGCTCTTTATCTAGAGTGCCTGCAGATTTGCTTGTCTACCTTCTCCTCATTGCTGGATGACTTCTACAAACCACCCAGTGTCTTAATAGCTCCATCTTCCTGTCTTCTGCATAGATAATCTGTGCATTTGCCTGTTCAACTGTCTCATCCCTCAGCACTGTTTACAATACAATGTAGCCACTCTTTACAATAAACTATAATCACCTCTTTTTTCGAATACCTTGAATCCAAGAATATTGGGAAAAAATAGTCGACCCAGATTTGACTTTGTTACAATAACCATATCGCGCTCCATTCATACATGCATACACTCCATTTATACATGTATACACTTCATGCATACATTCCATTTATACACTCAATTTATACATGTATACACTCCATGTATACATTCCATTTATACACTCCATTTATACATGTACACACTCCATGTATACATTCCATTTATACACTCCATTTATACATGTATACACTCCATGTATACACATACATTCCAATCCTATCTTAGACTGCATTGCATCTGTCTGATTCTTCCTATCTTTGAATCATACTTTACTCATTGATCTATTTACATCCCAGTGACTTTTGGCTCTATTTCTTCTCTCCATTTCTTACTGGTATCCCTACCACTGCCAGGTCACTTTAAATTCTTCCACACAGCTCAAGGGCATTGGTCCTGGCTCTGATGTGATGCAAATAGTCTCAGACACTGGGACAGTGACACAGCTCTGATGTGGTGCAAACAATCTCAGACACAAGGGCCACACGCATAATGCTGGAGGAACTCAGCAAGCCAAGCAGCATCAATAGGAAGAAGTACAGTCAACATTTTGGGCCGAGACCTTTCGGAGGACTGGAGAAAAATGATGAGGAGTATATTTAAAAGGTGGGGGAGGAGGAGAGAGGAACACATGATATATGAAACTGGCAGGCAGTAAAGAGTTGGGAAGTTGATTGGTGAAAGGGGCTGGAGAAGGGGGAGTCTGAGAGAAGAGGAGTCTGGTAGAAGAGAGTAAAAGGATGTTGATGGCAGTTATATACAGGCCTCCCAACAGTGGCTGTGAGGTGGAAATTACAACAGGAAATAGAAAATGCGAGTCAAAAGGACAATGTTATGGTAATCATGGGCGATTTTAACATGCAGGTCGATTGGGAAAATTAGGTTGGTAATGGATCTCAAGAGAGTGAGTTTGTTGAATGCCTGAGAGATAACTCTTTAGAGCAATTTGTCGTTGAGCCTACTAGGGAGCCTACAACTATACTGGATTGGGTGTTATGTAATGAACCGGAGGTGATTAGGGAGTTTAAGGCAAAAGAACCCTTAGGAACCAGTAATCACAATATGATTGAGTTCAACTTGAAATTTGATAGGGAGAAAGTAAAGTCTGATGTAACAGTATTTCAGTGGAGTAAGGGAAATTACAGTGGTATGAGAGAGGAGTTGGCCAAAGTAAATTGGAAGGAGCTGCTGGCGTGGATGTCAGCAGAGCAGGAATGGTGTGCAATTCTGGGAAAAATGAGGAAGGTGCAGGACATGTGTATTCTAAGAATGCAGAAATACTCAAATGGTAAAACAGTACAACCGTGGCTGACAAGGGAAGCCTATTGTAAAAGCAAAAGAGTGGGCATACAACAAAGCAAAAATTAGTGGGAAGATAGAAGATTGCGAAGTTTTTAAAAACCTACAGACAGCAACTAAGAAAATCATTAGAAGGGAAAAGATGAAATATGAAAGCAAGCTAGCAAATAATATCAAAGTGGATAGTAAAAGTTTTTTCAAGTATGTCAAAAATAAAAGAGATGAGAGTGGATATAGGACTGCTAGAAAATGAGGCAGGAGAAATAATAACAGGGGACAAGGAGATGACTGATGAACTAAATGAGTATTTTGCGTCAGTCTTCACTGTGAAGGACACTAGCAGTGTGCCTGATGTTGTAGTGTGTGAAGGAAGAGAAGTGAGTGCAGTTACTGTTACAAGAGAGAAGGTGCTCAAAAGCTGAAAGACCTAAAGGTACATAAGTCACTCGGACCAGAGGAACTGCACCCTAGGGTTCTGAAAGAGGTAGCGTTAGAGATTATGGTGGAATTAGAAATAGTCTTTCAAAAATCATTGGACTCTGGCATGGTGCCAGTGGACTAGAAAATTGCAAATGTCACTCCACTCTTTAAGAATTGAGGAAGGCAGCAGAAAGAAAATTATAGACCAGTTACCCTGACCTCAGTGGCTGGGAAGAAGTTAGAGTCAATTGTTAAGGATGAGGTGCTGGAGTACTTGGCGACACAGGACAAGATAATACACAGTAAGCATGATTTCCTTCAGGGAAAATCCTGCCTGACGAACCTGTTGGAATTCTTGGAGGAGATTGCGAGTAGGATAGATAAAGGGGATGCAGTGGATGTTGTATGTTTGGACTTTCAGAAAGCCTTTGACATGGTGCCATACATGAGCCTGCTTACCAAGTTAGGAGCCCATGGTATTACATGGTATTTCTGGTTGGCTGGCAGTGACCACTGGTGTTCCACAGGGGTCAGTGTTGGGACCACTTATTTTTATGAAATATATAAATGATTTAGATGATGGAAACTTTGTTGCCAAGTTTGCAGATGATACAAAGATTGGTGGAAGGGTAGGTAATGTTGAGAAAACAGGTAAGATGCAGAATGATTTAGACAAATTTGGAGAACGGGCAAGAAAGTGGCAAGTGAAATACAATGTTGACAAATGCATGGTCATGCACTTTGGTAGCAGAATTAAATGTGTGGACTATTTTCTAAACGGAGCTAAAATCCAAAAATCTGAGATGCAAAGGGACTTGGGAGTCCTTTGGCGCATCCTAAAGGTTAACTTGCAGGTTAAATCAGTGGAGAGGAAGGCAAATGCAATGTTAGCATTCATTTCAAGAGGTCTAGAATACAAGAGAAAGGATGTGATGGTGAGACTTTATAAGGCACTGGTGAGGCCTCACCTTGAGTATTGTGTACAGTTTTGGGCTCTTCACCTTAGAAAAGTTGTGCTGGCACTGGAGAGGGTCCAGAGGATTCTAGAAATGAAGGGGTTATCATATGAGGAATATTTGATGGCTCTGGGTCTGTACTCGTTGGAATTCAGAAGGATGAGGGGAGATCTCACTGAACTCGTTCGAATGTTGAAAGGACTAGACAGAGTGGATATGGAAAGGATGGTTCCCATAGTGGGAGAGTCTAGGACAAGAAGGCACAGCCTCAAGACAGAGGGGTGCCTTTTCAAAACAGAGATGCGGAGAAATTTCTTTAGCCAAAGGGTGGTGAACTTGTGGAATTTGTTACCACAGGCAGCTGTGGAGGCCAGGTCGTTGGGTATATTTAAGGCAGAGATGGATAGGTTCTTGGCAGACAGAGCATATGTGCTCGGTGAAGTGGTCTCCTAATCTACGTCAGGTCTCATCGACATACAGTAGGCCAAACCAGGAGCACCAGATACAGTAGATGACCCCAACAGACTTGCAGGTGAAGTTTCACCTCCCCTGGAAGGACTGGAGCCCTGAATGGTAGTGAGAAAGGAGGTGTAGTAGCAGGTTAGGGTTAGGGTACCACTTCCAAGGATAAGTGCCAGGAGGGAGATCAGAGGGGAGGGATGAAGGGACAAGGGAGTTGCACAGGGAGCGATCCTGCAGAAAGCAGAAAGTGGGGGGAGGGAATGATGTGCTTGGTGGTGGGAACCCATTGGAGATGGTGGAAGCTACGGAGGATTATGTTCTAGACATGGAGGCTGGTTTTGGGGTATGTGAGGACAAGAGGAAGCCTATCCCTGGTGGGGTGGTGGGAGAATGGAGTGAGGGCAGACGTGCGAAAAATGGAAGAGATGCGGTTGAGGGCAGCGTTGATGGTAGAGGAAAGGATGCCCCTTTCCTTGAAGAAGGAGGACACCTTCTTAGTTCTGGAATGAAAAACCTCATCCTGAGAGCAGATGTGATGAAGACAGAGGAATTGAGAGAAGAGAATGGCATTTTTACAAGTAACAGGGTGGGAGGAGGTATGGTCCAAGTAGCTGTGAGAGTCAGTGGATTTATAATACACATCAGTAGATAAGTTATCTCCAGAGATAGAGACAGAGACAGAGACATCAAGAAAAGGGAGGGAGGTGTTGGAAATGAATCAGGTACACTTGAGGAGAGGGTGGAAGTTGGAGTTAAAGTCGTTGAAGTAGACGAGCTCCACATGGGTGTAGGAAGCAGTCCCAATGCAGTTGTCAGTGAAGCACAGGAAAAGTTGAAGAGGGATACCAGTGTAGGCTTGGAACACAGACTGTTCCACATAGCCAACAAAAAGGCAGACACGTCCCTTGTGAGGCGACACTTCACCTGTTGGGGTCATCTGCTGCATCCGGTGCTCCCAGTGTGGCCGCCTGTAAATTGGTGAGACCCAATGTAGATTGGGAGACTGCTTCACCTATGCTCTGTCTGCCAGAAAAAGTGGAATCTCCCAGTGGCCAGCCATTTTAATTCCACTTCCTATTTCTATTCCAACATGTCAGTCTATGTCTTCCTCTACTGTTGTGATAAGGCCACACTCAGGTTGTAGAAACAATGCCTTATATTCTGTCTCGGTAGCCTCCAACCTGATGGCATGAGCGTTGATTTCTCAAACTTCCGGTGATGTCCCCCCTTTCACCACTCCGCATTCCCATTTCCCTCTCTCGCCTTATCTCCTTACCTGCCCATCACCTTCCTCTGGTGCTCCTCCCCATTTTCTTTCTTTCAAGCCTTCTTTCCTGTCCTATTCCCCCATCTCCAGCACTGTACCTTACTCACCAGTCAACATCCCAGCTCTTTACTTCACCTCTCCCCCCTCCCTGTTTCACTTATCGCCTGGTGTTTCTTCCTCCACTCCCCCTACCTTCTTACTCTGACTCCTTTCTTTTTGCTCCAGTCCTGATGAAGGGTCTCAACCTGAAACATTAGCAGCACTCTTTTCCATAGATGCTGCCTGCCCTGCTGAGTTCCTCCCACATTGTGTGTGTGTGTTGCTTGGATTTCCAGCATCTGCAGATTTTCTTTTGTTTGTGATTAGACACAGGGATATTGGCCCCAGCACTATTGTGGTGCAAACAGTCTCCAGATGCAAAGACATTGGTCCCAGATCTGTTGTGGTCAGAGAGTGTCCAGGCACAGGGACATTGGTCCTAGCTCTGCTGTGGTGCAAACAGTCTCCAGACACCGGGACATTGGCCCAGCTTTGTTGTGGTCAGACAATGTCCAGACACAAGGACATTGGTCCCAGCTCAGCCTGCCCTAAGGACATTAGCCCCAACCCTGTTGCAGTGTTAGATTCTCCTGACACAAGGATATTGGCCCCAGCTCTACCTGTTATAAAGACGTTGGCCCCAGCTCTGCTGTGGTGCGTACTGTCTACCAGGGCAGATCCTTCCTGCTCCAGAACAGTTTCTACTGTCATACAGAAAAGTTACCTCATGGTGGGAAGTGGTTTGAAGCAAAGTTTACTTTAGTTCTGACGTGACACCAGTTTCTGGATTTTGTCCTTCCTGCTCTAAATGTTTTGTTGACCACTTAGTTTTATGATCTATTACCTATTATCCCTAACAATCTCTCAAGAGCAATGCATTCAAGCTAAAGGTTTTCAAGTTTTTGCCACTTAGAGTCCCCATATATAATCTCCCTTCGTTTTTCAGTTCCGTGCCAAATATCTACAGTATCAGTAATATATTATAATGTAAATAAACCCTTTTCTAACTTCAAACATGCCACTTGAGATCTATGGCTGCAGATTACACAGTTTGTAAAACTGCTCAACCCCAATTATTCTGCAAAACTCCAGCATCTCTTGGGTGGAGATCAGGTCTGGCGATTATAATGGATTGTCCTGACAGTTGGCAAAACTTCTCTTTTTTATGGCTTGCTTATGCATTCTCAAAGAAAATGGTTTACATTCCAACCCTGAAAACACTATTAAATCAACAGGCGGTCCCACATAAGAGGCAGATGTGGAAACCTTGTCTCCCTGCAGACTTTCAGGTGATTAACTTTGCCAGTATTGAGAAATGCAAGTAACCTATCTGTTGTTCAGGCTTACATCATTCATGTCAATCACCCTCTTTTCAAAAATCTCCAGAAGTGGGAAGGTATCCTGAATAGCATCTATTCTGTGTGATCTATTTGTTCCTATAAAGCCTTTGTTCTGTAATTATTCTCATATTCACAAGTTGGTTATTTGCAAGAGGATGGACAAAATAATCAAATGTAACTAGTTGAATGTCCATTAATCATGAACTTAAATCTCCTAACAACTCCTGGATATTTGACGTTCTATCCTGTACTACGATGAGGCCCTCCGTTGGTCAGGGTCGACCATGGATATTGCTTATCCATTGCTTATCCATCCTCCAGCTGTGACAACCTTTGGCAAATTGTACTGCCATATAGAGAAATATTGACCATAGACATAGAACCATAGAACCATAGAAACTACAGCACAGAAACAGGCCTTTTGGCCCTTCTTGGCTGTGCCGAACCATTTTCTGCCTAGTCCTACTGACCTGCACACAGACCATATCCCTCCATACACCTCCCATCCATGTATCTGTCCAATTTATTCTTAAATGTTAAAAAAGAACCCGCGTTTACCACCTCGCCTGGCAGCTCATTCCATACTCCCACCACTCTCTGTGTGAAGAAGCCCCCCGCCAATGTTCCCTTTAAACTTTCCCCCCCTCACCCTTAACCCATGTCCTCTGGTTTTTTTCTCCCCTTGCCTCAGTGGAAAAAGCCTGCTTGCATTCACTCTATCTATACCCATCATAATTTTATATACCTCTATCAAATCTCCCCTCATTCTTCTACGCTCCAGGCAATAAAGTCCTAACCTATTCAACCTTTCTCTGTAACTCAGTTTCTCAAGTCCCGGCAACATCCTTTAAACCTTCTCTGCACTCTTTCAACCTTATTTATATCCTTCCTGTAATTGGTGGGTCCTGACGAAGGGTCTCGGCCTGAAACGTCGATGGTACCTCTTCCTATAGATGCTGCCTGGCCTGCTGCATTCACCAGCAACTTTGATGTGTGTTGCTTGAATTTCCAGCATCTGCAGAATTCCTGTTGTTTACAATACTCCAGATTCGGCTTCACCAATGCCTTATACAACGTCATCATAACATTCCAGCTCTTATAGTCAATACTTTGATTAATAAAGGCCAATGTACCAAAAGCTCTCTTTACGACCCTATCTACCTGTGACACCACTTTTAGGGAATTTTGTATCTGTATTCCCAGATCCCTCTGTTCTACTGCACTCCTCAGTGTCTTACCATTAACCCTGTATGTTCTACCTTGGTTTGTCCTTCCAACATGCAATACCTCACAATTGTCTGTATTAAACTCCAACTGCCATTTTTCAGCCCATTTTTCCAGCTGGTCCAAGTCCCTCTGCAGGCTCTGAAAACCTTCCTCACTGTCTACTAAGCCTCCAATCTTTGTATCATCAGCAAATTTGCTCATCCAATTTACCACATTATCATCCAGATCATTGATATAGATGACAAATAACAATGGACCCAGCACTGATTCCTGTGGCACACCACTAGTCACAGGCCTCCACTCAGAGAAGCAATTCTCTACTACCACTCTTTGGCTTCTTCCATTGAGCCAATGTCTAATCCAATTTACCACCTCTCCATGTATACCTAGCGACTGAATTTTCCTAACTAACCTCCCATGCGGGACCTTGTCAAAGGCCTTACTGAAGTCCATGTAGACAATATCCACTGCCTTCCCTTCATCCACTTTCCTGGTAACCTCCTCGAAAAACTCCAATAGATTGGTCAAACATGACCTACCACACACAAAGCCATGTTGACTCTCCCTAATAAGTCCCTGTCTATCCAAATACTTGTAGATTCTGTCTCTTAGTACGCCCTCCAATAATTTACCTACTACCGACGTTAAATTTACTGGCCTATAATTTCCTGGATTGCTTTTTGATCCTTTTTTAAACAACGGAACAACATGAACCACTCTCCAATCCTCCGGCACCTCACCTGTAGACAGCGACATTTTAAATATTTCTGCCAGGGCCCCTGCAATTTCAACACTAGTCTCCTTCAAGGTCTGAGGGAACACCCTGTCAGGTCCCGGGGATTTATCCACTTTAATTTTCCTCAAGACAGCAAGGACCTCCTCCTTTTCGATCTGTACAGTTTCCATGATCTCACTACTTGTTTCCCTTAATTCCATAGACTTCATGCCAGTTTCCTTAGTAAATACAGATGCAAAAAACCTATTTAAGATCTCCCCCATTTCCTTTGGATCCGCACATAGCCGACCACTCTGATCTTCAAGAGGACCAATTTTATCCCTTACAATCCTTTGCTCTTAATATACCTGTAAAAGCTCTTTGGATTATCCTTCACTTTGACTGCCAAGGCAACCTCATGTCTTCTTTTAGCCCTCCTGATTTCTTTCTTAAGTATTTTCTTGCACTTCTTATACTCCTCAATCACCTTATTTACTCCCTGCTTCCTATACATGTCATACAACTCACTCTTCTTCTTTATCAGAGTTGCAATATCCCTTGAGAACCAAGGTTCCTTATTCCTATTCACCTTGCCTTTAATCCTGACAGGAACATACAAATTCTGCACTCTCAAAATTTCTCCTTTGAAGGCTTCCCACCTACCAATCACATCCTTGCCAGAGAACAACCTGTCCCAATCCACGCTTTTTAGATCCTTTCTCATTTCTTCAAATTTGGCCTTCTTCCAGTTAAGAACCTCAACCCTAGGACCAGATCTATCCTTGTCCATGATCAAGTTGAAACTAATGGTGTTATGATCACTGGACCCAAAGTGCTCCCCTACACAGACTTCTGTCACTTGTCCTAACTCGTTTCCTAACAGGAGATCCAATATTGCATCCCCTCTAGTTGGTCCCTCTATATATTGATTTAGAAAACTTTCCTGAACACATTTTACAAACTCTAAACCATCTAGACCCCTAACAGTATGGGAGACCCAATCAATATATGGAAAATTAAAATCCCCTACCACCACAACTTTATGTTTGACACTCTTTCTGATGAACCACTGGAAAGCTGACATTGATCTGAAACCTTTTACAATATGTTCACAGATACACTGCATTATTGTAATAACAGTTATTGTCTGATAATCCAGAGAAAACAATCCAAATTTGTCCATCTACTTCTAAAAGCTGGTACACTCAAGCCAGGCAATCTCCTGATGAACCTCTTCTGCACCCTTTACAAAGGCTCCATATCCTTCCAATAGTGTGGAGACCGGAGCTGCACACAATATCCCAAAATTTTATGCAACATGATTACCCGACCTTTGTACTCAATACCATGGAAGATAAAGCAATTATGCCCTACACCTTCTTTGCTGCTTTCAGAGAGCCCAAAGTCCTTCTGTACATAAATGTTCCTAGGATTCCTGCCCTGTACTGATTATTTGCTCTTATTAACGTTCAACACCACACACTTGTCTGACATTTCTTAACCCATATTTCCATTGGTTTACAACTTTATATATACGAGGCGTGATTGATAAGTTCATGGCCTAAGGTAGAAGGAGTCAATTTTAGAAACCTTAGCATTTACGCACTTAGTCCAGCGGTCGTGGAGCATACGGATCTAGGACCTCCAGAAAGTGTCCACAGCAGGGGTCATTGATAAGTTCGTGGTCTGAGGAAGAAGGAGATGAGTTATTAACTTCAAACTTTCTGCATAATCACTCAAAGCGTTGAACTGCATGTGCATGTAACAAGAACCGTATAACTCATCTCCTTCTACCTCAGGCCACGAACTTATCAATCACCCCTCGTATATATAAAATGGTAAACCAATGGAAATATGGGTTAAGAAATGTCAGACACGTTTGTGGTGTTGAACATTAATAAGAGCAAATAATCAGTACATAGCAGGAATCCTAGGAGCATTTATGTACAGAAGGACCTTGGGCTCTCTGAAAGCTGGACTAAGTGTGTAAATGTAGGAGGCGACTATGTTGAAAAATAAGTGTGCTAGGTTTTCTAAAATTGACTCCTTCTACCTTAGGCCACGAACTTATCAATCACCCCTGGTATTTTACCAGGGTACCCTTCGGAATCTGATGCTGCAGACAAAACTTCAACATCTTTCCTTACGTTCTATCAATTTTTCTGCATTGACTGCAAACCTAATAATCAGTCATTGATTGTTGTTTTCACCATAAGCTCTGATCCCAATGGAACACCACTGGTCAAAGACCTCCAGTGAGAATAACACCCATCTAGCACTGCATTCCTCCTCCTTAAGCATTATCAAAATCTTTACGAAGTTTAAGGAGACAACATTCACTTCCCTGACACCATCAATCTTCTTCTTCAGCTCCTCAAAACTCAACAGAGTATGAAATATATGACCACACCTGCACAAAAACTGATACAATGTGCTCATTGAGTATGGAGTCAGAGTTGTCTCGTTTGGAAACAGGTCCTTGGCTCAACTCATCCATGCAGACCAAGTTGTCTACTTTAGCTGGTCCTACTTAGCTCATGCCCCTCTAAACCACTTACCAACTCAAACAGTGTACCTGCCTCTGCAACTATTTTTGGCAGCTCATTCCATAAACCCACCACCCTCCAAGTTCTGCCTTTATTTAAGAAGGGCTGCAAAGAAACTTGAACCAGTCCTACAAAGTGTTACATTTTGGAACGACAAATCAAGGTAGGACATTTTCATTGAACAGAAGGGATCTGTTGTAGAAGAGAGGGCCCTTGGAGTACAGGTGCATAGTTCCCTTAAAGTGGAATCATGGGTAGGCAGGACAGTGAAAAAGGCTTCTGGCATGCTGGCCTTGATCAGTCAGAAAAATAAATATAGAAGTTGGGAAGATCTGATGCGATATGTAAGACATTGGTGAACCCACACTCGAAGAACTGTGTTCATTGTTGGTCACCTTGTTATAAGAAGGTGAGATTAAACTGGAAAGAGTGCAAAAAGATTTACAAGGATATCAAGATTTGACAGATTGAATTACTGGAAGAGATTAGACAGGCTGACCCTTTTATTCTTGGAACACAGGATACTGAGGAGTAATATCAGAGGTATAGTATATAAAATCATGAGGGAAATAAATAGGTGAATAGTCTTTTACTCATCGCTGGGGAATGTAAAACTAGGTTTGAGATTAAATTTAGATTAAAATTCTGAAGTTGCTGGGGAAGTATGGATCAAAGGCCCAGAAGAGCCCCCTCCACGGTATATTGCTAAGTAAAATCTAGTTTTACAGTACAGTATGGAGGTGACAGGTTTAATAAGAACCCAAGAGGTAACTACATTTTCACAGCGGGTAGTAGATATATGGAACTTGCAGGCAGATACATTTAAAAGTTTGTGGACAGGTATGTAGATGAAAATAATGAAAGACACATTGCTAGATTGAACTGAACTGAGCTGAACTGAATATATCTGGACTTCTTTTGATGTCTTTGTGACTTGGTGTTTTGCATTCTGTGATTTTTGGCTTTTTTTTTGTCATTTGTGTGACTTGTTCTTTTTTTTGCCTGTTGGAGGTTAGATGTTTTTCTTTAAATGGGTTTCCTGGTTTTCTTTGTTTCATGTCTGTCTGTGGGAAGGCGAATCTCAAGGTTGCACGCTGCATACCTACTTTCAGAATAAATGCACTTTGAATCTTTGAAACTTTGAATTCTATCCATGTGACAGAGCAGGTCTGCTACAAGTAATTTCTTCCTCCACCGCCCCCCCCCCCCACCCCCGTAGCTCTGTAATCCTCATTATCGCTGTCTGAGCATTTGTACCCGATAAGCATAACCCCAGCTCAGACAGAGATAATGAGAATTACGGAGCTATGGGTGCGGTGGGGAGGGGAGGAGTAATTACTTGTAGCAAACGTGGTCTGTCACATTACCCTCTCCTCTCTTCTAGTTTACCAGTTAGGTTGATGAGAGATAATGCACAGTGACATTCCAGCTGCCCGCTCTGTTACGGATTGTAAAGTGGAAGAGTTACCATCTGGTAATACAAGCATTTTAATCCTTCATGGTGTGGATCCAGGTCAAGGCACAGCGGTCTATCTCCAAAACCAACTCACAGCTGAAGAGGTAATAGGGCAGACAGGGCTCATGAAAATTACGGAGCTACTGGGAGGAGGGTGGGGATGGAAGAAATTACTTGTGGCATACCTACTCTATCACAATCAGATAATCGATATGCAGATGAATACTATTATATTATAGTCACTGCTTTCTAAGGGTTTCTTCACCTTAAGCACACTGATCAAATCTGCCTTATTGCACACACCAAATCCGCAACTTTCTTTCTCTCTCTGTCTGTCTGTTGCTCTCTCTCACACACACACACACACACACACACACAAAATCAGATTAGTCCTTCAGCCTGTCTAGTCCATGCCAAAACCATTTAAACTGCCTACTCCCACTGACCTGCACTGGGCCCTCCAGATCCCTAAACATCTCTGCAACATTGAAACCAAGCTTGCATGGACCACTTGTGCTGGCAGCTTATTCCATACACTCACGATCCTCCGAGTGAAGAAGTTTCCTCTCATGTTCCCTGAAACTTCTCACCTTTGACCCTTAACCCATGACCTCTGATTGTAGCCCCATACAGCCTCAGTGGAAAAAAATCCTATCAACACTATCAATACCCCTCATAATTTCGTATACCTCTATCAAATGTCCTCTCAATCTTCTACATTCTAAAGAGCACAGTCCTAACCTCGTCATCTTTCCTTATAACTCAGACCTGGCAACATCCTTGAAAATTTTCCCTGCACTCTTTCAACCTTGTTTACATCTTTCCTGTAGGTCAGTGACCAAAACTTCACACAATACTCCAAATTAGGCCTCACCAACATCCAATACAACTTAAACACAACATCCCATCTTCTGTCACAAACAAGAGAAAATCTGCAGATGCTGGAAATCTAGGCAGCACACACCAGATGCTGGAGGAACTCAGCAGGCCAGGCAGCAAACATGGAAAAAAGTACAGTCAACATTTCAGGCTAAGACCCTTCAGCAGGACTGGGGAGAAAAAGATGAGGAGTAGATTTAAAAGGTGGGAGAAGGGAAGGAAGAACCACAGTGATAGGTGAAACCAGGAGGGGGAGGGGTGAAGTAAACAGCTGGGAAGTTGATTAGTGAAAGAGATACAAGGCTGGAGAAGGGAAAGTGATAGGAGATAACAGAAAGCCATGGCAGAAAGAAAATGGGGAGGAGCACCAGAGGGAGGCAATGGGTGAGAGAGGGAAAAGGGGATGGGGGAGAAGTATTGGAAGTTCCCTAACCCTAACCCTATCACTATAGTGTGCCTCTTCTCCCATCCTTCCCCTCTGAGTCACAGAGGCAGACTCAGTGCCAGAGACCTGCTCACTGTGACTTTCACTGTTAGAAAGCAGATTAAAGCAGACTTGAAATTCTTCCTTGCAACACTATTAGTGCAGTCCCTGACATACGATTAATGGGCTTGTTCGATCAGTCTGGGATATTTCCCTGGTTTGGTCCAGTCTAGTCTAAATTATATCAGTCAGTTCGAAAGCCATTCCATTCCTTCTCACATCCTGCCAAAACCTCAGTGTCAAAATCATTTCTTCCTTCAGAAATAGTGTCTGTTGAGGCAAAATCAGTCAGGAAGAATATGGCAATTTCCTAAAGAAACTTTAGGCTTTAACAAATGTTGGGTTCCATACGTTAGTGTTACCAAACATGAAGCTTCAATCAAGATGCTTATTTTAGTTTCAAATAGATCTAAGCAAAGATCAGGATGGTTGTTTAACTCCAGACTACAATGGAAAGGTGTGGGGCAGATGGTTACTTTGGGGTTGATGGGGAATTCAAAGAGGCAATAAGATTATTGGATGTTTCTCACAAAGGCATGATAACCTGAGTGGTCTTCCATATTGTATAAATCTGTTATTTTCCAATCACAAACAAGAGAAAATCTGCAGGTGCTGGATATCCAAGCAACACACACAAAATGCTGGAGGAATTCAGCAGGCCAGGCAGCATGTATGGAAAAAAGTACAGTTAATGCTTTGGGCTGAGTTCCTGCAGCATTTTGTGTGTGCTGCATCTATTATTATCCGTCAGGATTTCGGAGATATAAATGTAATTCTTGATCAAGTTAAAATGTAGCCTCTGAAAAGCAGTGAAAGGAAGTAACTGGACTCTTTTTATAAAAATGCCTGGTATATACAGAGCTAATTTAGTTTGGTGCGTTGAGGTTTCTGCTTTGATGTGGTTTCACAGAGAGCATACAACGCATTTGTCAGTGAGTAGACCAATGAACATGTGAGTCATCCGTCACTGTCGGCAGTTTAGGATCCTTGGCTTCCATTCTCACCTGGAGCATCAGATTGTATTCGGGAGATTCGCAATTCACCTTTGCAGGCTTGAACAATCTTTCTTCATTTCTAGTCATAATCCCTTAAAGCTAATTTTTCCAGCAGTTTTGCTAAACCTTCGCATTATCAAAGAAAGGAAGTAGGGATAATGTAGGTAATTATAGGCCAGTGAGCTTCATGTCTGTGGTAGGGAATCTATCCTGAGGGGACAGAGGGATAGGATTTATGCACTTTTGAAAGGCATGTCCTGCTTAGGGACAGTCAGTGTAACTTTCTGCAGGGCAGGATGTGCTTTACAAGCTCAATCAAGTTTTTTGAGGAGGTGACAAAGGTGCTTGAAGAAGGTAACGCAATGGATGTTATCTACACAAACACGAGGAAATCTGCAGATGCTGGAAATTCAAGCAACACACACAAAATGCTGGTGGAACGCAGCAGGCCAGACAGCATCCATAGGAAGAAGCATAGTCGACATTTCAGGCCGAGACCCTTCGTCAGGACTAACTGAAAGAAGAGATAGTAAGAGATTTGAAAGGGGGAGGGGGAGGGGGAGACCCCAAATGATAGGAGAAGACAGGAGGGGGAGGGATGGAGCTAAGAGCTGGACAGGTGATTGGCAAAAGTGATACAAGACTGGAGAAGGGAGAGGATCATGGGACGGGAGGCCTAGGGAGAAAGAAAGGGGGAGGGGAGCACCAGAGAAAGAAAAGAGAGAGAGAGAGAGAGAAAAGGAATAAAGAATAAATAAATAAATAGATAAATAAATAAATAAATAAATAGATAGATAGATAGATAGATAGATAGATAGATAGATAAATAGATAGATAAATAAATAAATAAATAAATAAATAAATAAATAGATAGATAGATAGATAGATAGATAAATAAATAAGGGATGGGGTAAGGACGGCAGGAGGGGCATTAACGGAACTCTGGGTAGCCTCCAACTTGATGGTATGAAAACTGACTTCTCTAACTTCCGTTAGTGCCCCTCCTCCTGTTGTTATCCCATCCCTTGTTTATTTATGTATTTATTCCTTTTATTATTCTCTCTCTTTTTTTCTCTGTCCCTCTCACAATTATTTCTTGCCTGCTCTCCATCTTCCTCTAGTGCTCCCCTCCCCCTTTCTTTCTCCCTAGGCCTCCCATCCCTGATTTTCTCCCTTCTCCAGCCTTGTATCCCTTTTGCCAATCAACTTTCCAGCTCTTAGCTCTATCCCTCCCCCTCTTGTCTTCTCCTATCATTTTGGATCTCCCCCTCCCCCTCGCACTTTCAAATCTCTTACTAGCTCTTCTTTCAGTTAGTCCTGCCGAAAGGTCTCTGCCTGAAACGTCGACTGTGCTTCTTCCTATGGATGCTGTCTGGCCTGCTGTGTTCCACCAGCATTTTGTGTGTGTTGGATGGTATCTACATGGACTTTAGTAAGGCATTTGATTACAAGATGCATGAGATACAAGTCTGGATTCAGAACTGGTGTGCCCATAGAAAGCAGAGAATAAGGATGGAAGATTGTTCCTCAGACTGAAGGTCCGTGACCAGCAGAGTTCCACAAGGATTTCTGCTGGGACCTCTGCTGTATTGGTCTCTGATCTATTGAATTTAACTCAGACAAGTGTGAAGTGATTAACTTCAGGAAGTTAAATTAAGGCAGGACAAACATACTGAATGGCTGCACCATGGAGAGTGTTGTAGAACCAACACCACGTTATATACAGGCACCATGGTCGTGAGGCGGTTACAGCTCAGGACGTCAGAGTTCAGAGTTCAATTCCGATATCATCTATAAGGAACCTGCACATCCTCCCTGTGGTCTGCTCCGATCTCCTCCCACAGTCTGAGGACATAACAGTTAGCGCATTGGTTAATTGGTCATTGTAAATTGTCCTCTGATTAGACAAGGGTTAAACTGGAGGCTGCTGGGTGGCTCAGCTCAAAGGACCAGAAGAGCTTATTCCACACTGTATCTCCAAATAAAATTAAAATAAATTACATTAAAAAATGTTCGCTGACAGTGGAAATGCCAGCTGAAAGAGTGGTCAAGATGGTGTGTGTTTCAGTGTCATTTGTGTCAGATACTGATGGAGGTACAGAAGTTTGATGAATGGCATTGAGGGGATGATGCTGTTGAATGCTGAGCTGCAATCAATAAACAGCAGCCTGACAAAGGTATTACTGAAGTCCAGATCATCCAGGGTGAGTGGAGAGCCAGTGAGATTGCATCTGCTGTAGACCTGTTGTAGCAGTAGGCAAATTGGAGCAGGTTCAGGGCCTTGCTAAGGCAAGAGTTAATTCTTGCCATAACCAACCTTTTGAAGCACTTCATTATGACATACGTGGGTGCCACCAGGCCATAGTCATTGAGGCTATAAGAAGGGAAAATATGAAATATGAGGGCAAGCTAGCTAATAACTAGGCAGTGAGTGGGAATAAAAGAGGCCTTTTCTAGATGGCTGCCAGTGACTAGTGGTGTTCCACAGGGGTCAGTATTAGGACCGATACTTTCCACATTGTTTGTCAATGACTTAGATAATGGAAGTGCTAGCTTTGTGGCAAAATTTGTGGATGATACGAAGATAGAAGGAGGGGTAGGTAGTGCTGAGGAAGCAATGCAATTGCAGAAGGACTTAGATAAATTGGAAGAATGGACAAAAATGTGGCAGATGGAATACAGTGTTGGGAAATGTTAGATAATGTATTTTGGTAAAAGGAACAATAGTGCAGATTATTATCTAAACAGGGAGAAAATTCAAACATCAGAGGTGCAAAGGGACTTAAGAGTCATTGTACAAAACTCCCAGAAGGTTAATTCACAGGTTCAGTCTGTGTAAAGAAGGCAAATGCAATGTTGGTATTTGGTTCAAGAGGAATAAAATATTAAAGCAAGGAGATAATGCTGAAGCTTTATAAGAAATTAGTCAGGCTGCACTTAGAGTATTGTCAACAGTTTTGGGCCCCAGATCTCAGAAAGGATGTATTGACATTGGAGAGAGTCCAGAGGAGGTGCACGTGGATGATTCCAGGAATGAAGGGGTTAACATATGAGGAGCATTTGGCAGCTTTGGGCCTGTACTCACCGGAATTTAGAAGAATGCATGGGGATTTCATGGAAACCCACTGAATGTTGAAGTGACTACACAGGGAGGATATGGAGAGGGTGTTTCCTCTGGTGGGTACCCAGATCTAGAGGGCACAGCCTCAAAGTTGAGGGGCAACCTTTTAGAACAGAAGTAAGGAGGAATTTTTTTATAGCCAAAGAGTGGTGAGGCTGTGGATTGCTCTGCATTCTGTGGAAGCCAAGTACATGGATATATTCAAAGTGGAAGTTGATAGTTTCCTGATTGGTTGGGGCAATAGGTGTTATGGTGAGAGGGCATGTGTATGGGTTTGAATGGGATCGGTCTTGATGAAATGGTGGAGCAGACTCGATGGGCTGAATGGCCTAATTCTACTCCTATGTCTTATGGCCTTATGGAGGCTGCTTACCCTGCTTTTCTTGGGTACCAGTATGATTAATGCTCTTTGAAGCAGGTGGGAAACTCTGGCTGCAACAATGAGGGTTAACAGTATCCTTGAACACTCAAGACAGTTGGTTGGCATAAGTTTTTAGTACCCTGCCAGACACACCATCAGGGCCTGACACTTTGCAAGGGTTCACCCTCTTGAAGAATATTCTTTCATTGGCCTTTAAGATGGAGATCACAGGGTCTCAAGCTTCTGTGGGGATTCACACAGAAGTAATGTTATTCTCCCTTTCAAACTGTGCATAATGGGCATTGAGCTCATCTGGGAGAGAAGAATCATTGCCCCTTATACCGTTGGATTTTGCCCCATTCTGTCTTCTATGGGCAAGGCTGTTCCAAATCAAACTTGCGATTCAACCTGGATCCCATGCACCTTTATCTGAATCAGCTACCATGAAGAACCTTATCAAATGCTTTACTAAAGTCTACACAGATAATTCGAGGTAACTCACTATAGGAAGGATGTGGAAGCATTGGAAAGGGTACAGAGGAGATTTACCAGGATGCTGGCTGGTTTCGAGACTATGCATTATGATCAGAGATTAAGGGAGCTAGGGCTTTACTCTTTGGAGAGAAGGAGGATGAGAGGAGACATGATAGAGGTATACAAGATATTAAGAGGAGTAGATAGAGTGGACAGCCAGCGCCTCTTCCCCAGAGCACCACTCATTCACCTCCAGATCCATTGATGTTAATAGGGGTTAGCCCATCTCCATTCCTCTTTAAACCACAACCAGGTCCTTTGCTCTTGTGACATTGAGGGAGAGGTTGTTTTCTTGACACCACTGTGTCAGAGAGATAACGTCTTCCCTGTAGGCCACCTCATTATTGTTTGAGATTAGCCCAATCAATGTAGTATCGTCAGCAAATTTAATTAGCAGATTAGAGATGTGGGTGGCAACATAGTCATGGGTATACAGGGTGTAAAGGAGGGGACTTAGTACATAGCTCTGAGGGGCTCCTGTATTAAGAGTCAGAGGGGTGGAGGTGAGGGAACCCATTCTTACAACCTGCCAATGATCTGACAGGAAGTCCAGGATCCAGCTGCACAAGGCAGGGACAAGGCTGAGGTCTCTGAGCTTCCTGTCAAACCTGGAGGGAATTATGGTGTTGAATGCTGAACTGTGGTCCAAGAACAGCATTCTCACTTAAGCATCCTTCTTCTCCAGATGTGTAAGGACAGTATGTAGAGCAATGGCTATTGCATCATCTGTCGATCGGTTGTGTCAGTAGGTGAACTGTAGGGGATTCAGTTTGGGTGGTAGCATGCTGCAGATGTAGTCCTTGACCGGACTGTCAAAGCATTTGCGTATTATTGAGGTGAGTGCGACAAGAATCCAGTCATTCAGGCATGTTACATAGAAACATAGAAAATCTACAGCACAGTACAGGCCCTTCTGCCCACAATGCTGTGCCGAATATGTCCCTACCTTAGAAGTTACCTAGGGTTACCTATAGCCCTCTATTTTTTTAAGCTCCATGTACCTATCCAAAAGTCTCTTAAAAGACCCTATCATATCCGCCTCCACCACCGTACCGGCAGCCCATTCCACACACTCACCACTCTCTGAGTAAAAAACTTACTCCTGACATCTCCTCTGTACCTACTTTCATGCACCTTAAACCTGTGTCATCTTGTGTTAGCCATTTCAGTCCTGGAGAAAAGCCTCTGACTATCCACACGATCAATTCCTTCATCGTCTTATACACCTCTATCAGGTCACCTCTCATCCTCCGTCGCTCCAAGGAGAAAAGGTCAATTTCACTCAACCTGTCATCATAAGGCATGCTCCCCAATCCAGGCAACATCCTTGTAAATCTCCTCTGCACCCTTTCTATGGTTTCCACATCCTTCCTGTAGTGAGGTGACCAGAACTGAGCACAGTGCCTTGGTCTTTTTATAGTATAGGGACGATGGTGGATAATTTGAAGCACGAGGGCACTCTACACTAGGAGAGGGAGAGATCAAAAATGTCTGTAAACATATCTGCCAGTTGTGCTGAGCACATCCTGAGTACTTGCTCTGGGACGCCGTCCGGTCCCGCAGCCTTGCGACTGTCCACTCGTTGGAAACATCTGCGTACCTCAGCATCAGAGATGACCAGGTTGCAGGCTGTAGCGATGGCTTTCCTCGGAGGCTCAGAGTTAGCGACATCCAACGGGGTGTAAAAACGATTGAGCTCATCTGGGAGAGAGGCTGCGATGTTGACAGCACCACTACGTTTGGCTTTGAAGTCTGCGATGGTATGCAACCCTCACCACGTCACATGTGCGATTCATTGTGAATCTTGACTCAATCTTGTCCCTGTATTGTTGCTTCACAGCCTTGATTGCTGTGGGCAGATCGTGGCTGCTTCTCTTGTGCTCCTGCTGATTGCCAGCAGTGCAAGCTCTGTGTCGCGTGGCAAGTGCTGCTCGCATGGAACTATTGATCCAGGGTTTCTGGTTCCGAAAGACCTTGACCGACTTCTGGGGGACAACATTGTTGATGCTGTTATGGATGAAGCACCTGATTCCATCCATGAACACGAGGACATCCTCATCATGGAAGATATTCCAGTCAACGTCATCGAAGCAGTCCTGCAGCATGGAGGCCGATTGGTCGGACCAACAGTGGGCAGTTTTAACTATGGGAGCCTCTTGTTTCAGCTTCTGCTTGTACGTTGGCAGAAGCAGGATCGAAGAGTGATCTGATTTTCAAAAAGCTCGGTGAAGGAGAGCTTTGTAAGCATTGCAGAAGGGAGTATAGCAGTGGTCAAGTGTCTTATCTCTGTGAGCGCTCACCTGGATGGTGCTGACAAAACTTCGGAGAGACTTTAGTCAGCGATGCCCGATTAAATTCACCAGTGACAATGAAGGCAGCCTCTGGGTGTGCAGTCTCCAGCACGTTGATGGTCTCGTGTAGTTCTTTGAGAGCCAAATCAGTATCAGGCTGCGGCGGAATATACGCCGCTGTGATGATAACAACCGTGAACTCCCTAGGCAGCCAGTAGAGTCTGCACAGCAGCACCAGGTATTCCAGGTCCGGGGAACTAAAGGATCTGGGTGCATGCACATTCTGAGGGTCACACCAAACATTGTTGACCATGAAGCATAGCCCTCCGCCTTTACTTTTCCCAGAGAGGTTTTTTGATCTGTCCACCTGGATCAGGGAGAACCCGAAGGGCTCGAAAGCGTGGTCCTGTATCTCCTCTGTCAGCTAGGTCTCCATGAAGCACAAAACGTTACATTCCTTTGTTTCCTGCTGGTAGGAGATTCTGGCTGTCAGTTCACACAGCTTGTTGTCCAGGGATTGAACGTTAGCCAGGAGTATGCTGGGGAATGGCGGCCAGTTAGCTCGCCGTCTCAGCCTCACCAGGACGCCGGCCCGTCTGCCTCACCTCCAGCGCTTCTTCCGAGGTAGCGGCGGTGTAGGAGATGAGACTCCCATGGATCGCGCAAGCGGGGGTTCCCAGAAAGGTGGCACATAGTGGGTAAATGCCATCTTTCCAATATTCAGAAGGGTCAGTCTATCGTATCTGATGTGACTATCAGCTACTTGAACAAGAAATGCTGAGAAAATTGCAGAAATAAGCAGTATGCCGTAGATTTGGAACAGAGCTCGCAACACGGCCGCCGTACACAGCACTATCTTGACTAATCTTGAGATGCCAGGCAAGATAGTGGAATGCTTCTCTTGTGGAGTGTGGGAAGGCAGAAAAACCTGTATTGTCCCTGACGACTACAACTGCAAGAAGTGCGTCCAGCTGCAGTTTTCAACAATCCGCGTCAAGGAGTTGAGCTGGAACTGGCCGAACTCCAGATCATTCAGGAGGCTGAGGGGGTGATAGATAGGACATACAGAGATGTAGTTACACCCAAGGTGCGGGACATAAGAAACTGGGTGACAGTCAGGAAGGGGAAAGGGGTTAAGGAGCCAATGCAAAGTACCCCAGTGGCCATCCCCCTTAACAACAGGATTATCCATAAGACCATAAGAACGAGACCATCTGGTGCAAAGGGACTTAGGAGTCCTCATGCAAGACTCCTAGAAGATTAGTTTACAGGTTGAGTCTGTGATAAAGGCGGCAAATACAATATTGGCATTTATTTCAAGGGGAATAGAATATAAAAGCAAGGAGATAATGCCAAGCCTTTATAAGACACCAGTCAGGCTGCACTTGGAGTATTGTCAACAGTTTTGGGCCCCATATCTCAGAAAGAATGTGTTGTCATTGGAGAGAGTCCAGAGGAGATTTGCAAAGGTGATTCCGGGAATGAAGAGATTAACATAACAGAATCAGAATCAGGTTTATTATCACTGGCATGTGTCATGAAATTTGTTAACTAATCAGCAGCAGTTCAATGCAATACCATAAGACCATAAGACAGGACCAGAATTAGGCCATCTGACCCATTGAGTCTGCTCTACCATTCAATCATGGCTAATCCCTTTTTCTATCTTCTCCTCAACCCCGTTTCCCGGCTTTCTCCCCGTAACCTTTGATGCCGTGTCTAATCAAGAACCTTTCACTCTCTGCCTTAAATACACCCAGCGACCTGGCCTCCACAGCTGCATGTGACAACGAATACCACAAATTCACCACCCTTTGGCTAAAGCAATTTCACTGCATGTCTAGGCCTTTCAACATTCGAAAGTTTTCAATCCTTCTGAATTCCAGTGAGTACAGACCCAGAGCCATCAAACTTTCCTCAGACGATAACCCTTTCATTCCTGGAATCATCCTTGTGAACCCCCTCTGGACCCTCTCCAATGCCAGCACATCTTTTCTAAGATGGGGTGCCCAAAACTGTTCACAATACTCAAGGTGAGGCCTCACCAGTGCCTTATAAAGCCTTGCTCTTGTAATCTAGACCTCTTGAAATGACTGCTAACATGGCATTTGCCATCCTCACCACCAACTCAACCTGCAAATTAACCTTCAGGGTGTTCTGTGCAAGGACTCCCAAGTCCATCTGTATCTCACATCAATGGGGCTGTATTACAGACCACCCAACAGTGCTAGGGATTTAGAGGAACAAATTTGTAGTGTGATTACAGATTATTGTAAAAAACACTCCTCATATGATAACCCTTATTATGGTAGGTTGTTATGGTAGGTGATTTTAACTCCACATATTGACTGGGAATCCCATACTGTAAAAGGACTAGATGGGAGAGATTTTGTCAAATATGTTCAGGGAAGTTTCCATCATCAGTATGTAATCAGAAA
Source organism: Mobula hypostoma (assembly GCF_963921235.1). Taxonomy (NCBI): domain Eukaryota; kingdom Metazoa; phylum Chordata; class Chondrichthyes; order Myliobatiformes; family Myliobatidae; genus Mobula; species Mobula hypostoma. The sequence continues at coordinate 18,137,401 of NC_086103.1, read as the reverse complement.
TTTTGAGAGTACAAAGTTGTCGGAATAAAAGGTAAAGATAACAAGTGTAGGGAACCTTGGTTTTCAGGTGAGGAGGTGGAAATAAAAGGGGACTATTTGGTTGGCTGCCGGTGACGAGTGGTGTTCCTCAGAGGTCAGTATTGGGACCGCTACTTTTCATTGTTTTTCAGTGGTTTAGATAAGGCTTTGTGGCTATCTTTGCGGATGATACAAAGATAGTTGGAGGGGTAGGAAGTGCTGAGGAAACAATGTGATTGCAGCCAGACTTAGACAAATTGGAAGAGTGGGCAAAAAAGTGGCAGATGGAATACGGTATTGGGAAATGTATGATAGTGCCTTATAGAGGAGAGGAGAAGATGGCGGCACGACGCAACGCGCAGCCGCCACTCCGGTGATGAATATCTGTTATCTGTCAAGTAGGGTGCCATGCACAATCCTGATTTGATGGAGGCAGATGTGAGAGCATGGGGGAGCATCTGGTGAAACTTCTGAGATGCCTGTTTCACTGCCACTGCTGTTGTGTGATCCAGAATCTCCAGAGGAGAAGGCCCCAAGTCCTCAACTTTGCTTGTTGCTCAGCGGCCGGGGCAGGGTCGAAGTGCTTGGCAGAGATGGTGCTCGGTGTCGAAGAGCTGGTCGGAGGCTCGAAGTTTTTGGACGGACTCAGTGTCAGCTGTGGTTGGGTGCTTCCAGGGTGCTGCATCGGCAAGTTTGCGGCACTGGAGGTTCATGGCAGGGAGAGTTTCTCCCTTCTCCCTTCTACCGGCTGCGTGAGATGAGATGATGGGCTATCAGGACTTTGAGACTTCTTTTTTTACCGTGCCCATGGTCTGCACTTGATCAAATTACAGTATTGCTTTGCACTGTTGTAACTATATCTTATAATTATGTGGTTTTTGTCAGTTTTAGTCGTGGTCTGTCCTGTGTTTCTGTGATATCATACTGGAGGAACATTGTATCATTTCTTAATGCATGCATTTCTAAATGACAATAAACGAGGACTGAGTGTCCTCCTAATCTAATCTAATGCATTTGGTAAAAGGAGGAATAGTGCAGACTATTATCTAAATGGAGAGAAGGTTCAAATATCAGTGGTACAGAGGGACTTAGGAGTCCTTGTGCAAGACTCCCAGAAGGTTAATTCATAGGTTGAGTCTGTGGTAAAGAAGGGAAATGCAATGTTGGCATTTATTTCAAGGAGAATAGAATATAAAAGAAAGGAGATAATGCTGAGTCTTTATAGGACACTAGTCAGGCCTGTCTTGGGGTACTGTCCACAGTTTTGTGCCCATATCTCAGAAAGAATGTGTTGTTATTGGCGAGAGTCTAGAGGAGGTTCACGAAGATTATTCCAAGAATGAAAGGGTTAACACATGAGGAGTGTTTGGCAGCTTTAGGCCTGTACTCACTGGAATTTAGAAGAATGCGGGCATATATCATTGAAACCTGCAAGGCATTTGATAACGTACCCCATGCAAGGCTTATTGCGAAAGTAAGGAGGCATTGGATGCAAGGGGACAGTGCTTTGTGGATCCAGAATTGGCTTGCTCACAGAAAGCAAAGAGGGGTTGTAGATAAGTCATATTCAGCATGGAGGCCGGTGACCAGTGATGTGCCTCAGGGATCTGTTCTGGGACCCCTACTCTTTGTGATTTTTATAAATGACCTGGACAAGGAAGTGGAGGGATGTGTTAGTAAATTTCCTGATGACAAAAAGGTTGGGGGTGTTGTGGATAGTGTGGAGGGCTGTCAGAGGTTACAGCGGGACATCAATAGGATGCAAAACTGGACTGAGAGGTGGCAGATGGAGTTCAACCCAGATCAGTGTGAGATGGTTCACTTTGGTAGGTCAAATATGATAGCAAAATATATAGTATTAATGGTAAGACTCTTGGCAGTGCGGAGGATCAGAGGGATCTTGGGGTCCGAGTCCACAGGACTTCTAAAGCTGCTGCGCAGGTTTACTGTGTGGTTAAGAAGGCATATGGTGTATTGGTCTTCATCAACTGTGGGATTGAATTTAAGAGCCAAGAGGTAATGTTACAGCTACTTAGGACCCTGGTCAGGCCCCGCTTGGAGTACTGTGCTCAGTTCTGGTCACCTCACTACAGGAAGGATGTGGAAATCATGGAAAGGGTGCAGAGGAGATTTACAAGGATGTTGCCTGGATTGGGGAGCATGCCTTATGAGAATAGGTTGAGTGAACTCGGCCTTTTCTCCTTGGAGCAACAGAGGATGAGAGGTGACCTGATAGAGGTGTATACGATGATGAGAGACATTGATCATGTGGATAGTCAAAGGCTTTTTCCCAGGGCTGAAATGGCTAGCATGAGAGGGCATAGTTTTAGGGTGCTTGGAAGTAGGTATAGAGGAGATGTCAGAGGTAAGTTTTTTACGCAGAGAGTGGTGAGTGTGTGGAATGGGCTGCTGGCACTGGTGGTGGGGGTAGATACGATAGAATCTTTTAAGAGACTCCTGGATAGGTACATGAAGCTTAGGAAAACAGAGGGCTATGGGTAACCCTATGTCATTTCTAAGTCAGTACATGTTCGGCACAGCTTTGTGGGCCAAAGGGCCTGCATTGTCTATAGGTTTTCTAAAAAGCTGTCAAATGCCTCCTCATCAACTCGTTTGAATCGGTGGTCTGGACTGTATTCAGAGATTCATCTTCAAACCTGCATGAGTATGCTGAAGTTGCTACCAACTTCATTAAAACCTGTGTGGATGAGTTTGTGCCAACAAAGACTTGCTGTACGTTCCCAAACCAAAAGCCATGGATGAACCAGGAGGTACATCGTCTGCTGAAGGCCAGACCTGTGACATTCAAGCCTGGCGAACCGGGTCTGTAGCAAAAAACCAGGTATGACTTGTGGAGGGCTTATTTCAAAGCCAAAGAGACAATTTCAAATGAGGTTGGAGGCGACATCGGAGCACGACAACTCTGGCACGGTTTCCAAGTCATTACTTCCTACAAAGTGAAACCCAATAGCACGAATGGCAGCAATTGCCTCACAAACAGATGAACTCAACACCTTCCATGCCCGCTTTAAAGGGAGAGTACAACTACAGCTGTGAAGATCCCTGCTGCACCTGATGACCCTGTGATCTCTGTCTCGGAGGCCGATGTTAGACTGTCTTTAAAGGGAGTGAACCCTCGCCAGGCGGAAGTTCCCGATGGAGTACCTGGTAAGGATCTGAAAACTTGTGCCAACCAACTAGCGGGAATATTCAAGCACATTTTCAACCTCTCACTGTTAGGGGCAGAAGTTCCCACTTACTTCAAAAAGGCAACAATTATACCAGTGCCTAAGAAAAATAATGTGACCTGCCTTAATGACTATCGCCTGGTAGCACTCACATTGACAGTGATGAAATGCTTTGTGAGGTTTGTCATGACTGGACTGAACTCCTGCCTCAACAAGGATCTGGACCCACTGCAATTTGTCTATTGCTACAATAGGTGAATGGCAGATACAATCTCAATGGCTCTTCACACAGCCTTAGACCACCTGAACAACACAGACACCTATGTCAGGATGCTGTTCATCAACTATAGCTCAGCATTTAATACCATCATTCCCGCAATCCTGATTGAGAAGTTACAGAACCTGGGCCTCTGTATCTCCATCAGCAATTAGATCCTCAACTTCCTCACCAGAGGACCACAATCTGTGCGGATTAGTGATAACATATCCTCCTCACTGACTATCAACACTGGCGCACCTCAGGGGCGTGTGCTTAGCCCACTGCTCTACACTCTCTATACCCATGACTGTGTGGCTAGGCATAGCTCAAATAACATCTATAAATTTGCTGATGATACAACCATCGTTGGTAGAAGCTCAGATGGAATTGAGAGGGTGTATAGGAGCAAGATATGCCAACGAGTGGAGGTGGTATCGCAGAAGCAACCTGGCACTCAATGTCAGTAAGTCGAAAGCACTTTTTACTTGGTAATCCTTATAGAGGGATCAGAAGTGGAGACAGTGAGCAGTTTCAAGCTCCTGGGTGTCAAGATCTCTGAGGACCTCACCTCGTCCCCAACATATCGATCCAGAAGGCAAGACAGCGACTATATTTCATTACGAGTTAGAAGAGATTTGGTATGTCACCAAAAACACTTAAAAACTTCTAAAGATGTACTGTGGAGAGCACTCTCACAGGCAGTTTGGAGGGAGGGGGCTACTGCACAGGACTGCAGAGAGTCGTACATTTAGTCAGCTCCATCTTGGGTACAGCTGTACAAAGTACTCAGGACATCTTTAGGGAGCAGTGTCTCAGAAAGGCAGCGTCCATTATTGAAGACTCCCAGCACCCAGGGCATGCCCTTTTCTCACTGTTACCATCAGCTAGGAGATACAGAAGCCTGAAGGCACACTCTCAGCGATTCAGAAACAGCTTCTTCGCCTCTGCCATCCCTTTCCTAAATGGACATTGAACCCTTGGACACAACTTCACTTTTTTAATGCATATTATTTCTATATTTACACAATTTTACTCTATTCAATATACATTTATTAATTTATTTATACTCTTTTGCTTCTATATTCTGTATTGGCAGATAAATGCGTAGTCGAGAAGCTGGTGCAGGAGGCAGGGCTTCAGGTTCTTGGATCATTAGGACCTCTTCAGGGGAAGGTATGACCTATTTAAAAGTCATGAGTTGCACCTGCACCTGAGGGGGACCAATATTCTCGCAGGCAGGTTTGTTAGAGCTGTTGGGGAGGGCTTAAACTAACTTGGCAGGGGGTTGGGAACCAGAGTGAAGAGACTCAGAAAAGGACAGATGGTTAAAAACGTAAAGATAGCATGCTGTCAGATTGTCAGAAAGGGCTGGCAGGTGATGGGACTTTGTTGCAGCCAACAGGCTATCATATCATCAGGGATGCAGAATCAGAAAGGATCGCAAATCAGGTACTCAAGGTGTATCTAAATGCGCGTAGTATAAGAAATAAGGTGGATGATCCTGTTGCAATATTGCAGATTGCCAGGGATCATGTTGTGCCCATCACTGAATCATGTCTGAAGGATGATTGTAGTTGCAGCTGAATGTCCAAGATTGAGCACTGTTGGGGGGGACAGCCTACCTGGGGGAAGCAACAGTGGCCGTGCCTCTGGCACAGAGACTGGCCCTATGGCTCAGAAGGGTAGGGAAAGGAAGAAGGTAGCAGTGATAGGGGACTCTATAGTTAGGGGGTCTGACAGGCGATTCTGTCAGTGCAGGAAAGAAGCACGGATGGTAGTTTGCCTCCCAGGTGCCAGGGTCCGAGATGTTTCTGATCGCGTCCATGATATCCTGAACTGGGAAGAACAGCCAGAGGTCGTGGTACATATTGGAACCAACGACATAGGTAGGAAAAGGGAGGAGGTCCTGAAAACACTACAGTGAGTTAGGAAGGAAGTTGAGAAGCAGGAACGCAAAGGTAGTCATCTCGAGAATACTGCCTGTGCCAGACGACAGTGCGTATAGGAATAGAGTGAGGTGGGGGATAAATGCGTGGCTGAGGGATTGGAGCAGGGGGCAGGGATTTAGATTTCTGAATCATTGGGACCTCTTTTGGGGCAGCTGTGACCTGTACAAAAAGGACAGGTTGCACTTGAATCCCAGGGGAACCAATATCCTGGCGGGGAGGTTTGCTAAGGCTATTAGGGAGAGTTTAAACTAGGATTGCTGGGGGGTGGGAACCAAACTGAAGAGACGGAGGAAGAGGTGGTTGGCTCAGAAATAGGGAAAGCTTGGAGGCAGTGCGAGAGAGAGGATAGGCAGGTGATAGAGAAGGGATGCACTCAGACTGATGGTTTGAGAGGTGTCTATTTTAACGCAAGGAGTATTATGAACAAAGTGGATGAGCTTAGAGCGTGGATCAGTACTTGGAGCTATGATGTGGTGCCCATTACAGAGACTTGGATGGTTCAGGGACAGGAATGGTTACTTTGAGTGCCAGACCTTAGATGTTTCCGAAAGGACAGGGAGGGAGGCAGAAGAGGTGGAGACATGGCACTGCTAATCAGAGATAGTGTCACGGCTGTAGAAACGGAGGAAGACATGGACGGATTGTCTACGGAGTCTCTGTGTATGGACGTGGGTGGGAGGAAGGGGTCAATAACTCTATTGGTTGTTTTTACAGACCACCCAATAGTAACAGGGACATTGAGGAGCAGATAGGGAGACAGATTCTAGAGAGGTGTAATGATAATAGCGTTGTCATGGTAGGAGATTTTAATTTCCCAAATAACGATTGGCATGTCCCTAGAGTGAGGGGTTTAGATGGAGTGGAGTTTGTTAGGTGTGTTCAAGAAGGTTTCTTGCCAAATATGCCTACAAGAAGAGAGGCTGTACTTGATCTGGAATTGGGAAATGAACCTGGTCAGGTGTCAGATCTCTCAGTGGGAGAGCATTTTGGAGATAGTGATCACAATTCTATCTCCTTTACCATAGTATTGGAGAGGGATAGGAACAGATAAGTTAAGAAAGTGTTTAATTGGAGTAAGGGGAAATATGAGGCTATCAGGCAGGAACTCGGAAGCATAAATTGTGGGAACAGATGTTCTCAGGGAAATATACAGAAGGAATGTGGCAAACGTTCAGGGGATATTTGCGTGGAGTTCTGCATAGGTACCAATTTGACAGGGAAAGGATGGTAAGGTACAGGAACCATGGTGTACAAAGGCTGTTGTAAAACTAGTCAAGAAGAAAAGAAGAGCTTACAAAAGGTTCAAACTACTAGGTAATGATAGAGAGCTAGAAGATTATAAGGCTAGCAGGAAGGAGCGCATGAAAAAATTAGGAGAGCCAGAAGGGGCCATGAAAAGGCCTTGGCGGGCAGGATTAAGGAAAACCCCAAGGCATTCTACAAGTATGTGAAGAGCAAGAGGATAGGACATGAGAGAATAGGACCAATCAAGTGTGACAGTGGAAAAGTGTGTATGGAACCAGAGGAGATAGCAGAGGCACTTAATGAGTACTTTGTTTCATTATTCACTATGGAAAAGGATCTTGGTGATTATAGGGATGACATACAGTGAACTGAAATGCTTGAGCATGTAGGTATTAAGAAAGAGGATGTGCTGGAGCTTTTGGAAAGTATCACATTGGATAAGTCACCGGGACGAGACAAGATGTACCCCAGGCTACTGTGGGAGGCGAGGGAGGAAATTGCTGAGCCTCTGGCGATGATTTTTGCATCATCAATGGGGACGGGCGAGGTTGCGGAGGTTTGGAGGCTTGTGGATGTTGTTCCTTTATTCAAGAAAGGGAGTAGGGAGATGCCAGGACATTATAGACCAGTGAGTTGGTAATTTGATGGAGAAGATCCTGAGAGGCAGGATTTATGAACATTTGGAGAGGCATAATATGATCAGGAATAATCAGCATGGCTTTGCGAAAGGCAAGTCATGCCTTACGAGCCTGATAGAGTTTTTTGAGGATGTGACTAAACACATTGATGATGGCAGAGCAGGAGATGTAGTGTACGTATATGGATTTCAGCAAGGCATTTGACAAGGTACCCCATGCAAGGCATATTGAGAAAGTAAGGAGGCATGGGATCCAAGAAGAAATTGTTCTGTGGATCCAGAACTGGCTTGCCCACAGAAGGCAAAGAGTAGTTGTAGATGGGCCATATTCTGCTTGGAGGTCGGTGACCAGTGGTGTGCCTCAGGGATCTTTTCTGGGACCCCTTCTCTTTGTAATTTTTATAAATGACCTGGAGGAAAAAGTGAAGGGATGGATTAGTAAATTTACTGATGACACAAAAGTTGGAGATGTTGTGGATAGTGTGGAGGGCAGTCAGAGATACAGCGGGACATTAATAGGATGCAAAACTGGGCTGAGAAGTGGCAGATGGAGTTCAACCCAGATAAATGTGAGGTGATTCATTTTGGTTGGTCAAATATGATGGCAGAATATAGTATTAATGGTAAGACTCTTGGCAGTGTGAAGGATCAGAGGGATTTGGGGTCTGAGTCCATAGGACACTTAAAGCTGCTATGCAGGTTGACTCTGTGGTTAAGAAGGGATACAGTGCATTTGCCTTCACTTATCGGGGGATTGAGTTTAGGAGCCGAGTGGTAATGTTGCAGCTATATAGGACCCTGGTCAGACTCCACTTGGAGTACTGTACTCAGTTCTGGTCACCTCACTATAAGAAAGACGTGGAAACCATAGAAAGAGTGCAGAGAAGATTTACAAGGATGTTGCCTGGATTGAGGAGCATGCCTTATGAGAATAGGTTGAGTGAACTTGGCCTTTTTCCTTGGAGCAACGGAGGATGAGAGGTGACCCGACAGAGGTGTATAAGATGATAGACAATAGACAATAGGTGCAGGAGTAGGCCATTCTGCCCTTCCAGCCAGCACCACCATTCACTGTGATCATGGCTGATCATCCACAATCAGTACCCCGTTCCTGCCTTCTCCCCATATCCCTTGACTCCACTATCATTAAGAGCTCTACCTAACTTTTTCTTGAAAGCATCCAGAGAATTGTCCTCCACTGCCTTCTGAGGCAGAACATTCCACAGATCCACAACTCTCTGGGTGAAGTTGTTTTTCCTCAGCTCTGTTCTAAATGGCCTACTCCTTATTCTCAAATTGTCACCACTGGTTCTGGACTCCCCCAGCATCAGAAACATGCTTCCTGCCTCTAGCGTGTCCAATCCCTTAATAATCCTATATCCTTCAATCAGATCCCCTTTCATCCTTCTAAATTCCAGTGATGAGAGGCATTGATCGTGTGGATAGTCAGAGGCTTTTTCCCAGGGCAGAAATGGCTAGCACGAGAGGGCAGTTTTAAGGTGCTTAGAAGTAAGTACAGAGGAGATATCAGGGGTAAGTTTTTTTACACAGAGAGTGGGGAGTGCATGGGATGGGCTGCTGGCAACAGTGGTGAAGGCAGACATGATAGAGTCTTTTAAGAGACTCCTGGACAGGTATATATTGCTCAGAAAAACAGAGGGCTATGAGTAACCCTAGGTAATTTCTCAGGTAAGAACATGTTCGGCACAGCTTTGTGGGCCGAAGAGCTTGTATTGTGCTGTAGGTTTTCTATGTTTCTATGTTACATGTTATATTGGAGGCTAGGAAGTAAGGCAGATGGGGTGGTGTGGCTCTACTGGTAAAGAATGACATCAAATCCGTCGAGAAATGTGACATACGATCGGAAGATGTTGAATCCTTGTGGGTTGAGTTAAGAAACTGCAAGAGTGAAAAGACGTTGATGGCAGTTATATACAGGACTCCCAACAGTGCCTGGGAGGTAGACCACAGATTACAACAGGAAATAGAAAAGGCGAGTCAAAAGGGCATTGATATGACAGTCATGGTAGATTTAACATGCAGGTAGATTGGGCAAATCAGGTTGATAATGGAACTCAAGAGAGTGAGTTTGTTGAATGCCTAAGAGGTAGCTTGTTAGAGCAGTTTGTCGTTGAGCCTATTAGGGGATCAGCTATACTGGATTGGGTGTGATGTAATGAACCAGAGGCAATTAGGGAGCTTAAGGTAAAAGAACCCTTAAGAACCAGATGATTGAGTTCAACTTGAAATTTGACAGGGAGAAAGTAAAGTCTGATGTAACAGTATTTCAGTGGAATAAGGGAAATTACTGTGGTATGAGAGAGGAGTTGGCCAAAGTAAATTGGAAGGAGCTGCTGGCAGGGATGTCAGCAGAGCAGCAATACGTGCATTTCTGGGGAAAATGAAGAAGGTGCAGGACATGTGTATTCCAAAAATGAAGAAATATTCAAGTGGTGAAATAGTACAACCATGGCTGACAAGAGAAGTCAACGTTATTAAGAACATAGAAACATAGAAAACCTACAGCTCAATACAGGCCCTTCGGCCCAGAAGGCTGCGCCGAACATGTCCTTACCTTAGAACTACCTAGGCTTACCCATAGCCCTCTATTTTTCTAAACTCCATTTAGCCATCCAGCAGTCTCTTAAAAGATCCTATCGTTTCCGCCTCCACCACTGCCGCCGGCAGCCCATTCCACGCACTCACCACTCTCTGTGTAAAAAACTTACCCCTGACAACTCCTCTGTACCTACTTCCATGCACCTTAAAACTGTGCCCTCTTGTGGAAGTCATTTGAGCCCTGGGAAACAGCCTTTGACTATCCACAAGACAAATGTCTCTCATTATCTTGTACACCTCTATCAGGTCACCTCTCATCCTCCATCGCTCCAAGGAGAAAAGGCCGAGTTCACTCAACCTATTCTCATAAGGCATGCTCCCCAATCCAGGCAACATCCTTGTAAATCTCCTCTGCTCCCTTTCTATGGTTTCCATGTCCTTCCTGTAGTGAGGCAACCAGAATTGAGCACATTACTCCAAGTGGGGTCTGACCAGGATCCTACATAGCTGCAACATTACCTCTCGGCTCTTAAACTCAATTCCACCATTGATGAAGTCCAATGCACTGTATGCCCTCTTAACCACAGAGTCAACCTGAGTAGCAGCTTTGAGTGTCTCATGGACTCAGACACCAAGATCCCTCTGATCCTCCACATTGCCAAGAGTCTTGCCATTAGTGCTATATTCTGCCATCATATTTGACCTACCAAAATGAATCACCTCACACTTATCTGGGTTGAACTCTATCTGCCATTTCTCAGCCCAGTTTTGCATCCTATCAATGTCCCGCTGTGACCTCTGACAGCCCTCCACACTATCCACAACCCCCCAACCCTTATGTCATCAGCAAATTTACTAACCCATCCCTCCACTTCCTCATCCAGGTCATTTCTAAAAATTACAAAGAGTAGGGATCCCAGAATAGATCCCTGAGGCACACCACTGGTCACCATGCAGAATATGGCCCATCTACAACTACTCTTTGCCTTCTGTGGGCAAGCCAGTTCTGGATCCACAAAACAATGTCCCCTTGGATCCCCTGCCTCCTTACTTTCTCAATAAGCCTTGCATTGGGTACCTTATTGAATGCCTTGCTCAAATTCATATACACTACATCTACTGCTCTACCTTCATCAATGTGTTTATTCAAAGCAAAAGAAAGGGCATAGAACAAAGCAAGAATTAGTGGGAAGGTAGAGGATTGGGAAGATTTTAAAAACCTACAGAGAGCAACTAAAAAAATCATTCGAAGGGAAAAGATGAAAAATGAAAGCAAGCTAGCAAATAATATCGAAGTGGATGATGGAAGTTTTTTCAAGTATGTTAAAAATAAAAGAGAAATGAGAGTGGATATAGGATCGCTAGAAAATGAGGCAGGAGAAATAATAACGGGGGACCAGGAGATGGCTGATGAGCTAAAAGAGTATTTTGCACCAGTCTTCACTGTGGAAGACACTCACAGTATGCCTGATGTTGTAGTGTGTGAAGGAAGAGAAGTGGGTGCTGTTTCTGTTACAAGAGAGAAGGTGCTCAAAAAGCTGAAAGACCTGAAGGTACATAAGCCACCCGGACGAAAGGAACTGTATCCTAGTGTTCTGAAAGAGGTAGCATTAGAGATTGTGGTGGCATTAGAAATGATCTTTCAAAAATCATTGGACTCTACTATGATGCCAGAGGACTGAAAAATTCCACTCTTTAAGAAAGGGGGAAGGCAACAGAAAGGAAATTATAGACCATTTAGCCTGACCTCAGTGGTTGGGAAGATGTTGGAGTCAATTGTTAAGGATGACATGATGGAGTACTTGGTGACACAGGACAAGATAGTACACAGTAAGCATGGTTTCCTTCAGGGAAAATTCTGCCTGATGAACCTGTAGGAATTCTTTGAGGAGATTACAGGTAGGATAGATAAAGGAGATGCAGTGGATGTTGTATATTTGTGCTTTCAAAAGGCATTTGACAAGGTGCCACACGTGAGGCTGCTTACCCAGTTAAGAGCCTATGGTATTCCAGGGAAGTTACTAACATGGTTAGTGCATTCGTGAATTGGTAGGAGGCAGTGAGTGGGAATAAAAGGATCCTTTTCTGGTTGGCTGCCAGTGACTAGTGGTGTTCCACAGGGGTCAGTGTTGGGACCACTTCTTTTTATGCTGCATATAAATGACTTAGATGATGAAATAGATGGCTTTGTTGCCAAGTTTGCAGATGATTCGAAGATTGGTGGAGAGACAGACAGTGCTGAGGAAACAGGTAGGATGCAGAAGGTCTTAGACAGATTTGGAGAATGGGCAAGGAAGTGGTAAATGAAATACAATGCTGGAAGATGCATCGTCATGCTCTTTGGTAGTAGAAATAAATGTGCCAACTATTTTCTAAACGGCGAGAAAATCCAGGAATCTGAGATGCAGAGGGACTTGGGAGTCCTTGTGCAGAACATCCTGAAGGTTAACTTGCAGCTTGTGTCAGTGGTGAGGAAGGGCATGTTAGCATTCATTTCAAGAGGTCTAGAATACAAGAGCTAGGAGGTGATACTGAGGCTTTATAAGGCACTGATGAGGACTCACCTTGAGAATTGTGAATACTTTTGGGCCTCTCATCTTAGAAAAGATGTTCTGGCATTAGAGGGGTTCCTAAGGAGGTTCACAAGGATGGTTCCAAGAATCAAAGGGTTGTCATATGAGGAATGTTTGATGGCTTTGCGTCTTTACTCACTGGAATTTTGAAGGATGAGAGGGTATCTCATTGAAACATTTTGAATGTTGAAAGGCCTAGACAGAGTAGATGTGGAAAGAATGTTTTCCATGGTGGGAGAGTCTAGGGCGAGAGGGCACTGCCTCAGGATAGAGGGGCGCCCTTTCAGAACAGAGATGCAGAGAAATTGCTTTAGCCAAAGGGCGGAGAATTTATGGAAGTTGTTACCGCATGTAGCTGTGGAGGGCAGGTTGTTGGGTGTATTTAAGGCAGAGATTGATAGGTTCTTGATTGGGGATGGCATCAAAGGTTACAGGGAGAAGGCTGGGAACTGGGGTTGAGGAGGAGATAGAAGAAAAGGATCAGCCATGATAGAATGACAGAGCAGATTCGATGGGTCAGATGGCCTAATTCTGCTCCACTGTCTTATGGTCTTATGGAATTTCATTGAACTGCTGCTGATTAGTTAACAAATTTCATGACACATGCCAGTGATAATAAACCTGATTCTGATTCTGAATCTGTTATGTTAACCTCTTCATTCCCGGAATCACCCTTGTGAACCTCCTCTAGACTCTCTCCTTTGACAACATATCCTTTCTGAGATATGGGGCCCAAAACTGTTGACAATATTCCAAGTATGGCCTGATTGGTGTCTTATAAAGGCTCAGCCTTATCTCCTTGCTTTTATATTCCATTCCCCTTGAAATAAATGCCAATATTGTATTTGCTTTTTTTACCACAGACTCAACCCACAAATTACCCACCTGGGAGTCTTGCGTTCAGCCCATCAAGTCTGCTGCATCATTCCATAATGGCTGATCCCGGATCCCATTCAACCCCATACACCTGCCTTCTCGCCATATCCTTTGATGTCCTGACAGATCAAGAAATGATCAACTTTCGTTTTAAATATACCCACAGACCTGGCCTCCACCACAGTCTGCGGCACAGCATTCCACAGATTCACTACTTTCTGGCTAAAAAAAGTCCTACTTACCTCTGTTCTAAAAGGTCGTCCCTCAATTCTGAGGCTGCACCCTCCAGTTGTGGATACACCACCTTAGGAAACATCCTTTCCACATCCACCCCATCTCGTCCTCTCAACATTCGGTAGGCTTCAATGAGATCCCCCTGAAATCTTCTAAATTCCAGTGAGTACAGGCCCAAAGCTTCCGGATGCACCTAATAGGTTAACCCCTTCAAACCCAGAATCATCCTCATGAACCTCTTCTGTACTCTCTCCAATGACAACATATCTTTTCTGATATCTGGGGCCCAAAACTGTTGACAATACTCCAAGTGGGGTCTGACTCATCTCTTATAAAGCCTCAACATTATCTCCTTGCTTTTATATTCCATTGAAATAAATGTCAACATTGTATTTGCCTTCTTTACCACAGACTCAACCTGTAAATTAACCTTCTGGGAGTCTTGCATGAGGACCCCTAAGTCCCTCTGCACCTCCGATGTTGAAACCTTCTCCCCATTTAGATAATAGTCTGCGCTATTGTTCCTTTTACCAAAATGCATTATCATACATTTCCCAACACTGTATTCGATCTGCCACTTTTTTGCTCATTCTTCCAATTTGTCTGAGCCCTCAACAATCACATTGCTTCCTCGGCACTACTTACCCTTCTACCTATCTTCCTATCTTCATATCATCTATAAAATTTGCCGCAAAGCCACCAATTCCATTATCCATATCATTGACAAGCAATGTGAAAAGCAGTGTTCTCAATACTGACCCCGAGAAACACCACTAATCACTGGCGGGCCCCTTTTATTCCTACTCACTGCCTTCCGTCTGTCAGCCATTCCACTATCCATGCCCGTATCTTTCTTGTAATGCCTTGGGATTTTATCTTGTTCAGCAGCCTCATGTGTGGCACCTTATCAAATGCCCTCTGAAAACCCAAGTGAATGACATCCACTGCCTCGCCTTTGACCACCCTACTTGTTATTTCCTCAAAGAACTCTAACAGATTTCTCAGGCAAGACTTCTCTTCAGAGACCATGCTGACTTTGACTTATTTTATCATTAGTCTGAAACCTCATCCTTAATAATGGACTCCAACATTTTCCCAACCACTGAGGTTAGGCTAACTGACCTTTCCTTTCTTTTGCCTTCCTCCCTTCTTAAAGAGTGAAGTGGTATTTGCAATTTTCCAGTCCTCTGGAACTATGCCAGAATCAAGAAATTCTTGAAATATTATAACCAATGCATCTGCTATTTTTTTCAGCAACCACTTTCTGAACTTTAGGATGTAGTCCATCTAGTCCCAGTGACTTATATACCTTAAGACCTTTGAATTTGCCCAGCTTTTTTTCCTTTGTAATAACAATGGCACTCAGTTCTGCTCCCTGACACTCACAGACCTCTGGCACACTGCTAGTGTCTTCCACAGTGAAGACATACGCAAAGTACCCATTAAGTTCATCTGCCATTTCTTTGTCCCCTTTTACCCCTCACCATCATCATTTTCCAGTGGTCCAATATCAACTCTCACACCCTTTTTACTCTTTATATAACTGAAAAAACTTTTGGTATCCTGCTTTATATTATTGGCTAGTTCATAGTTCATCTTTTCCCTTCTTATGGCTTTTTTAGTTGCCTTTTGCTGGATTTTAAAAACTTCCCATCATCCAGCTTCCCACTCACTATCACATTCCTTGATTTCATCTTCCCTTCTTTCATTATCAATGAAGAGAGAAATTAAGTTAACATTTCAGGATGAAGATCCTTCAATAGGATTAAACTTGGAAATAAATGCTTTATTTATATTTGTCAACTTCCATCACCAAGCGTGTTGATTGCCAGTAATTAATGTTTTCCATACTTTTAAACACATTCCTAAACCAATATGATTTGATATTACTTTATCGTACAACTTGACAAAATTCTACAGCACGAATACTGTGCATACTGCTCAAATAAGTCCTGAACATAAGGAGGTAATGGAGGAAAGTTAATGACAGCGGCCCACATATAAATCAGCAGCCTCTGGAACTCTGTGTTTAATCAGGACTTTGGCCCTTACCGAATGCTCTTGTGGCATTAACACTTAAATAACAGTGAGTGCTGATAGCTGCAGAGTTATTCTGACAGCCTGCTTTGTGGATTATCTTTAAAGAGGAGGGATGGTGATTGGAGCTCACAGTGCTGCGCCCCTTATTGCAGTTGCTGACATCCAATTATGCAGAGACCTGGTGCTCTTTTATTCCTGGCCAAAGGTCAGTGTCTTGCAATAATATCCAGTCCAAGAGCACATGCCTTCAGGGTGCAACCCAGATCCTAGAGCAAAACCAACTGAAACATCAAGTGGTGAAACTATCTGTTTCAGCATGGTACATTCTGCTACTGCCTGTAGCTCTTCAATTTGGAGCAAGATGGATAGAAACAGCCCATTTTAACAGGTCTGATGTGGCAGAGTGACTTCTATTAAAAATCCTAACTCTATAGTTGGCCTGGCTATTTCTATCATTGCAACAATAATTGGAAATTAGGCTCTGTGGGTTCCTACGCATTTCCAGCTGGTTTGATAACGGAGGAATTTGAATGACTCCCAGCTGAAGATTGCCGTCTCACACTCCGAGCCATTGACAACAAAAGGAATGTGTTCACCTGATAACATGTTCAGGCAGTCAAGCCCCTTTACTCACTGATCTACAGAGGGTGCTGAACTTTTCAGCATTCTTGGTGACATGTTTGATAGTTTGCAGATAACTTATCAAATATCTTTCCCTTGAAAAGTCACATGCACACTACAGAGGCTATGAATAATATTGCAATCATCAAATTAAAAATACACTTATCATCCAAAATTCTGTGCTGTTTTGAGTTGAACCCACCCCCCCCCCCTTAGCCTCAGCTGTCCACAGCTGGAGCTATTAAGAGCCATGGAGATGTAGGGGATTGAAATAGGTCCTTTTGACCATCATGTCAACAATGACCATCAAGAATTTACTTATACTAAATTGGCTTGTTATTGTCAAATGTACCAAGTTACAGTGAAAATCTATGTTTTGAATGCCCTCCATACAGATCAATTCACTACAACAGTGGATTGAAGTAGTACAAGAGAAAACAATAAAAGAATGCAGAATAAATTGCTACAGTTGCAAGGAAAATGCAATGCAACTAGGCAATCAGGTGCAAGGCCATAACCAGGAAGATTGTGAAATCAAAAGTCCATCTTATCATACTAGGGAACCATTCAATAGTCTCACAACAGTGGGATAGAAGCTGATCTTGAGCCTGATGTTCCATGCTTTCAGGCTTTTGTATCTTCAGAGCAGGGAAAAGAGAAAATGCCCAGGGTGGGTGGTGTCTTTGGCTGGATTAGCTGTTTTATTAAGGCAGTGAGAAGTGTAGACAGAGTCCATGGAGGACAGGCTGACTCCTGTGATGTGTTGAGCTGTGTCCACAACTCTCTGCAGTTTCATGTGCAGTTGCCATACCAAGCTGTGATACATTTGGTTAGAAATCATTCTATTGCGCATCGATAAAAAATCAGTGAGGGCCAAAGAGGATTGCAAAATTTCCTTAACCTGCTGAAGTAGTCGCTGGAGAGCTTTCTTGGTTGTGTTTGGACCGGAACAGGCTATTGAAAATGTTCACTCCAAGGAACTGGAAACTTTCAGTAGGGAGTTTTTACGTTCACCTGTGACTGTGCAGGTTTCTTCTGGGCACTCCTGTTTCCTTCCACCTTCCAAACTTGTGCAACCTAGTAGGTTAATTGGTCACATGGGTGGAACAGGATGATGGTGTGAGTTTGTTGGGATGTAAAGCCTGTTATTGTACTATATCATTAAATAAAATAAAGCAAGTATACGTTAAGACCATAAGACACAGGAGCAGTCCATCATGGCTCATCCCAGATCTCACTCAACCCTATACACCAGCCTTCTGACTATTTACATCATGACCTAGTATAGAAGCTCCAATGCACGACCTCAAAAGGCTGCTGAGGGTTGTATACTCAGCCAGCTCCATCACAGGCACAACCCTCCCCACCATTAAGGACATCTTCAAGATGTAGTGCCTCAAGAAAGTGACACCCACGATTAAGGACCTTTACTGTCTGGGACATGCCGTCATCTCATTACTGTCATCAGGGAGGAGGTGGAGGAGGTACAGGAGCCAGCAGACACACACTCAACGCTTCAAGAAAGGTTTTCTTCCCCTCCACCATCACATTTCTGAATGATCCATGAACTGAAGACCCTGTGCTGTACCATTCAACTATTTATTTATTTATTTTTGTAACTTGTAAGTCTCCTCTGCACTCTTTCAATTGGATCCACATTCTTCCTGTAGTGAGGAATCAGATAAAGTGAGGAGGATGTGTATAGTATCCACATCCTCCTTACCTCTGTTCTAAAAGGTGACTCCTCAATTTTGAGGCTGTACCCTCTAGTTCTGGATACCCCCACCACAGGAAGCATCCTCTCTATATCCACCTTCTTTAGTCCATTCAACATTCAGTAGGTTTCAATGATATCCTCCCACGTTCTTCTAAATTCCAGTGAGTACAGGCCCCAAGCCGCCAAACACTGCTCCTATGTTAATCTCTTCATCCACAGAATCATCCTCATTAACCTCTTCTGGAGTCTCCCCAATGACAACACATCCTTTCTGAGAAATGGGCCGCAAAAATGTTCACAATACTCAAAGTGTGGCCTGATTAGTGTCTTATAAAGCCTCAGCATTATTTCCTTGCTCTTATATTCTGTTATCCTTAAAATGAATGCCAACATGCATTTGCCTTCTTGACCACAGACTCAACCTGTAACTTAACCATCTGGAAGTCTTGCATGAGGATTCCCAAGTCTCTCTACACCTCTGAAGTTTGAATCTTCTTCCCATTTAGATAATAGTCTGCACTATTGTTCCTTTTGCCAAAATGCATTATTGTACATTTCCCAACACTGTATTCCATCTGCCACTTTTTTGCCCATTCTTCCAATTTGTCTAAGTCCTGCTGAAATCACATTGCTTCCTCAGCACTACCTACCCCTCCACCTATCTTCATATCATCCGCAAACTTTGCCGAAGAGCCCTCAATTCCATTATCTAAATCATTGACAAACAATGTGAAAAGCAGCGGTCCCAATACTGACCCCTGAGGAACACCACTAGTCACTGGCAAACAACCAGAAAAGGCCCCCTTTACTCCCACTTGCTGCCTCCTGTCTGTCAACTGTTCTTCTATTCATGCCAGTATCTTCCCTGTAATGCCATTAGATTTTATCTTGTTAAGCAGCCTCATGCGTGGCATCTTATCAAATGCCTTCTGAAAATCCAAGTAAATAACCTCCACTGCCTATCTTTTGTCCACTTTGCGTGTTACTTCCTCAAAGAACTCCAACAGATTTGTCAAGAAATATTTCCCTTGACAGAAACTTTGACTTATTTTATCATTAGTCTCCAATTACCCCTAAACCTCATTCTTAATAGTTGACTCCAACACTTTCCCAGTTTCTAAGGT
Organism: Mobula hypostoma; assembly: GCF_963921235.1. Taxonomy (NCBI): domain Eukaryota; kingdom Metazoa; phylum Chordata; class Chondrichthyes; order Myliobatiformes; family Myliobatidae; genus Mobula; species Mobula hypostoma. The sequence goes on along the minus strand of NC_086103.1, from coordinate 18,118,361 downwards.
TAGGATAACTGGCCGATAATTTCCTTTCTTGCCCTGACTAATTAAGAATCTATCAACCTCTGCTTTAAATATACATAAAGACTTCACCTAAACAGCTGCCTGTGGCAAAGAATTCCACAAATTCACCACTCTCTGGCTAAAGAAATTCCTCCTCATCTCCATTCTAAAAGGACTCTCTTCTATTTTGAGCCTATGTCCTCTGATCTTAGACACTCCTGCCATAGTAAACATCCTCTCTGCATCCACTCTATTCTAGGTCTTTCACCATTCAATAGGTTTCAATTATTAAATTCCAGTGAATACAGGTCCAGAGCCATCAAGCACCCTTCATTTTGCAAGCCATTTAATCTAGGAATCATTTTCGTGAACCTCCTTTGAACTCTATCCAGTTTCAGAACATCCTTTCTAATATGGCCGTCCAACACTGCTCACAATTCTCCAAGTAAAGCCTCAGCAGTGGTGCTTTATAAAGTCTCAACATTCCTTGCTTTTATATTCTAGTGCTCTTGAAATAAACGCTAACATTGCATTTACTTTGCTCATCACAGATTCAGCCTGCATATTAACTTTTAGGGAATCTTTCACAAGGATTCCAAAGTACCTCTGTACCTCAATTTTTCATATGTTCTCTCCATTTTGAAAATAATCAGCCCTTTTATTTCCTCCACCAAAGTGCATGACTAAACACTTCCCGACATTGTATTCCATCTGCCACTTCTTTGCCCATTCTCCTAATCTGTCTAACTCCTTCTGTAGCCTCTCTCCCTTCTTGAAGAGTAGAGTGACATTGAAATTTTCCGGTCTTCCAGAACCATTCCAGAGTCTAGTGATTCTTGAAAGATCATTGCTAATGCCTCCACAGCCTCTTTCAGAACTTAAGCATGTACACCATCTGGTATAGGTGACTCCATTCAGACCTTTGAGTTTCCCAAGAACCTTCTCTCTTGTAATGGTAACTTCACACACTTCATGCCCCCTGACACCTGGAACTTCCCCCAAGCTGCTAGTGTTTACCACAAATAAGATTGATGCAAAATACTTATTCAGTTCATTAGCCATTTCCTTATCCCCCATTACTATCTCTACAGCATTGTTTTCCAGCAGTCCAATATCCACTCTCACCTCTCTTTATGTATCTGAGGAAACATTTGGTATCCTCTTTAATATTATTGGTTTGCTTACTTTCATATTCCATGTTTACATGGAAACATAGAAATCTACACCACATTATAGGCCCTTTGGCCCATAATGTTGTGCCAACCATGTAAACTACTCCAGAAACTGCCTAGAATTTCCCTCTATTTTTAAGCTCCATGTACCTATCTAAGAGTATCTTGAAAGACCCTATTGTATTCTACCACTGACAGTACATTCCATGCACCCACCACTCTCTGTGTGGAAAAACTTACTTCTGACATCTCCCTTGTACCTACTTCCAAGCACTGTAAAACTATGCCCCTCATGTTAGTCATTTCAGCCTGGGAAAAAGCCTCTGGATATCCACACAATCAATGCCTCTCATCATCTTATACACGTCTATCAGGTCACCTCTCATCCTCCATCACTCCAAGGAAAAAAGGCCGAGTTCACTCAACCTATTCTCATAAGGCATTTTCTCTAATCCAAGCAACATCATTACCTTCTTAATGACTTTTTTAGTTGCCTTCCAGTTGCATTTAAAAGTTTCCCAATCCATTAACCTCCCACTCTATTATATGCCCTCTCTTTGGCTTTTATGTTGGCTTGAACTGCTCTTGTTAGCAAAGGGTGTGTCATCCTCCCTTTAGAAAACTTCTTCCTGTTTAGGATGTATATATCCTGTGTCTTCCAAATTGCTTCCAGAAATTCCAGCCATTGCAGCTCTGCTGTCATCCCCGCCAGTGTTCTTTTCTAATCTATTCTGGACAACTCCTCTCTCATGCCTCTGTAATTCAAGTTATTCCACTGCAATACTGATACATCTGGCTTTAGCTTCGCCTTCTCAAATTCAGGGTGAATTAATCATATTATGATCACTTGCCCCTTTTACCTTAAGTTCTCTAATCAATTCCAGTTCATTGGACAACACCCAATCCAGAAAAGCCAGAAACTGATTCCCTTGTGGGCTCAACTAAGAGATGCTCTAAAAAGGCATCTCATAAACATTCCAGAAATTCCACCTCTTGGAATCCCGTACCAACCTGATTTTCCCGATCTACCTGCATATTGAAATCTCCCATGACTATTATAACATTGCCACTTTGGCATGCATTTTCTAATTCCCATTTTAACTTGTAGACCACATCCTTACTACTGTTTGGGGATCTGTATATAACTCCATCAGGGTAATTTTACCCAGCTATCATCTTCTTTAAACCATGAGATTAACATTAGTAACTATTCAACTGGTGATGTTTCGGGCTGGTCCAGGGCTGTTTAAGGGAAATGTTCATGTTTAATGAATGATATAGGCTTTTAAAATCTCAGAATGAAAATAGAAAATCCATAGTAGCCAGTGATTTTTAAGAACAGTGTTAACTGTAAAAGAAATGTATATTTAATTATTGTCAAACACTATTAGTTCTTCTAAACGGTTTGCTTTGTACTTTCTGCTTCACACTGAACGTGGCGGTAATTAATTCCACCCAGCAGCATCTGCATCACATTATTTTAGCAGAGTTTAAATCAAGCCCTATTCTAAAAATGTTGTTTCTTTGTCAAGAATAACATGAAATCACACTTCATTCCTCTGCACTGGCTGCTGTGCTGAATTTACACCATTGTTCCATTAAGCACACTTTCTGAAGAGTGTACAGGGTCTGCTTATGTAATCAGTCAATACACTAGGCATTTGGACATCAGGAATTTATTTATTTATTGAGATACAGCGCGGAATAAGGTCCTTGTGGCCCTTTGAGCCATGCTGCCCGGCAACACGTTTTAACCCAAGCCTAAACAGAGGATATTTACAGATCAGAAGATCAGAATGAGAATCAGGTTTATTATCACTGGCATGTGACGTGAAATATGTTAACTTAGCAGCAGCAGTTCAATGCAATACGTTGTCTAGCAGAGAGAAAAAAAATAAATAAGATAAAAATAATAGTAATAATAAATAAATAAATCTATTACATATATTGAATAGATTACAAAAAAACGTGCAAAAACAGGAATACTGTATATTAAAAAAAATGAGGTAGTCACCAAATATTTCAATGTCCATTCAGGAATTGGATGGCAGAGGGGAAGAAGCTGTTCCTGAATCGCTGAGTGTGTGCCTTCAGGCTGACTGGATTTATTGGGGGGGGGGGGCTACTGCACAGGACCGAAAGAAGCTGTAGAAGGTTGTAAATCTAGTCAGCTCCATCTTGGGCACTAGCCTACAAAGTACCCAGGACATCTTTAGGGAGCGGTGTCTCAGAAAGGCAGCGTCCATTATTAAGGACCTCCAGCACCCAGGGCATGCCCTTTTCTCACTGTTACCATCAGGTAGGAGATACAGAAGCCTGAAGGCACACACTCAGTGATTCAGGAACAGCTTCTTCCCCTCTGCCATCCGATTCCTAAATGGACTTTGAAGCTTTGGACACCACCTAATTTTTTTTTAATATACAGTATTTCTGTTTTTACATATTTTTAAATAATCTATTCAGTATACGTAACTGATTTACTTGTTTATTTATTATTATGTTTTATTTTATTTTTTCTCTCTCTCTGCTAGATTATGTATTGCATTGAACTGCTGCTGCTAAGTTAACAAATTTCACGTCACATGCCAGTGATAATAAACCTGACTCTGATTCTAAATCTGATTCTTCAAATTCCTAATAAAGTATAGCCGCTGTCTTGCCTTCTTTATAACTACATCGATATGTTGGGCCCAGGTTAGATCCTCAGAGATCTCGACATCCAGGAACTTGAAACTGCTCACTCTCTCCGCTTCTGATCCCTCTCTGAGGATTGGTATGTGTTCCTTCATCTTGCCCTTCCTGAAGTCCACAATCAGCTCTTTCATCTTACTGACGTTGAGTGCCAGGTTGTTGCTGCGACACCACTCCACTAGTTGGCATATCTCACTCCTGTACGCCCTCTTGTCACCACCTGAGATTCTACCAACAATGGTTGTATCGTCAGCAAATTTATAGATGGTATTTGAGCTATGGCTAGCTGCATAGTCATGTGTATATAGAGAATAGAGCAGTGGGCTAAACTCACACTCCTGAGATGCACCAGTGTTGATCGTCAGCGAGGAGGATACGTTATCACCAATCTGCACAGATTGCGGTCTTCCATTTAGGAAGTCGAGGATCGGATTGCAGAGGGATGTACAGAGGGCCATGTTCTGCAACTGCTCAATCAGGATTGTGGGAATGATGGTATTAAATGCTGAGCTATAGTCGATGAACAGCATCCTGACATAGGAGTTCGTGTTGTCCAGGTGGTCTAAAGCCATGTGGAGAGCCATTGAGATTCTCAGGTGACCAATTAACCTACTAACCAGTAATTCTTTGAACTTAGGGATTCCAGAGGGATAGAGAAAGCCAAAGTGATCAATAGGGATTTGGGTACTACCAAATCCCTGGGAACAAGGTGTCACAGGAATCACTAGAGATAAAGTGCCTCAGCGATCCAAAGGGATGAGGTGCCACAGGGATTTGTTGGACTAATCTTCAAGGCAGCTGCAGTGTCAGTAACACACTGCCACACTCAGAGTCCATCTGACCAAAAGACCATCAGAGAGGGTGGTGAGAAAGCTGTTTAGCATGACTCATCTGTCAGGCCATTGAGTATTATTTTGCAGCTGTAGTGTGGCCACACTTGGAGTACTATCTACAGTTTTGGTCCCTCTGTTATAGGAAAGATGTGGTTAAAGTGGAAAGAGTCCAGAAACAGCTGTTGCCAGGACTACAGGGCCTGAGTTATAGGGAGAGGCTTACAATGAATAAAGTGCACACATACTGCAAGGTCTCTCTTTTCCATTACACTCCCAAGTGCCCTACAGTTCATAGAAGTCCTGCACTATTTTGACTTTCCAAAATGTATCACCTTACACTTACCGGTATTGAAGTCCATTTGCCACTCCTTGGCATACTTCTCTAGATGATCAAGATCTTCCTATAATCTTCAACATCAATAACACCTCCAAATTTTCTGTCATCCACAAACTTATTTTCAAGCCTTTGTGCACTTGCATATAAATCATTTCTATAATTAACAAATGACAAAAGTTCTGACTCTGCAATACACCATTGGTCACTGGTCCCCATTGCAAGAAACATCCTTCAACCAACACTTTCAGCTTCAAAACTCCTAGCTAGCTCTCCCTGGATTCCATGGAGCCAGTAGATTTGTTATGTTTAGATTTGAAAAATATTTTTGATAATGTGCCACACAAGGTAATTTCTGGGAATAATGCGGAAGGTGCAGGATCAGTTCGTTCCAAAGAGGAAGAAAGATCCTAAGGGGAGTTAGGGGAGGCCATGGCTGACAAGGGAAGTAAAGGACAGTATAAAGATAAAAGACAAGAAGTATAACATAGCAAAGATGAGTGGAAAGCCGGAGGATTGGGAAACTTTTAAAGAGCAACAGAAGATAACTAAAAAGGCAATACGCAGAGAAAAAAATGAGGTACGAAGATAAACTAGCCAAGAATATAAAGGAGGATAGTAAAAGCTCCTTTAGGTATGTGAGAAGGAAAAAAATAGTTAAGACCAAAATTGGGCCCTTGAAGACAGAAACGGGTGAATTTATTATGGGGAACAAGGAAATGGCAGACGAGTTGAACAGGTACTTTGGATCTGTCTTCACTAGAGACTACTACTACTACTACTACAACTACTACTTTGACTCAGGCCTAGGGGGCCGGCGTCAGGCACGATGACGGACTCTCCACTTCTCCCTCTCCCTCATCAGTGTGTTCAGTTCATCTACATTAGCCACGCTGCTGTCTTCTAGGAGCGTGTCGACCACAGTCTTGGGAGGGCGCCCAGGGTTCATCCTCCCATGCTTGGACTCTTATATGATGACTAGGCTGGCAGGTAGCTCGGGGTGGCGTAGACAGTGCCCCACTAGTTGCAGTCTTCTCACCTCGATTTTAGTGGTGAGCATCGGTAGGTTGTTATAGAGCTCAACGTTCGTCATGTGCTGTTGCCAACTCACATCAAGAGCCATCCGGAGCATTCGTGTATAGCAACCAACTAGAGACTCTCACATCGTCTTGGTGAGTGTCCACGTCTCGCATCCATATGTGAGAATGGACTCTATGACTGCTATGTAAATCCTCTTTTTAAGCCCTCTGGTCAAGTTTGACTTCCAGATTTCCTTCATGTCGTTCATAGCCCTCCACACCAGCACCTTCCGTGTCTTTATGTCCTTCTCCAAACTCATCATTCTTGACCCGAGGTACTTGTAGTCAAAGACTTTCTTAATGGTATCATTCGCTACGGTCTTGAGAGTACCTTCGTTGCAGTTAAACGCCATGTACTCTGTCTTTTTAGTGTTTAGGTGAAGTCCAACTTTATTGCACTCAATTTCTACTTTTGTCAGTAGCTGCTGTGCTTCCTCCAACTGGTCAGAGAGCAGGACTATGTCACCTGCAAAATCGAGATCTGTGAGCGTAACTGGTCTGACCCTTTTGGTTTGCCCTGGTTTTATGGTAAAACCAAGCTTGTCATGATCTTTCGTAGCTTGACGCAGAACGTAATCAAGGACGATTATAAAGATGTAGGATGCCAGAGTGTCTCCTTGCAGCACACCAGCTAGGAGCTCGAACACTGCTGTTTCTCCATCTGGTGACACAACTTTCGCCATGGTTTTGGTATAGCTGGACTCTATTGCTCTCAGTAGTTGGTCTGGCACTCCGTAAGCTTTCAGGATCTTCAGCATTTTACCTCGGTGAATGGAGTCAAAAGCTTTGCGAAAGTTGATGTAAGTAAGCAGGGCTGGTAGGTTGTTCTTCTTGACTTCCTCGATGATCCTACGGAGAGCAAGTACTTGCATTACTGTTGTGCGCTTCTGCCGAAAACCATTCTGATTGAATCTTAGCTTAGGGTCAATGGCGGTGCGAATCCCGTTCAAGATCATCCGATTGTATAACTTTGCTAAGATGCAGGTCAAGCTGATACTGCAGTAGTTATCTGTCTTTATGAGAGATCCAGACTTGGGGACTGGGATAATGTTTGAGAGTGACCATTGTTCTGGTTTGTCGCCTTTCATCAGTGCCGTATTACATTTGTCCAGCAAGATGTCGTCCAGGTTGCAGTTCTTCAGGACATCTGGTGGTATCCCATCTGGTCCAGCGCTCCTGCCCTGTTTGAGTGCATATTTGGCCGCTTTCAGTTCCTCAATGGTGAATGGCCCGTCATCGATGTTGACTTGCGTTAGTATCGTGGGTATGTCCTCTTCTTCTTCCGTGATCGTTGGAGGGCTTTCGAGCAGGTTCTTAAAGTGGGTAAATCATGTCAGGACACGGTCCTCTGCTGTTTTACCACTTATTTGACCTGATGGGGACTTCTTCCGTCTGCTGATCTCGTTGACTAGGTGCCATGCTTCTCCATGCTGTATGCCTTCATTAGCAGCTTTTATCTCTCTAATCCTCTCAGCTAGTTCCTCTTCCTTCAGTCAGTCGTAGGTGGAAAAGAGATTCTTTGCTGTCTTACATTTGTCTCTTAGCTTTTCTGTTTCGCTCCTTCTAAGTTCGGCGTGACAAGCATTGACCACGCTTCTTGCTGCGACGACGTCAGGATGTTTCGAGATCCGACACTTCTTGATTCGCTTCACAGTGGGCAAACTCTTTGTTGCATCTGTGTGTGCGTCTATGAGCCCTTATAGCGGTCGGTGGCAGTCTCTTCCTCCTCCCTTTCCAGTGGGCCAAAGCAATTTCTCACCTCCACTGTGTACTGGGCTTGAAGAATAGGTTGTGAGGAGAATGCCTTCCAGTCTACCTTCTCCTTGGGACCTGTGGCTTTGGGTTGCCACAGGCTCAGTCTCACTTGCCTTGAAAATACTCTGTGGTCAGAACTGACCGAGATGAAGATGCTGTAGGCTTCTGTGTTGATCACACAATTACGCTATTTTGTTCTTACGAGGATGTAGTCGAGCTGTTTCCTATAGATGGAGGCTCTGTTTTCATATGTCCACAGTTTACCAGCTCGCTTCTTGAATTGTGTGTTGGTGGCAATGAGACTGTGTTCCTGAATGAAATCAACTAGATATTGTCCATTTCTGTTGGTGAAGTCTTGGTATGAGTATGGAACATCTTCCAGTCCGACCTGGGCATTAAAATCGCTGAGCACAGCCAGGAAGTTATGTACCGGTATTGAAGTGACAGCTTCGTGAAGTTTACTGTCGAAGGCCTCCACCTCCTTCTCCTCGCTGAAGTTGTGCGGGGAGTAACAGATGAAGACAGAGGTCGCCAGGTTTCCGTCAAATTTCGCAGTAAGGATTCTGTCACTGACTGAGACTATGCCCCTCAGTGCCTTCTTCACCTTACGGTTCAACATCAACCCTACTCCACCTTGAGCTGACATCCTCGTCGGCTCTCTCCACGTGGACGAGGTGATGAGGTGCATCCCCTCTACCTCTGTGAACCTTATCTCTTCGTCAGGGTGTACATGACGGTGTTCTTGGATCCCCAGGATGGAGATCTCGTAGCTGCTTGTCTGTGATGTCAACTCTGTGTATCGAGGCAAGAGGCAGATGGTGTTTGTGTTGAAGGTTAAGATGATTGTTTTTACCTTCCAACGCAAAAGAGGGACAGTTCGCTCGGCCCCTTGTTGGATTCAACCCTCCCTGTGGAGTTTGAGGTTGCATCTTCATACTGCCTGTCTTGGCCAGGGTCTGGGAATTCCGCAGAGTTCCTGAGCACTCCCGGCTGTGGAAGTATAGGGTTTGTTGGGTTGTCTGTCATCATAATGCCTTACTAGGGAAGACACAAACAATCTCCCAGATATAATAGTGGCCAAAGGACCTAGGGTAATGGACGAACTGAAGGAAAGTTATATTAGGCAGGAAATGGTGTAGGATAGACTGTTGGGTCAGAAGGCTGATAAGTCCCCGGGATCTGATGGTCTGCATCCCAGGGTACTTAAGGAGGTGGCTTTAGAAATCGTGGACGCATTGGTAATCATTTTCCAATGCTCTATAAATTCAGGATCAGTTCCTGTGGACTGCAGGGTGGTTAATGTTGTCCCACTTTTCAAGAAAGGAGGGAGAGAGAAAACAGGGAATTATAGACTGGTTAGCCTAATGTCAGTGGTGGGAAAGATGCTGGAGTCAATTATAAAAGATGAAATTATGACACATTTGGATAGCAGTAACAGGATAGGTCCGAGTCAGCATGGATTTACGAAGGGGAAATCATGCTTGACTAATCTTCTGGAATTTTTTGAGGATATGTAGAAAGGACAATGTGAAGTTGGAGAGAGCGCAAAAAAAATATACAAGAACTTTGCCTGGACCAGAAGGCCTGGGTTATAGGGAAAGGTTGTCCTTGTAGCATAGGAGAGTGAGAGGTGACCTCCTAGAAGCTTATAAATTCATGACAGCTATGGATAAGGTGTATGGTCATAGTCTTTTTTCAGGGTTGGGGAGTCCAAAACTAAAGGGCACGGATACAAGATAAGAAGGGAGAGTTTTAAAAGAGACGTGAGAGGTAACTTCTTTAAACAAAGGTTGATGAGTTGCCAGAGGAAGTGGTTGAGGTGGGTGCAATCACAACATTTAACAGCTATCTGGATGAGTACATGGAGGGTAATGGATCAATTGCAGGCAACTGAAATGAGCTGGAATGATACTGTAGTTGACATAAACCACTTGGGTTGAAGGACCTGTTTCAGTTCTGTATGGATCTTTGACCCTCTGAAATTTTAAAAGGTATCTAGATGAGCACAATGCAGAGAAAACTACAGAACAAGCACTGGTATATGGTATTAGTGTAGATGGGTACCAGCTGGACAAGATGGTCAAAGGGCCTCTGTGATTATTTCATCCCAGTTGTAATGTCCAGCTACACACATCAAAGTTGCTGGTGAACGCAGCAGGCCAAGCAGCATCTGTAGGAAGAGGTGCAGTCGACGTTTCAGGCCGAGACCCTTCGTCAGGACTAACTGAAGGAAGAGTGAGTAAGGGATTTGAAAATTGGAGGGGGAGGGGGAGATCCAAAATGATAGGAGAAGACAGGAGGGGGAGGGATAGAGCCAAGAGCTGGACAGGTGATAGGCAAAAGGGGATACGAGAGGATCATGGGACAGGAGGTCCGGGAAGAAAGACAAGGTGGGGGGGGGGACCCAGAGGATGGGCAAGAGGTATATTCAGAGGGACAGAGGGAGAAAAAGGCCCTATATCCTTTCTTGTAATGTCCAGCTCTCAGCTTTGGTTCACATCAGTACAAGTAGCATTGAGCCTAACACAAATAAAGATATCATTTGGTAGTGTATGATATAAGAGAATCTTTAGACTTGTTAGAGGATCTCAGGGCAATAATGATTTCAATAACTCCAACAATCATTTCAAGTGGATGAGAATATAAAAGCAAAGATAGTATGCAGAGGCTTTATAAGGCACTGGCCAGACTGTACTTGGAGTATTGTGAGCAGTTTTGGTCCCCTTATCCAAGGAAAGATGTGCTGGCATTGGAATGGGTCAAGGGGAGATTCACAAGAATGATTCTAGGGAAGAAAGAGTTAATGTATGAGGATCGTTTGAAGGCTTTGGTCCTCTACTCACTGGAGTTTATAAGTTTAGAAGAATGGTGGGGGGGTGGGGGATCTCATTGAAACCTATCAAATATTGAAAGAGTGGATGTGTAGCAGCAAAAATTGATCCAAAGTCAGAACAAAACAATTGCCGCCAACCTGGGACCCCAGACAGAGCTGTTATACTTGTGTGACACGTCTACATCTCCAATGCTTGCTTCAAAGAGTCAAATTCCCTATTTTGATCCATTATTAGCAATTAGCAAACATATAATTAAGCATTATTGAGCATTATCACAGAGGTCGGCATAGATATGACCTCCATCGGCCCTAAGCTACAAATTGCCATGAAATAAGCATGAATATGTACTTTCACTTCTACCATGCCCCCAGTAATGTGACTAGTTACCATTGAGAGCATACTCACCAACTGCATCTCAGTGTGGTAGGGCAATTTTCCAATATCGGACCGCAAAACACTCCAGCGTGTGGTGAAAACTGCCCAGCAGATTATTGGCACCCAATTGTCCGCCATTTAGAACGTCTACCATAAACACCACCTGGGCAGGGCGAAAAGCATTATCAAGGATGCATCTCACCCTAACCATGGACTTTTTACTCTCCTCCCATCCGGTAGGTGCTACAGGAGCCTCCGCTCCCGCACCAGCAGGCACAGGAAGAGCTTCTTCCCTGAGGCTGTGACCCTGCTGAACCTCACATCACAGCGCTAAGCAGTATTGACCCACATTGTACTGTCTCAGTACTTTTATATTTGTGTGCTGTAGCACTTACTTTTTATTCGCAGTTATTTTGTAAATAACACTATTCTTTGCATTTCTGGTTAGATGCTAACTGCATTTCATTGGCTTTGTATCTGTACTCGGCACAATGACAATACAGTTGAATCTAATCTAATCTAATAAACATGCAAACAGAACGTATGATGGCAGCTCGATCAGTCAAATTACATAATTCTGCTCCTATGACTTAGAACATGGAATATAGAAATCTACAGCACATTACAGGCCCTTCGGCCCACAATGTTGTGCCAACCATATAACCTACTCTAAAAACTGTCTAGAATTTCCCTAGAGCATAGCCCTCTGTTTTTCATGCTCCGTGTACCTATCTAGAGTCTCTTAGAAGATCCTATTGTATCCACCTCCACCACTGTCATTGGCAGTGCATTCCACGCATCCACCACTCTCTGTGTGAAAAACTTACCTCTGATATCCCCCTTGTACCTACGTCCAAGCACCTTAAAACTATGCCCCCTCATGTTAGCAATTTCAGCCATGGGAAAAAGCCTCTGACTATCCATATGACCAATGCTTTTCATCATCTTATACACCTCTATCAGGTCACCTCTCATCCTCCGTTGCTCCCAGGAGAAAAGGCCAAATACACTCAACCTATTCTCATAAGGCATGCTCCCCAATCCAGGCAATGTCCTCGGAAATCTCCTCTGCACCCTTTCTATAGTATCCACATCCTTCCTGTGGTGAGGTGACCAGAAGTGAACACAGTGGTGTCTTATATAGCTTTAACATTACCTCATGGTTCTTGAACTCAATCCCACAGTTGATGAAGGCCATCACAACATACGCCTTCTTAACAACACTGTCAACCTGCGCAGCAGCTTTGAGTGTCCTGTAGACATGGATCCCAAGATCTCGCTAATCCTCCACACTGCCAAGAGTCTTACCATTAACATTATATTCTGTCTTCAAATTTGACCTACCAGAATGAACCACTGCACACTTATCTGGGTTGAGCTCCATGTGCCCTTCTCAGTCCAGTTCTGTATCCTGCCTATGTCCTGCTGTAACCTCTAACAACCCTCTAGACTATCCACAAAACCCTCAACTTTTGTGTCATCAGCGAACTTACTAACCCACCCTTCTACTTCCTCATCCAGGTCATTTATAAAGATCACAAAGAGGAGGGGTCCCAGAAGAGATCACTGCAGAACACCACTGGTCACCGTCCTCCATGCAGAATACGAACCATCTACAACCATCCTTTGCCTTCTGTGGGCAAGCCAATTCTGGATTCACAAAGCAAGGTCTCCATGCCTCCTTATTTTCAGAATGAGTCTGGCATGGGGAACCTTATCAAATGCCTTACTGAAATCCATATACACTGCTATGGTCTAAATCCTAATCAAAGGCTTGTGTTTGTGATACTGACAAGGTTTAGAATGGCAGCTGAACAAGATTCTTTGTTTCTCACTACCCATAGCCAGGTAAAGACAGGGGGTTAGTGTCAAAATAACCCTCAGCAATCCAGGCGGCAGACGTAACCTGCACCACCCCAACCAATCGAGGAAAACACCCATTGGGCAGGGACCATCTTATATCTCAGCTGGCAATGGAGCAGCTGGGGAAAGCTTGTCAACCTCATTTGCCTGGAAACACAGCTAGTGGGCCTTCAACTACTCAGGTATACCCACCCACCCAGAAACATATCACATAGGACATTACAGCATAGTACAGGCTGTTTGGCCCATGATGATGTGCTGACCTTTTAACCTACTCCAAGATCAATCTAACCCTTCCGTCCCACGTAGCCCTCCATTTTTCTATCATCCATGTGCCGATCTAAGAGACTGTTAAATGCCCCTAATGTACCTGGCTCTACCACCACCCCTGGCAGGGAATTGCACACACCCATCACTCTTTGTGTAATAAAACTACCTCTGACATCCCCTAACATGAGGAAATCTGCAGATGCTGGAATTCCAAGCTACGCACATCAAAGTTGCTGGTGAACGCAGCAGGTCAGGCAGCATCTCTAGGAAGAGGTACAGTCGACGTTTCGGGCCGAGACCCTTCGTCAGAGGACTAACTGAAAGAAGAACTAGTAAGAGATTTGAAAGTGGGAGGGGGAGGGGGAGATCCGAAATGATAGGAGAAGACAGGAGGGGGAGGGATGGAGCCAAGAGCTGGACAGTTGATTGGCAAAAGGGATGTGAGAGAATCATGGGACAGGAGGCGCAGGGAGAAGGAAAAGGGGGGGAACCAGAGGATGGGCAAGGGATATAGTGAGAGGATACAAAAGGAGAGAGAGAAAAAGAATGTGTGTATATAAATAAATAACGGATGGGGTACGAGGGGGAGGTGGGGCATTACCGGAAGTTAGAGAAGTCAATGTTCATGCCATCAGGTTGGAGGCTACCCAGATGGAATATAAGGTGTTGTTCCTCCAACCTGAGTGTGGCTTCATCTTTACAGTAGTGACCCACATACATCCCCTTATACTTTCTTCAAATCTCCTTAAAATTATGCCCTCTTGTATTATCCATTTCTGTACTGTGAAAAAGATCCCGGCTGTCCAATCCACTTCTTGCCTCTTATTATTTACACACCTCTGTCAAATCACCTCTCATCCTCCTTTGCTCCAGAGAGAAAAGCCTTAGCTCACTCAGCTTATCCTCATAAGACATGCTGTCCAATCTAGACAATCTCCTGGTACTGTAAATGCCCTCTGCACAATCTCTAAAGCTTCCACATCCTTCCTATAATGAGGAAACCTGAAAAGAACAGAATACTCCAACTGTAATCTAGCCAGCGTTTATGGAGCTGCAACATTACCTCGCGGGTCTTGAACTCAATCCCCTGACTAATAAAGGCAACACAGCTTATGCCTTCTTAACAAATGCTATTTCATTTGGCTATATCCATGTGTGGTTGAATGATAATTAAATTTGAACTTAACCACCCTATCAACTTGCACAGCAACATTAAGGGATCTATGAATGTGAGCCCCACAATCCATCCATTCCACTCTGCTAAGAATACTGCCATTAAATTTTACCTTTCAAAGTGAATCACTTCACATTTTTCTGGATTGACCATAAGATCATAACATACAGGAGCAGAATTAGGCCATTTGGTCCATTGAGTCTGCTCTACCATTTCATCATGGCTGATCCAATTTTCCTCTCAGCCCCAGTCTTCTGCCTTCTCCCCGTATCCTTTCATGCCCTGACCAATCAAGAATCTATCAACCTCTGCTTTAAGGATACATAAAGACTTGGCCTCTACACTCCACACTTTGCATCATCTGCAAACCTACTAACCCATCCTTTGACTTCCTCATCCAAATTATTTATAAAAATCACAAAGTAGGTCCCAGAACATATCCTTGTGGAACGCCAATGGTTACCGACATCCAGGCAGAATATGCTTCATCTACTACCACCCTCTGCCTTCTATGGCTCTGCCATTTCTGAACGCATGCACCAGACTTCTCTGAATCCCATACCTCTTGACTTTCTGAATGAGCATACCATGGGGAATCATATATACCATATCCGGCTCAAGGGGTATGACTTGCCTCTCACAAAGCCATGCTGACTATCCTTAATCAGACTATGCTTCTCCAAATGCTCATGAATTCTGTCTTTCAGAATCATCTCCAACAGTTTGCCTATCAGTAACATTAGACTCACTGGTCTATGATTCCTAGGATTATCCCTCTAACCTTCCCTGAACAAAAGAATAATATTTGCCACTCTCCAGTCCTCTGGTATCAGGAACCAACCCTCTCCTGAAACATATTTAAGGGACTGAAAGAGCTTTAACAAGGAACTGTGGGGGTGAGTTGCTAGGACACATATTGGGCCAGTGGGTGAGTTGCTAGGGCACATGGTTGGTTGTAAATTCATTTGCTTTCATTACCATCAGAGACGTTACATTAATCGTGACTTGCAGCAAAGGTTTGCAGGCTTCAACCACATAAACAGTTTGTTTTTGGCCTTTTAATGAATGATTGTTGCTTCCCCTCGCTATGAATTAACTTTTTGTTGTATAAAGAGAAGAATCTGAGGGTTTGCCTGGGAGCCCAGTTCTCACTAGTTCATCTCTCCCGTGCCTCATTTACATTGAATGACACTTTCATTTAGCTACAGAGGTCTCGTTCGTTTTAAAGCCTGTTCTCTGAAAACTTTTTAAAATCTGAGTTCCATAGTGATTTTACAGAAAGCTGCATATTACTTTTGATAAGTTGCTTACTAAATCACTCTTCATGGATTATATTGACCTTTTTTTTTTGACTTCTCCAGTGCGTTCAACACCATCCGCCCTGCTTTGCTGGGGGAGAAGCTGACAGCGATGCAGGTGGATGCTTCCCTGGTATCATGGATTCTTGATTACCTGACTGGCAGACCATAGTACGTGTGCTTGCAACACTGTGTGTCCGACAGAGTGATCAGCAGCACTGGGGCTCTACAGGGGACTGTCTTGTCTCCCTTTCTCTTCACCATTTACACCTCAGACTTCAACTACTGCACAGAGTCTTGTCATCTTCAGAAGTTTTCGGATGACTCTGCCATAGTTGGATGCATCAGCAAGGGAGATGAGGCTGAGTACAGGGCTACGGTAGGAAACTTTGTCACATGGTGTGAGCGGAATTATCTGCAGCTTAATGTGAAAAAGACTAAGGAGCCGGTGGTAGACCTGAGAAGAGCTAAGGTACCGATGACCCCTGTTTCCATCCAGGGGGTCAGTGTGGTCATGGTGGAGGATTACAAATACCTGGGGATACGAATTGACAATAAACTGGACTGGTCAAAGAACACAGAGACTGTCTACAAGAAGGGTCAGAGCCATCTCTATTTCCTGAGGAGACAGGTCCTTTAACATCTGCCGGGCGATACTGAGGATGTTCTACGAGTCTGTGGTGGCCAGTGTGATCATGTTTGCTGTTGTGTGCTGGGACAGCAGGCTGAGGGTAGCAGACACCAACAGAATCAACAAACTCATTCGTAAGGCCAGTGATGTTGTGGGGATGGAACTGGACTCTCTCACGGTGGTGTCTGAAAAGAGGATGCTGTCTAAGTTGCATGCCATCTTGGACAATGTCTCCCATCCATTACATAATGTACTGGGTGGGCACAGGAGTACATTCAGCCAGAGACTCATTCCTGCAAGATGCAGCACAGAGCATCATAGGAAGTCATTCCTGCCTGTGGCCATCAAACTTTACAACTCCTCCCTTGGAGGGTCAGACACCCTGAGCCAATAGGCTGGTCCTGGACTTATTTCATAATTTACTGGCATAATTTACATATTATTATTTAACTATTTATGGTTTTATTACTATTTATTATTTATGGTGCAACTGTAACGAAAACCAATTTCCCCCGGGATCAATTAAGTATGACTACGACTATGACTATGACTATGACTATCAGCCCTCCCTGCAGTAAAATTGTCAGAAACTTTCCTTAGATTTTGACTTCAAGGTTGACTTCAAGAATCTACTTCTTCCTGAGAGAAAGTCAGGGGGTGGATAGAATTGGAAGCTGGAATGGAACATAGTGACTTGTGTCCATTTGGTTTTTATTTGGAGAAAATTTCTGTTCTTCCAACACTGAATGTTGGATGCATGATCTGATGGTTTGGATATAGACATTTAGTCAGATGGGGTTTATCAGCTGTGTTTGACAGTTCATCTAGGAGAAAGGAAGCTCTGATCTCAAACCTCTGCTGCTATGCGGCTATACACACACATGGGGAAGGCTTTGGGAGTAAATCCCAAGGAAAATTCTGGAGCTGGAATCCCTAAGGCAGTCCTGTGTTGAGTTCAACATCGACTGGTAACTCCTGTGATTCTGTTAGTGCCAATCTGTATTGGTCTCTGACAGTCCTTTGGATTAATCAACTGTGTGGAGAGGGGGAGCCTGCTGCATGGACAACAGCCTGCTCTTCATATTGTACTGCTCTGGCTAGAGTTCTGGCTTGCATATCGACTAGGTAGCTAGCTAGGATGCAACATCCCCACCAATAGAAGCCTTACCAGTGGGAGCCAGTATGGTAGCAAAACCTGAAGAGCTGTCAGGCAAGAGCTGGCTCACTGAAAATCAGGATAATATTTGCCGTTCAATACACAAAGGATTCTTCAGGTACTCTGAAACGCTCTGAAGCAGTGCACGGAGAGCTGCGTAAGCCCACTGATTTAGAACTCTAACTGCCACTGGTTAAAGGTTTAAATTATTACTGACAACAATAAAACTGAAACCGTTGTAGCTTTAATACTCTTAGACAGATACCAACTTCTTGCAAACACACCCAACATTTTGTACTGTCAAAGAACATGACAGATATCAAAAGTTCCTTCAGATATATAAAGCGTAAAACAGAGGCAAGAGTGGATATCGGACTGCTGGAAAACAATGCTGGAGAAGTAGTAATGGGGGACAAGAAAATGGCAGACAAACTGAATAAGTATTTAGCATTGGCCTTCAATATGGAAGGCACTCGCAGTATGGTGGAAGTTCCACAGTGTCAGGGGTCAGAAGTGTGTGAAGTTGCCATTACTAGGGAGAAGGGTCTTGGGTAACTGAAAGGTCTGAAAGTAGATAAGTCTTCTCCGACCAGATAATGTACACCTCAGTGGTTTTGCGCCCCTTATCTTAGAAAGGATGTGCTTGAAACTGGAGAAGCTTCAAAGGAGGGTCACAAAAATGATTCCAGGATTAAATGGCTTGTCATATCAAGAATGTTTGAACAGAATTCACTAGTATTCAGAAGAATAAGGGGTGACCTAATTGAGACCTATTGAATGTTGAAAGGATAGTGTGGATATGGAGAAGATGGTTCCTGTGGTGGGAGAGTCTAGGTCTAGAGGAAACAGCCTCAAAGGGGTGTCCTCTTAGAACAGAGATAAGAAAGAATTTCTTTAGCCAGAGAATGGTGAATATGTAGAATTTATTGCCACAGATGGCTGTGGAGGCTAAGTCTTTACATACATTTAAAGCAGTGGTTGATAGATTCTTGATCGGTCAGGGCATGAAGGAAAACAGGGAGAAGGCTGGAAACAGGGGCAGTGAGGGAAAATGGATCAGCCATGATGAAATGGTGGAACAGACTTGATGGGCCAAATGGCCAAATTCTGCTCCTATATATTAAGGTCTTATGGACTGATGTCATTGCGGTGTCAGACTCTTGATCAGCACTTGAATAATTTTTAATTCTGTTTGCAGTTACTGAGCATTCATATTTCTACAAATAAAAAGGTAGTTGTTTCTAAGTCCTTAGAGTCCTAACACTGGATAGAACTCCAACTGCATTTCATGTGCAGGCAGTCAAACACTCAGAATGACAACTTTTGATAAGAGAATTTTGAGGGAGAGGGTGATTAGTGGTGAGGGAGACAAAGAAGAAGATGGAATTAGTTTCACATCAGGCATTGTCCCAAAGAAAATTGACACCACAGAAGGAGATGATTCAATCTGCCATGTGTTTGCCATTAAAAAGAGCTGCCCAAATGAATCATTGTTCCATTGCTGGATCCAGAGCCCCACAGGTCAGGACAACTACCCATCCAATCCCCAATCTCTCCCAATTCTTCCACCAATTTAAATGACCTGTTATGTGACTAATGTTTTAAGGAAAATAGATTCCTCCTGTTGACTCCATCTAACTCCATCAATTGTATACACTTCTATTAAACTTCCCCTCGTCTACTGCGAGAGGGGTGGGAAATGGATGGAGAGGGCTAAGGATGGGTCAGTTGGTTTACAAACAGAAGCACTGTGTAGTAAAACTGCAAGCAAGGACAGGCTGATGAGAGGACAAAATTTCAGTCAGCAGAATGGGTTGTAATGTAAAAGGGTGATGAATCACTGAAGGTGTTATATTTGAATGCACCCAGTATATGAAACAACATACAGTTGAAGTCAGAAGTTTACATACACCATAGCCACAATACATTTAAACTCAGTTTTTCACAATTCTTGACATTTAATCCTAGACAACATTCCCTGTCTTAGGTCAGTTAGGATCACTAATTTATCTTAAGAATGTGAAATGTCAGAATAATAGTAAAGAAAATGATTTCATTTCAGCTTTTATTTCTTTCATCACTTTCCCAGTGGGTCAGAAGTTTACATACACATTGTTAGTATTTGGTAGCATTGCCTTTAAATTATTCAACTTGGGTCAAACGTTTTGGGTAATCTTCCACAAGCTTCTCACAGTAAGTTGCTGGAATTTTGTTCCATTTCCTCCCAATAGAACTGGTGTAACTGAGTCAGGTTTGTAGGCCTCCTTGCTCGCACATGCTTTTTCAGTTCTGCCCACAAATTTTCTATCGGATTGAGGTCAGGACTTTGTGATGGCCACTCCAGTACCTTGACTTTGTTGCCCTTAAGCAATTTTGCCACAACTTTGGAGGTATGCTTGGGGTCATTGTCCATTTGGAAGACCCATTTGCAACCGAGCTTTAACTTCCTGGCTGATGTCTTGAGATGTTGCTTCAATATATCCACATTATTTTCCTTCCTCATGATGCCATCTATTTTGTGAAGTGCACCAGTCCCTCCTGCAGCAAAGCACCCCCACAACATGATGCTGCCACCCCCATGCTTCACGGTTGGGATGGTGTTCTTTGGCTTGCAAGCCTCACCCTTTTCCCTCCAAACATAACGATGGTTATTATGGCCAAACAATTCAATTTTTGTTTCATCAGACAGAGGAAATTTTTCCAAAAAGTAAGATCTTTGCCCCCATGTGCACTTGGAAACTGTAGTCTGGCTTTTTTAAGGCGGTTTTGGAGCAGTGGCTTCTTCCTTGCTGAGCAGCCTTTCAGGTTATGTCGATATACGTATGTAAACTTCTGACTGCAACTGTAGATGATTTTGTAGCACAGTTAGAGATTGGTGAGTATGACGTTGTGGACTCACTGAGCCAGGGCTGAAGGAAGGTTATAGCAAGGAGCTTAACATCCAAGGACATACATTATACCGAAAGGACAGGCAGGTAGGCAGAGGGGGTGGGGTGGCTCTGTTGGTTAAAAAATTGAAATCAAATCCTTAGAAAGAGGTGACATAGATTGGAAGGTGTAGAACCCTTATGGGTTTGAGTTAGGGTTAGGGTTAGCATTAGGATTAACTGCAATGGTAAAAAGACCCTGATGGGAGCTACATACAGGCCTCCGAACAATGGCTAAGATGTGGGCTACAATTTATAATGGGAGATAGAAAAGGCATGTCAAGAGGGCAATGTTAAGATAGTCATGGGGGATTTCAATCTGTAGGTAGATTGGGAAAATCAGGCTGGTGCTGTATCCCAAAGGGAGAATTTGTAGAATGCCTACAAGATGGTTTTTTGGAGCAACTCGTAGTTGACTGCACCAGGACATCAGCTATTCTGGACTGGTTGTTGTGCAATGAACCGGAATTGATGAGAGAGGTTAAATTAATCCCTTGGAGCCAGCAAATATAATATGGTAGAATTCATCTTGCAATTTGAAAGGGAGAAGATAAGTCAGATGTTATCAGTGTTGCAGTGGAGTAAACATAGAACATAGACTAGCACAGCACAGTACAGGCCCTTCGGCCCACAATGTTGTGCCAACCCTTAAACCCTGTCTCTCATATAACCCCCCACCTTAAATTCCTCCATATACCTGTCTAGTAGTCTCTTCAATTTCACTAGTGTATCTGCCTCCACCACTGACTCAGGCAGTGCATTCCACGCACCAACCACTCTCTGAGTAAAAAACCTTCCTCTAATATCCCCCTTGAACTTCCTACCCCTTACCTTAAAGCCATGTCTTCTTTCTGAAACAGAGACACTGTGAAAGTGGATCTAAATCTATCAAAATACTAGCGTGGAAACTGAAAAAAAAGATAGCAGAAAATACAATTCATAGAATAAAGGATCCAAGAACAAAAGTGATAAAAAATAAGTTAAGTGAAATTCAAGAAGCTCTTGAAATATTTTACAAAACTCTGTATTCCAAAGTTCCAGGGGGAAGCATAACTCAAATTGACACCTTCCTGAATTCTTTAGAGTTATCCACTTTAAGCAAAGAAGAAAATAGAACGATGACTGCTGACATAACTGAAGCTGAACTAAAAACTGCAATTAGTAGGCTTAAATTAAGCAAGTCACCAGGATCAGATGGATATAGGGCAGAGTGGTATAAAGAGTTTAGAAGTGAGTTAATTCCTATTTTACTCCCCACACTGAACTGGGCTCTAAGAAAGGTGCAAATGCCACCCAGCTGGAAGGAGGCGATAATCTCAGCTATACCGAAAGAAGGCAAGGATGAAATGGAATGTGCGTCATTTAGACCAATATCTGTTCTTAATGTGGATTATAGAATATTTACCTCCATCATGGCCAAATGATTAGAAGAGTTTCTACCCACACTGATACACATTGATCAGACAGGTTTTATACAATAATACCAAACACAAGACAATATACGAAGGACACTTCACATTATGGATCATATTTTAAAAAATGAAATTGAAGCAATAGTGGACTCTGAAAAGGCATTTGATTCGGTCAACTAGAATTTTCTTTACAGAGCTTTATATAGATGTGGTCTACATGACACAATTATTCAAACTATACAGGAACTATACGACAATCCTACTGCCAGGATTAAAATCAATGGATATTTATCTAATAGTTTTACCCTAGAAAGGTGCACGAGACAGGGTTGTGCATGGTCATTGCTACTCTTCGCATTATATCTGGAACCATCAGCTCAACACATCAGACAAAATGAAGATAACAGGGGAATTACTATTAAAGGGACAGGGCATAAATTGGCCTGTTACACGGATGACATTTTGATCTATCTAGGGCAACCAACATACTCTTTACCTAAATTGATGCAATCCTTTGAATAATATGGCCAATTATCAGGATACAAGATCAACATAGATACTTTCATATAACTATAGCCCACCAAGAGAAATTGAAAGTAGATATCCTTGGGCATGGCAAACAGAGTCTGTCAAATATTTGGGCATCATTGTGCCAAAAGATTTGGCAAAATTATCAGAATACAATTATCAGCCTATATACAAAAAAATTAAAGATATAACAAGATGGAACCTAATTCCTTTTCTTGGTCTCAGTTCAGGGACTGAATCTATTAAAATGAATATACTGCCAGACTACTATATCTCTTTTAGACCCTACCAATAGAGATTAACCAAAATTAATTCAATGAATGGAACAAGATGCTATCAAGATATATATCGAATGGTAAAAGGCCCAGGATTCGTCTCAAAACTTTGCAATTGGCTAAGGAAAAAGGGGGGATGGGGCCTACGTTCTCTTAGAGATTATTATTTTTCAGCACAGTTGAGAGCCGTGATATGCTGGTGCAAACCATCATATAGCGCTCAATGGGAAAACATTGAGGAGAGGATACTTTCCATCCCCATACAGACAATTTTGGCTGATAACAACCTACAAAGTTACATAAGTAATATTGACAACCCCTGGGTGAAATGAACTCTTAAAATATGGAAAACTATTATAAAAGAATATAAACTAGAGAGAGAGATTGCAATTCTTAAATGTTGTGCATATGATTCGGATTTTACGCCGAATAAACTGGATCCTAGGTTTAAGGACTGGACAGCTAAAGGAATAACAGCTATTCGCAATATAATGAAAGAAGGAACACTGTTCAGTTTTGAAATGCTCAAAGAGAAATACTTATTTGAAAAACAAGACTTTACCAGTATTTACAGATGCGACAATATGTTAATAGGACGGTTAAAAATGTAACCAATGCAAGTACATGTCTGATAGAGCTATTTAGAAAAGCATACAATTCAGACAATGGTAGTAGAATAATTTCAAGCGTTTATAAGGGTTTGTCAAATCTTAAAACACATTCGACTTCATACGTTAAAACAAAATGGGAGAAGGAAGGAGGGATAATAATATCTGAGGAAGACTGGACAATAATATGGAGGTATCAATGGAAGTGTACCAGTTCACAGAAACAGAGAGAGTTCGGGTGGAAAAACTTGATAAGATATTTTATTACACCCTCTCAGAAATCCCATTATAATAGTGATTCCCCTGCTTGCTGGCGAAATTGTGGAAATCAAAATGCATATCATATTTTCTGTGAATGCCCTGTTATCAAAGACTGTTGGAGTGGGATACACAATGTCCTACAAGACACCTTTAAATGTGAAATACCTTTAGAGAGTAAGACCATATATTTTGGATATATACCTCAAGAATGGTTGAAAAGAGATAAATATTTAATGAATATACTGCTGGTGGCTGGTAAAAAGACCCTTACCAGGAAATAGTTATCTCAGGAGAGCCCAACTTTAAATGTATGGATGAAAACTACAATGGACATTTACAAAATGGGGAAGATGACAGCATCTGTTAATCAAAAGTTGGAACAATTTGATTCATACTGGAAAAAAATGGTTTAACTACATAACACCTCATAGGCCTGATTTTATTCTCACCAGTCAATGAATATGTTGTAAAAAAAAGTCACTCCCTACTTTGTACACAGTTTTCTTCTTTCAATTGTTCTTTCTTTCCTCTCCTTTCTATAAGTGTATACCTCAGATAAATATTATGTGGAGATTTGTGACAAATACGATTATATGATATATATGTACAGTATCTGAAATATATCTTATGGAAATATTTGATGATGAAATTCTATAAAAGATAAATTACAAAAAAAAAGCCATGTCTTCTTGTATTGAGCAGTGGTGCCCTGGGGAGGAGGCGCTGGCTGTCCACTCTATCTGTTCCTCTTAATATCTTGTCTACCTCTATCATGACTCCTCTCATCCTCCTTCTCTCCAAAGAGTAAACCCCTAGCTACCTTAATCTCTGATCATAATGCATACTCCTAAACCAGGCAGCATCCTGGTAAATCTCCTCTGTACCATTCCAATGCTTCTACATCCTTCCTATAGTGAGGCAACCAGAACTGGACACAGTAATCCAAGTGTGGCCTAACCAGAGTTTTATAGAGCTGCATCATTACCTCACAACTCTTAAACTCTATCCCTCGCCTTATGAAAGCTAACATCCCATAAGCTTTCTTAACTACCCAATCTACCTGTGAGGCAACTTTCAGGAATCTGTGGACATGTACCCCCAGATCCCTCTGCTCCTCCACACTACCAAGTATCCTGCCATTTACTTTGTACTCTGCCTTGGAGTTTGTCCTTCCAAAGTGTACCACCTCACACTTCTCTGGGTTGAACTCCATCTGCCACTTCTCAGCCCAGTTCTGCATCCCATCAATGTCTCTCTGCAATCTTCAACAATCCTCTACACTATCCACACCACCAACCTTTGTGTTGTCTACAAACTTGCCAACCCACCCTTCTAGCCCCACATCCAGGTCATTAATAAAAATCACAAAAAGTAGAGGTCCCAGAACCGATCCTTGTGGGACACCACTAGTCACAACCCTCCAATCCGAATGTACTCCCTCCACCACGACCCTCTGCTTTCTGCTGGCAAGCCAACTCTGAATCCACCTGGCCAAACTTCCCTGGATCTCGTGCCTTCTGACTTTCTGAATAAGCCTACCATGTGGAACCTTGTCAAATGCCTTACTAAAATCCATGTAGATCACATCCACTGCACTACCCTCATCTATATGCCTGGTCACCTCCTCAAAGAACTCTATCAGGCTTGTTGGACACAATCTGTCCTTCACAAAGCCATGCTGATTTTCCCTGATCAGACCATGATTCTCTAAATGCCCATAGATCCTATCTCTAAGAATCTTTTCCAACAGCTTTCCCACCACAGACATAAGGCTAACCCTATTACCTTTTTTGAACAAGGGGACAACATTCACCTCCCTCCAATCCTCTGGTACCATTCCCGTGGACAACGAGGACATAAAGATCCTAGCCAGAGGCTCAGCAATCTTTTCCCTCACCTCGTGGAGCAGCCTGGGGAATATTCTGTCAGTCCTCGGGGACTTATCCATCCTAATGTATTTTAACAACTCCAACACCTCCTCTCCCTTAATATCGACATGTTCCAGAACATCAACCTCACTAATATTGTCCTCACCGTCATCAAGTTCCCTCTCATTGGTGAATACTGAAGAGAAGTATTCATTGAGGACCTCGCTCACTTCCACAGCCTCCAGGCACATCTTCCCACCTTTATCACTAATCGGTCCTACCTTCACTCCTGTCATCCTTTTTGTTCTTCACATAATTGAAGAATGCCTTGGGGTTTTCCTTTACCCTGCTCGCCAAGGCCTTCTCATGCCCCCTTCTTGCTCTTCTCAGCCCCTTCTTAAGCTCCTTTCTTGCTACCCTATATTCCTCAATAGACCCATCTGATCCTTGCTTCATAAACCTCATGTACACTGCCTTCTTCCACCTGACTAGATTTTCCACCTCACTTGTCACCCATGGTTCCTTCATCCTACCATTCTTTATCTCCCTCACCGAGAATAAGAAGATAATGCAGCTAAATACGTGGCTAAGGAGATGGTGCAGGAGGGAGGGCTTCATGTTTCTGGACAATTGAGCTTTGTTCCAAGGAAGGTGGGACCTGTTCCAACGGGACGGGTTGCACCTAAACTGGAGAGGGACTAACATCCTTGCGGGTAGATTTGCTAGTGCTGCTCCAGGGGGTTTAAACTAGATTTGCAGGGGAGGGGAACCAAAGTGTTAGAGCAGATAGTGAGGTGGAGGAGGATAAATGTCATGCGAAAACTGCATGGAGTAAAGGCAGATCTAAAATATAAAAAGGCTTTAAGGATAGAGAAGCAGAATAAAGGGTGTAAAGATAGTATAAGAGTAAGGAGGTGTTGATAAGGCTCTATGGGACATTGGTGAGACCTCATCTGGAATACTGTTTGCAGTTTTGGGCTCCCTATCTTAGAAAGGATGTACTGATGTTGGAGAGAGTTCAGAGAAGATTTATGAGGATGATTCCTGGAATGCAGGGGCTAACATATGAGGAGCGTTTGTCAGCTCTTGGACTGTATTCATTAGAGTATAGAAGAATGAGTGGGGATCTCATAGAAACATTTCGAGTGTTGATAGGGTTGGACAGAGTAGATGTGGAAAGGTTGTTTCCCTTGGTGGGTGAGTCCAGGACAAGAGGCCATAGTCTTAGAATTAGAGGGTACTCAGTTAAAACAGAGGTGAGGAGAAATTTTTTTAGCCAGAGGGTCATGGATTTGTGGAATTCGTTGTCACATACAGCTGTGGAGGCCCGATCATTGAGGGTTTTCAAGGAGGAGATTGATAGGTATCTAATTAGTCAGGGCATCAAGGGATATGGGGAAAAATCTGGAAATTGGAACTAGATGGGTGAATAGCTTAGCTCATGGGAGAGCTGTGGAGCAGACTCGATGGGCCGAATGGCCTACTTTTGCTCCTTTGTCTTGTGATCTTGTGATAGTAAGGTAGAAAGTCTAAAGTGCGTATACTTCAATGCAAGAAGCATCAGGAACAAAGGTGATGAACTGAGAGCTTGGATACGTACATGGATTTATGTTGTAGTGGCCATTACAGAGACTTGGCTGGCACCAGGGCAGGAATGGATTCTCAATATTCCTGGATTTCAGTGCTTTAAAAGGGATAGAGAGGGTGGAATGCACTGCCTGAGTCAGTGGTGGAGGCAGATACACCAGTGAAGTTTAAGACACTACTAGACAGGTATATGGAAGAATTTAAGGTGGGAGGTTATATGGGAGGCAGGGTTTGAGAGTCAGCACGACATTGTGGGCCGAAGGGCCTGTACTATGCTGTACTATTCTATGTTCTTTGTTCTATTTCTAGCCTCTGTAGCACGTGGCACAGGTAACAATCCTGAGACTGCAACTCTGGAGGTCTTGTCCTTCAACTTTGCACCTAACTCCCTAAACTCTCTTTGCTGGACCTCCTCCTTCTTCCTCTCTATTTCTGCCTCTGCCTCATGAACGATCTGAAGTTCATCCAGCTCCAGCTCCAGTTCCCTAACTCGGTTTGTCAGGAGCTGCAGCTGGATGCACCTTTTACAGGTGTAGTCATCAGGGACAATTGAGTTGTCCCTGACTTCCCACATACTGCAAACGGAGCACTCGACTGCCTTAACTGCTGCCTCCATTACCTACTCCTAAGTTAATTAGATTAATTAAGGGAGCTTACCTGGCCTTACCACACTGGGAGCAAGCTCATCCTCAGACTCTGCTCGCCGAAGCCTCTCAAGCCAAAGCCTTCCTACTCTGTCTCCCATTACTTCGTCACCCGCTCATATGACGCCAACTCCATTAATCTGCTTGGTAAACTCTCCCGCTGTTCTCACAGGCCGACCTTCACGCGCTTGTGCAGTCATGCCCCATTCAAACTGCCGAAGAAAAGGGGCATGAGAGAGGAGCTGGTCGGAATTTCTGGGAGGAGTTCAGAAGATGCAGGATAGATGCTTCCCTAAGCTGAAGAAGTATTCTAAAGGCAGAATGATACAACCATGGTTGAAGAGGGAAGTCAAAGCCAACATAAAAGCAAAAGAGAAGGCATATAATAGAACAAAGATTAGTGGGATGTGAGAAAATTGGGAGGCTTTTAAAAACCAACAGAAGGCAATTTGAAAAGATGTGAAGGGGGAAAAGATGGAATACAAAGGCAACGGACCGCTAGAAAATGATGTTGGAGAGGTAGTAAGTGGGGACATAAAAATGTTGTAAGAACTGAATAACTGATTTGCATCAGTCTTTATTTCAGAAGCCAGTAGCATTATTCTAGTGGTTCCAGAGTGTTGAAGAGCAGAAGGGAGTGAATTTGCCATTACTATGGAGAAGGTGCTTGGAAACCTGAAAGGCCTGAATATAGATAAATCACCTGCACCAGACAGTGTACACACCAGAGTTCTAAAAGAGGTGACTGAAGAATTTGTGGAGACAACAGTAATGATATTTCAAAAATCAATAGGTTCTGGCAGAGTTTCAGAGGATTGGAAAATTGCAAATGTCACTCCAGTCTTCAAGAAGGGAGAGAGGCAGAAGAAAGGAAATTATAGGCCAGTTAATTTAACCTCAGTGGTTGGAAAGATGTTGGAGGTGATTGTTAAAGATGTGGTTTTGGGGTACTTGGAGGCATTTGATGAAATAAGCCATAGTCAGTGTGGTTTCTTTAAGGGCAACTCCCACCAGCCAAATCTGTTGGAATTCTTTGAAGAATTAACAAGCAGTATAGACAAAGGAGAATTGGTGAACATTGTGTACTTGGATTTTAGACTATAAGACCACAAGGCTTAGAAGGAGAATTAGGCCATTCAGCCCATCGAGTCTGCTCCACCATTCCATCATGGCTGATCACGGATCCCACTCAACCCCACACACCTGCCTTCTCGGCATATCCTTTGATGCCTGACTGATCAGGAAATGATCAACTTCAGTCTTAAGTATATGCACAGTCTTGGCCTCCACCACAGTCTGTGGCAGAGCATTCCGCAGATTTACTACTCTCTGGCTGAAAGAGTTCTTCCTTACCTCTATCCTAAAGGGTTGCTGCTCAATTTTGAGACTGTGCCCTCTAGTTCTGGATACCCCCACCATAAGAAACATCCTCTCCATGTCCACTCTATCTAGCTCTTTCAACATTCAGTAGGTTTCAATGAGATCCCCACATATTCTTCTAAATTCCAGTGAGTACCACTGCCAAACAGCTGCCAAACGCTCCTCATAGGTTAACCCCTTCATTCCTGGAATCATCTTCGAGAACCTCCTCTGGACACTCTCCAATGACACATCTTTTCTGTGATATGGAGCCCAAAACTGTTGACAATACTCCAAGTGTGGCCTGACTAGCTTCCTATAAAGCCTCAGCATTATCTCCTGGCTTTTATATTCTATTCGCTTGAAATAAATGCCAATAAATTGCATTTACCTTCTTTACCACAGACTCAACTGTAAATTAAACATCTGGGAATCTTGCACAAAGACTCCTAAGTCCCTCTGCACCTCTGATATTGGAACTTACTCTCCATTTAGACAATAGTCCACGCTATTGTTACTTTTACCAAAATGCATTCTCATACATTTCCCAACACGTATTCCATCTGCCACTTTTTTGCCCATTCTTCCCATTTATCTAAGTCCTGCTGCAATCGCATTACTTCCTCAGCACTACCTACCCCTCCACCTATCTTCATATCATCCACAGACTTTGCCACAATATCATCAATCCCATTATCTAAATCACTGACAATGTGAAAAACAGTGGTTCCAATACTGACCCCTTTGGAACACCACTAGTCACTGGCAGCCAACCAGAAAAGACCTCTTTTATTCACACTTGCTGCCTCCTATCTGTCAGCCATTCTGTTATCTATGCCAGCGTCTTCCCTGTAACACCATAGGATTTTACCTTGTTAAGCAGCCTCATGTGTGGCACCTTATCAAATGCCTTCTGAAAATCCAAGTAAATGACATCCGTGGGTCTGTTAGAAACCCTGCTAACTTCTGCTAATTTTATCGTTAGTCTCCAAGTACCTCAAAACCTCATCCTTAATAATAGACTTCAACCCTTTCCTAACCACTGATGTTAGGCTAACTGGTGTATAATTTCCTTTCTTTTGCCTTTCTTCATTCTTGCCCGTCAGCAAGAAATAACGATCATACACTGCATACAATAAGTAAGAGAATGTTAATTCAAGCAAACATTTATTACAGGAAAGAAAGGAAAAAAAAACAAAAAGGGCCCATTATAATTAAACAGTCACGTGTGCATGGTGGAGATCAAATCTTGAATTGTCTGTAATTCATTCACTGGACCCTTGGTCTGTGTGAAAGCACACATCACCTTCTGAATGTTGCTCGAAACCCATCTTGAACAAGTGGGCTCCCCCACGGGAGTATTAATCTTTCCTCCTCGAAGCAATTCATCTGCACAAAGCACTTTGCACAACAGGTATGGCATCCTCCACCATCTTCTCTCCTGTCTTCTCCTAGCTCCCGCCAACTAAGACCCTGTGTTCTCTAGAACCTTATCCCAACTCTACCATCCTGATTGGCTGACACCACATTCCTAACGTGACCAAGAAAGCCTCTTTTCTCAGCTCAAACCCAAACAAGCTGAAAGCAGAACAGAATGCTCTTACAGAACTGCTAAAATGAAATACCTACAGCACGGCAGTGAAAATATTAACCAAGGCATTACAAACAGGAGGAAAAGAGTGGGAATAAAAGAAGCCTTTTTTGGTTCGTTGCCACTAGTGGTGTTTCACTGGGGCCTGTGCTGACAACTTCCTTTTATGTTATATGTTAATGATGGTATTGACAGTTTCATGGTTAAATTTGAGGATGATACAGAAATAGGTGGAGGGGCAGGTGGTGTTGAAGAAGCAGGGAGGCTTCAGAAGGACTTAGATCAGGAGAATGGGCAAAGAAGTGGCAAATGGAATACACTGTCAGGAAGTGTATGGTCAAGCACACTGGTAGGAGGAATAAAAGCATTCTAGAAATTCCCCTCCTGGAATCTAGCACCAACCTGATTTTTCCTATCTACCTACATATTGAAGTCCCCATGACTATTGTAACATTTCCCTTTTGGCATGCATTTTCTATCTCTCGTAATTAGTAGACTACGTCCATATATCCTTTCAGTTACTTAGGTCTAACCACAATGATTAAACACCTTTTATCCTATGTCATCTCTTTCCAAAGATTTGATTTCATTTTTACCAACAGAGCAATGCTGCCCCTTCTGCCTTCCTGCCTGTCCTTTTGTTGCAATGTGTATCCTTGGACATTAAACTCCCAGCTCTAATCTTCTTTCAGCCATGTCTCAGTGACGCCCACAACATCATACATACCAATCTACATCTGTGTTGCAAATTCATCTACCTTATTGTGTATACTGCGCACGTTCAAATATAACACCTTTAGCCCTGTATTCATCACCCTTTTCAATTCTGTCTGCCTTTTGCATTGCAACTCATCCTGTTGACTGTAATTTTGCCCTGTCTACAGCCTCTCCTCACTACACATTGCCTCTGTTTGTAAACCAGCTACTTCACCTTCAGCACTATTATCCGCCTTTCCTATCATGCTCCTTGCATTGAAATACATGTAGCTCAGGACACAAGTCGCACCATGCCCAACCCTTTGATTCCTAACGTTGTCTGAGGTCTTACCAACATCTGCCTCCACAACCTCTCCACTACCTGTTCTGGCTTTCTGGTTTCCCATCCCCCTGCAAGCTGATGACACAAACGTTGGGGGAAACATAGAAACATAGAAAACCTACAGCACAATACAGGCCTTTTGGCTCACAATGCTGTGCCGAACATGTACTTGCTTTAGAAATTACCTAGGGTTACCCATAGCCCTCTATTTTTCTAAGCTCCAGGGATGTCAGAGGTTACAGTGGGACATCGATAGGATGAAAAAGTGGGCTGAGAAGTGGCAGATGGAGTTCAACCCAGATAAGTGTGAGGTGGTTCATTTTGATATGTCAAATATGATGGCAGAATATAGTATTAATTGGAAAACTCTTGGCGGTGTGGAGGATCAGAGGGATCTTGGGGCCCGAGTCCATAGGACACTCAAAGCTGCTGCGCAGTTTGACTTTGAGGTTCAAAAGGCATGTGGTGCATTGGCTTTCGTCAACCGTAAGATTGAGTTCAAGAGCTGAGAGGTAATGTTACAGCTGTATAGGACCCTGGTCAGACCTCACTTGGAGTACTGTGCTTAGTTTTGGTCACTTCACTACAGGAAGAATGTGGAAAGTATAGAAAGGGTGCAGAGGAGATTTACAAGGAAGTTGCCTGGATTGGGGAGCATGCCTTACGAGAATAGGTTGAGTGAACTTGGCCTTTTTCCCTTGAAGCGACAGAGGATGAAAGGTGACCTGATAGAGGTGTATAAGATGATGAGAGAAATTGATCATGTGGATAGTCAGAGGCTTTTTCTCAGGGCTAAAATGACTAACACAAGAGGGCACAGTTTTAAGGTGCTTGGAACTAAGTACAGAGGGGATGTCAGGGGTAAGTTTTTTACACAGAGAGTGGTGAGTGCATGGAAAGGGCTGCCAGCGACAGTGGTGGACGCGGATACGATAGGATCTTTTAAGAGACTCCTGGATAGGTACATGGAGCCTAGAAAAATAGAGGACTATGGGTAATCTGCGGTAATTTCTAAAGTAAGTACATGTTCGGCACAGCATTGTGGGCCAAAGGACCTGTATTGTGCTGTAGGTTTTCTATGTTTCTATGTTTCTAGTTTAAACTCCACTGTGCAGCATTAACAACCCTTCCCACTAGGATATTAGTCCCCCTCCAGTTCAGGTGCAAACCGTCCCTTCTATGCAGATCCCACCTGCCCTGGAAGAGAGCACAATGATCCAAAAATCTTATGCCATCCCTCCTACACCAACTCCCTAGTCATTTATTAGCCATGTATAATCTTCCTAGTATAATCTTCACTCGCATGTGGCATGTGTAGCAATCCTGAGATCACAATCCTGGAGGTTCTGCCATTCAACCTAGCACCTAATTTCCTGAACTCCCTATGCAGAACCTCATCACTCATCCTACCCATGTCAATGGTACCTACATGGACCACGACTTCTGGCTGTTCACTCTCCCACTTAAGAATGCTGAGGACTTGATCTGAGATATCCTGGACCCTGGCACCCGGGAAGTAATATACCATCCAGGAATCTCTCCGCCAGAGCCTCCTGTCCGTTCCCCTAACTAATGAATCCCCTATCCCCACAGCGTGCCTCTTCTCCCCACCTCCCTTCTGAGTCACAGAGGCAGACTCACTGCCAGAGACCCGATCACTGCAACTGTTAGGTCATCCCCCCCGACAGTATCCAAAGTATCTGTTGTTGAAGGGGATGGCCACAGGGGTACTCTGTACTGGCTCCTTAACCCCTTTCCCCTTCCTGACTGCCACCCAGTTTCCTGTATCCTGAAACTTCGATGTAACTGCATTTCTGTATGTCCTACCTATCACCTCTTCAGCCTCCCGAATGATCCAGAGTTCATCCATAAGACAAGACAAGACCATAAGACAAAGGAGCAGAAGTCGACTATTCAGCCCATCAAGTCTGCTCTGTTATTTTATCATGAGCTGATCCATTCTCCCATTTAGTCCCACTCCCCTGCCTTCTCACCATAACCTTTGACACCCTGGCTACTCAGATACCTATCAATCTCTGCCTTAAATACACCCAATGACTTGGCCTCCACTGCCACCCATTGCAACAAATTCCATAGATTCACCACCCTCTGGCTAAAAAAATTTCTTCGCATCTCTGTTCTGAATGGGCGCCCTTCAATCCTTAAGTCATGCCCTCTTATACTAGATTCCCCCATCATGGGAAACAACTTTGCCACATCCACTCTGTCCATGCCTTTCAACATTCAAAATGTTTCTATGAGGTCCCCCCTCATTCTTTTACACTCCAAGGAATACAGTCCAAGAGCGGACAAACGTTGCTCATATGTTAACCCTCTCATTCCTGGAATCATTCTAGTAAATCTCTGTACCCTCTCCAACATCAGCACATCCTTTCTTAAATAAGGAGCCCAAAACTGCCCACAGTACTCCAAGTGAGGACTTACGAGTGCCTTGTAGACCCTCAACATCACATCCCTGTTCCTATACTCTATTCCTCTAGAAATGAATGCCAACATTGCATTCACCTTCTTCACCACTAACTCAACATGGATGTTAACCTTAAGGGTATCCTGCACGAGGACTCCCAAGTCCCATTGCATCTCAGAACTTTGAATTCTCTCCCCATTTAAATAATAGTCTGCCCATTTATTTCTTCTGCCAAAGTGCATTAGGAGGTAGTGACCATAATATGATAAGTTTAATCTACAAATTGAGAAGGAGAAGGGAAAATTGGTAGTGTCAGTATTACAGTTGAACAAAGGGAACTATGGCGCTGTGAGGGAGGAGCTGGCCAAAGTTCAATGGAACAATACCCAAGCAGGGATGACAGTGGAACAGCAATGGCAAGTGTTTCTGGGAATAATGCAGAAGGTGCAGCATCAGTTCGTTCCAAAGAGGAAGAAAGATCCTAAGGGGAGTAAGGGGAGGCCATGGCTGACAAGGGAAGTAATGGGCAGTATAAAAATAAAAGAGAAGAAGTATAACATAGCAAAGATGAGTGGGAAGCTGGAAGATTGGGAAACTTCTAAAGAGCATCAGAAGGTAACTAAAAAGGCAATACGCGGAGAAAAAATGAGGTACGAAGATAAACTAGCCAAGAATATAAAGGAGGATAGTAAAAGCTTCTTTAGGTATGTGAAAAGGAAAAAAATAGTTAAGACAAAATTGGGCTCTTGAAGACAGAAATGGGTGAATTTATTATGGGGAACAAGGAAATGGCAGATGAGTTGAACAGGTACTTTGGATCTGTCTTCACTAGGGAAGACACAAACAATCTCCCAGATATAATAGTGGCCAAAGGACCTAGGGTAATGGATTAACTGAAGGAAATTTATATTAGGCAGGAAATGGTGTTGGATAGACTGTTGGGTCTGAAGGCTGATAAGTCCCCGAGATCTGATGGTCTGCATCCCAGGGTACTTAAGGAGGTGGTTTTAGAAATCGTGGATGCATTGGTAATCATTTTCCAATGTTCTATAGATTCAGGATCAGTTCCTGTGGATTGGAGGGTGGCTAATGTTGTCCCACTTTTCAAGAAAGGAGGGAGAGAGAAAACAGGGGATTATAGACCGGTTAGCCTGATATCAGTGGTGGGAACGATGCTGGAGTCAATTATAAAAGATGAAATTACGACACATCTGGATGGCAGTAACAGGATAGGTCCGAGTCAGCATGGAGTTATGAAGGGGAAATCGTGCTTGACTAATCTTCTGGAATTTTTTGAGGATGTAACTATGAAAATGGACAAGGGAGAGCCAGTGGATGTAGTGTACCTGGACTTTCAGAAAGCCTTTGATAAAGTCCCACATAGAAGATTAGCGGGCAAAATTAGGGCACATGATATTGGGGGCAGAGCGCTGACATGGATTGAAAATTGGCTGGCTGACAGGAAACAAGGAGTAGTGATTAATGGGTCCCTTTTGGAATGGCAGGCGGTGACCAGTGGGGTACCGCAGGGTTCAGTGCTGGGACCGCAGTTGTTTACAATACACATTGATGATTTAGATGAAGGGATTAAAAGTAACATTAGCAAATTTGCAGATGACACAAAGCTGGGTGGCAGTGTGAAAAGTGAGGAGGATGTTATGAGAATGCAGGGTGACTTGTACAGGCTGGGTGAGTGGGCAGATGCATGGCAGATGCAGTTTAATGTGGATAAATGTGAGGTTATCCACTTTAGAGGTAAGAACAGGAAGACAGATTACTATCTAAATGGAGTCAAGTTAGGAAAAGGGGAAGTACAACGAGATCTAGGTGTTCTTGTACATCAGTCACTGAAAGCAAGCATGCAGGTACAGGAGGCAGTGAAGAAAGCTAATGGCATGCTGGCCATCATAACAAGGGGAATTGAGTATAGGAGCAAAGAGGTCCTTCTGCAGCTGTACAGGGCCCTGGTGAGACCACACCTGGAGTATTGTGTGCAGTTTTGGTCTCCAAATTTGAGGAGGGACATCCTTGCTATTGAGGGAGTGCAGCATAGTTTCACGAGGTTAATTCCCCGGATGACGGGACTGTCATATGTTGAGAGATTGGAGCGACTGGGCTTGTATACACTGGAATTTAGAAGCATGAGAGGGGATCTGATTGAAACATATAAGATTATTAAGGGATTGGACACGCTGGAGGCAGGAAGCATGTTCCCGCTGATGGATGAGTTCAGAACCAGAGGCCTCAGTTTAAGAATAAGGGGTAGGCCATTTAGAACGGAGTTGAGGAAAAACTTTTTCACCCGGAGAGTGATGGATATGTGGAATGCTCTGCCCCAGAGGCAGTGGAGGCCAAGTCTCTGGATGCTTTCAAGATAAGAGATGGATAGAGCTCTTAAAGACAGTGGAATCAAAGGTTATGGGGAAAAGGCAGGAACTGGATATTGATTGTGGATGATCAGCCATGATCACAGTGAATGGCGGTGCTGGCTCGAAGGGCCAAATGGCCTACTCCTGCACCTATTGTCTATTGTCTATTGCATAACCATATTCTTTCCAACATTGTATTTCAT
The DNA here is from genome assembly GCF_963921235.1 of Mobula hypostoma. Classification (NCBI taxonomy): domain Eukaryota; kingdom Metazoa; phylum Chordata; class Chondrichthyes; order Myliobatiformes; family Myliobatidae; genus Mobula; species Mobula hypostoma. Next base: position 18,081,800 of record NC_086103.1, on the reverse strand, counting down.
TTGCCACTTCTTTGCCCATTCTTCCAATCTATCCAATTCTCTCTGCAGACTGTCTGTTTCTTCAGCACTTCCAGCCCCTCCACCTACCTTTGTATCATCAGCAAACTTAGCCACAAAGCCATCTATTCCATAATCCAAATCGTTGATGTACAACGCAAAAAGAAGCGGCCCTAACACGGACCCCTGTGGAACATCACTGGTAACCGGCAGCCAACCAGAATAGGATCCCTTTATTCCCACTCTCTGTTTCCTGCCAATCAGCCAACGCTCTATCCACGTATGTAACTTTCCCATAATTCCATGGGCTCTTATTTTGCTAAGCAGCCTCATGTGTGGCACCTTGTCAAAGGCCTTCTGAAAATCCAAATATACAACATCCACTGCATCTCCCTTGTCTAGCCTACTTGTGATTTCCTCAAAAAATTGTAATAAGTTTGTCAGGCAGGATTTTCCTCTAAGGAAACCATGCTGAGTTCTGCCTATCTTGTCATATGCCTCCAGGTACTCCGTAACCTCATCCTTGACAATCGACTCCCACAACTTCCCTACCACCAATGTCAAGCTAACAGGTCTATAATTTCCTTTTTGCTTCCTTGCCCCCTTCTTAAATAACGGAGTGACATTTGCAATCTTCCAGTCCTCCAGAACCATGCCAGAATCTATCGACTTTTGAAAGATCATTGCTAATGCCTCCGCAATCTCCACAGCTACTTCCTTCAGAACACAAGGGTGCATTCCATCTGGTCTGGGAGATTTATCTACCCTTAGACTATTCAGCTTCCTGAGTACTTTCTCTGTCGTAATTGTGACTGCGCACACTTCTCTTCCCTGCCACGCTTGAGTGTCTGGTATACTGCTGATGTCTTCCTCAGTGAAGGCTGATGCAAAATACTCGTTCAGTTCCTCCGCCATCTCCTTATCTCCCATTACAAAGTCTCCAGCATCATTTTCTATCGGTCCTATATCTACTCTCACCTGTCTTTTACTCTTTACATACTCGAAAAAGCTTTTAGTATCCTCTTTGATATTATTTGCTAGCTTCCTTTCATAGTTCATTTTTTCCCTCTTAATGACCTTCTTGGTTTCCTTTTGTAAGCTTTTAAAATCCAGTTCCAGTTCCAGCTCCTTAATGCAGATTGCTAAAAACTGTAGCTAGATGCATTTCTTGCAGTTGTAGTCATCAGGTTTTCATGCCTTCCCATATGCACTATCCATTCCACTATCCATCCCTACCTAACTGAGCAGATATAAAGAAGAGAATGAAAAAACTAGAACATTTCTTTCCTTTGGTTTCTGTGACTGAAACCTCAAAGAGCTAAAGCCTCAGGATCACCACCCTGACTCTGTCTGCTATGACGACAGCTGCTGTGGCAATGGCCCGTCCTTTAATTTGCTTTAATTAATCCGAAACACTGAATGGTCGCTGGTCAAAGCTCTTTTTGTAGCGACCTGCTGCTGCCTTTTTGTACTCGGGCAGTGATCCTGATTGAAGTCCCCCCTCCCAAAACTTCTGATGTCTGGACTGGTCAAACAATCCCTGGAACAAGCAGCAGGGAAATATAATTACAATGTTCAAAAGTATTTGGACAGGTACTTGGATAGAAAAGGCTTAAAGGAGTGCAGCCAAACATAGATTAGTGAAGGTTGGCACCATGGTCATCATGGACAATATATGCATGTGGGTGTAATGCCCTGGTTCACATCTTTACTGTTATGCTGTAGGTATTTCATTTAGCAACTCTGTAAGAGCTGCTGTTCTGCTTTCAGCCTGTTTGGGTTATTGTTGAAGATGAGGGATGACGTGGAATGTGTGCCGTCCGATCAGCCGGAGGTTTTCTTGGTGAAGGGCAATAAAATTGGACTTGGGGCATTTGTTCAAGATGAGGTGGAGAGAGAAGAACCGGTCATAGCATACGATCCGGAGGGAGACCCGTTTGAGATGGATTGCGAGCGACGTTTGGAAGGTGGTGTATGCTTTCACGTTGACCGAAGGCCCAGTGTGTGACACAGAAGTTCAAGATGAGCTCCAACTTGTGCACGTTTGACTGTTTAATTAGAATGGGCCCTTTTCTTTTTGTTATTCTTTAATAACCCTTCTGTTAAGATTCATAAACATAATTCCTTTAATTGTATGCAGTGTACTGTCTGTTATTTCGCGGCACTAATTTGTAACATGGTAGCAAATTACACAGCATCCACACAAACCAGGGTTTGGGGTGGGAGAGTCATCTCAATCTGATGAGTTTGGCAGAGCCGGAGGTAGTCTTCCCTGGATTTACACAGCCAAGGAAAACAGGGGGTTTTCATGGGGTTAGTAAAGGTTTGCACCAGCGTCATCATGGATAAGTTGGGCATGAATTGACTTTATTTCTTACATTCTTCGCAAACATGAGGAGTGAACGTTAGGTCTCCATCAAAATGTACAATATGCAATTTATAGTAATTAATAATAAATAGTATGTACACAGGATAAGCAATATAACATAGAAATACAATTGTATCAGCGTGAATTAATCAGTCTGATGGCCTGGTGGAAGAAGCTGTCCCAGAGCCTGTTGGTCCTGGTTTTATGCTGCGGTACCATTTCCCGGATGGCAGCAGCTGGAACAGTTTGTCGTTGGGGTGACTCAGGTCCCCAATGATCCTACAGGCCCTTTTTACACACCTGTCCTTGTAGATGTCCTGAATCATGTGAAGTTCACAACCACAGATACACTGGGCTGTCCGCACCACTCTCTGCAGAGTCCTGCGATTGAGGGAAGTACAGTTTCCATACCAGGCAGTGATGCAGCCAGTCAGGATGCTCTCAGTTGTGCCCCTGTAGAAAGTTCTTAGGATTTGGGGGCCCATACCAAACTTCCTTAACCGTCTGAGGTGAAAGAGGCGCTGTTGTGCTTTTTTCACCACACAGCCGGTATGTACAGACCACGTGAGATCCTCGGTGATGTTTATTCCAAGGAAATTAAAGCTGTTCACTCTCTTAACCCCAGATCCATTGAAGTCAATAGGGGTTAGCCTGTCTTCATTCCTCCTGTAGTCCACAACCTGCTCCTTTGTTTTTGTGACGTAGGATTAGTAAAGGTTTGCACTATCATCATCATGGATAAGGTAGGCATGTGTGATTACCAAAGATGGAATTGATGGCTTTGTTGCAACGTTTACAGATGATATGAAGATAAGTGGAGGGGCAGGTAGTTTTGAGGAAGTAGAGAGGCTACAGAGGGACTTAGACAGATTAGAAGAATGGGCAATGAAATGGCAGATGGAAATCAGTATCAGGAAGTGTATGGGCATTCACTTTGGTAGAAGAAATGAAAGAGTTGACTAATTTCTAAATGGAGAGAAAATGCAAATAACTGAAGGGCAAAGGGACTCGGGAGTCCTTGTACAGGATTCACTAAAGGTTAATTTGCAGGTTAGTCTGTGATGAAGAAGGCAAATACAACCTTAGCATTCATTTCAAGAGGACTAGAATATAAAAGCAAGGATGTAATGTTGAAACTTTATAAATTACTGGTGAGGCCTCACTTAGAGTATTGTGAGAAATTTTGGGCCTCTTATAGAAGAAACATAGAACATAGAAAACCTACAGCACAATACAGGCCCTTTGGCCCACAAAGTTGTGCCGAACATGTCCTTACCTTAGAAATTACCCATAGCCCTCGATTTTTCTAATCTTGGAAAGGATCTGCTGAAGCTGGAGAGAGATCGAAGGAGGCTCATGGAAATGATCCTAGGATTAAATGGCTTGTCATGTGAAGAACGTTTGATGGCTCTAGACCTGTATTCACTAGAATTCAGAAGAATGAAGGGTGGCCTAATTGAAACCTATCAAATTGTGAAAGACGTTGATAGAGTGGATTTGGAGAGGATGTTTCCAATAGAAGAGTGGATTTGGAGAGGATGTTTCCTATGGTGGGAGAATCTAATAGGAGGACACAGCCTCAGAATAGAGGGGCGTCCTTTTAGAATGGAGATGAGGAGGAATTTCTTTAGCCAGAGAGAGGTGAATCTGTGGAATTCTTTCCACAAGCAGCTGTGGAGGTCAAGTCTTTATTTATAAAGGCAGAGGTTGATAGATTCTTGAATGGTCAGGACATGAAAGGATATAGGAAAAAGGCAGGAGATTGGGGCTGAAAGGAAAATTGGATCAGCCATAATGAAATGGGGAGGCAGACTCAATGAGCCAAATGGCCTATCGCCTAATGAAGCAAAGGAGGCTACTTCAGTAAATATATTTAAGGCAAGGTTGGATAAATTTTTGTACAGTAGGGAATTAAGGGATATGGGGAAAAGACAAGTGGGTGGAGATGAGTCCATGGCCAGATCAGCCATGATATTTTTGAATGACGGAGAAGACTCACTGGGTCAGATGGCTTACTCCTGCTCCTATTTCTTATGTTCTTATGTTCTTATATCTTATGGTCTTCTGTTCTAAGATGGCACCATGGTCATCACAGACAAGGAGGGCGTACGGGATCAGTGGCACCACGGTCATCACGGACAAGGAGGGCGTGCGGGATCAGTGGCACCATGGTCATCACGGACAAGGAGAGCATGCGGGATCAGTGGCACCATGGTCATCACGGACAAGGAGGGCGTGCGGGATCAGTGGCACCATGGTCATCACGGACAAGGAGGGTGTGCGGGATCAGTGGCACCATGGTCATCACGGACAAGGGGGTTGATGAAGGCTCATTTCTGTGTTGAACATTTCTGTAATTCTGTGAGATGGACAAAGCAACGGAAAATGGAACTTGACATTGACAAGTGTGAGGTAGTCCATTTTGAGAAGTCATAGAGGGTGAAGCAAAGAAACAGGGTCTTTGGCCCACTGTGTCTGTGCTGATCATCACACTTATCGATATGAAATCCACCTATCTGCATTTATCCCATATCCCCCCGTGCCCTGCTCATTCAGAACCTGCCCAGCTGCACCGTTCCTTCCTATATCTTCTGGCAGTTCCATTCCAGATATCAACTACTTTGAAAATTTCATCCCTTGGATCCACTTTAAACTCCCTTCCTCTTAAACCTATGTCCTGTAGTTTAGATACTCCAACCATGGGAACAGATACTGTCTTTCCACTCTATCTATGCCTCTCAGAATTTTCTATACCTCTATCATGTCATCTCTCAGTTTTCCTCACTACAGGGAAAACAGACCCACCCTATCCAATCTCTCCCAATAATTCTAGCCCTCAAATTTCAGGCAATGTTATCATGAAACTCTTTCACATCTTCACACAGGGGCAGGTCTCTAAGAAATAAGCACAAACTGCTAGAGGTCTCCAATGAACGTTGATGAACTGAAGGAATGAATGTACTAGCATAAGCAGGGAAGATGGAGGTGGGTGGGGATGTGTTGAAAGAGCATGAATTTGGGGCAGGATTGGGTGGTTAGGAGCTCGAGAGGGGGTTAGCAGGCTTGTCAGTGGTCATTGTCAGTAGAATTGTGCTCTTAGGAAATGACAGCTGGATGCCAAGTCCTGTTCCCAAGACAGGCAAAAATACAGAAGCTATTACCATATATAAACAATAGACTGAAAGATAGAGAGGAAAAAGCGAGACAGACAGAGAGCATTGTGTCACTAACTGATGGCTGCAGTTCTCGCAACAGCAGCTTTGTCCCTGGTTCATTTGTTGCATTGTATGTCCCACCTCATAATGAGCCTGCTTAGAATCTGTTCAATATTAAAATTCTCTACAGCAACAAATAAGAAGGAAGACAAACTGGACTTTTGCAGGATTTGCACAATGTCCGGTGCAAAATTCCTCTGGAACTGTGTGTTTTATTTGTTTTTCATTCATAAATCCATGCAATTTATCCAACAGAATGACTAATGATTCCTATATAAACACAACCCAGGAAGCCAGATTGATTCTAGCAAGGAGAATTTCCCTCTAACTAACATTTATTGGAGCCCTGGTCTCCCAGTGCAAACAACCCTAAATTATGGATTTAAAAGGAGTGCTTCATGCTGCTGTAGATTGGCCACATCTTCAGCCAATTAACATTCCTTTAAGGGTTTACAGCCACCGCAGGCTCAGCTTCAACAACACCTCATAAAAAATGCAGACATCAATTCAGGCAAACCATTACTGTCATTATAATCGCATTAAAGCAACATGTCCAGCAGTTACTGTGCTGCTTTAAGACAAAACAGATGAAATGTGCACATATCCTCCAGTCCCTCTGCACCTCCCCTCACTCCAAATACATTGCCTTGCTGCAGTACTTTCTCAACAAACTGACTTGTTATCTCTGATGTTCTGCTGCAGAAATTTAGAATGCCAATACCTGGCTTTCCAACGCTCTCCAAACTCTTATCTCAAAGCTGGGGCCCCGATCGCCATTGAAAAAGAAGGGAAGTCCTGTTGAAACAGATTTAATAATGTGTGTGGGTCATAGGTCAAGGCCTAATAGCTAACATCTTTACTTTGTCAGTGCCTCTGAACTATTTGCAGAAAGGAGAATGATTGGAGATGTTGGAGCAGGCAAACTCAGCTTTGCTGCGTAAGCAAGTTCCAATGGCAGATGGACATCAGAAATCCTGATAATACTGTCATAGACAGTACTACAGCACAGAAACAGGCCCCTTGGCCTATCTAGTCTAGGCTGATCCATTTTTTGCCTAATCCCATCTACCCAGACCCAGATAATAGCCCTACATACCCTTAACATTCATACAGCTATCTAAACTTCCCTTAAATGTTGCAATTGAGCCTAAATCCACTGGTAGCTTGCTGTACATTCTCACCACCCACTGAGTGAAGAAGCTCCCCTCAGGTTCCCCTTGAATATTTCAACTTTCACCCCAAACCTAGTCTCACCAAACAGGAGGGAGAAATGCCTACAACGCAAAATGCTGGAGGAACTCAGCAGGCCAGGCAGCATCTATGGAAAAGAGTACAGTTGACATTTCGGGCAGAGACCCTTCAGCATGCCTGTTTGCATTTATCCCTGATAATTTTGTAAACCTCTATCAAATCTCATCTCAATCTCCTACACTGCAGGAAATAAAGTCTTAACTTATTCAATATTTCCCTACAATTTTATTCTAAAAACAGTCTAAACACAGAGAGTATTTTATGCCTATGAATTTCTGGCTCAGTGTTACTCTGTTTCAACACAGAGCCCTTTCCTCACCAAACAGGATATCTATCATGCTCTGTAATAACAACAAATAAAGTCAGGTGTTGCAACACCACATCTATGCCAACCATTAAACAAATCCTGTTTACCCATCACACAGTAGTCATAGTCATACTTTATTGATCCCGAGGGAAATTGATTTTCGTTACAGTTGCCCCAACCAAGAATAGAGTGTAAATAGTACTGAACTTGTTTGCCTGTATTACTATTACACTGTACTAAACTTCTTTACTTGTACTAATCCTGTTTACCTCTATTATCATTAAACTCTACTGAACCTGTTTACCTATATTACCATCACATTATACTGACCCTGTTTGCCTGCATTATCATTAACTGTACTGACCGTTTACCAGTATAATCATTAACTGTACTGACCCTGTTTACCTGTATTATCACTGCACTGTACTGACCCTGTTTACCTGTATTATCATTAACTGTACTGCCCCCGTTTACCTGTATAATCATTAACTGTACTGACCCTGTTTACCTGTATTATCATTAACTGTACTGACCCTGTTTACCTGTATTATTACTGCACTGTACTGACCCTGTTTACCTGTATTATCATTAACTGTACTGCCCCCGTTTACCTGTATAATCATTAACTGTACTGACCCTGTTTACCTGTATTATCATTAACTGTACTGACCCTGTTTACCTGTATTGCCATTACATTATACTGACCCTGTTTGCCTGTATTATCATTAACTGTACTGCCCCCGTTTACCTGTATTATCATTAACTGTACTGACCCTGTTTACCTGTATTATCATTAACTGTACTGACCCTGTTTGCCTGTATTATCATTAACTGTACTGACGCCGAAATGCCTGTATTACTCTTACACCATACTGATTCTGTTTACAGTCATTGTCATTACATAATACTGACCCTGTTTACTAGTATTATCGTTGGACTGTACTAATCCTGTTTATCATATTAACATTGCATCTTACTAAACCTGTTTACCTGTGTTACCATTGCAACATATTAAACCAATTTACCTATATTACCATTACACTATACTGACCCTGTTCACTTGTGTTACCATGACACTCTACTAATCCTGTTTACCTGTATTATCATTATATTGTACAAAACTTGTTTAGTTGTATTAACACTATCCCATACTGAACCGGTTTACCTGTATTTCCATTGCTGGGGGTAATGTAGGACAGTGTAGCGGAGCGGGCCGAATCACAAGTTGAGTCTCCCGTAGCTGGGGGCGGAGATTTCAATGACAGGGTGCTCTCGTTTCTGAGGAGCGAGGGGAAGGAGTGGTCGGATTAGGAATGTCTAATTAGTTCCCATCCTCCAGTGAAGAGTGAGAGTTCTGAGCTCGTATCAGCCCTTATCTCTCTCGTGAATAAATGGCCCAGTGCACAGGCAGAGGGTCCTGATCATTGGAAGCTAAGAATATTCTCTACAATAACGCCCACCCCCGAGGGGGAAGAGGAGTATGAGACTTGGGCGGAGCAGACTTCTCAGTTGTTAGATGAGTGGCAGTGGTCTGATGATGTGAAGTGACAGAGATTGGTTGAGAGTTTGAGGGGGCGGGCCGCTGAGATCCGTGAAGTCCTGGTACCCGCTAGCCAACGCTGCCAATTACATGGGAGCACTGGAAAATGTACTTGGCACGCCAGGAAGCCCAATGGAGCTCATGTTGGGGTTTTAGAACACGTGTCAGGAGAAGGGGGAGAAGCTTTCTGCCTACATCTTTCGGCTAGAGAGGCGGCTAAATTGCTCGCGGCGCAGAGGAGTCATTCAGGTGGCTGAGGTGGTCAGCTAAGAGTGGACCAAATAGCAATGGGCACCCGGTCCCTGATTGCTTGGGGTCTCTGACTGTCTCATAAGACGTGCCACCCCGCAACCCACCCCCCCCACTTTGTTGAGCTGATCAGAGAAGTACAGGAGAAGGAGAACGAGTCAGGTCCACAGAAGAGCTCCAGCAACAGGGTACAGTCCTTGGTAGTAGCCCCTTGTGGTGAAGTGACCGCGGCCAGCCCAACCCGGGGCATGGTAAAGGAGATTGTGGCAGAGCTGAGAACTGAGACATCCCAGGTGTTAACAGCGGGTGTGACACCCCTCCCCCCCACCGTATGATGGGACTGATAGCAAGGCAGTCCCCCTAAGGGCATGGACTACGTAGAGGGCTGCAAGTGGCCTGTATTGTCTGTTATAACTGTGGTGAAGAGGGGCACTTCAGGCAGGAGTGTGAGCCCTGAAGTACCTAAGCAGAGAGAGACATCGGGAAACTTAGAGAAGACCCACTGAGGGAATGGCCTGGTGTTTTGGGGGAAACACGTTCCCAGCAATATACTAAGGAACCCTCGAAAGCAAAAGACCCTATTCCTGAAGGCTTAGTGAGGCCAAGCTCCAGTGTATCCCTATGGATAGAGGGTATTTATGCTGAAGCCATACTCGACACAGGGTCGCAGGTCATGTTGGTGTACCATACGATTTACAATCGGTATCTGACGCATTTACCATTGATGCCACTCAGTGCACTAAAGGTCTGGGGTCTCAGTGCTGGTGATTATCCATGCGATGGTTATTTGTCAGTGAAGCTGGAGTTTTTGGAGGCCAACGTGGGATTGACTGAGGACCTTGAAACATTAGTGCTGGTTTGTCCAGACCCCGTTGAGAAGGGCGGCATTTCAATCCTGGTGGGGACCAACACTCCTCCCGTGAGGAGGCTCACAGGGGCCTGCAGGGAGAAAGCTGGAGAGAGCTTTCTGGGAACATCGTTCGTGCACCCAGTGTTTCAAGCTGCTTTTGAGGAAGTGCATGGCTGCATTGGGCTGGATAACGAGTTTAGACGGGGGACTGTGTGGTTCACCCAGTCAAAGCCAATCACGTTACGGCCCAGGGAAGTAGCGAGAGTGATGGGGACCCCCAAATTTTATCGGAATGCCTAAGGGCGAGGCCCTCTTAGTGGGTGGCCATGAGGAGGAGTCAGGATTTCCTGCTGGGGTACTGGTGAGGACCGAACTGCAGAAGCCCTCGGTTGTACAGGCGAGCAGGATGCCAGTGATTGCCGGGAACACTGCGAAGAGGGAGGTCACTTTCAAGTGGGGGATGCCTTGGTCCATCTGTTCCCAGTGACGGTAATGTCTAGCATCCTGGTGAGACAAGCCGGGGAGAAGCCCTCTGTAAAGGGGAGCAAGTTGACCGCTGAGTCATTCAACTTCAGGGACTCCCCGTATCTGCAGGTTGGAAGAGGAGGTTGAAAGAGAAGATGTTGACGCGGGAAGGTGTCTTTTCCACTGATGAGTTTGATGTGGGTTGTTCCGAGAGCACTCGTCACACTATCTGGGTGACCAAGGACACCCCGTTCAGAGAGACTGGCACCTGCAGAGTTGGAAGACTTTCAGCAGCATTTGTGTAAGCTGGGATCATCACCGAGTCCCGAAGCCCCTGTGTGTCCCCAATAGTAGTGGCCAGAAAGAAGAATGGGAAGGTTTGGATGTGTGTGGACGATAGGACTCTGAACAGGCATACTGTCCCCGACCAGTATACGGTCCCAAGGATCAAAGACGTGCTGGCCTGTCTGAGTGGTGCTAAGTAGTTCTGTGTGCTGAACTTGAGGAGTGGATATTACCAGCTCCTCACGAGTGAGGCTGACAAAGAGAAGATGGCATTTATATGTCCACTGGGATTCTTCCTGTTCAAAAGAATGCCCCAGGGCATATCAGGAGCCCTTGCAACCTCCCAGTGGGTCATGGAGAAAACGGTGGGGGATATGAACTTGCTTGAGGTATTGTGTATCTGGATGACCTCATAGTTTTTGGGTCCACCTTGGAAGAACATGATGTGAGGCTACTGAATGTGCTGGGCCACCTGAAAGCTGAAGGGTTAAAACTTTCCCTGGACAAGTGGGCACATAGTCTTATGAGATGGAGTAGCTACGATCCATCTAAGATAGGGGTGGTGACCACCTGGCCAGAGCCCCAGACTATGAGCACTTTGCACTCATTCTTTGGGTTCTGCGGTTAATATCAGAGGTTCGTGAGGGGCCATGTGAGAGTGAGTCACCCTTGAATCAGCTTCTGTGTGGTTACCCTCTCTTGGGGAAGAAAGGGAAGAGGACAAAAGGAGAGGAGGGTAAACAGTATCTGAGCCCTTTGGAGCCTTTTGGACCAAGGTGGAATGCGAAATTTTAAGAAACCTTTCAGTTGCTGAAGGAGATGCTGACACAGGCGCCTGTGCTGGCTTTTGCGGACCCCCAATTGCCATATGTACTGCACACTGATGCTAGCTGAGAGGGCTTAAGGGGTGTCCTCTATCAGGATCAGGGCACCGGGTTGAGACCTGTTGCGTTTGTCAGCCAGAGTCTGTCACCCTCCAAGAAAGACTATCCCACGCACAAGTAGGTGTTTCTGGTGTTGAAATGGTCTGTGGTGGATAAGCTGAGTGACTACCTCTATGGTGTCAAGTTTGAGGTGAGGATGGGCAACAATCCCCTAACCTATATCCTGACCTCGGTGAAATCGGATGCCACAGGCCATCGGTCGTTGGCGGTGTTGTCTGCCTATGATTTCAGCCTGAAGTACCGGCTGGGAAGCAGAAACATTGATGCTGATGCTTTGTCCTGACAGGCGCATGAGGGACTGGTCAGAGACGAAGAGTGGGAGAGTGTTCCTGCCGCAGGGGTGAAAGCCATGTGCCAGTTTGCCATCGTGGTGAGGGCAGACGGAAAGCAAGGGCAGGATCCAGCGGAAGATCAACTAGCAGCTTCTGATGACGCCATTCCACAAGTTGACTGTAACCTGACGGCTCTGTAGACAAACCAGTTACCAGAATTGAGTTCTGAGAAAGTGGCAGCTGCTCAGGGAAATGACCCGGGTATCGGTATCATTTGGTCAGTGGTCGAAAAGGGAGACGTTGCTCAGGCAGAGAAGACAAAACATGCGACGGTGCCTCCATTACTGAGAGAATGGCCCAGGTTGGAGTTGAGGAACCAGATCCTACACCAGGTCACATCACGTCCAGACTGACCTCGGCATTCTTAGCTGGTTCTGCCTGAGAAGTATCGGAGGGTTGTGTTGAAGTCACTTCATGATAATTCTGGACATCTGGGGGATGAAAAGACCAATAGATTGCTCAGAGGCTGGTTCGACTGGCACCGACTGAAGCCGGAGGTCGAAGAATCGAAGAATACTACAAGTCGTGCATTCGAAGCATACGGTGGAAGACGCTGCCTACACGGGCAGCTCCCTTGTCCCACTTGCAGAGTGTGGGGCCCCTGGACCTGGTGTATATGGATTTCCAATCAATAGAGCCAGATGCCAACAGCATGGCGAATGTCTTAGTCATCACGGATCACGACACCAGATATGCGCAGGCTTTTCCTATCAAGGACCAGAGGGCGTCCACGTTGGCCAAAGTGTTATGAGAGAAGTACTTCATTTATTATGGCCTCCCCAGGTAGGTACATAGTGATCAGGGACAGGATTTCGAGAGTGGGCTCATCCATGAGTTACTGAGCATGCTTGGAGTCAAGAAGTTGAGGACTACTCCCTATCATCCACAGGGTGATCCTCAGCCTGAGAGGTTTAATCGGACCCTACTAGACATGCTCGGAACAATGGAGGTCAGCAAGAAGAGCAGGTGAAGTTAACATACTGGGCATCTGGTTCACTGTTACAACTGCAACTAAAATGAAGCTACTGGGTACTCGCCATATTATCCGATGTTTGGGCGTGAGGTGAGGTTGCCCATTGACCTTTGTTTTGGGACTAATGAGGGCAACCTACCACCAAAGAATTATCTGAAGTATGTGTCTGATATGAGAAGGGAGCTGAAAAAGGCTTATGAATAATCCGGGGTCGCGGCTGCCAAGCAGAATCAAGGAAATAAGGGGTCCCAGCTCATGCCGGGAAACTGAGTCCTCATAAGGAATTTGGAGCTACCTGGGAAGCATAAGATAGCTGATCGCTGGGCAGCTACGCCCTGTGTGGTGGAGAGTCAGATGCCAAATGTACCGGTTTTCCAGGTAAAACCAAAGGATGGGAATGGGCCTGTCAAGGTTCTCCATCAGAACCACCTGCTGCCTCTGGGACGAGAGGTGATGGTTGACTCAGAGCCCGACTTGGAACCAACACTTAGTAAGAGGACTCTGCGGCAACGCAGGACAGCTGAAGGACCAACAGCAGGAGAGATTAGGCCGGCCCCCGCCCCTGAGTGGGATACTGATTCAGAGGACGACGAAATGGGGATGTGGTATATGTTACCTTTTGCTAACTCCCCACTGACTGAGTAAGAGACTCCCAATCCTTCTCACGCTAAGCCAGGTGAAATCGGGGAAGGGGGCTATCTGTGGACAGCCTGGGTTTCAGCGGGATTCTAAAAGGGATGAAGCGGGCTGAGTCAAGGGACTGAGGGGTCTGAGTTGCAGGTGGGCACAAGCGATAGGCCGGGGGAGGCCTCACCAGATTAGACCAGAAGTATCCCCAGTAGTGTCGGAACATGTAGATGAGGGGAAACGGAGGTCTCAAAGAATTAGGCTGACCTATGTAGCACCGGGGGAACAGAGTGAGGCCCCTACCATTGTGGGGAGCTGTGTCACAGCCTCTCACACCTGGGTTGGATTTTGTGCTTTGCAGGAAGGGCTGGCAAATTATCTCAAAGTCATGAGGAAATGACTAAATTTGGTGGGGGGCAGAGTGTAACGCCCTGGGAAAGGTTTCATTGCTAATGTAATGGTTTCTCTGTAATAGCAGTGCTTGGGTTAGAGATAACAGGGGCTTTGGAATGTGTGCTGTCCAATGAGGGGAGTCTTTTTCCTTTCTTGTGTGCCTGAGAGTAAAGTATTCACAGTCTTTGCTCAGCCAGAGATTAAGAGAGAAAAACGCTAGAGGGAGAGGTCGTAGACCACAGGACGGAGTGGACTTGAAGTGAGGTCCAGGAGTCGAGGACACCTAGAGGAAATTGAGGGAGGACTAAAGGACGGGAAACTGTGAACTCTAACATGCACATTAGACTCTTTCATTATAATGGGTCATTTTTGTTTTTCTTTACTAACCCTATAGTCAAATTAAGAATTATACGAACATAGAAACATGGTAAACATACAGCACAATACAGTCCCTTCGGCCTACAAAGTTGTGTCAAACATGTCCCTACCTTAGAAATTACCTAGGGTTACCCATAGCTCTCTAATTTTCTCAGCTCCATGTACCTGCCCAGGAGTCTCTTAAAAGACCCTATCGTATCCGCCTCCACCACTGTTGCCGGCAGCCCATTCCACGCACTCACCACTCTCTGCGTAAAAAACTTACCCCTGACATCTCCTCTGTACCTGCTTCCAAGCACCTTAAAACTATGACCTCTTGTGTTAGCCATTTCAGCCCTGGGAAAAATCCTCTGACTATCCACACGATCAATGCCTCTCATCATCTTATACACCTCTATCAGGTCACCTCTCATCCTCCTTCGCTTCAAGGAGAAAAGGCCAAGTTCACTCAAACTATTCTCATAAGGCATGCTTCCTAATCCAGGCAAAATCCTTGTAAATCTCCTCTGCAACCTTTCTATGTTTTTCACATCATTCCCATAGTGAGGTGACCAGAGCTGAGCACAGTACTCCAAGTGGGGTCTGACAAGGTCCTATATAGCTGGAATATTACCTCTCGGCTCTTAAACTCAATCCCACGATTGATGAAGGCCAATGCACCGTATGCCTTCTTAACCACAGAGTTAACCTACGTAGCAGCTTTGACTCGGACCCCAAGATCTCTCTGATCCTCCACACTGCCAAGAATTATAAAGCAAAATTGTTTAATTGTATATGGAGTGTTGTCTGATATTTCGTGGAACTGATTTGTAACAGGGTAACACATCACGCAACATCCACAGAAACGAGATTTCACACGTCTGGCAGAGACTGTCTTCCCTAGACTAACACCGCCGCCCAAACCTAAGGGTTACACCTGTATTACCATCGCATGTACTTAACTTGTTAACCTGTATACCATCGCACTGAACTAAATTTGTTCACTTGTATTACCATTATACTGTACTCAAATTGTTTACCTGTATTACTAATGCACAGTACTGAACATGTTTACCTGTATTATCCTTACGTTGTACTATCTCTGTATTAGCACTACACTGTACTAAAACTGTTCACCTGGATTACTAGTGCACTGTGCTAATCCTGTTTACCGTGTCATCGTTGCACTTCTGTAATCTTTTCTACCTGTAATATCATTACTGTGCTAATCCTGTATCTCTGTATTACCATTACATTAACCTTACCTATATTGCAATTACACAGTTGTAAACCAGTTTACCTGTACAGTATTATCATTATACTCTACTGAATCTGTTTACCTGGATTACCATGACACTCCATGAAACCTGTTTACCTGTATTACCATTACACTATACTAGAGCTGTTTACTTGTATTAACATTGCACTGCACTGACCCTGTCTACCTATATTACCATGACACTGTACGAAACCTGTTTATCTTTATTAGCACTACACTGTATAGTTTATCTATATTCCCATTACACTGTACTGACCCTGTTTACCTGAATTACCATTACACTGCACTGACCCTGTTTACCTGAATTACCATTACACTACACTGACCCTGTTTACCTGAATTACCATTACACTGCACTGACCCTGTTTACCTGAATTACCATTACACTGCACTGACCCTGTTTACCTGAATTACCATTATACTGCACTGACCCTGTTTACCTGAATTACCATTACACTGCACTGACCCTGTTTACCTGAATTACCATTACACTACACTGACCCTGTTTACCTGAATTACCATTTCACCGCACTGACCCTGTTTACCTGAATTACCATTACACTACACTGACCCTGTTTACCTGAATTACCATTACACTGCACTGACCCTGTTTACCTGAATTACCATTACACTGCACTGACCCTGTTTACCTGAATTACCATTACACTACACTGACCCTGTTTATCTGAATTACCATTACACTACACTGCACTGACCCTCTTTACCTGAATTACCATTAAACTGAACTGACCCTGTTTACCTGTATCACCACTACACTACACTGGACCTGTTTACCTGTATTACCATTGCATTGTACTAAACCTGTTTACCTGTGTCATCATTGCACTGTAGTAAGTACAGATGGGATGTCAGAAGTAAATTTTTTCCGCAGAGAGTTGTGAGTGTATGGATGGGCTGCTGGTGACAGTGGTGGAGGCAGATACAATAGGTACTTTTAAGAGACTCCTGGATAGGTACATGGAGCTTAGAAAAATAGAGGGCTATGTGTAACCCTAGCAAATTCCCGCAGTAAGTATATGTTCGGCACAGCATTGTGGGTTGAAGGGCATGTATTGTATTGCAGATTTTGTATGCTTCTATGTAAATCAGTTTATCTGTATTACCAGTACACTGTACACACCACATTTACCTGCATTACCATTAGACTGTACTGACACTGTTCATCTCTATTACGATTACACTGTACCAGAAAACTGTTTGCTGGTGTTATCATTGTACTGCACTAATCTTTTTTACCTGTGTGATTTTTGCACTTTGCTAATACTGTTTACCTGTACTGTTACACTGTGCTGAACCTGTTTACCTGTATTACATCACACTGTACTAGTCCTTTTTACCTGTATTACCATTACACTGCACTGACCCTGTTTACCTGAATTACCATTATACCGCACTGACCCTGTTTACCTGAATTACCATTATACCGCACTGACCCTGTTTACCTGAATTACCATTACACTGCACTGACCCTGTTTAGCTGTATTACCACTACGCTGTTTTGCATCCATTCCTCAATGACTGGCGTCCTGTCACACTCACCTCAATAATAAGCAAATGCTTTGACAGGCAGGTCAAGGATTACATCTGCAGCAGGTTACCACCCACACTGGACCCCCTACAATTCACAACTGATCGATAGATGACGCAATAGCCACTGATCTACATACCTTCCTCACACATGTGGAGAAGAAGGATGCTTCTGTGAGAATGCTGTCCTTGGATTCAACACCATAGTTCCATCCAGGCTCGACAAGAAGCTCACTGACCTCGGCCTTGACCCTGCCTTGTGCAGCTGGATCCTGGACTTCCTGTCAGATCGCCAGCAGGTTGTAAAAGTGGGCTCCCTTACCTCCAATCCTCTGACTCTCAATACAGGAACCTCCAATAAAGGAGTCCCCTCCTTTACTCTCTATATACCCAAGACTGTATCGCCACCCACAGGTCCAATCTGCTAATTAAATTTGCTGATGACACTACATTGATTAGTCTTATCTCAAACAATAATGAGGTGGCCTACAGGGAAGAAGACATCTATCTGACACAGTGGTGTCAAGAAAACAACCTCTCCCTCAATGTCACAAAAACAAAGGAGCTGGTTGTGGATTACAGGAGGAATGGAGACGAGCTAACCCCTATTGACATCAATGGATTTGGGGTTGTGAAGGTAAACAGCTTCATGTTCCTCGGCATCCACATCACCGAGGACCTCACGCGGTCTGTACACACCAGCTGTATAGTGAAAGAGGCACAATAGAGCCTCTTTCACCTCAGACGGTTAAGGAAGTTTGGTATGGGCCCCCAAATCCTAAGAACTTCCTACAGGGGCACAATTGAGAGCATCCTGACTGGCTGCAACACTGCCTGGTATGGGAACTGTACCTCCCTTAATCGTAGGACTCTGCAGAGAATGGTGTGGACAGCCCAGCGCATCTGTAGTTGTGAACTTCCCATGATTCAGGACATTTACAAAGACAGGTGTGTAGAAAGGGCCCGTAGGACCATTGGGGACCCAAGCCATCCCAACCACAATCTATTCCAGCTGCTACCATCCGGGAAATGGCGCCACAGCCTAAAAGCCAGGACCAATAGGCTCCGGGACAGCTTCTTCCACCAGGCCATCAGACTGATGAACTCACACTGATTTGAGTGTATTCTATATTACATAGACTGTTCTATTTATTATAAATTAATAAAAATTACTATGATTGCACATTGCACATTCAGATGGAGACGTAAGGTAAAGATTTTTACTCCTCATGTATGTTAAGAGTGTAAGAAATAAAGTCAATTCAATTCAACTCAATTCAATTCAATTTACTTGTATTACCATGACATTGTACTAAATCTATTAACCGTTTTACCATTGCACTGTACTAAACTTGTTTACCTATAGTATCATTATACTGTACTAATCCCATTTACCTGTATTTCCATTAAACTGTACTCAACTTGTTTAGTTGTACTACCATTACACCCTACTGACCCTGTTTACTGATGTTAACATTACACTATACTAATTCTGTTTATCTTGCTACCATTACATCATACTACACCTGATTACCTGTGTTACCATTACATTATACTAAACCCATTTACCTGTATTACAATGCACTGTACTGTCTGTGTTCACCTGTATTACCATTATACTGTACTGACCCTGTTTACCTGAATTACCATTGACCTTTACTGAACCTGTTTACATGTATTATCATTGCCCTATATTGAACTTGTTTACCTGTTTTACCATTGCCCTATACTGAACCTGTTTACCTGTATTATCATTACCCTATAGTGAACCTGTTTACCTGTATTGCCATTGCCTTACACTGAACCTGTTTACCTGTTTTACCATTGCCCTATAGTGAACCTGTTTACCTGTTTTACCATTGCCCTATACCGAATCTGTTTACCTGCATTATCATTGCCCTATAGTGAACCTGTTTACCTCTATTATCATTACCCTATAGTGAACCTGTTTACCTGTTTTACCATTGTCCTATACTAATACTGTTTACCTGTATTATCATTGCCCTATACTGAACCTGTTACCTGTATTATCATTGCCCTATAGTGAACCTGTTTACCTGTATTGCCATTGCCCTCTATTGAACCTGTTTACCTGCATTATCATTGCTCTATACTGAACCTGTTTACCTCCTTACTTTCTCAATAAGCCTTGCATGGGGTACCTTATCAAATGCCTTGCTGAAATCCATATACACTACATCTACTGCTCTACCCTCATCAATGTGTTTAGTCACATCCTCAGAAA
Organism: Mobula hypostoma; assembly: GCF_963921235.1. Lineage (NCBI taxonomy): Eukaryota > Metazoa > Chordata > Chondrichthyes > Myliobatiformes > Myliobatidae > Mobula > Mobula hypostoma. The sequence goes on along the minus strand of NC_086103.1, from coordinate 18,062,575 downwards.
CTCCTCCTATGGGTCTTCATTCTTTGGAGTGTAGAAGGTTGAAGGGGGACTTGATAGAGGTATTTAAAATTATGAGGGGGATAGATAGAGTTGCCGTGGATAGGCTTTTTCCATTGAGAGTGGGGGAGATTCAAACAAGAGGACATGAGTTGAGAGTTAAAGGGCAAAAGTTTAGGGGTAACATGAATGGGAACTTCTTTACTCAGAGAGTGTTAGCTGTGTGGAACGAGCTTCCAGCAGAAGTGGTTGAGGCAGGTTCGATATTGTCATTTAAAGTTAAATTGGATAGATATATGGACAGGAAAGGAATAGAGGGTTGTGGGCTGAGTGCAGGTCGGTGGGACTAGGTGAGAGTAAGAGTTCGGCATTGACTAGAAGGGACAAGATGGCCTGTTTCCGTGCTGTAATTGTTATATGGTTATATGTTAACCCTTTCAGTCCTGGAATCATTCTCATGAACCTCCTCTGAACTCTCTCCAATGACAACACATCCTTTCTGAGATATGGGGCCCAAAACTGTTGACAATACTCCAAGTGCAGCCTGATTAGTGTCTTATAAAGCCTCACCATTATCTCCTTACTCTTATATTCTATTCCCCTTGAAATAAATGCCAACATTGCATTGGCCTTCTTTATCACAGACTCAACCTGTAAATTAACCTTGTAGTTTTGCATGAGGACTCCCAAGTGTCCCAACCTTGGAGTCTTGCACAAGGACTCCCTATTTAGATAATAGTTTGCACTATTGTTCCTTCTACCAAAATGCATTATCTTACATTTCCCAACGCTGTATTCCATCTGCCACCCAGTTTTTTGCCCATTCTTCCAATTTGTCCAAGTCCTGCCGCAATCACATTGCTTCCTCAGCACTACCTACCCCTCCACTTATCTTCATATTATCTTCAAACTAGGGTCTTTTAAGAGACTCCTGGACAGGTACATGGAGCTTAGAAAAACAGAGTGCTATGAGTAACCCGAGATAATTTCTAAAGTAAGTACGTGTTCGGCACAGCATTGTGGGCTGAAGGGCCTGTATTGTGCTGTAGGTTTGCTATGTTTCTAAGTTTCTATGTTTTGCCACAAAGCTATCAATTCCATTAGCCAAATCATTGACAAGCAATATGCAAAGTAGCGGTCCCAACACTGAATCGTGAGGAAGACCACTAGTCACTGGCAGTCAACCCGAAAAAGCCACCTTTATTCCCCACTCTCTGCTTCCTGCCTGTCAGACATTCTTCTATTCAGGCCAGTAGCTTTCATATAATGCCATAAGGTTCATTCTTGTTAAGCAGCTTCATGCGTGGCATCTTATCAAGTCTGGGTCAGTATGATTTGGGGAAAAATCAAACAGGAACATTGGCATGTTCCATTTAAAAGAACCTCAATATGAGTGAATGCTGTGTAAGCACTGCCCATGAACAGTTATCAACATAGATATATAGACATTTCATCCAGTCCTAGTGACTTATCCAACTTGATGCTTTCCTAAAGCTCCAGCACATCCTCTTCCTTAATATCTACATGCTCAAGCTTTTCAGATTTTGACCACAACTCTTTGACCATTACCATAGCCTTGAAGAGAGATAGGAGCAAACGGTATAGGAAAGTATGTAATTGGGGCAGAATAAATATATTTATTGAGGTATAAATAAATATATTTATTTACTGCTTCATTGGGCAGAAAATTCCACAGATTCACCACTCTTTGGGAAAAACAGTTCCTTCTCATCTCTGTACTAAATTTTCTCCCCTGAATCTTGAGGCTATGTCTCCCAGTTCTAGTCTCACCTACCAGTGGAAACAACTTTCCTGCTTCTATCTGATCTATCCCTTTCATAATTTTTGGGTTTCTATAAGATCTCCTCTCATTCTTCTGAATTCCAGTGAGTACGGTCCCAGGCGACTCAATCTCTCCTCATAGTCTAACCCCCTCATCTCTGGAATCAGCCTGGTGAACCTCCTCTGCACTGCCTCCAAAGCCAGTATATCCTTCCTCAAGTAAGGAGACCAGAACTGCACACAGTACTCCAGGTGCAGCCTCACCAGTACTTTGTACAGTTGCAGCATAACCTCCCTGCTCTTAAATTCAATCCCTCTCGCAATGAATGCCAACATTCCATTTGCCTTCTTGATAGCCCGTTGCACCTGCAAACCAACCTTTTGCGATTCAAGAACAAGCACTCCCAAGTCCCTCTGCACAGCAGCATGCTGCAATTTTTTACCATTTAAATAATAATCTGCTCTTTCAGTTTTCATTCCAGGGTGGATGACCTCACATTTACCAACATTGTATTCCATCTGCCAGACCCCTTGGCCACTCTCTTAACCCATCTATGTCTCTCTGCAGACTCTCCATATCCTCAGCACAATTAGCTTTTCCACTCAATTTAGTACCATCATCCCCTCTTCTAGATCGTCAAGGACTATGGGGAGAAGGTAGGAGAATGGGGTTGAGCGGGATAATACATGGCTATATTCATTTATGGTTGAATGATATTTAAACTAGAATTTGAAATCTGTCATTATCGAATGGCAGAGCAGACTCAATGGGCTGAACTGTCTAACTCTGCTCTCATGTCTTATGGTTTAATATGACTTCTTTTCTACCATATCAGTCAGTGCAGCCATTTTCAGGGAGCTATGGACTAACCAGGGTTTTATAAAACTGCAACATTACCTCACAGCTCTTGAACTCAATCCCCTGACTGATAAAGGCTAATGCAATCATACAACATCCTAACCACCTTATCAACTTGCACAGCAACTTTGAGGGATTTGTGGATGTGTAGTGAGGCCAGAACAGGGGGATTACACAGGTTAATAAATTGCTAAGGAGTTGGTGTAGGAGGTCATTGGGCTCTCTTCCAGGGAAAGTGAGACCTGTACAGAAGGGATGGTTTGCACCTGAACTGGAGGGGAACTAATATCCTAGCAGGAAGGTTTGTTAATAGTGGGGTTTAAACTGGAGTTGCAGGGAGATGGGAACCAGATTGCCAGAACAGTTAGTAGAGAGGTTGTGGAGGCAAATGTTGTTGAGACCTTAGTCAAGGTCAGGAATCAAAAGGTTGAGCATGGTGCGACTAGTGTCCTGAGCTGCATATATTTCAATGCAAGAAGTATTGTAGGAAAGGTGGTTGAGCTCAGGGCTTGGATCTACACCTGGAATTGTGACATTGTAGCCATTAGTGAAACTTGGTTGCAGGAGGGGCAGGCCTGGCAGCTCAGTGTTCCAGGGTTTCACTGTTTTAGATGTGAGAGAGCGGGAGGGATTAAAGGAGGAGGGCTGACTTTACTCGTCAGGGAAAATCTCACGGTAGTGACATCTGGACCGACTGGAGAACTCTACTAGTGTGGCGTTATGGGTGGGAACAGAGAAATCAGAAAGGTGTGACCACACCAATGGGGCTATATTACAGACCACCAAACAGTCCTTGGGATTTAGAGGAACAAATTTGTAAAGAGATCGCACACTGTTATGAGAAAATAAGGTTGTAATAGTAGGAAATTTTAATTTTCCACATATTGACTGGGAATGCCATACTGTAAAAAGACTAGATGGAATAGAGTTTGTCAAATGTGTTCAGGAAAGTTACCTTCATCAGTACATATAAGGCCCAATGAGAGAGCATACGATACTGGATCTGCTATTAGGGAATGAGACAGGGCAGGTGACAGAAGCTTGTGTTGGGGAACACTTTGCATCCAGTGACCACAATGGCATTAGTTTCAAAGTAAATATGCAAAGAGATAGCTCTGGACAACAGGTTGAGATTCTAAATTGGGAAAATGTCTATTTTGATGGTACCAGAAATGATCTGGCAAGTGTGGATTGGGAAAGGCTGGTTGCTCGCAAAAGCGTACTTGGAAAGTGGGAGACCCTCAAAAAAGAAAATTTGAAAGTGTAAAGCAGATGTATTTAAAACATCCTTAGCAACAGAAGAGGTACCAGAGGATTGGAGTATAGCCAATGTTGTTCTGCTGCTGTTTAAAACTGAAACCAGGAAATTATAGGCCGGTGAGTCTGACATCAGTTGTGAGAAAGTTATTGGAAGATATTTTAAGGGAGCAGTTATATGAGTATTTGGATAGACAGGGATTGATTAAGGATAGTCAGCATGGCTTCGTGCATGATAGGCTATGTCTAATCAATCTTATAGAGTCTTTCGAGGAAGGCAAAGCGGTGGATGTTGTCCAGCTGCTCAGGATGCTCTCAATATAACCTCTGTAGAATGTGGTGAGGATGGGGGGTGGGAGACGGACTTTTCTCAGCCTTCGCAGAAAGTAGAGATGCTGCTGGGCTTTCTTTGCTATGGAGCTGGTGTTGAGGGACCAGGTGAGATCCTCCGCCAGGTGAACACCAAGAAATTTGGTGCTCTTCACAATCTCTGTGGAGGAGTCGTCGATGTTCAGCGGAGAGTGGTCGCTCCGTGTCCTCCTGAAGTCAACAACCATCTCTTTTGTTTTGTTCACATTCAGAGACAGGTTGTTGGCTCTGCACCAGTCCATTTACCGCTGCACCTCCTCTCTGTATGCTGACTCATCGATCTTGCTGATGAGACCCACCACAGTCATGTCATCGGCGAACTTGATGATGTGGTTCGAGCTGTGTGTTGCAGCACAGTCGTGGGTCAGCAGAGTGAACAGCAGTGGACTGAGCACACAGCCCTGGGGGGCCCCCGTGCTCAGTGTGATGGTGTTGGAGATGCTGCTTCCAATCTGGACTGACTGAGGTTTCCCAGTCAGGGAGTCTAGGATCCAGTTGCAGAGGGAGGTGCTCAGGCCCAGTAGGCTCAGCTTTCCAATCACCTTCTGAGGAATGATACGAATCTAAGTGGAGGGACAGGGAGTGTTTAGGAAGTGGATAGGCTACAGAAGGACTTAGACAGATTAGGAGAATGGGCAAATAAGTGGCAAATGGAATAGTGTCGGGAAGGGTATAGTCATGCAATTTGGTCGAAGAAATAAAAGAGTAGACTATTTCCTAAATGAAGAGAAAATTGAAAAATGTGATGTGCCAAGGAACTTGGGAGTCCTCATGTAGGATTCTCTAAAGGTTAATTTGCAGGTTGAGTTGGTGGTGAGGAAGGCAAATGCAATGTTAGCACTCATTTCAAAAGGACTAGAATATAAAAGCAAGGATGGAATGTTGAGGCTTTATAAAGATCTGGTGAGGCCTCGCTTGGAGTATTATGAACAGTTTTGGACCCCTTATCTAAGAAAGGATGTGCTGACTTTGGAAAGGGTTCAAAGGAGGTTCATGAAAATGATTCCGGGATTGAAAGGCTTGTCATATGAGGTCCTGCACCTCTACTCTCTGGAATTCAGAAGAAAGAGTGGTGACTGAATTGGAACTATCTAATGTTGAAAGACCTTAATAGAGTAGATGTAGAGAGGATGTTTCCTGTGATGGGGGATTCTAAGATCAGAGTTTCAAAACAGAGGGGTGTCCTTTTACTACAGAGATGAGGAAGAATGTCTTCAGCTAGAGAGTAGTGAATCTGTGAAACTCATCGCACAAGCAGCTGTGAAGGCCAAGTCATTGTTTATATTGAAGGTAGAGGTTGATAGATTCTGGATTAGACCACAAGACCATTAAAGTATAGCACAGAAATAGACCCTTTGGTCCATCTAGTTCATGTCAAAACCATTTAAACTACCTACTCCCATCAACCTGCACTGGGGCCATAGTCCTCCATATCCCTACAATCCATGTACCTATCTAAACTTTGCTTAAGTGTTCAAATTGAGCTCGCATAGACCACTTGTGCTGGCAGCTCATTCCACACTCTCATGAGTAAAGAAGTTCCCCTTAAACCTCTCTCCTTTTACCCTTAACCAATGACCTCTGGTTGTAGTCCCACCCAACCTTGGTGGATAAAGCCTGTTAGCAATTCCCCTATCTATACCCAACAATTTTGTATACCGCTATCAAATCTCCTCTCAACCTTTTACGTTCTAAAGAATACAGTCCTAACCTATTCAATCTTTCCTTAATACTCAGGTCTTCCAGACCTAGCAATATCCTTTTACATTTTCTCTGCACTCTTTCTACAATGTTTACATTTTTCCTGTCGGTAGGTGACTAAAACTGCACAGTTAGTCAGCGCATGAAAGGATACGGGGAGAAGGCAGGAGACTGGGGCTGAGAGGAAAAACGGATCAGCCATGACGAAATGGTGGAGCAAGACTTGAAGGGCCAATTGTGTAATTCTGCTCCTATGTAAAAAAATAAAGGCCCAAAGTGCTCACAACACTCTAAATGTAGACTGACTAACGCCTTGGAAGGCTTCCACATCCTTCCCAATGAATGCAATACTCCAGATGCAGCCTAACTCGAGGTAACTCATGATACTTGAACTGGATGCCTCAACTAGTAAAGGCAACATGCCATGTCAACCTGTCAGAGAGTGATGGACTTAGACCCAAGGTCCCTCAGCACGTCAATGCTGATAAGGGTCTTCCCATTAGTGGCGTGGTGTACTATCTGTTTACATTTTTTCTCCCAAAGTGCAACACTTTACTTTGGGCCAGGTTAAACTTCATCTTCATCTGTATTGGTCTGGCAAACTGACCCCTACCTTGCTGAGGCACAGCACCTCCTCTTATTTACCCCTCGAACAGGACCCCACTAAGAAACACCAGGCCATTGTCTCCCACACTATCACCAACCTTATTTACTCTGGGGATCTCCCAGCCCGTGTCACCAACTTCATAGTTCCCGCAGCCTGCACCTCCCGTTTCTACCTCCTACCCAAAATCTACAAAACTGCTTCTCCAGGTAGACCCATTTTTTCAGCTTGTTCCTGTCCCACTGAATTCATATCTGCATACCTTGACTCTGTTTTATCCCCCCTGTTCAGTCCCTTCCGACCTACATCCATGACACTTCACAAGCTCTTGATCTTTTCAATGATTTCAAGTTCTCTGGCACCCATCGCCTTATTTTCACTATGGATGTCCAGTCCCTGTGCACCTCCATCCCCCACCTGGAAGGCCTCGAAGTTGTCTGCTTCTTTCTGGACACCAGACCCAACCAGTTCCTCCACACCACCACACTCCTCCGCCTAGCGTAACTTGTCCTCACTCTAAATAATGTCTCCTTTGGATCCTCCCACTTCCTTCAAACAAAAGGAGTAGCCATGGGCCCTCACATGGGTCCAAGCTGTGCCTGCCTGTTTGTTGGCTACGTGGAACAGTCTATGTTCCAAGCCTACACTGGTAACCGTCCCACACTTTTCCTATGCTACATCGACGACTGCATAGATGCTGCTTCCTCTACCCGTGCTGAACTCATCGACTTCATCCACTTTGCCTCCAACTTCCACCCTGCCCTCAAATTTACCTGGTCCATTTCCAACACTTCCCTTCCCTTTCTCAATCTCACTGTCTCTATCTCCAGAGACAGCTTATCCACCGATCTCTATTATAAACCCACAAACTCTCACAGCTACCTGGACTGTACTTCTTCCCACCCTGTTACTTCGAAAATGCCATCCCGCTGTCTCAGTTCCTCTGTCTCCACTGCATCTGCTCTCAGGATGAGGCTTTTCATTCTAGAACGAAGGAAATGCCCTCCTTTTTCAAAGAAAGAGGCTTCCCTTCCTCCACCATCAACACTGCCCTCAACTGCATCTCTTCCCATTTCATGCACGTCTACTCTTACCCCATCCTCCTGCCACCCCACCAGGAGTAGGGTTCCTCTTGTCCTCACCAGCCTCCGTATCCAGCAAATAATTCTCTGAAATTTCTGTCACCTCCAACTGGATCCCACCACCAAACACATCTTTCCCTCCCCCCACCACTTTGTGCTTTTCTCTCCCTACGCAAGTCCTTTATTGATTCATCCCTCCCCACTGATCTCCCTCCAGGAACTTATCCTTGCAAGCCGAACAAGTGCGACACCTGCCCCTACACCTCCTCCCTCACTACCATTCAGGGCCCCAAACAGCTCTTCCAAGTGAGGCGACACTTCTCCTGTGAGTCTGTTGGGATCATATACTGTGTTCGGTGCTCCAGGTGTGGCCTCTTGTATATCAGTGAGACCCGACGTAGATTGGGAGACGCCAAACATCTATGCTCCGTCCACCAGTAAAAGTGGGATGTCCCAGTGGCCACCGCATTTTAATTCCACTTCCTGTTCCCAGTCCAGTATGTCCATCCATGGCCTCCTCCACTGTCAGGATAAGGCAAACTTAGGTTGGAGGAACAACACCTCATATTCCCCTTGGGTAGTCTCCAACCTGATGAAATGAGCATCGGTTTCTCAAACTTCCAGCAATGCCTCCTTCCCCCACTTCACCATTCCCCCTTGTCCCTCTCTCATGTCATCTCCTTGTCTGCCCATTTCCTCCCTCCGGTGCTCCCCCCTTTTTTCTTTCTTCCGTGGTCTTCTGTCTCTTTCACCAATCAACTTCCTAGCTCTCTGCTTCATCCTTCACCCTCCAAGTTTCACCTATTGCCATGCATTTCTCTCTCCCCTCCTCCCATCTTTTAAATCTACTCCTCAGCTTTTTTTCTTCCCCCAGTCCTGCTGAAAAGTTCTGGCCCAAAACGTTGACTGTACTTTTTCCACAGATGCTGCCTGGCCTGCTGAGTTCCTCCAGAATTTTGTGTGTGTTGTTCGGATTTCCAGCATCTGCAGATTTTCTCTTGTCAGCTATTTTTCTGTCCATATCTACAACTGATTCATACCCCTCAGTATCCTTTTACCAAAGTGAATGGACAATGAACCCATGTACACTACCTCGCTATCTACCGCACAGAGCGTCATAGGAAGTCATTCCTGCCTGGGGCCATCAAACTTTACAACTCCTCCCTTGGAGTGTCAGAATCCCTGAGCCAATAGGCTGGTCCTGGACTTATTTCCTGGCATAATTTACATATTACTGTTTAACTATTTATGGTTCTATTACCATTTATTATTATGGTGCAACTGTAACAAAAACCAATTTCCCCCGGGATCAATAAAGTATGACTATGACTATGGCTATGACTATTTTTTTCTTTTTTTTGCTCACTTTTTGCACAACTTATTTAATTTATAAATGTATTTCTTATTATTTATAGTTTATTTATGATTATGTATTGCAATGTACTGTTGCCACAAAACAACAAATTTCATGACATGTGCCAGTGATACTAAAACTGATTCTGAGTTCTGACCTAACTCAGCATCCATATCGAACAGCAGAGGTCAGTGTAATGGGTTGGTGTGTATTTGCTGCCATCAGCTGGTGAAGTGGTTAATTCCCCCTGAGTCTCAGACGTCTGTTCTGTAGCTTCAAGCACAGTCGGTACACATCCTGACACAAATTAATCTGTAGGGTTCTAATAGAATAAGCTACCTTGCATCCACGTCATAGACATTTGGACATTTGGACTAATTAATACAATCTCCAGAACAGCCTACATCCCCTCCCCTCAAAGAGTTACTGTGTCTGTCTCAACTACAGTGCTCACTTGTCCCGACCCCATTCACTAGCATTTGTGCCCGAGCTTTCAATGCTTTAGCATGTCATAGAACATAGAACACTACGGCATGGTACAGACCCTTCAGCTCACAATGTTGTTCTAGTTTTCTGCATGAAAATATTCTTGCTTAAGACACAAGAGATTCTGCAGATGCTGGAGGAAAATGTGCAGTCCAGACTTAGTCCAGATGAAGGGTGTCAGTCAGAAACATTGACCGATCACTTCCCTCAGTAGAAGATGCCCGATTGCTGAGGTCCTCCAGCAGTGTATGGGTGTTCCTCTATATTCTTGCTTGACCCTTTTTTCTAACCTCTTACACTGGACACCTCTGTAAAGGGAAAACTTTCATACTATCCAACGTATCAACGCCCTTGATAAATGTTGTGTCCCTGCAGCCTCCTCTGCTCCAAGGAAAACTATCCAGTCAATCTCTATCATTGAAACACTCAAACGCAGGCAACATCTGGGAATCTCATCTGCACCATGTCCATTACAATCCCATCCTTCCGACATGTAACAGCCAGAAATGTACACAATACTCCAGCTGCAGCCTAACCAATGCTTCACCATACCATCCTATGCTCCAGGTAATGAAAGGAAGCCTCCCTTATGCCTTCTTCAGCATCTTAACCTGCTGCCACCTTCACATCAAGGCTCTCCCTATAGTTGTGTATTCATTGTGTATATCCTTCCCTTATTCTTCTGCCTAAAATCTTTCAGCTCATCCTAGATAACATCCAGGCAAATCTCCTCTGCATCCCCTCCTGTACAATCACATCCTTTCTCCAGGGTGGTGGTTAGAACTGATTACAGTACTCCAGTTGTGGTCTGACCAATGCTTTATAAACATACACCATAAATCCTTAGACCCTATGTCCCAGACAATGAAGGCAGCCACCCCCCTATACCATCTTCAGCTTATTATCTACTTGTACTGCTACTTCCAGGAAACTGTCGAGTTGAACAGTTCGCTCCTTCTGTTCCCTCTCTTGTCCAGAAACAATGGCCAATGGAAGAATACATCGAGGAGGCATTGGCCTTGGGGCTTATCCGTCTGTTAACCTCATCAGCAGGGGTGGGCGGGCTTCTTTTCTGTGAGCAAGAAGGATGGCAAGTACATCCCTGCATTGATTATTGGCACCTCAACAGTATCACCATGAAGAACCACTACCTGCTTCCCTTGCTTGCCTCTGCATTTGAACATCTCCAGGGGGCAATCATGTTTTCCAAGATAGATCTGTGCAATGCCTAGAATCTTGTTTGTATCAGTAACAGAGATGAGTGGGAGACAGCTTTTGACACCTTCACTAGCCTACTATGAGTACCTTGTGATGCCCTTTGGTCTGGCCAATACCCCACTATTCATCAGGCCTTAGCCAACGATGGTTCAGGAATGCATTGAATCAATTCATCTGTTTGTATTTGGACAATATTCTCATCTATTCCTGGTTTCACCTGGAACTTGTTCAGGATGTCTGGAGGGTTCTCAAACAGCTCCTCGAAAACAACCTGAATGCCAAACCACAGTAGTGTGAGTTCCATAAGGACTAGGTGTTGTTTTTGGGAAAGATACTTGCTCCGTCCAGTGTTCAAATGGATCTGAGTAAAGTTCAAGCGGCCCAAAACATCTACGGTCAAACAGGTGTAGTGCTTTATGGGAGTTGCAAACTTTTACCGGCATTTCAACCAAACTTTCAGCTCTATTGCAGACCCCATAAATGCACTCACCAAGAAGACCTCTGCAGGATTCCATTGGACAAACAAAGCAGACCAAGCATTCTCGGAGATAGAGCGACGCTTTACCAAAGCTTCAATACTGCAACATCCAGACCCATCCCAGCCATTCAACGTCGAGACGAATGCACTAGATGTTGGCACTGGAGCTGTACTCTCTCAATGCTCTTCTGCAGATAGCTGGCTAACCTTGTGCCTTTCTTTACCACCACTTGACTCCAGCTGATGTCGGGAGCCAAGAACTTCAAGCTGTCAAGGAAGACCTGGAAGAATGGTTATACTGGCTAGAGCAGGCAGAGTATCCTTTATTGTTTGGTCAGATCACAAGAATCTCTCCTACATTCAGGACGCTCGGATCCTCAACTACCGTTAAGCCTGGTGTACTCTCTTCTTCACTCAGTTTAATTTCATCCTTTTCTATCGTCCCAGCAGCAAGAATAACAGGGCCTACGCTCTCTCCTTGCAGTTCAACGGGTCAGAATCAGAATCAGATCAGGTTTACTATCACCAGTATGAGATGTGAAATTTGTTAACTCAGCAGCAGCAGTTCAATGCAATACATAATATAGAGGGGAAAAATAATAATAAGTAAAATTAAAAAATAATAAAAAAAGAAAGAAATCAATTACAGTACACGTATACTGGATAGACTTTTTTAAAATGTGCAAGAACAGAAATACTGTATATTAAAAAGTGAGGTAGTGTCCAAGAGTTCAATTTCCATTTAGGAATCGGATGGCAGAGGGGAAGAAGCTGTTCCTGAATCACTGAGTGTGTGCCTTCAGGCTTCTGTACCTCCTACCTGATGGTAACAGCGAGAAAAGGGCATGCCCTGAGTGCTGGAGGTTCTTAATAATGGACGCTGCCTTTCTCAGACACCGCTCCTTGAAGATGTCCTAGGTACTTTGTAGGCTAGAGCCCAAGATAGAGCTGACTAGATTTACAACCCTCTGCAACTTCTTTTGGTCCTGTGCAGTAGCTCCCAGCCCCACCCCACCCCACCCCACCCCCGCCATACCAGACGCTGATGCAGCCTGTCAGAATGCTGCCAACACACACACATCTATCAACACACATCAAAGTTGCTGGTAAATGCAGCAGGCCAGGCAGCATCTCTTGGAAGAGGTACAGTAGATGTTTCAGGCCGAGACCCTTCGTCAGGACTAACTGAAGGAAGAGCTAGTAAGAGATTTGAAAGTGGGAGGGGGAGGGGGAGATCCAAAATGACAGGAGAAGACAGGAGGGGGAGGGATGGAGCCAAAAGCTGGACGGGTGATTGGCAAAAGGGATATGAGAGGATCATGGGACAGGAGGCCCAGGGAGAAAGAAAAGGGGAAGGGGGGAAGCCCAGAGGATGGGCAAGGGGTATAGTGAGAGGGACAGAGGGAGAAAAAGGAGAGAGAGAAAAAGAATGTGTGTATATAAATAAATAACAGATGGGGTACGAGGGGGAGGTGGGGCATTAGCGGAAGTTTGAGAAGTCGATGTTCATGCCATCAAGTTGGAGGCTACCCAGACGGAATATAAGGTGTTGTTCCTCCAACCTGAGTGTGGCTTCACCTTTACAGTAGAGGAGGCCATGGATAGACATATCAGAATGGGAATGGGACGTAAAATTAAAATGTGTGGCCACTGGGAGATCCCGCTTTCTCTGGTGGACAGAGCGTAGGTGTTCAGCGAAATGATCTCCCAGTCTGCGTCGGGTCTCGCTAATATATAGAGGGGTACATCGGGAGCACCGAACACAGTATATCACCCCAGCCGACTCACAGGTGAAGTGTCACCTCACCTGGAAGGATTGCCTGGGGCCCTGAAAGGTGGTGAGGGAGGAAGTGTAAGGGCATATGTAGCACTTGTTCTGCTTACAAGGATAAGTGCCAGGAGGGAGATCAGTGGGGAAGGATGGGGTGGACGAATGGACAAGGGAGTCGTGTAGGGAGCGATCCCTGAGGAAAGCAGAGAGAGTGGGGGAGAGGAAAGATGTGCTTAGTGGTGGGATCCCACTGGAGGTGGCGAAAGTTACGGAGAATTATATGTTGGACCCGGAGGCTGGTGGGGTGGTAGATGAGGACAAGGGGAAACCTATCCCTAATGGGGTGGCGGGTGGATGGAGTGAGAGCAGATGTGCGTGAAATGGGGGAGGTGTATTTGAGCGCAGAGTTGATGGTGGACGAAGGAAAACCCCTTTCTTTAAAAAAGGAGGACATCTCCTTCGTCCTGGAATGAAACCCTCATCCTGAGAGCAGATGCGGTGGAGATGGAGGAATTGTGATAACGGGATGGCAGTTTTGCAAGAGACAGGGTGAGAAGAGGAATAGTCCAGATAGCTGTGAGAGTCAGTTGGCTTATAGTAGACATCAGTAGATAAGCTGTCTCCAGAGATAAAGACAGAAAGATCTAGAAAGGGGAGGGATGTGTAGGAAATGGATCAGGTAAACTTGAAGGCCTGCCTTTTTGTTGGCTTTGTGGATCCTAGCTATGCCTGCCTTTTTGTTGGCTTTGTGGAACAATCTATGTTCCAAACCTCTTCTGGTATCTGTCCCCAACTTTTCCTTTACTACATCGATTTGCCAATCAACGGTCCAGTTCTTGGCTCCATCCCTCCCCCTCCTGTCTTCTCCTATCATTTTGGATCTCCCCCTCCCCTCCCACTTTCAAATCTCATACTAACTCTTCTTTCAGTTAGTCCTGACGAAGAGTCTCGGCCCGAAATGTCGACTGTACTCTTCCTAGAGATGCTGCCTGGCCTACTGTGTTCACCAGCAACTTTTATGTGTGTTGCTTGAAATTCCACTCCATCTGCAGATTTCCTCGTGTTTACCTTGGTACATCTATAGAAGTTTTTGAGTGTATTTGTTGACATACCAAATCTCTTCAAACTCCTGATGAAGTATAGCCACTGCCTTGCTTTCTTTAAGACTGCACCGATATGTTGGGACCAGGTTAGATCCTCAGAGAGCTTGACACCCAGGAACTTGAAACTGCTCACTCTCTCCACTTCTGATCCCTCCATGAGGATTGGTATGTGTTCCTTCATCTTACCCTTCCTGAAGTCACCAATCAGCTCTTTCGTCTTACTGACGTTGAGTGCCAGGTTGTTGCTATGGCACCACTCCACCAGTTGGCATATCTCACTCCTGTACACCCTCTCGTCACAACCTGAGATTCTACCAACAATGGTTGCATCATCAGCAAATCTATAGTTGGTATTTGAGCTATGCCTAGCCACACAGTCATGTGTATATAGAGAGTAGAGTAGCGGGCTAAGCACACACCCCTGAGGTGCGCTGGTATTGATCATCAGTGAGGAAGAGATGTTAAAATATAGAAACATAGAAAACCTACAGCACAATACAGGCCTTTCGGCCCACAAAGCTATGCCAAACATGTCCTTACCTGAGAAATTACCTAAGGTTACCCATAGCCCTCTATTTTCTGAGCTCCATGTACCTGTCCAGGAATCCCTGAAAAGACCCTATCGTATCCGCCTCCACCACCGTCGCCTGCAGCCTATTTCATACACTCACCACTCCCTGCTTTAAAAATTTACCCCTGATATCTCCTCTGTACATACTTCCAAGCACCTTAAAACTGTGCCCTCTCGTGCTAGCTATTTCAGCCCTGGGGAAAAGCCTTTGACTATCCACACGATCAACGCCTCTCATTATTTTGTACACCTCTCTCAGGTCACCTCTCACCTTCCATCGCTCCAAGGAGAAAAGGCCGAGTTCACTCAACCTATGCTCCCCAATCCAGGCAACATCCTTGTAAATCTCCTCTGCACCCTTTCTATAGTTTCCACATCCTTCCTGTAGTGAGGCGACCAGAATTGAGCACAGTACTCCAAGTGGGGTCTGACCAGGGTCCTATATAGCTGCAACATTACCTCTCGGCTCCTAAATTCAATCTCACGATTGATGAAGGCCGATGCACCGTATGCCGCCTTAACCACAGAGTCAACCTGTGCAGTAGCTTTGAGTGTCCGATGGACTTGGACCCCAAGATCACTCTGATCCTCCACACTGCCAAGAGTCTTACCATTAATACTATATTCTGCCATCATATTTGACCTACCAAAATGAACCACTTCACACTTCTCTGCCACTTCTCAGCCCAGTTTTACATTCTATCAATGTCCCGCTGTAACCTCTGACAGCCTTACACAATGTCCACAACAGCCCCCAACCTTTGTGTCATCAGCAAATTTACTAACCCATCCTTCCACTTCCTCATCCAGGTCATCCAGGCACGTGACATAGACAGGACAGCGCGAAGAGTTTAAATAGGAAGGGGACTTCCAACACATGTTTTCTGGATCGGGACAAGAAGGGCTATGTGAGAGCTAAATTCTGAAGGAAGGCAGTTTTTTAAAAAACCTCTTCGAGTACAAGGACGAGACTACGCAGGCGTGTGACATAGACAGGACAGTGTGGAGAGTTTAAAAAGGAGACCACCTTATACAACGGGCAGCGGAGTGAGTGACAGTAGAGTATAGGGCTTTGGCTCAATGGGCTTAGGTGATGACAGGAAGAGGTGAGAGCGAGGCACCAGCTCTTTTTTTCCCTTTGGCAAATCGGCCCGGACAGACAGAGGAATAGCAGGGCTCACACAGCTAACAGTACAAGCTAAGGGTTTAAAAAGTTCATGTGTTTGGCGAGGTAGGTGGTGAGTAGACTTATTTTTCCTTGTTTCATTCCTGTAGAGTTAGGTAGCATGCCTGCAGGATTAGTGCTTTGTTCAGGGTGTCAGATGTGGGAATCCTGGGAGACCTCCAGCCTCCCTGATGGCCACATCTGCGCCAAATGCACCGAGATGCAGCTCCTCAGAGATCGTGTTAGGGATCTGGAGCTGCAGCTTGTTGACCTACTGCTTATCAGGGAAAGTGCAGAGATGATAGACAGGAGCTACAGGGAGGTAGTCATCCCTAGGCTCCAGGGGTCAGAAAATTGGGTGACTGTCAGGAGAGGGAAGGAAAATGCCCGGAAAGTGGAGAGCACCCCTGTGGCTGCCCCCCTCAGCAACAAGTATCTCATTTTGGATGCTGTTGAGGGGGATGACCTGGCAGGGGACGGTCACGGTTACTGGGTCTCTGGCACTGAGCCTGGCGCTGTTGTGCAGGAGGGAAGGAGGGAGAAGAGGAATGCAATAGTCATAGGAGATTCCACAGTCAGGGGAACAGACAGGAGATTCTGTGAGCCTGATAGAGATACTCGCATGGTGTGTTGCCTCCCAGGTGCCAGGTTACGGGATGACTCGGAACGGGTCCAGAATATTCTGAAGGGAGAGGGCGAGCAGCCAGCTGTCTTGGTACATGTTGGTACCAATGACATGGATAGGAAAATGGAGGAGGTCCTGAAGAGAGATTTTTGGGAGTTAGGAAGGAAGCTCAGAAGCAGGACCTCCAGGGTAGTAATCTGAGGATTGCTACCTGTGCCACGTGCTAGCAGGGGCAAGAATAGTAGGATCAGGCAGATGAATGCATGGCTGAGAGACTGGTGCAGGGGGCAGGGCTTCAGATTCTTGGATCATTGGGATCTCTTCTGGGGGAAGTATGACCTGTTCAAAAAGGATGGGTTACACCTGAACCCGAAGGGGACCAATATTCTGGCGGAAAGGTTTAATAGAGCTGTTAGGGAGGGTTTTGGCAGGGGGATGGGAACTGGAATGATGGAGCGGAGGAGGGGGAAAACAAAAATAAATTTAAGATAGTGAGCAGTAAAGATGTCAGGAAGGACAGGCAGGAGATGGGGAAAATTTGCAGCCATTGGGATGAGTTGCAGTGCAACCAAAGCAAAAAGTACCAAATACTGGACTTTAGGTGTTATACTTAAATGCACGCAGCATAAGGAATAAGGTGGATGATCTTGTCGTACAGCTACAGATTGGCAGGTATGATATTGTGGCCATCACTGAGACATGGCTAAAGGATGCATGTCTCTGGGAGCTGAACATCCAAGGATACACGGTGTATCGGAAGGATAGACAGGTAGGCAGAGCGGGTGGCGTGGCTTTATTGGTAAAAAATGATATTATATCATTAGAAAGAGGTGACATTGGATCAGAAGGTGCAGAATCTTTATGGGTTGTGGATATTTCATGGATACCTCATGGATAATTTGTGACTGTTTTATGACCATGGTGTAATGGGTTTTTTTTGTTGGAGGTCACCTGATGTAATTTTCCCGCCGAGGGGAGGTCACATGATGACCTGTTCTCCACAGGTACATAAAAGCGAGACCCCTTGGGTGACGCATTGAGTTTTCCAGTTAGAACGTTAGCCAGAGACTCTGCTCCATTGCATGTTTTTTTTGACGCAGTTTCGATTTAAAACGGAGTTCTACGTTCTATTGTAAGGTACAACAGTGCTGGACTGGCAATTTCTGCCAGGTTTGTTGATGTACCTTTTCAGTAGTATTGGAGAGTGAAGACTTTATCGAAGTACAGGTATGAAGGATTAAGAGAAGTCGGAAATGTTCGGCAGTTTAATAAAGGATCGACCTTATTGAGTCTTTGTCGAAGAAGTAGTGACCTGCATGGAAGATAACTCCTGCCAAAACAGCAAGGAAGTTCATGCAAGGTTTGCTCTCTAGAAATAAAGGTCAGTCGTTTTTAAGCCATTTATTTCCTTCATCGTGAATCCTTTGGACAGAACCAACAGGAAAGTCGCGCCTATGAAGAAATCCTTCACCAGAAAAGTCTCTCCCAATTGAATGTATAAATCTGTTGGACTTTCGAATTTACCATTTTAAGAACTGTATTTGACTTTACCACTTTAAGAACTGTTTTCGCATTTATCGCTTTAAGAACCAGTACCGAGTGGCGATTTTGTTGAATGGTCGCATAGCGGTTAACTTCCAGTTAAGGTTTCCATTTTTTTTTATTGTTTATCCGTGTTTATTAAATGTTTGGTTGTTTTTATATAATCTGACTCGATTGATATTCATCGTTGCCGGTTACTTAACAGTTGAGCTAAGAAATCGCAGGGGTAAAAGGACCCTGATGGCAGTTATATACAGGCCTCCAAACAGCTACAGTGATGTGGACTACAAATTACAACAGGAAATAGAAAAGGCTTGTCAGAAGGACAGTGTTATGATAATTGTGGGGATTTTAACTTGCGAGTGGATTGGGAAAATCAGGTCGGCACTGGATCTCAACAGAGAGAATTTGTAGGATGTCTATAAGATGGCTTTTTAGAACAGCTTGTTGTTGAGCCCACCAGGGGATCGGTGGTACTGGATTGGGTATTGTGTAATGAACCAGAGGAGATTAGAGAGATTGAAGTGAAGGAACCCTTAGGAGGCAGTGATCATAACATGATTGAGTTCACTGTGAAATTTGAGAAAAAGAAGCCAAAATCTGATGTGTCAATATTTCAGTGGAGTAAAGGAAATTACAGCGGCATGAGAGAGAAACTGGCCAAAGTTGACCGGACAGGGACACTAGCGGGAAGGATGGCAGAGCAGCAGTGGCTGGAGTTTATGCGAGAAGTGAGGAAGGTGCAAGACAGATATATTCCAAAAAAGAAGAAATTTTCAAATGGAAAAAGGATGCAACCGTGACTGACAAGAGAAGTCAAAGCCAAAGTTAAAGCAAAGGAGAGGGCATACAAGGAAGCAAAAATTAGTGGGAAGACAGAGGATTGGGAAGATTTTAAAAGCTTACAAAAGGAAACTAAGAAGGTCATTAAGAGGGAAAAGATGAACTATGAAAGGAAGCTAGCAAATAATATCAAAGAGGATACTAAAAGCTTTTTCAAGTATATAAAGAGTAAAAGACAGGTGAGAGTCGATATAGGACCAATAGAAAATGTTGCTGGAGAAATTGTAATGGGAGATAAGGAGATGGCGGAGGAACTGAACGAGTATTTTGCATCAGTCTTCACTGAGGAAGACATCAGCAGTATACCAGACCTTCAAGGGTGTCAGGGAAGAGAAGTGTGTGCAGTCACCATTACAACAGAGAAAGTACTCAGGAAGCTGAATAGTCTAAAGGGTAGATAAATCTCCCAGACCAGATGGAATGCACCCTCATGTTCTGAAGGAAGACTGGAAGATTGCAAATGTCACTCCGCTATTTAAGAAGGGGGGCAAGGAAACAAAAGGGAAATTATAGACCTGCTAGCTTGACATCAGTGGTTGGGAAGTTGTTGGAGTCGATTGTCAAGGATGAGGTTACAGAGTACCTGGAGGCATATGACAAGATAGGCATTACGCAGAATGGTTTCCTTAAAGGAAAATCCTGCCTGACAAACCTATTGCAAATTTTTGAGGAAATTACAAGTAGGCAAGACAAGGGAGATGCAGTGGATGTTGTATATTTGGATTTTCAGAAGGCCTTTGACAAGGTGCCGCACATGAGGCTGCTAAACAAGATAAGAGCCCATGGAATTATGGGAAAGTTACATACGTGGATAGAGCGTTGGCTGATTGGCAGGAAACAGAGAGTGGGAATAAAGGGATCCCATTCTGGTTGGCTGCTGGTTCCCAGTGGTGTTCCACAGGGCTCCATGTTGGGGCCTCTTCTTCTTATGTTGTACATCAACAATTTGGATTATGGAATAGATGGCTTTGTGGCTAAGTTTGCTGATGATACGAAGATAGGTGGAGGGGCCGGTAGTGCTGAAGAAACAGAGAGGCTGCAGAGAGACTTGGATAGATTGAAGAATGGGCAAAGAAGTGGTAAATGAAATACAATGTTGGAAAGTGTATGGTTATGCTCTTTGGTAGAAGAAATAAATGGGCAGACTATTATTTAAATGGGGAGAGAATTCAAAGTTCTGAGATGCAATGGGACTTGGCAGTCCTCGTGCAGGATACCCTTGCAGGAACCTCCAGGTTGAGTCAGTGCTGAAGAAGGCAAATGCAATGTTGGCATTCATTTCTAGAGGAATAGAGTATAGGAGCAGGGATGTGATGATCCAATCCTCCGGAACCTCTCCCGTCCTCATTGATGATGCAAAGATCATTGCTAGAGGCTCAGCAATGATCACTTGGAGTACTGTGTGCAGTTTTGAGCTCCTTATTTAAGAAAGGATGTGCTGATGTTGGAGAGGGTTCACTAGAATGATTCCAGGAATGGGAGGGTTAACATATGAGGAAAGTTTGACCGCTCTTGGATTGTATTCCTTGGAGTTTAGAAGAAAGAGGGGGGATCTCATAGAAACACTTTGAATGTTAAAAGGCATGGACAGAGTGGATGTGGGAAAGTTGTTTCCCATGGTGGGGGAGTCTAGTACGAGAGGGCATGACTTAAGGATTAAAGGGCGCCCATTCAGAACAGAGATGCGAAGAAATATTTTTAGCCAGAGGGTGGTGAATCTGTGGAATTCGTTGCCACGGGTGGCAGTGGAGGCCAAGTCATTGGGTGTATTTAAGGCAGAGATTGATAAGTATCTGAGTAGCCAGGGCATCAAAGGTTATGGTGAGAAGGCGGGGGAGTGGGACTAAATGGGAGAACGGATCAGCTTATGATAAAATGGCAGAGCAGACTCAATGGGCCAAATGGCCAACTTCATCTCCTTTGTCTTATGGTCTAATGGTCATTTATAAAAATCACGAAAAGTAGGGGTCCCAGAACAGATCCCTGAGTCACACCACTGGTCACCGACCTCCATGCAGAATATGAACCGTCTACAACCACTCTTTGTCTTCTTTGGGCAAGCCAGTTCTGGATCCACAAAGCAATGTCCCATACCTCCTTACTTTCTCAATAAGCCTTGCATGGGGTACCTTATCAAATGCCTTTCTAAAATCCATATACACTACATCTATGGCTCTACCCTCATCAATGTGTTTAGTCACATCCTCAGAAAATTCAATCAGGCTTGCAAGGCACGACCTGCCTTTGACAAAGCCATGCTGAATATTCCTAATCATATTATGCCTCTCCAAATGTTCATAAATCCTGCCTCTCAGGATCTTCTCCATCAACTTCCCAACCACTGAACTAAGACTCACTGGTCTATAATTTCCTGGGCTATCTCTACTCCCTTCCTTGAATAAAGGAACAACATCCGCAACCCTCCAATCCTCCGGAACCTCTCCCGTCCTCATTGATGATGCAAAGATCATTGCTAGAGGCTCAGCAATCTCCTCCCTCCCTTCCCACAGTAGTCTAGGGTACATCTCATCCAGTCCCGGTGACTTATCCAACTTGATGCTTTCCAAAAGCTCCAGCACATCCTTTTCCTTAATATCTACATGCTCAAGCTTTTCAGTCTGCTGCAAGTCATCCCTACAATCGCCAAGATCCTTTTCCATAGTGAATACTGAAGTAAAGTATTCATTAAGTACCTCTGCTATCTCTTCCGTTTCCACACACACTTTTCCACTGTCACACTTGATTGGTCCTATTCTCTCACATCTTATCCTCATGTTCTTCACATCCTTGTATTGCTTTGTGGTTTTCCTTAATCCTGTCCGTCAAGGCCTTCTCATGGCCCCTTCTGGCTCTCCTAATTTAATTCTTAAGCTCCTTCCTGCTAGCCTTATAATCTTCTACATCTCTATCATTATCTAGTTTTTTGAACCTTTCGTAAGCTCTTCTTTTCTTTTTGACTAGATTTACAATAGCCTTTGTACACCATAGTTCCTGTACCCTATCTCATCCTTGCTCTTGTATCCTAGACCTCTTGAAATGAATGCTAACATGGCATTTGCCTTCCTCACCACCAACTCAACCTGCAATTTAACCTTTAGGGTGTTCTGCACGAGTCCCTTTGTATCTCAGATTTTTGGATTTTCTCCCTGTTTAAAGGCATGGTCAGTAAATTCAGATGATACGAAGATTGATGGAGTTGTTGATGGTATGGAAGGTAGTGTAGTATGCCGATAGATATCGATGCGCTCATCAAATGGACTGAAAATGGCATATAAGTTTTAATTCAGACAAAAGTGAGGTGATGATCTTTGGGCGCATTAAGGGGGCTACACCATAGTGAGAATTGATGAACAGAGCAACCATGGAGTATGGCCATTGATCCTTCAAGGTGGCAGTGCAACTCGATACGGTAGTTAGGAAGGAATATGGAAAACTGGTTCCACTGGTCAGGACATTGAATATTAATCTTTGGTTAGGTCTCAGTTGGCATACTGCTTGCACTTCCAGCCACCACAAAATAGGAAGGAAGTTTAGTATTAAAGAGGATGCAAGGAAGATTCACCAGGATGCTGCCTGGGATGTAGAACTTCAGTTACAAGGGAGATCGCAGAAGTGAAGGAGGTTGAGAGAGCACGGATTGAGTAATAAAAAATTAAGGCTACCAACAGTGTGGGAAATGGGAACATAGAAACATAGAAACATAGAAAATAGGTGCAGGAGTAGGCCATTCGGCCCTTCGAGCCTGCACCGCCATTTATTATGATCATGGCTGATCATCCAACTCAGAACCCCGCCCCAGCCTTCCCTCCATACCCCCTGACCCCCGTAGCCACAAGGGCCATATCTAACTCCCTCTTAAACATAGCCAATGAACTGGCCTCAACTGTTTCCTGTGGCAGAGAATTCCACAGATTCACCACTCTCTGTGTGAAAGTTTTTCCTAATCTCGGTCCTAAAAGGCTTCCCCTCTATCCTCAAACTGTGACCCCTCGTTCTGGACTTCCCCAACATCGGGAACACTCTTCCTGCATCTAGCCTGTCCAATCCCTTTAGGATCTTATACGTTTCAATCAGATCCCCCCTCAATCTTCTAAATTCCAACGAGTACAAGCCCAATTCATCCAGTCTTTCTTCATATGAAAGTCCTGCCATCCCAGGAATCAATCTGGTGAACCTTCTTTGTACTCCCTCTATGGCAAAGATGTCTTTCCTCAGATTAGGGGACCAAAACTGCACACAATACTCCAGGTGTGGTCTCACCAAGGCCTTGTACAACTGCAGTAGTACCTCCCTGCTCCTGTACTCGAATCCTCTCGCTATAAATGCCAGCATAATATTGTGGATAAGAGCTGATTGTTTGCTGCACATGGCAGAGAGAATGCCATTTCCATTCTGTAATGTATGACTCATATACTACATGTTTTTTTTCTTTTCGTTCTGACTCACATCTCTTAAGTTTGGTGTATCTGTTGCTTCATCACCCTTACCAGGTCATCACCCTTATTGTGTTTCTAAAATATACCTAAAGTCCTCAAATGAAGACTTAATGTTTACATTTTGAGACTGTGTGTTAGTTAGGCATGGATGATTATCATAGTGCTGCCGTCATTTCTTCCTCGCCCACACTCACTCATTAACATGCATACTCTCTGTGTATTCAGAAGAAAACACAGACACTCCTGCAATAGGTTTATAAGTTTATTGGTGAGTTCTGAACTATCCTGAGCCTTGGCTCTCTGCTGGAGATCTTTGGATCTTTAAGTAGGTTTCTGAGTGCCCTCAGACAGAGTTGGTGGTTCCTCGTACTCAATCTTGCCATTGGGCATCAGTTTCATCACCGCACCGTTCCTGGTCTGATCGATGACCAGTTCCAAGAATGCCTCTGCAACTTCAAAGGGCCTGGATAAAAATAGAGGGTAATTGAGCCTTCAGTTAGAATGTCCCATGTCAACACCGCAGGGTAAGGCAACTCCAAGCCCCGAGCTTCGGGGTTGGTGATGGCTTTGATCTGACACTTAACCTGGGAATGCCCCAGATCCAACCTTTAGAACCAAGGGTTAACTCCAGAGAGGGCAGAACTTATTTTGTCACCAGAGAAGGAAGGCAAAATAATTTAGTAGAAGTTCAACTCTTCAAATCAAGTTTATTACCGCATGCATAAGTCTATATGTGCACCAGTGCAATGAAAATCCTGGAGCAGCAACCCAGGCATGTAGCATTAGAGGGACAACATTCACAAGAAAACATTAATTCTACAAAAATTATACAAAATCTACCATGAAATACACAATAAGAACAAAAGTCAGGTCCATTGTAGTGCAAAGTGGTCGTAGTTTTGCTATAGTGATATACAAACGTTTGTACATAGTAATTAGATTTGTGCAAGTTAGTTCAAGAGCCAAACGGTTAAAGGGAAGTAGCTGTTCCTGACCCTGGTGGTGAGGAACTTTAGTCTTTAGGCAGATGAAATTGAAGGCAGACAGGTGTGAGGTGTTGCATTTAGGGAGGATGGCCCATGACCTACACAATGATTGGTAGGGCTCTGAAGTGTGCAGTAGAACATAGGGACTTGGGAATGCAGATCCACAATACCTTGAAAGTGGTAGCACAAGTAGATAGGGTCATAAAGAGAGCTTTTCACATTTTGACCTCCATACATCAAGGCACTGAGTACAGGAGTTGAGATTTTATGTTGAAGTGGCCTAAGATGATGGTGAGGCTAAATGTGTAGTATTGTGTGTAGTGCTGGTCACCTACCTACGTTGATCAGTGGTCAAAGGTTATGGGGAGAAGGCAGGGGAATAGTGTTGAGAGGAAGTTATAAATTAGCCAAGATCAAATGTTGGAGCAGACTTGTTGGACCAAATGTCTGAATTCTGTTCCTATGACTTATGGTGGTTAGAGTGTTCAACGACAAGTTGTACCTCTTTAACCTTCTAAGTCACTGGAACACATTTGTTTGACTGCACCTATGTGCTGTGGCCCATGGCAGGTTAAAGCCCAGGAATTTAAAGCTCTAACCTTATCCACTACTGGCCCCTGGTGTGGAAGGTGCACATTCAACCAAATGCCCAGTATGACCCTGTGACCTCACCACATGAACACCCAGTGAAATGATGAGACACTTTCCATACTCACTTCAGAAATGGCCCATTTGATTGAATCATGGCACTAAATAGCTTCTGTCCATCTTCATGCTGACATCTTAGAAGTGGAGTATCAACAAAATATGGACACAGTGCATTCACTCGAATTCCTTGCTTCTTCATGGAGCTCATCTGAAACCAGAAATAGTGCATTGGCACATGTCTTCCACTGCCAAAAAGATTACATAAGGAAAAGTGAGAACAGAAGGTCACTCATATCCACTCATCCTTTCTTTGGGATGTGGGAGGAAACTGGAGCACTTGGGGGAAACCCATGGTTGATAGAGAGAATCTGCAAACTCCAAGCAGACACCACCTGATGTCAAGGCTGGAGTAGTGTGGCACCAATGCTCCTACGTGATGTCATCCTTGCTCTGCCAATCATTTACAAGGACATTCTGGGATATAACCTATGTTGCTATAGGAAGTGAGGGAAGAGATTGCTGCACCTTGGTGGTGATTTTTACATCCTCACTGCCCACAAAAATAGTAACGAACGATTGGAGGTTGTTCAAGAAAGGGTGTTATAGACCACTGAGTCTTACTCCAGTGGTGGGCAAATTATTGGAGAAGATTCTTAAAGACAGGATTTATGAGCATTTAGTGAAGCATTGTCTTATTAGGGATAGCCAACTGGCTTTGTGAAGGGTAGTTCATTCCTCATGAACCTGATTGCATTCTTTGAGGATGTGACAAGGCACATTGATGAAGGTAGAGCAGGGGATGTGGTGTATACTGAACGGATTTAAGCAAGGCATTTGATAATGTTCCCCATGGTAGGCTCATACAGTAAGTCAGGAGGCATGGGGCCCAGAGGAACTTGGCCGTGTGGATACAAAATTGGTTTGCCCATAGAAGACAGAGGGTGATAGCAGATGCAGTGTATTCTGCCTGGTTGTCAGTGACCAGGATCTGTTCAGATCCCTGCTGTTTGTGATTTTTATAAATGATTTAGATGAAGAAGCGGAATGGTGGGTTAGTAATTTTGCAGATGACACAAAGGTTGATAGAGTTGTGGATAGTGAAGAAAGGAGTGACAGGTTACAACAGAGCACTGAGGGAATGCAGGGCTAGGGTGAAAAATGGCAAAAGGAGTTCAACCTGGAAAAGTGGGGGTGAGAAGTGGCAGATGGAGTTCAGCCTGGCAAAATGTGAAGTGATTCACTTTGGAAGGTCAAACTTGCAGAATACAGAATTAATGGCAAGAGTCTTAGCAGTGTGGAGGCACAGAGATAGATCCACATCCATAGATTCCACAAGGTAGTCGTGCAAGTTGAGAGAGTTGTTAACAAGGCGTATGGTATGCTGGCCTTCATTTGTCGAGGGTTTGAGTTTATGAGCCACAATGGGGTCTTTTAAGGGCCTCTTAGATAGGTACATGGAGCTTAGAAAAATAAAGGGCTATGCGCTAGGGGAATTCTAGGCAGTCACTAGAGTAGGTTACATGGTTGGCACAACATTGTGGGCTGAAGGGCCTGTAATGTGCTGTAGATTTCTATGTTCAATGTTCACAAGGTAATGTTGTAGTCCTATAAAACTGATTAGACCACACTTGAAGTATTGTGTTCAGTTCTGATCGCCTCATTATAGGAAGGATGTAAAAGATTTAGAGAGGATGCAGAGGAGATTCACTAGGATACTGTCTGGAATAGACAGTATGCTAAGGTGGTCTCAATGATCACAACTGCCATCTACCACTGTGTAAAAACCCTTACCTGTAACATTTCACCTAAACATTCCTCCATTCGCCTTAAATGGATGTTTTGAGCTATTGGCTATTGCCAGCCTGGGATAAAGGTGCTGGCTGTCCATTCTACCTCTCATAATCTTCTAGCCCTCTGTCAAGTGGCCTCTCATCTTCCACTGCACTGGATGGATTGAAGGGCTGAGACTCTATGAAAACTGAGCTGTACCAAAGCTGAGGAAAACTCAACACATTGAGTAATACTTACAGAGAGGGCTTTTGTGAATCCCACCACACCGCACTTGCTGGCTGTGTAAACTGGTGCCAGCTCCAGAGAATGAAATGCTGTTTATCATGAGACAGAGAGAGTCAGTCACAACATGGTCAATAAAATTGCCAAGATCCAGTGTTCCACTAAAGAGGACCAGGAGAACCTCATCCATCAGGAAGTGCCCAACAAGTGGCATTGTGTGCTGAGCATCAATTTTTGCAGTGACACCTTGCACCAATTCTAGCTCTGACACTGCCATTGGACACAACATGGTGCATGGCACCTGCTATCAACATCTTTAGACATACCTACCGACACTAAAACTGGGCACAAGAAGGGCAAAAGAGACTGCAGATACTAGGATCTGGAACAAGAGCAGAACACTGGAAGAACACAGAGGGTCAAGTTGACCCCAGGACCCTGCATCAGGACTGAGAGGGGGCAGGAGGGGAACTAATATCATAGCGCAAAGGGTTGCTACTGCTGCATGGGAGGAAGGGGGTTAAACTAGAGTTTCAGGGGAATGGGAACCAGACTGCCAGAACAGATAGTGGAGAGGTTTTTGAGACTCAGGTTATTAAGACCTCAGACAAAGTCAGGAAACAAAAGATCATAAGACCATAAGATATAGGAGCATAACTAGGTTACTTGGCCCATCGAGCCTGTTCCACCATTTCATCATGGCTGATCTAATTTTCCTCTCAGCCCCAATCTCCCACCTTCTCCTCATATTCCTTCATGCCCTGACCAATCAAGAATCTATCAACCTCTGCTTTAAATATACATAAAGTCTTAGCCTCCACAGCTGCTTGTGGCAAAGAATTCCACAGATTCTCCACTCTCAGGCTAAAGAAGTTTCTCATTTCTATTCTAAAAGGACACACCTCTATTCGGAGGCTGTGTCCTCTGTTCTTAGACTCTCCCACTATAGGAAACATCTTCTGCAAATTCACTCTATCAAGGCCTTTTAACATTCAATAGGTTTCAATAACGACACCCCTGGTTCTCTAAATTCCAATGAATACAGCCCAGAGCCATCTAACGCTCTTCATATAACAAGACATTCAATCTTAGAATCAGTTCGTGAACCTCCTTTGAACCCTCTCTAGTTTCAGCACAGACCTTTCGAGAAACTGCTCACAATACCCCATCTGAGGCCTCACCAGTGCTTTATAAAGTCTCAACATTACATCCTTGCTTTTATATTCCGGTCCTCTTGAAATGAATGCTAACATTGCATTTGCCTTCCTCACCACAGACTCATCCTGCAAACTAACCTTTAGGGAATCCTGCGCAAGGCCTCCCAAGTTCCCTTGCACCTCAGTTTTTTTTGCATTTTCTCTCCATTTAGAAAATAGTCAACCCTTTCATTTCTTCTACCAAAGTGCATGACCATAAATACCCCGACACTGTATTCCATCTGCCATTTCTTTGCAAATTCTCCAAATCTGTCTAAGTCCTTCTGTAGCCTCTTTACTTCTTCAAAACTACCTGCCCCTCCACCTACCTTCATATCGTCTGCAAACTTTGTAACAAACCCATCAATCCCGTCATCCAAGTCATTGAGATATAATGTAAAAAGAATTGGTCCCAATACAGATCACTGTGGAACACTACTAGTCACCTGTAGCCAACCGGAAAAGGCAACATCAACTGATTCTCCTTTGTCTATCCTGCTTGTGATCTTTTGAAAGAATTCCAACACATTTGTCAGGCAAGATTTTCTCTTGAGGAAACCATGCTGAATGCAACCTATTTTATCATATGCTTCCAAGTACTCTGAGACCTCAGCCTTAATAATCAATTCCAACATCTTCCCAACAACTAAAGTCAGACTAACTGACCTATATAGTTTACTTTCTTCTGCCTCTCTCCCTTCTTGAAGAATGGAGTGACATTTGCAATTATCCAATCTTCCAGAATCATTCCAGAATATAGTGATTTCTGAAAGATCATTACTAATGCCTCTACAATCTCTTCAACAACCCCTTTCAGAACTTAAGCAAGCATAGCATCTGGTCCAGGTGACTCATCCACCTTCAGACCTTTTAGTTTCCCAAGAAATTTCTCTCTAGTTATGGTAACTTCAAACACGTCATGATCCCTGACACCTGGAACTTAGGTCATACTGCTAGTGTCTCCCACTGTGAAGACTGATGCAAAGTACTTGTTCAGTTCATCTGCCATTTCCTTGTCTCCATTACTACCTCTCCAGCATCATTCTCCAGTGGTCCAATATCCATTCTCACTTCTCTTTTACACTTTATGAATCTGAAGAAACTTTTGGCATCCTCTTTAATATCATTGGCTAATCTACTTTTGTATTCCATCTTTACCTTCTTAATGACTTTAGTTGTCTTCTGTAGGTTTTTAAAAGCTTCCCAATCCTATACCTTCCCGCTAATTTTTGTTCTATTATATGCCCTCTCTTTGGCTTTTACGTTAGCTTGACTCCTCTTGTTAGCCAAGGTTGTGTCATCTGTCCTTTAGAATATTTCTTCCTCTTTGGGATGTATATATCCTGTGCCTTCTGAATTGCTTCCAGAAATTCCAGCCATTGCTGCTCTGTTGTCATTCCTGCCAGTGTTCTTTTCCAATCAATTCTGGCCAACTCCTGTCTCATGCTTCTGTAATTCCCTTTACTCAACTGTAATACTAATACATCTAACTTTAGCTTCTCCTCTCAAATTTCAGGGTGAATTTGATCATATAATGATCATTTTCCTCTAAGGGCTCTTTTGCCTTAAGCTTTCTAATGAATTCTGGTTCTTTGCACAGCACCCAACCTAGAATTGCTGATTCCCTAGTGGGCTCAACCACAAGCTGCTCTAAAAAGCCATCTCGCAGGCGCTCTAGAAATTCCCCCTTCTGTAAACCATTTCCCAATCTACCTGCATATTGAAGTCCCCCATGGCTATTGTAACATTGCATTTTTGGCCTGTATTTTCTACCTCTTATTTTAAACTATAGGCCACATCCTTTGGGGGTTTATATACAACTCCCATCAGGGTCTTTTTACCCTTGCAGTTCCTTAACTCTATCCACAATGACTCAACATCTTCTGACCCTATATCACCTCCTTCTAATAACTTGATTTCATTTTTGAAGAAAAGGTTGAGCATGGAGTGACAAACGTTTTGAGCTCCGTATATCTCAATGCAAGAAGTATCGTCGGATAGGAAAATGAGCCAGGGTATGGACCAACACATGGAATTATGATACTGTAGCCATATGTGAGACTTGATTGCAGGAGGGGGAGGACTGGCAGCTCAAAATTCCAGGGTTCCATTGTTGTAGACACAAAAGAGTGGGAGGGGTAGCATTACTGGTTGGGGAGTTCACTCAGGTTTGCTGATTGACTTTTTATACTGTATATCAATGATTTAAATGTTGGAATAGGTGGCTTAGTTGCCAAATTTGCAATAATACGAAAATTGGTGGAGAGGCAGGTAGCTTTGAGGAAACAGGTAGGCTGCAGAAAGACTTAAACAGTTTAGGAGAATGGGCAAGAAAGTGGCAAATGAAATACAGTGTTGGAAAATGTGTAGTCATTCATTTTGGTAGTAGAAATAAGTGTGCCGACTATTTTATAAACAGGGGGAAAATCCAAGAATCTGAGATGCAAAGGGACTTGGGAGTCCTTGTGCAGAACATCCTAAAGGTTACCTTGCAGGATGAGTCAGTGGTGAGGAAGGCAAATGCAATGTTAGCAATCACTTCAAGAGTTCTAGAATACAACAGCAGGGATCTGATGGTGAGGCTTTATAAGACACTGGTGAAGCCTCACCTTGAGTATTGTGAACAGTTTTGGGCCCCTCATCTTAGAAAAGATGTGCTGGCATCGGAGAGGGTACAGAGTGGGTTCACAAGGATGATTCCAGGAATGAAAGGGATATCATACGAGGAACGTTTGATGGCTCTGGGTCTGTACTCGCTGCAATTTGGAAGGATGAGGGGGGATCTCATTGAAACCTTTCAAATGTTGTAAGGCCCAGAAAGAGTAGATGTGGAAAAGATGTTTTCCACTGTGGGGGAGTCTAGGACAAGGGAGCGCAGCCTCAGAATAGAGAGGCATCCATTTAAAAACAGAGATGTGGAGAGATTTCTTCAGTCAGAGGGTGGTGAATTTGTGGAATTTGTTGCCATGTGCAACTGTGGAGGCCAGGTCATTGGGTGTATTTATGGCAGAGCTTAATAGGTTCCTGAATGGACCCGGCCTCAAAGGTTACGGTGAGAAAGCTGGCAAGTGGGGCTGAGGAGGGGAAATAAGGATCAGCCATGATTGATTGGTGGAGCAGACACAATGAGCCAAATGGCCTAATTCTGCTCCTATGCCTTATGGTCTTATGAGATTTGTTAGTTAGGGGAATAGAACGGTGTTTCTGTGGATGAGAACAAGACTATTGGAAGGTATGTTGCCTCCTGGGTGCCAGGGTGCAGGACATCTCAGAATAAGTTCTCAGCATTCTTAAGTGGGAGGGTGAACAGCCAGAGGTTGTGGTCTCTTTAGAAACCAATGAGATAGGTAGGACAAGTGACGAAGCTCTGCATGTGCCACATGATAGTGAGGCCAGAAATAGGAAGATTATTGTTACGACAAATACCCAACTGTACCAGCTTATGGCGTTTACATGCTCCAACTGTTCAGAATATGGATAGTTGGGAAGGCACCTTTAAGGGCTCAGGACCACCTATTTAAAGAGAACCTGAACTAAGGTTTGGTGCTAAATCGTAAGACTATTTAGAGATATCACCTAGAGTTTTGGTTGTGCTCAGTTCTCATTCCAGCTTTATACCATGTCTCTATTCCAGCCTTGGATACTCCAGCACTTGGGTCCAAACCATCCTTGTCAAGGTCTCTCATCACAGTACGATTGAGCCAGCATGTCTCCAGCAGGGTACTAGATGCTCTCGGTTGCTGTGGCTAACCACAGTGAGAGGATTTCCAGACAGACCCTTGAGAAACACAACCTCCAGGCCACCATGTACCAGCTATCACAAGGGGGTGTCAGAGTCACTTGAGCAAGGCTGTCGGTTGCTCTGTGAAGCCAATACATCTTCCAACCCCAGAGAAATTCGATGGAGACCTGGGTTCTTGCCGTGGCTTCCTCACTCAATGTTCAATGGTAATCAGGCCCATTTCAGTTCTCTTTGGAGCGTGGAAAAGTGGCCTTCATGATCTCTCTCCTGACCAGGAAAGCCCTTGCCTGGGCCACCGCGCATTGGGATCAAAGGTCGAAGATCTGTGTGGATTTGGAGGAGTTCACACCCACCATAAGAAAGATATTTTATCATCCCACTGGTGCAAACAGAGCCTCGCCGTTCTGATGAAGCTGCATCAGGGAAGTCAGTCAGCGGCCGACTACGCTACTGAGTTCTGAAATTTGGTGCAAGAGGGTGGTTGGAATGGGGAAGCCTTGGCCACTGCACCACCACAGACTCTGAGATGGATGAAGAATGGTATGAATTGAAAATGAGCACTCACCCAGGGATTGTCAGGACCCTTGAGCACATCAAGAGAACGTAATGATGCACCCAGAACAAGCAACCCCGTACACGACCTCAAGGGCTCCTCCATCCTCTAGCTTTTCCAAACAGACCATAGGCGCACATCCCCATGGACTTTGTCGCAAGTCTTCCACCTTCCATGGGAAAGACCGTTATGGTAATTATCGAACGATTTTCAAAGGCCTGCAAACTCATTGCCTTGAACGAGTTACCATCTGCAGCAGAGAGAGCTGAAATTAACTTGGACCAGATCTTCGGAATCTATGGTATCCTCATGGACATAGTCGCGGATCACAGTCCACAATTCACATCACGCTTCTGGAGGGACTTTTGCAAGCTGATTGGGGCAACAGCAAGTCTTTCCTTTGGGTTTCACCAACAGTCCAACAACCAGACAGAGCAGGTGAACCAAGATATAGAACGTACCTGAAGATGCCTGGCTTCTGAAAGATTGGATGAGTGGAGTGACTATTTGATGTGGGCAGAGGTTGCCCATAATGCTTTATGGCATTTAATGCACGGGATGTCCTCCTTTGAATACCAATTTGCGTATTGTCCACCATTATTCTCTGAGCAGGAGGCCGAGGCTGGAGCTCCTGCATCTGAAGGTCTCTCCCAACGCTGCGAGGAGAAATAGACTAGAGCAAGGGAGATTTTTTTTAGCCTCTACCTGGAAGGCTGAAATAAAGGTTTACTGCAAGAGAAGACAGCAACCAGTTTTGCAGCCTGGGCAACAGGCCTGGCAGTTGACTCAGGATTAACCTCTCCAGGTAGACTCTAGGAAATTGGCTCCCAATTTCATTGGACACTTCAAGGTTCACAAAAAAGTAAACACAGTGGCTTAACCTGCAGCCTCCCAAGACTCTTAAGATCAATCCAGCTTTCTATAGTTCCAGGTTGAAATCTGTGAGTACCAGTCCTTTAGCCTCACCACCATCAGTCCCACAGACACCCAGATTTGTTGATGGGGAACGGGGGTTCACTGGAAAAAGAATTCTGGATTCATGAACTGTGCGGGGTGTTCGGCAGTTCCTCATGGACTGAGAGGGATTCGGACCTGAGGAATGGTGCTGGGTTCCTAAAAGGTACGTCTTGGACTGGGGTCTCATCCGTGACTACCATCAGCATCTCTCTGAGCAACCAGGGCCATCAGAAGTCGGCTGAAGGGGAGGGGGTCCTGTTACAACGCACTCAACCTCACCAGCTTCCAGTGTTTAGACGCTCTAACTCTCCTGAATATGGATAGCTGGCACAGCATCTCTAAGGATTCAGGACCATCCCGCTAATTGGCAATCATGCTTTGGGTGCCAAGAATTGAGTATTTAAAGCACCTGAACTGAGTTTCAGTGCTCAGTTGGAAGCCTGACTAGAGATAACTTCTAGCGTTTTGGTTTTGCTCAGTTCCTGTTCCAGCTTTATACTTTGTCCCAAATTCAGCCTCAGATACTCCAGCACTTAGGTCCAAACCATCCTCATCATGGTCTCTTATCCCATATACAGTTTAACACATGGCGAAGGAATTGGTGTAGGAAGGCGAGCATAAGATTTTTGGATTACTGGGCTCTCTTCCAGGGAAGGCGGGACCTGTACAGAAGAGATGGTTTACACCTGAACTGGAAGTGGACTAAACTATCCTAGTGGGAAGGTTTGCTAGTACTGCACAGTGGAGCTTAAACTGGAAATGCAAGTCGGAACCAGAGTGCTGGAACAGTTAGTGGAGAGGGTGTGGAGACAGATGCTAGTAAGACCTCAGACAAATTCAGGAATCAAAAGGTAGAGCATGGTGCGATAATGTCCTGAGCTGCATATATTTCAATGCAAGAAGCACCATATGAAAAGTGGATGAGCTCAGGGCATGGATCAACAGCTGGAATTATGATATTATAGCCATTAGTGAGACAGTTGCAGGAGGGGCAGGACTGGCAGCTCAATATTCCAGACCCATTGTTCTAGATGCAACAGAGCAGGGGAGATTAAAGGAGGAACAGTGGTGTAACTTGTCAGGGAAAATGTCACAGCATTGCTCCATCAGGGCCGACTGGAGAATTTGTCTAGTGAGGTGTTATAGGTAGAACTGAGAAGTAAGAAAGGTATGACCACGTCAATGGTGCATATTAACAACCACACAACAGTCCAAAGGATTTAGAGGAACAAATTTGTAGAGAATTTTCAAATTTTTGCAAGATACATATATTTATTATAATAGGTGATTTTAACTTTCCATATATTGATTGGATTCCCATACAGTACAAAGGACTAAACGGGATAGAGTTTGTCAAATGTGTTCAGGAATGTTTCCTTCAACAGGACATATAAGTCCCGACAAGAGAGCATGCGATATTTGATCTGCTATTAGGGAATGATGCAGGGCAGGTGACAGAAGTTTGTGTAGGGAAACAATCTGCATCTAATGATCACAATGCCATTAGCTTCAAGTCAATATGCAGAAAAATAGGTCTGGTCTGTGGGTTGAGTTTCTAAATTGGAGGAAGGCCAATCTGCATGGTATTAGAAATGATCTGGCAAGTGTGGATTGGCACAGGCTGTTTTCTTGCAAAAGTGTACTTGGTAAGTGAGAAGCTTTCAAAAAAGAAATTTTGAGAGCATGTGACTGTCAAAAGGTAAAGATAAGCCATAAGACCATAAGACACAGAAGCAGAATTAGGCCATCTGGCCCATCAAGTTTGCTCCATCATTCAATCATTGCTGATCCTTTTTTTTATCTCCTCCTTAACCCCAGTTCCCGGCCTTCTCCCCATAACCTTTGATGCCATGTCCAATCAAGAACATATCAATCTCTGCCTTAAATACACCTAATGACCTGGCCTCCACAGCTGCATGTGGCAACAAGTTCCACAAATTCACCACCCTCTGACTAAAGAAATTTCTCAGCATCTCTGTTTTGAAAGGAAGCCCCTGTATCCTGAGGCTGTGCCCTCTTGTCCTAGAATCTCAAACCATGGGAAAAGTCCTTTCTACATCTACTCTAACTAGGTCTTTCAACATTCGAAAGGTTTCAATGAGATTCCCACCCTCATCCTTCTGAATTCAAGTGAGTACAGACCCAGAGCCATCAAACGTTCCTCGTATGATAATCCTTTCATTCCTGGAATCATCCTTGTGAAACTCCCCTGGACCCTCTCGAATACCAGCATATCTTGTCTAAGATGAGGGGCGCAAAACTGTTTACAATACGCAAGGTGGGGCCTCACCAGTGTCTTATAAAGCCTCACCATCACATCCTTGCTCTTGAAATGAGTGCTAACATGGCATTTGCCTTCCTGACCACTGACTCATCCTGCAAGTTAACCCCCAGGATGTTCTGCACAAGGACTCCCAACTCCCTCTGAATCTCAGATTCCGGGATTTTTTTGCCCATTTAGAAAATAGTCTGCACATTTATTTCTACTACCAAAGTGCACAACCATGCATTTTCCAACATTGTACTTCACCATCAAAGGTTGGTGGTGGTGTGGATAATGTAGAGGATTGTCGAAGATTTCAGAGATATATTGATAGGATGCAGAAGTGGGCTGAGAAGTGACAGATGGAGTTCAACCTGGAGAAGTGTGAGGTAATACACTTTGGAAAGACAAACTCCAAGGCAGAGTACAAAGTAAATGGCAGGATACTTGGCAGTGTGGAGGAGCAGAGGGATCTGGGGGTACATATCCACAGATCTCTGAAAGTTGCCTCACAGGTAGATAGGGTAGTTAAGAAAGCTTATGGGGTGTTAGCTTTCATAAGTCGAGGGATAGAGTTTAAGAGTCGTGAGGTAATGATGCAGCTCTATAAAACTCTGGTTAGGCCACACTTGGAATACTGTGTCCAGTTCTGGTCACCTCACTATAGGAAGGATGTGGAAGCATTGGAAAGGGTACATTGGGGATTTACCAAGGTGCTGCCTGGTTTAGAGAGTATGCATTATGATCAGAGATTAAGGGAGCTAGCGCTTTACTCTTTGGAGAGAAGGAGGATGAGAGGAGACATGATAGAGGTATACAGGATATTAAGAGGAATAGATAGAGTAGACAGCCAGCACCTCTTCCCCAGGGCACCACTGCTCAATACAAGAGGACATGGCTTTAAGGTAAGGGGTGGGAAGTCAAGGGGGTTATTAAAGGAAGGTTTTTTACTCAGAGAGTGGTTGGTGCGTGGAATGCACTGCCTGAGTCAGTGGTAGAGGCAGATATACTAGTGAAGTTTAAGAGACTACTAGACAGGTATATGGAGGAATTTAAGGTGGGGGTTATATGGGAGGCAGCGTTTAAGGGTCAGAACAACATTGTGGGCCGAAGGGCCTGTACTGTGCGGTACTATTCTATGTTCTATGTTCTATTTGCCACTTTCTTGCCCATTCTCCTAATCTGTCTAAGTCCTTCAGCATCCTACCTGTTTCCTCAACACTTACTGCCCCTCTACCAATCTTCGCATCATCTGCAAACTTGGCAACAAAGCTATCTATTCCATCATCTAAATCATTTATTTACAGCATAAAAAGAAGTAGTCCCAACACCGACCCCTGTGGAACACCACTAGTCACTGGCAGCCAACCAGAAAAGGATCTTTTTATTCCCACTGGCTGCCTCCTACCAATCAGCCAATACTTGAACTGTGTTAGTAACTTTCCTGTAATACCATGGGCTCTTAACTTGGTAAGTAGCCTCATGTGTGGCACATTGCCAAAGTCCAAATATAATACATCCACTGGATCCCCTTTATCCATCCTACTTGTAATCTCCTCAAAGAATTCCAACAGGTTCGTCAGGCAGGATTTTCCCTAAAGGAAACCATGCTTACTGTGTACTAACTTATCCTGTGTCACCAAGTATTCCATCACCTCATCCTTAACAATTGACTCTAACATCTTCCCAACCACTGAGATCAGGCTATCTGATCTATAATTTCCTTTCTGCTGCCTTCCTCCTCTCTTAAAGAATGGAGTGACATTTGCCATTTTCCAGTCCTCTGGCACCATGTGAGAGTTCAATGATTTTTGAAAGATCAGTTCTAATGCCACGACAATCTCTAATGCTACCTCTTTCAGAACCTTAAGATGCAGTTCACTTGCTCTGGATGACTTATGTACCTTTAGGTCTTTCAGCTTTTTGAGCACCTCATCCCTTGTAATAGTAACCACACCCACTTCTCTTCCTTCACACACTACAACATCTGGCACACTGCTAGTGTCTTCCACAGTGAAGACTGATGCAAGATACTCATTTAGTTCATCAGCCATCTCCTCATGAAGAAGAAGAAGAAAGCCCTTAACTCCGAGTGGAGTCATCAGGACGCTGTCATGATGGCATTTTTTTTTAGCAGACTTTCTTATTTTATGAGGCTGAGTTGCCAGCTCGATGCTCAACCCAGCAGGGATGGAAAGCATGCAAAGTATCCGGCTGGATTCGAAGTCAGGAGCTTTCGCTCCGAAGTCTGGCGCTGATGCCACTACGCCACCAGCCTACATCTCCTTGCTCCCCGTTATTATTTCTCCTGCCTCATTTTCCAGCGGTCCTATATCCACTCTCATTTCTCATTTATTTTTAACATACTTGAGAAAACTTTTACTATCCATTTTGATATTATTTGCTAGCTTGCTATCATATTTCATCTTTTCCATTCTAATGATTGTTGTACTTGCTGTCTGTAGGTTTTTTAAAAATTCCCGATCTTCTGTCTTCCCACTAATTTTTGCTTTGTTGTATGCCCTTTCTTTTGCTTTTACAATAGCTTTGACTTCTCTTATCAACCACGGTTATACTATTTTACCATTTGAGTATTTCTTCATTTTTGGAATACACATGTACTGCACCTTCCTCATTTTCCCCAGAAACACACACCATTGCTGATCTGCTGACATCCCTGCCAGCAGCTCCTTCCAATTTACTTTGGCCAACTCCTCTCTCATACCAACACACATAAAAATTGATGGTGAACACAGCAGGCCAGGCAGCATCTATAGGAAGAGGTACAGTCAACGTTTCGGGCCGAGACCCTTCGTCAGGACTAACTGAAAGAAGACATAGTAAGAGATTTGAAAGTGGGAGGGGGAGAGGAGATCTGAAATGATAGGAGAAGACAGGAGGGGGAGGGACGGAGCTAAGAGCTGGACAGTTGATTGGCAAAAGGGATATGAGAGGATCATGGGACGGGAGGCCTAGGGAGAAAGAAAGGGGGAGGGGGGAAGCCCAGAAGATGGGCAAGGAGTATAGTGAGAGGGACAGAGGGAGAAAAAGGAGAGAGAGAGAAAAAATTAATAATAATTAATTAATTAATAACAGATGGGATACAAAGGAGAGGTG
The DNA here is from genome assembly GCF_963921235.1 of Mobula hypostoma. NCBI lineage: Eukaryota > Metazoa > Chordata > Chondrichthyes > Myliobatiformes > Myliobatidae > Mobula > Mobula hypostoma. The sequence goes on along the minus strand of NC_086103.1, from coordinate 18,023,857 downwards.
GGACATTAACAGAAGTTTGAGAAGTCAGTGTTCATGCCATCAGGTGGGAGGCTACCCAGACGGAATATAAGGTGTTGTTCCTCCAACCTGAGTGTGGCTTCATCTTGACCGTAGAGGAGGCCGTGGATAGACATATCAGAATGGGAATGGGACGTGGAATTAAAATGTGTGGCCACTGGGAGATCCTGCTTTCTCTGGTGGACAGAGCATAGGTGTTCAGCGAAACGGTCTCCCAGTCTGCGTTGGGTCTCGCCAATATATAGAAGGCCGCATCGGGAGCACCGGACGCAGTATATCACCCCAGCCGACTCACAGGTGAAGTGTCGCCTCACCTGGGAGGACTGTCTGGAGCCCTGAATGGTGGTGAGGGAGGAAGTGTAAGGGCATGTGTAGCACTTGTTCTGCTTACAAGGATAAGTGTGCCAGGAGGGAGATCAGTGGGGAGGGATGGGGGGAATGAATGGACAAGGGAGTCGCGTAGGGAGCGATCCCTGCAGAAAGCAGAGAGAGGCGGGGAGGGAAAGATGTGCTTAGTGGTGGGATCCCGTTGGAGGTGGTGGAAGTTACGGAGAATAATATGTTGGACCTGGAGGCTGGTGGGGTGGTAGGTGAGGACAAGGGGAACCCTATTCCTAGTGGGGTGGCGGGAGGATGGAGCGAGAGCAGATGTGCGTGAAATGGGAGAGATGCGTTTGAGAGCAGAGTTGATGGTGGAAGAAGGGAAGCCTTAAAAAACCACCGTAATTTCCCTTACTCCACTGAAATACTGCTACATCAGACTTTACTTTCTCCCTATCAAATTTCAAGTTGAACTCATTCATATTGCGATCACTGGTTCCTAAGGGTTCTTTTACCTTAAGCTGCCTAATCACCTCCAGTTCATTATTTAACACCCAATCCAGTATAGCTGATCTCCTCATAGGCTCAACAACAAATTGCTCTAAAAAGCCATCTCTTAGGCATTCAACAAACTCACTCTTTTGAGATCCATTACCAACCTGATTTTCCCAATCGACCTGCATGTTAAAATCTTCCATGACTACCATAATATTGCCCTTTTTATTCACCTTTTCAATTTTCTGCTGTAATCTGTGGTCCACTGTTGGGAGGCCTGTATATAATTGCCAACAACGTCATTTTATCTTGCAGTTTCTTAACTCAACCCACAACGATTCAACATCTTCCGATCCTGTGTCACATCTTTCTACTGATTTGATGCCATTCTTTACCAGTAGAGCCACACCTCCCCCTCTGCCTACTTTCCTATCCCTCCGATAACGTGTAACCTTGGGTATTCAGCTCCCAACTACAGCCATCCTTCAGCCATGATTCAGTGATGGCCACAACATCCTACTAGGCAATCTGTAATAGTGCAACAAGGTCATCCACCTTATTTCTTATACTACATACATTTAGATATAAAACCTTGAGTGCCATATTTGTGATTCTTCCTGATTCTGCATCCCTAATGTTTTGATACTCAGCCTATTGGCTGCAACTAAGTCCCATCACATGCCTGTCTTTCCTGACAGTCTGACTGCATGCTATCTTTAGTATTTTACCATCCATCCTATCCTAAGTCCCTTCACTCCGGTCCCTACCCCACTACCAAGTTAGTTTAAAGTGTATGGAATCTTGGTCTTCAAGAGATATTGAGGGTCTGGTTAAGGCAAGAAAGGTGCATAGCAGGTATAGGAAGGTAGGAACAAATGAGGGTTTTTTGGAATATAAGAAATCCAACAGAACCTTTAAGTAAGAAATGAAAAGGGTTAAAAGAACACATGAAGTTGCCCTAGCAGATGTTATGGAGAATGCTAAGGTATTCTACAGATATATTAAAAGCACAAGAATTGCAAGGGACAAAATGGGTCCTCTGGAAGATCAGAATGGTAATCCATGTATGGAGCGAAAACAGAAGGGGGAGATCTCAAATAAATTTTTGCACTTGTATTTGCTCGGGAGATGGACACAGAGTATATAAAAGTGAGGCCAAAGGAAAAGAGCTTTGACCAGTGGCCAAGGCGGACATTGGAAGATTTGAGAGGAGGGGACTTCAATTAGGTCCACTGCCGAAGGATAAAAGGCAGCAGCTGGTCAGTACAGTGAAAAGGAGTTTTGACCAACGGCTAATCCAGACATCGGAGGCTTTGAGAGGAGGGGACTTCAATCGGGTATACTGCGAGAGGATAAAGGTCAGCAGCGGGTCAGTACAACAAAAAAAAGCTTTGACCAGCAACCAAGCAGCATTTGAGGTTGATCAGCAAGAACAAATTAAAGGAAGGAAGAGGCAGTGGGCATCATCGCAGCAGCTATCATCTGAGTGGACATAGTCATAGTGGTGACCTTGAGGCTTCAGCTCTTTGAAGCTTCAGAGAAAAGAGGCTTCAGTCAGAGAAATCAAAGGAAAGAAAAGCTCATGTTTTTTTCATTCTCTTCTTTATATCTGCTCAGCTAAAATAGAAGAGATGACAGGCAGGACAGTTGAACATAAGAACATAAGGAGAGGAGCCCATTGAGCCAGCTCCACCATTCAATAAGATCATGACTGATCTGGCCATGGACTCATCTCCACCTACCTGCCTTTTCCCCATAACCCTTAATTCCCCTACTGTGCAAAAATCGATCCAGCTTTGTCTTAAAGATATTTACTGAGGTATCCTCCACTGCTTCATTGGGCAGAGAATTCCACAGATTCACCACTCTCTGGGAAAAGCAGTACCTCCTTATCTCCATTCTAAGTCTACTCTCCAGAACCTTGAGGCTTTCTCCCCTATGAATGCTCCTCCTGTGGGATGTGGGAAGGCAAGGAGACGTCCAGTGTCCCTAATGACTACAACTGTGAGAAGTGCATCCAACTGCAGCTTCTAACAATCCATGCTAAGGAGTTGGGAGCTGGAACAAGATGAACTCCCAATCATTCAGGAAGCTGGAGGGACATATAAAGAGATGCAGGGGGTAGGACACTGGGTGACAGTCAGGAAGGGGAAAGGATTTAAGGAGCCAGTGCAGAGCAACCCTGTGGCCATACCCCTCATCAACATATACCACTTTGAATAATGATGGGGGAAGGGGATGACCCAATAGAGGAGAGTCATAGTGGCTGAATCTCTGGCACTTTGCCTCAGTGACTCAGAAGGGAAGTAGGCAGAAGAGGCGTGCTATGGTGATAGGGGATTCATAGTTAAGGGAATGGAAGAAAGCTCTGTGGGTGAGAAAGAGATTCCCAAATGGTATTTGATTGCCAGATGCCAGGGTCTGGAAGATGTTAGATCAAGTTCTGCACATTCTAAAGTGGGAAAATGAACAGCTGGAGGTCATGGTCCATGGGAGTGGTGTTCCGCAGAGGTCGGTGTTGGGGCCGCTTCTTTTTACAATGTATATCGATGATTTAGATTATGGATTAAATGGTTTTGTGACTAAGTTTGCAGATGACACCAAGATAGGTGGAGGAGCAGGAAGTGTTGAGGAAATGGAAAGGTTGCAGAGAGACTGGTCAGTTTAGGAGAGTGGGCAAAGAAATGGCAGATGAGATACGATGTTGAGAAATGTATGGTTGTACATTTTGGAAGAAGAAATAATTGGGCAGATTATTATTTAGATGGGCAGAAAATTCAAAAATCGGAAGTGCAAAGGGACATGGTTGTCCTCGTGCAGGAGACCCTAAAGGTTAACCACCAGGTTGGATTGGCAGTAAGGAAAGCGAATGCTATGTTGACAATCATTTCAAGAGGAATAATGTATAAGAGTAAGGAGGTGTTTAAGAGGCTCTATGGGGCACTAGTGAGACCTCATTTGGAATACTGTGTGCAGTTTTGGGCTCCCTATCTTAGAAGGGATGTACTGATGTTGGAGAGAGTTCAGAGAAGATTTACGAGGATGATTCCTGGAATGCAGGGGCTAACATATGAGGAGCATTTGTGGGCTCTTGGACTGTATTCATTAGAGTACAGAAGAATGAGAGGGGATCTCATAGAAACATTTCGAATGTTGAAAGGGTTGGATAGAGTAGATGTGGAAAGGCTGTTTCCCTTGGTGGGTGAGTCCAGGACAAGAGGCCATAGTCTTAGAATTAGAGGGCAGACTCGATGGGCCGAATGGCCTACTTCTGTTCCTATATCTTATGGTCTTATGATCTGGCTCTCAGCAGGTTCCAGATTTCAATGTTCATCCAGGGCTTCTGATTGGGGAAAACCCTGATCGAATTTAGAAACATAGAAAACCTACAGCACAATACAGGCCTTTTGGCCCACAATGCTGTGCCGAACATGTACTTACTTTAGAAATTACCTCGGGTTACCCATAGCCCTCTATTTTTCTAAGCTCCATGTACCTATCTAGGAGTCTCTTAAAAGGCCCTATTGTATTCGCCTCCCACCACTGTCGCCGGCAGCCCATTCCACGCACTCACCAATCTCTGTGTAAAAAACTTACCCCTGACATCTCCTCTGTACCTACTTCCAAGCACCTTGAAACTGTGTCCTCTCATGTTAGTCATTTCAGCCCTGGGATAAAGCCTCTAGCTATCCACACAATCAATGCCTCTCATCATTTGTGGGGATATACTCATCTACGGCTGCTTTAATAAGGTCTGTAATGACCCTGATGTTGTCATTCAGGTCCTCAAATGAGTTCTTGAATACGGCCCAGTCCACTGACTCAGAACAATCCTGTAATCGTTCCTGAGCCTCCCGTGACTACCTCTTGATTGCTGGAGTCTTGTTCTTTAGGCTCTGTCTCCATGCAGGTAGTAGGAGCGGCACTCAGTACCAGAGCTAGCAGTGGTCATAACTCGGCAGCGATGTCTGACGTCAACAGGGGCACTGTGCATTCCTCTGGTTCCAATGCCACAAGTATTCTGTTCTCACCGGCTGCAGTTGTCAATATAACATTGCACAGCTCAAGTGAAACCAGAGCAAACCTTACAGGGGAAGACCTCAAATGGAAGTGTGCACTCTACTTGTCATTATTTGAGAAACACAACTTATTCCATTAAGTAAACACAAGAGATTCTACAGATGCTGAACATTTTGAGCAACACACATAAAACGCTGTATGAAACTCAGCAGATCAGGCAGCATCTATGGAAGGGAATAAACAGTCAACAACTCATGCTGAGACCCTTCGTCAGGACTGGAAAGGAAGAGGGCAGAAGCTAAAGTAAGAAGGTGGGGGAAGGGGTAGCGTACAAGATGGCAGGTGATAGGTGAGATCAGGTGAGGGGTGGGTAGATGTGGAAGGGCGCGTGAAGTAAGAATCTGGGAAGTGGCAGGTGGAAGAGGGTTGAAGAAGAAGGAATCTGATAGGAGAGGACAATGGACCTTGGAGGAAAGAGATTAAAGATGCAACTGGAGGGAGGTGCTGAGCATGTGAGGAGAAGAGAAAGGGTAAGAGGGGAACCAGAATGGGGAATGGAAAAAGAGAGAAGGAGAGGGGTAAGAAATGAACAAAAGTCAGAGAAATCAATGTTGACTTCATCAGGTCAGAGGCTACCCAGATGGAATATGAAGTGTTGTCCCATGCATTATTTTAAGTTTAGTGTTTCTAACCCACTAACCACATGGAAAAGGGTTTATAACAACATGCACTGATTAACCAATCTTGCTACAGAATTTACCTGCTAAAGAGGACAAATTAACGATCACTCCTCCTGAGCCTCCGTTCTCCGTGCCCATGTGCTGCAAAGCCAGCTGGCTTGTCCTGATCAGGCCAACCTGACATACAAGCACAGAAATCAGTGCAGCATAAGGCCAGAACATGCTGGTCATATTCATAATAATTACAGATAGGGTATACACAATTAGTGGTTGGATCCTCAGGAGTATTGAGGAACTGAAGAGCTTGATGTGCAGATCCCAGCACCTCAGAGGTGGCAGAACATGTAAATAAGGAGACAAAGAAGGCAGTTGGAGCAGAAAATCGACGAGCAGAGAAATTATTCTATAATTTTAGTTGGGCCACATCTGGAATAGTCACAAACACTGCAAGAAACATGTGATTGCACTGGAAAGGATGCAGAGGAGATTCACCAGAATGTTGCCTGGGATACAAGGTTCAGTTAGAGGGAGGGAGTTGATGGGCTTGGTTTGTTTCGTTTTGCCACTAAGGAGACTAAGCAAGAATCTTTTTCAGCCAGAGTGTAGTTAGAATTTGGAACTCACTCTCCAAGGGGCTGCTGGGGGCAGATACTTTCACAACATTGAAAAAGTTGGATGAGGACTTGAATCAGTGAGGTACAGAAGACTACGGACCAAGTACTAGTAAATAGGATTAATATATTGTAGTTGTAAGCGACCATAAAACATAGGAGTAGAATTAAGCCATTCAGCCCATCAAGTCCACTCCATCCCGGATCCCATTAAACTCCATACACCTGCCTTCTCACCATATCCCTTGTTCTCCCAACCAATTGGGAATTTATCAATTCCTGCTTTGAATATACCCATGGATTTGGGTCCACCACAGTCTGTGGCAGAGCACTCCACAGATTCACCACTCTTTGGCTGAAAAATTTCCTCCTTACTTCTGTTCTAAAAGGTTGCCCTGAATTTTGAGGCTGTGCCCTCTAGTTCTGGATACCCCCACCAGAGGAAACATTCTCTCCACATCCCCGTTATCTGGTCCTTGCAACTTCCAGTAGGTTTCAATAAGATCCCCACATATTCTTCTAAATTCCAGTGAGTACAGGCCCAAAACTGCCAAACACTCCTCATTTGTTAACCTCTTCATTTCCAGAATCATCCTTATGAACCTCCTCTGGACTCTCTCCAACGACAATACATTGTTTCTGAGATAAGGGGCCCAAAACTGTTGACAATACTCCAAGTGCGGCCTGACCAGTGTATTGTAAAGCTTCATCATTATCACCTTGTTTTTATATTCTATTCCCCTTGAAGTAAGTGCCAACATTGCATTTGCCTTCTTTACCAAAGACTCAACCAGTGAATTAACCTTCTGGAACAAAAGAAAATCTGCAGATGCTGGAAATCCGAGCAACACACACAAAATGCTGGAGGAACTCAGCAGGCCAGGCAGCATCTATGGAAAAATGTTTATTCGACCTTTCAGGCCAAAACTCTTCAGCAGGACTGGAGAAAAAAAGCTGAGGAGTAGATTTAAAAGTTGAGGGGAGGGGAGAGAGGAGCACCAGGTGATAGGTGAAACCTGGAGGGGGAGGGATGAAGTAAAGAGCTGGGAAGTTGATTGGTGAAAGAGACAGAAGGACATGGAAGAAAGAAAAAAGGGGGGCGGGTTAAGAGCGCCAGAGGTAGGTGATAGGCGGGCAAGGAGATAAGGTGAGGGAGGAATAAGGGGATGGGAAATAGTGAAGGGGGGGTGGGGTTGGGGGGCATTACCGGAAGTTTGACAAAATCAATGCTCATGCCATCAAGTTGGAGGCTACCCAAATGGAATATAAGGTGCTGTTCCTCCAACCTAAGTGTGAGATTCTGCTTGTTCTTCACATATCAGAATGCAGACATCCCACCTCTCCCGGAAGTTCCAGGAGTCTCCCGCATATGAATAGTGGCTCCCTGATGCCCGCAAATTATATACAATGTCCCAGGAATCAATTTTTTTGAGAGCGAGCGAGCGAGAGAAAGCAAGAGAGAGCGCGAGAGCGACCACGAGAGAGAGCGCGCGCGAGAGAGAAAGCAAGCGAGAGAGAGAGAGCGCGAGAGAGATCGAGAGAAAGCAAGCGAGAGCGTGAGAGAGAAAGCGAGAAAGCAAGCGAGAGAGAGAACGCGAGAGAGAAAGCAAGCAAGAGTGCGCGAGCGACCGAGAGAGAGAGGTAGAGAGAGAGAGCGCGCCATGGCAGAGTGTTCCAAAAAAATATAAAACATACGTCACCCCAGACTACACTAAAGTGTACCCCTGCCTAATAGGGGTCAAAAATAATGACAGTGTTGCTCGCTGCACTGTTTGCAACAGTGACTTTTCTATTGCCCATGGTGGGTTAAGACTGTAAAAGACGTGTTGAGGTGAGTTTAACAGGTGTCATTCGTTCATTAGCATAACTAACGTTATTTAAACTCGCTGGCCAGCTGCTAAGGAGCTACTCTATTGCAGATATCCCACCTCTCCTGGAAGCCTCCGGCAAATTGATGGAACTACCCCCCTGAAATGAGTTTTTTGCAGGGTGGGATGTCTGAGAATGGGAATGAGAAGTGGAATTAGAATCCTCCCATCACCCTTCAAGGGATAGGGTTCCTCTTGTCCTCACCTACCACCCCACCAGCCTCCATGTCCTGCACATAATTCTCCAAGACTTTTGCCCCTCCAATGGGATCCCACCACCAAGTATATCTTTCCCTCCACCCCACTTTCTGTTTTCCACAGGGATCGCTCCCTACGCAACTCCCTTGTCCATTCATCCCTCCCCACTGATCTCCCTTTGGCACTTACCCTTGCAAGCGGAACAAGTGCTACACCTGCCCCTACACCTCCTCCCTCACTACTATTCAGGGCCCTAAACAGTTCTTCCAGGTGAGGCGACACTTCACCTGTGAGTCTGTTGGGGTCATTTACTGTGTTCGGTGCTCCCAGTGTGGCCTCCTGCATATTGGTGAGACCCAACATAGATTGGGAGACCACTTCGCTGAGCATCTACGCTCCATCCGCCAGAACAAGCAGGATCTCCCAGTGGCCACCCATTTTAATTCCACTTCCCTTTCCAATATGTCCATCCACGGCCTCCTCCACTGTCATAATGAGGCCACACTTCAGTTGGAGGAAAAACATCTCATATTTCGTTTGTGTACCCTCTAACCTGATGGCAAGAAGAACAAGTTCTCAAACTTCCGGTAATGCCTCCCACCCACTGTCCTTCACTATTTCCCACCCCGCCGTCTCTCCTTCACCTTATATCCTTGCCCACCCTTTTGGTGCTCCTCATCCCTTTTGTTTTCTTCCATAGCCTTCTGTCTCTTTCACCAATCAACTTCCCTGATCTTTACTTCATTCTTCCCCCTCCAGGTTTCACCTTCGTGTTTCTCTTTCCCATCCCCCGGCCCCCCCCCCCACCTTTCAAATCTACTCCTCAGCTTTTTTCTCCAGTTTTGGCCTGAAATGTCGACTGTACTTTTTTCCACAGATCCTGCCTAGCCTGCTGAGTTCCTCCAGCATTTTGTATGAATTAACGTTCTGAGTCCTGCATGAGAACTCCTAAGTCCTTTTGCAGCTCTGATGTTTGAATTTTCTCCCCATTTAGATAATAGTCCGCACTATTGTTCCGTTTACCAAAATGTATTATTATACATTTCTCAACAGTGTATTCCATCTGCTACTTTTTTTCCCATTCTTCCAATTTGTCTATCCTGCTGCAATCACACTGCTTCCTCAGCACTGGCCACCCCGCCACCTATGTATGTATCATCCACAAACTTTGCCACAAAGCCAACAATTCCACTATTTGAATCATTGACAAACAATATGGAAAGAAGCGGTCCCAAATCTGACCCCTGAGGAACACTACTAGTCACTGGAAACCAACCAGAAAAGGCCCCTTTTATTCCCACTCGCTGCCTCCTGCTGTCACACACCCCTCTATCCATACCAGTATATTTCCTGTAGCATCATAGGATTTTATCTTGTTAAACTGCCTCATGTGGTACCTTATCTAATGCCTTCTGAAAATGCAAGTAAGTGACATCTATTACCTCACCTTTGACCGTCCTGCTTGCTACTTCCTCAAAGAACTTGAACAGATTTGTCAGGCAATATTTCCATTCACAGAAACCATGCCGACTTTGACTTATTTTATCATTAGTCTCCAAGAACCCCGAAACCTCATCCTTAATAATGGACTCCATCACTTTCCCAACCACTGAGGTAAGGCTAACTGCCCAATAATCTCCTCTCTTTTGTCGCATGACAATTGCTATTTTCTATTCGTCCTGAACCATGCCAGAATCAAGTGATTCTTCAAAGATCATGACCAATGCATCCATTATCTCTTCAGTAACCTCTCTCAGGATTCTGGGATGTAGTCCATCTGGTCCAGATGTCTAATCTACCTTAAGACCTTTCTGTTTGCCTTGCACTTTTTCCTTTATAATTTCAATGACACTCACTCCTGCTCCCTGACACTCACGAACCTCTGACACACTACTAGTGTTTTCCACAGTGAGGACAGATGCAAAGCACTCATTAAGTTCATCAGCCATTTCTTTGCCCCCATTACTACCTCCCAGCATCATTTTCCAGTAGCCCAATATCAACTCTCACCTTCTTTTTATTGTTTATATAACTGAAAACCTTTTAGTACTTGGTAGATGGCATGGACAAGAAGGATCAAAGGGCCTGCTTCTAAATCCTATGACTTTAACTACCAAAAATAACTCTTCCCTATATTTCCTCTTCACTTATCTCCATATGACATATCCATAGTCAGAAAGTTTCCATGTTTGGAGAGTCATGTAATGGTGGATAAGCAGCTTTACATTAAAGCAGGTAGCTGTAAGAACATTGTGGATGGGACAGGAAATATAATTGCAATCTGATAGACCATCTATGTACTTACCAGGTTAATGTTGATACATTTTTCCCATTTCTCTTCATCTACAATGCCAGCGTTGTTACAAACAATGTCCAACTTCTGGAATTTTTCCATAGTTTTAATAAATGTTTCTACAACAGATCAAGAAATAAATGATTTCTAAAGTCATAGTGTCTCAGGAACTGAGATGAACTCACTGTTCGAAGACTCCTGTGTTTGTGCTTACTATGATGACAATTGGAACTAATCAGCCTTAATATCTTCCCATCCTCTGCCTGACATGTGCCGGTCTAAATGCCTCATAAATATTGTGTTTGTATCTCCTACTACCACATCCCTTAGCAGCATGTTACAGGCACCCATCACTCTGCCAAGAGTCTTACCATTAATACTATATTCTGCCATCATATTTGACCAACCAACACACTTATCTGGGTTGAACTCCATCTGCCACTTCTCAGCCCAGTTTTGCATCCTATCAATATCCCGCTGGAACCTCTGCAGGGGTGGTGCTGGGATGGTGCTAGTTGGTGCTATAGCCCTAGCAGAAATTACTATAGCACCACCAAGAAAGTAACTGAAATTTAACATACAAATTGCAGCTGCTTTGCTTTCTCTATATAGTTTTGAATACAGCTTGTTTCTCCAGTTGATCTAGTGAAACAGCGTCCCCAATTACCATCAAGCAAAACACATAAAAGTTGCTGGTGAATGCAGCAGGCCAGGCAGCATCTCTAGGAAGAGGTACAGTCAACGTTTCGGGCCGAGACTCCTTGGCAGGACTAACTGAAAGAAGAGATAGTAAAAGATTTGAAAGTGGGAGGGGAAGGGGGAGATCCGAAATGATAGGAGAAGACAGGAGGGGGAGGGATGGAGCCAAGAGCTGGACAGTTGATTGGCAAAAGAGTTATGAGAGGATCATGGGACAGGAGGCCTAAGGAGAAAGAAATGGGAGAGGGGGAAAGCCCAGAGGATGGGCAAGGGGTATAGTGAGAGGGACAGAGGGAGAAAAAGGAGAGAGAGAAAAAGAATGTGTGTATATAAATAAATAAATAACAGATGGGGTACGAGGGGAAGGTGGGGCATTAGCGGAAGTTTGAGAAGTCAATGTTCATGCCATCAGGTGGGAGGCTACCCAGACGGAATATAAGGTGTTATTCCTCCAACCTGAGTGTGGTTTCATCTTTACAGTAGAGGAGGCCATGGATAGACATATCAGAATGGCAATAGGACGTGGAATTAAAATGTGTGGCCACTGGGGGAGCATAGGTGTTCAGCGAAACGATCTCCCAGTCTGCGTCGGGTCTCGCCAATATATAGAAGGCCACATCGGGAGCACCGGACGCAGTATATCACCCCAGCCGACTCACAGGTGAAGTGTCACCTCACCTGGAAGGACTGTCTGGGGCCCTGAATGGTAGTGAGGGAGGAAGTGTAAGGGCATGTGTAGCACTTGTTCCACTTACAAGGATAAGTGCCAGGAGGGAGATCGGTGGGGAGGGATGGGGGGGGGACGAATGGACAAGGGAGTCGCGTAGGGTGCGATCCCTGCGGAAAGCAGGGGGGGGGAGGGAAAGATGTGCTTCGTGGTGGGATCCCGTTGGAGGTGGCGGAAGTTACGGAGAATTATATGTTGGACCCGGAGGCTGATGGGGTGGTAGGTGAGGACAAGGGGAACCTTATTCCTAGTGGGGTGGCGGGAGGATGGAGTGAGAGCAGATGTGCGTGAAATGGGGGAGATGTGTTTGAGAGCAGAGTTGATGGCGGAGGAAGGGAAGCCCCTTTCTTTAAAAAAGGAGGACATCTCCTTCATCCTGGAATGAAAAGCCTCATCCTGAGAGCAGATGCGGCGGAGACGGAGGAATTGCGAGAAGGGGATGGCATTTTTACAAGAGACAGGGTGAGAAGAGGAATAGTCCAGATAGCTGTGAGAGTCAGTAGGCTTGTAGTAGACAGCAATAGATAAGCTGTCTCCAGAGATAGAGACAGAAAGATCTAGAAAGGGGAGGGAGGTGTCGGAAATGGACCAGGTAAACTTGAGGGCAGGGTGAAAGTTGGAGGCAAAGTTAATGAAGTCAACGAGCTCAGCCTGCATGCAGGAAGCAGCGCCAATGCAGTCGTCGATGTAACGAAGGAAAAATGGGGGACAGATACCAGAATAGGCACAGAACATAGATTGTTCCACAAACCCAACAAAAAGGCAGGCATAGCTAGGACTAAAGGTGCCCATGGCTACACCTTTAGTTTGGAGGAAATGGGAGGAGCAAAAGGAGAAATTATTAAGAGTAAGGACTAATTCCGCTAGACAGAGCAGAGTGGTGGTAGAGGGGAACTGATTAGGTCTGGAATCCAAAAAGAAGCAGAGGACTTTGAGACCTTCCTGATGGGGGATGGAAGTATATAGGGACTGGACATCCATGGTGAAAATAAAGCGGTGGGGGCCAGGGAACTTAAAATCATCGAAAAGTTTCAGAGCGTGAGAAGTGTCACGAACATAGGTAGGAAGGGATTGAACAAGTGGGGATAAAACAGTGTCGAGGTATGCAGAAATGAGTTTGGTGGGGCAGGAGCAAGATGAGACAATGGATCTACCTGGACAGGCAGGTTTGTGGATCTTGGGTAAGAGGTAGAAATGGGAAGTGCGGGGTGTGGGAACTATAAGGTTGGTAGCAGTGGATGGGACATCCCCTGAGTTGATATAGTCGGTGATGGTGTGGGAGACAATGGCCTGGTGCTCCTTAGTGGGGTCATGATCGAGAGATAAATAAGAGGAGGTATCCACGAGTTGTCCCTGTGCCTTGGCAAGGTAGAGGTCAGTGCGCCAGACTACAACAGCACCCCCCTTATCAGCAGGTTTTATAGTAAGGTTAGGATTAGTGCGGAGGGAGTGGAGAGTAGAGTATTTGGAAGGAGCGAGGTTGGAATAGGAACAAGGTGCGGTGAAGTCAAGATGGTTGATGTCCCGTTGGCAGTTAGCGATAAAGAGATCCAGAGCAGGCAGAAGACCAGAGCGGGGTGTCCATGAAGAAGAGGAGGGTTGAAGACGGGAGAAGGGGTCATCGATGGGGGTGGAAGAATCCTTGCCGAAGAAGTAGGCTCAAAGACGGAGCTGGCGGAAGAAGAGTTCCGCATCATGGCGAACACGGAACTCGCTGAAGTGTGGGCGAAGGGGGACAAAGGTGAAGCCCTTACTGAGGACAGAGCACTCTGCCTCAGACAGTTGAAGGTCAGGGGGGATAATAAAGACCTGGCACGGATGACAGCTGGGATCAGAGGGGGGAGGGGAAGGCTATGGGTGTCAGTGGAGAGGGGAGGGTTGGGGTGAGAGGAAGAAGGAGCCTCAAACTTCCGCGAATGCCCCACCTCCCCCTCCTACCCCATCTGTTATTTATTTATATACACACATTCTTTTTCTCTCTCTCCTTTTTCTCCCTCTGTCCCTCTCACAATACTCCTTGCCCATCCTCTGGGCTTCCCCCTCCCCCTTTTCTTTCTCCCTAGGCCTCCCGTCCCATGATCCTCTCATATCCCTTTTGCCAATCAACTGTCCAGCTCATGGCTCCATCCTTCCCCCTCCTGTCTTCTTCTATCATTTCAGATCTCCCCCTCCCCCTCCCACTTTCAAATCTCTTACTAGCTCTTCTTTCAGTTAGTCCTGACAAAGGGTCTCAGCCCGAAACGTCGACTGTACCTCTTCTTATGGATGCTGCCTGGCCTGCTGCGTTCACCAGCAACTTTCATGTGTGTTGCTTGAAATTCCAGCATCTGCAGATTTCCTTGTGTTTGCCCCCAGTTACCATAGCAACCACGCAGCAATAAAGTTATAAGTTCTGTCTCTGTGCTGGTCTAAGGCCATATCCACTCTACACTTCTGCTTATTCATTCATTGTCAATGTCTTGCCGTTGCTGTCCTCAGATCAGTTAAGCTGATCTAAGATTACTTAGGTGGTGATGTCACTCACTCTCACCATGGTCTCGCGAGACTAATGGATGCCACACACACACACACACACACACACACACACACACACACACACACATTGTGCTTTTACAAACTATCGTGGGCCTGGCATGTGCCTTATTTTGGCTGGCGTGAAAAATGGATCGATTTTTAGTGAGAAAACGACCTCAACCAGAGGAATCAGTGGTGTCTCAGCCTGAGCCTGTCTTAATTGAAAGTGACATGCAGAAAGAAGTAAGTGGGGATGAGGACGACAGTAGTTCGTCGAAGGAGTGTGAGGGCGAAGTAGAGGAACAAGAAATGGAGTGGGATTTGGAAAATAAAGGACATGCAAAGATTGTCCAAGAAAATCGTGAGTTTATGAGAGCAGTGGTTGAGTCTCTATGCTATACTGTGTGCCAAGGCATTGCCCAGCGAGGACACTGGGAGAATGATGGATCTGGCAACAGGGGGAACTTTGTTGAGTTGCTCAGTGTAATTGGGAAGTTTGATAAGACTGTAGCTAAAAAAAAATAGAGGACAATCCTGGAAATGCAAAAAACACCCATCACGATATCCAAAATGAAATTATGGATATTATGGCAGATATGGTCAGATGTCAAATAAGTGCAGAAATCAAGGAGGCTGGATATTTTGCCATCATGGTGGATGAAAGTAATGACTTGAGTAAAACGGAGCAAATATCAGTGGTGGTGCGGTATTTGAATAACGAAACAGTGCTTGAAGAATTCTTGCACTTCACTCCAGCAGAAGGGTTGGACGCAGAGTTGCTTCTTAAAAGCATTAAACGGACACTCGCCCAGTGTCTTATTGATAAGAATGCGTGTATAGGTCAGTGTTATGACGGGGCGGCAGTGATGTCAGGGTGCAATAACGGGGTACAAGAGAGGTTCAGGAAAGAGATCCCGCAGGCATTATATATACACTGCCATGCTCACAGACTTAACCTTGCTTTAGTAGATGTTGTGAGCAGTGTACAACAAGCGGGTGAGTTTTTTGAAACTGTGCAGCTGCTTTACAACTTCTTTTCAAACTCTGTTGCCCACGATCTTTTCATGAAGAAACAGAGAGAACTGGAATCAACTGCACAGCCCGTGGAGATGAAGAAATTGTCAGATACACGCTGGGCATGGCAGTATACAGCTTTGTGGGCTATAAGAAAATCACTCCCTGCCATTCTAACTACACTACAGGATATTATGGGTCAACCCAATGCACGGAGGAAAACGGAGGCCAGAGCTGTAAATGGACTGATTGGCGAGCAGTTTGCTTTACTTCTCGCTCTGTTTGAGGATTTATTCCAAGTCACCAAGTTCATGTCAGACCAGCTACAATCTCCCAGTTTGGAGCTTTCATCCGCTGTGGACTTGGCTCAGTCTGTTGTCGATGCACTGTCAGCAAAACAGGGAGAGGAATCATGGAGTGAAATTCGGGCAAGAGCTAGGGACCTGTGCGTCAAGGCCGGTATACAGAGCAGACCACATGAAAGGAGACAGGCCCAGCCACCCCACTGCCTACATGATTTTGTTGTTGAGACCCAAACTGAACGCACACCTGTCACATCCCCAGATGACCTTCGCAAGCACTGTTTCTATCCAGTTATAGACAGACTTCTGACTGAAATGAAAAGACGGTTCTCAATTGAGACTGGGGGTGTTCCAACTGGAGTCTCAGCACTGAGTCCCAAACACAAGTTCTTCTTAGACAAGAATTGTCTTTGGCCGATGGCCCAATACTATGGAGTAACTGAAGTGAACCTGACTGCAGAGCTACATCAGGTTCGTCGTCTGCTGGAAACAAAACAAAAGCAAGGACAGTGAATGACACAGTGGAATTTTTAGCTCTAATGAGACCCTACCATGATGCATTTATAGATTTATACAAACTAATCTCCATATCACTGACTCTGCCTGTTACATCTGCCTCATGTGAATGGAGTTTCTCTTGCCTCAGACACGTCAAAAACTCCCTAAGGAATAGCAGCAACGATGCTCGGAACAGCAACTTGGCCCTGTTGGCCATAAACAGCTGGAGGACCAAAGCACTTGACATCCAGAAAATTATTGATGCTTTCGCCACCAATCACAACAACAGATGGATTGTGCTTCTCTGAAAACGTCAATGGTGAGTGCAGTTGATTTTTTTAAAATTTGCGCCAAGACTAATGCTGATTATTATTATTATTTTGTGGTGGATACCCCACAGTCTTTATGTTTCCTGCAAATCCTAAAATATTACATTTACTGCTATTAAGCCTACTGGTTTTGCTTAGACTTCCAAGCGGTGATTCTGTTGATTTTTGTTTTAAATTCAATAGCTGAATTAATTGAGGTATCGCGTGGTCAGAGTACGATTTGTCCAACTCCTGGCAAAGCCTTGCATCTGTTGTTTGACTTATTTGACTTTAATAACGGTGTATCTTTTGGCATTGTCTGTCTATGTAACGCGAATAGCAGTGGACATTGTGGGTTAGTGTTGTGTTTTTCAGTTGAAAAGCACACATTTGACGCTGATTGCGGGATTGGTGCGTGATTATCACTGTGCGCTGTGGGTCGGATGCTCTGTTGGTTTGTTTGTTTATGCTCTGTGTAGCCCGGGTTGTCTCTGATGCTGTTGACACTGTCACAGTTCACTTCCATATTAGACCTATCAATTGCTGTTGCTTGTGAATCAATGGAGGCATTAATAGCAGGCATATAATGCTTGAAACTGACTTTTTAACACCGCGCGTCTGGCCTTGCGAATACATATTACCATACAGCACATCCCTCAGCACCATTACTGAATAATTCAGCCCCACTATAGCACCAGCAAGAAAAAATCTCTGGCGCTGCCACTGACCTCTGACAGCCTTCTACACTACCCACAACACCCCCAACCTTTGTGTCATCAGCAAATTTGCTAACCCATCCCTCCACTTCCTCATCTAGGTCATTTATAAAAATCATGAAGAGTAGGGGTCCCAGAACAGATCCCTGAAACACACCACTGGTGACTGACCTCCATGCAGAATATGACCCATCTACAATCACACTTTACCTTCTGTGGGCAAGCCGGATCTGGATCCACAAAGCGATGTTCCCTTGGATCCCATGCCTCCTTACTTTCTCAATCAGCCTTGCATGGGGTACCTTATCAAATGCCTTGCTGAAAATCATATAGACTACATCTACTGCTCTACCTTCATCAATGTGTTTAGTCACATCCTCAAAAAATTCAATCAAGCTCGTTCTGGCCTTTCACAAAGCCATGTTGACTATTCCTAATCATATTATGCCTCTCCAAATGTTCATAAATCCTGCCTCTCAGGATCTTCTCCATCAACTTATCAACCACTAAAGTAAGACTCACTGGTCTATAATTTCCTGGGCTATCTCTACTCCCTTTCTTGAATCATGGAACAACATTCGCAACCCACCAATCCTCCGGAACCTCTCCCGTCCCCATTGATGATGCAAAGATCATCGCCAGAGGCTCGTCAATCTCCTCCGTCACCCACAGTAGCCTAGGGTACACCTCCTCTGGTCACGGTGACTTATTCAACTTGATGCTTTCCAAAAGCTGCAGCACATTCTCTTTCTTAATATCTACATGCTGAACCTTTTCAGTTCACTGTAAGTCATCCCTACAATCGCCAAGATCCTTTTCCGTAGTGAATAATGAAGCAAGGTATTCATTAAGTACCTCTGCTATCTCCTCCTGTTCCATACACACTTTTTCATTTGACTTGCATTTACTGTACTTGTCTCAACCTCAACCATAGAGTTCTAGAGTCATACAGCATGTCATAGAATCATACAGCCCAACTAGTCCATGTTAACCACAGCATCCTCCCTGCTGGACCCAGCTGCAGGTCAGTCATGGGTCAGCCGTGATGAAGTGACAGAGCAGATTCAATGGGCCAAATGGCTTAATTCTACTCCTATCTCTTGTGGTCTTCTAGGCACTGTCTACTTGTCTACAAGAGCCTCCATGACAGCTTGGTCCAGAAGGTTAAATTACATGAGATCCAGGGTGAGAGTGGGAGTCATGGGGTGATGAGGGGCTGCTTTTCATATTCGGGGCCCATAACCAGTGTTGTGCCACAAGGATCACTGCTGGATTCATTGTGAAGATCAAGAGGGTGCAGGATAGATAAGGAGGATGCAAGCTCTTCCTCGCCATGTACTTATAGTTCCAAATAGCTCTTAAATGCTGTAATTGTACCTGACTCGACCACTTCCTCTGGCAGCTCATTCTAGACACTTACTGCCCTTTGTATAAAGAAGTTACCTCTCCAGTCTCTTTTAAATCTCTCTCTTCTTATCTTGTGGTCATCCTCTCCCTATATCTCAGGCCCTCTAGTCCTCATAGCATCCTCGTTAATCTCTTCTGCACTCTCTCAGCCTTCACAATGGATCCAGTGCCAATCCCTGGGGCACACCATTCTTATGGTCCTTGAATATGAAAAGCAGCTCTTCATCACCCCATGACTCCTCCCATCCTCATCCTGGATTTCATGCGATTTAACCTTCTGGACCAAGCTGCCATGGGGGACCTTGTAGACAAGTAGACAATGTCCTTAAGACCACAAGAGATAGAAGCAGAATTAGGCAACTTGGCCCATCGAAGGTGCTTCACCATTTCATCATGGCCTATCGATTTTTCCTCTCAACCCTATTCTCCCTGTTATCTTTGATGCCCTGGCTAATCATGAACCTGTCAACCTCTGCCTTAAATACACCCAATCATCTGGCCTCCACAGCTGCCTATGGCAAAGAATGTTAACCATCCTCCCCTCATCAATCTTCTAGACTGCTACCGCAGCTCCCTAAAATCTCTCTTCAGGACCTCCTCACCTTGTCTACCTATGTCATTGGTGCCAATATGCACCAAGACTTTTGGCTGCTCACTCTCATCCTTCAGAAAGCCATGGGCCTGATCTGAGACATCCCTGATCCTGGCACCAGGGAAGCATCTATCGCACCCACAGAACCACATCTTTGTTCCTCTGACTAAGGAATCTCCTATCAACAGTGCAGTCCTATTGACCTCTCTGCTCTTCTGAGCCACACCATACTCAGTGCCAGACACCTAGTCACGGCGACTTCCTTTGGTAGGTTGCCTCCCTCAATAGTATCTAAAGTTGTATAATTATTGAGGGAATGGCCACAGGTGTACTCTGCACTGGCTGTGCATTTCCCCTCCCTTTCCTGACAGTCACCCAGTTATCCGTCTTCTGCAACCTAGGGGTGACTACTTCTCTATAGCTCCTGCCTATCACCACCTCATTCTCCCATAAGAGTCGAAGGTGATTGAGTGCAGCTCCAGTTCCTTAATACATTCTCTCAGGAACTGCAGTTCGGTGTACCTAGTGTGGATGTGTTTATCTGAGAGACTGGAGGTCTCTCAGACTTCCCAAATCCCACACAGAGTACAAAACACAGCCCCTGGAGCCATTCTCACTAATCTACTAAGCCCTAACAGATGAGGAATGAACAAACAAGAACAGAGAGAGAGAGTAACTTACAAGACAATGTACCTCACCTAAGCCTCATGTGCAAAACCACTCGAAACGCTGGCACACTCAGAAGAATGGCTGCTCTGCTTGCACTTGACTTACTCTTATTGGCCCTTTCTAATGAATCCCTCCTGTTGATCAGTTGCTCCTCAACTCAGAAATACTGCAGCGAAACTCTACCTTCAAAATCTTGATCGCTGCCCTGATTATAAAATAGCTCTTTTCACGCACCCCTGGTGTGGATTGACCAACGCAGAGAAAACTGGCTCAAAGCGCTGCTTTTTAATTCTTAACTGCAGCCCTGACTAAAAGGTAGCTCTTTTTATGCACTACTGTAAGATGTAAGATAGCTTATATACAGTACATAGATATATTGCATGTCCATAAAGTTGTGCTAAAACATACTGTATATTTTTAAAAACTTTTGCACCAGTACATGGATAGGAAAGCTTTAGAGGGATATGGGTCAAAGCTTGAATGGGCATCTCGATTGATATGGGCCAGTTGAGTTGAAGGGCCTGTATGAGTCTGTGAAACCCTAAACCCCAATAGCACGAGGAGAAACGAGATTGTGGTGTAGTTACTGCAGTTACCTTGGAGTTACTCTAGTTACCTTGCATCTGGCTCTCGGATGTTACGTCAGAGTGAAGGAAAAGAATGTTCTCCGCTCCGTAGAGCCGTCCAAAGGCAGCAGATGTGGCCTCTCCCTCTGATTGGTTGTAATCAACCATACACACCTAAACATCAAACACAGTTCAGTTCAAGTAACTCCTGTAAACAGCTGATGCTAAAAACAAGTACTGGCAGTGTCAATACATTTGTCAGTGACAGATGCAAGAGAAAACACCAGATGCCATCACACCATAACACCACCATCACTGTCCACCAGATCCCACATCTCTCCTTCCACACCCTTCATCTTCCCCTCCATCACCTCACCCTTTCTTCTCTCCCCATCACCTCCTCTGCCACAGCCTATCAACCAACTTCTCTCTCATGCTTTTTTTTCTCTCTGAACTCCTTCCATCCACAGACTTCTCCCACCGTAGATTCATATGAGCCACACAGCAGGGATCCAAGTCCTTCAGGCCAACCAGTTCATACTGTCCATGTTGGTCCCAATTTCCTGCATTTGGTCTATCTCTCTCTAAGACTTGCTCTCCATGTAACTATCCAAGTGTTTCTTATATTATAGTGAAGTCATAGAGCACTGAAGCACAGAAAAAGACCCTTTGGCCCATCTGGTCTTCTGTCTAACTTCCTCTACATGCACCCAGACCATAATCTTCCATGCTTTTCCCATCCATGTACCTATCCAAATTTCTCTTGAATGTTGACATTGAACCCACACCCACCACTTCTGTTGGCAGCTCGTTCCACACTTGTACCGCCCTATGCATGAAGTTCCCCCTCAGTTTCCCCTTAAATAATTTACCTTTCATCCTTATTGAGATTCAGCACAGAATAGGCCCTTCCAGCCTCTGAGCTGCGCACCCAACAGCTCCCGATTTCACTCCAGTCTAATCATGGGAAAATATACAATGACCAGTTAACCTACTAACTGGCACGTCTTTAGACTGTGGGAAGAAACTGGAGGACCAGGAGAAAACCTACGCATTCCACGAGAAGGACGTACAGACTCCTTACAGATGACATCAGAACTGAACTTCGAACCCTGGGCCTCATCTCACAGGAGAGTGAGGGGTGACCTCACTGAAACCCATCGAATGATGAAAGGCCATGCTTGAGAATGTTTCCTATGGTGGACACAGCTTCAGAATAGAGGGACGTCCTTTTAGAATGGAACCGAGGAGGAACTTCATTGGCCAGAGAGTGGTGAATCTATGGAATTCATTGCCACATACAGCCAAGTCATAGCGTATGTTTAAGGCAGAGGTTGATAGATTCTTGATTAGTCAGGGCATGAAGGGATATGGGGAGAAGGCAGGAGATTGGAGCTGAGAGGGAAAATGGATCAGTTGTGATGAATGGCCTAATTCTGCTCTGATACCACCCATTGTACTGCACTCCTCAGTGCCTGACCGTTCCCTGGGCAAGTACTCCCCTGGTTTGTCCTCCCAAAGTATGCCTACACTTGTCTGCATTAAATTCTATCTGCCATTTTTCAACCCAATTTTTCAGTTGGTTCAGATCCCAGTACAAGCTTTGATAGCCTTCCTCACTGTCCACTGTACCCCTAATCTTGGTTTTATCTGCAAATTTGTTGATCCAGTTTATCACATTATCAGTGATATAGATGACAAACAACAATGGACCCAGCACCGATCTTTGCAGCACTCCACTAGTCAAAGGCCACCAGACAGAGAGGCAACCAACTGCTACCACCCTCTGTCTTCTCCAGATAAACCACTGCTGGATCCAATTGGCCACTTCATCCTGAATGCGAAATGACAACCTTCTGAACTAGCCTTCCTTGTGGGACTTTGCCAAAGGCCTTGCTAAAGTCCATGTACACAAATTCCACATCATTTCCTCCAAAAGAACATAAGAAATAGGAGCAGGAGTCGGCCACTTGAGTCTGCTCCATCATTCAATTAGATCATGGCTGATCTGGACGTGGACTCATCTCTACCTACCTGCCTTTTCCCCATAACCCTTAATTACCCTACTATGCAAAAATCTATCCAACCTTGTCTTAAATATATTTACTGAGGTAGCCTCCATTGTCTTATTGGGCAGAGAATTCCACAGATTCACCACCCTCTGTGAAAAGCAGTTCCTCCTCATCTCCATCCTAATTCTACTCCCCTGAATCTTGAGGCTATGTCCCCTAGCTTTAGTCTCACCTATCAGTGGAAACAACTTTCCTGCCTCTATCTTATCTATCCCTTTCATAATTTTATATGTTTCTATAAGACCTCCTCTCATTGATGAGAGCAGTGGAGCTAGTGTATATGGATTTCAGTAAGGCATTTGATAAGGTTCTCCATACGACAATCATTCAGAAAGTAATGAGGCATGGGATCCAAGGAGACCTAGCTTTGTGGATCCAGAACTGGCTTGCCCACAGAAGGCAAGGTGTGGTTGTAGATGGTTCATATTCTGCATGGACACAATGTCTAGTGGTGTTCCACAGGGATCTGTCCTAGAACCTGTCCTCTGTGATTTTTATAAATGACCTAGATGAGGAAGTAGAAGGGTGGGTTAGTAAGTCTGCTGATGACACAAGGATTGGGGGTGTTGTGGATAGTGTAGAGGGCTGTCAGAGGTTAGAGTGCAACATCAATAGGATGCAGAACTCGGCTGAGAAATGGCAGATGGAGTTCAACCCAGATAATTGTGAAGAGGTTCATTTCAGTTCAGTTGATCAAATTTGAAGACAAATATAATATTAATGGTAAGTCTTTAGGCAGTGTGGAGGATCAGCGAGATCTTGGGGTCCGTGTCCATAGGACATTCAAAGCTGCTGCACAGGTTGACGGTGCTGTTAAGAAGGCATACTTTGTGTTGGCATTCATCAACCATGGGATTGAGTTCAAGAGCTGTGAGGTAATGTTAAAGCTATACAAGACCTTAGTTAGGCCCCACTTGGAGTACCTCGTTACAGGAAGGATATGGAAACTATAGAAAGTGCAGAGGAGTTTTTCAAGGATGCTACCTGGATTGGAGAACATGCCTTATGAGAATAGGTTGAGTGAACTTGACCATTTCACCTTGAAACAATGAAGGATGAGAGTGATCCGACAGAGGTGTATAAGATGATGAGAGGCATTGATCGTGTGGATAGCCAGAGGCTTTTTCCCAGGGCTGAAATGGCTAACAAGAGTGGGCATAGTTTTAAGGTGTTTGGAAGTAGGTACAAGGGGGATGTCAGAGGCAAGTTTTTCACACAGAGAGTGGTGGGTGCGTGGAATGCACTGCCAATGACTGTGATAGAGGCAGATACAAAAGAGTCTTTTAAGAGACTCTAGATAGGTACATGGAGCTTAGAGTGCCATGCGGTAGCGGTAGGGAAATTCTAGGCAGTTTCTAGAATAGGATACATGGTCGACACAAATTATGGGCCAAAGGGCCTGTAATGTGCTGTAGATTTCTATGATTCTGCTGAATTCCACTGAGTACAGTCCTGGGCGACTCGATCCCTCCTCATAGTCTAACCCCCTCATCTCTGGAATCAATCTGGTGAACCTCCTCTGCACCACCTCCAAAGCCAGTATATCCTTCCTGAAGTAATCCGTGATGGCTTTCTTGAGCAGCATGTTAGTGAACCTACAAGGGAAAATGCTATCTTAGATCTGGTCCTGTGCAATGAGACAGTTAAGATTAATGATCTTGTAGTCAGGGATCCTCTTGGAAAGAGTGATCATAGTATGATTGAATTTTGCATACAGATGAAGGATGAAATAGTTAGATGTAAAATTAGTGTATCATGCTTGAACAAGGGAGACTACAACAGGATGAGGGAGGAGTTGGCTAATGTGGATTGGGAGCACAGGCTATTTGATAGGACAGTTGAGGAACAGTGGAATACTTTCAAAGAGATTTTTCACAGTGCTCAACAAAAGTATATTCCAGTCAAAAGTAAGGACAGTAAGTGTGGGGAGAGCCAGCCTTGGATAACTAAGGAAATAAAAACTAGTATTGTAGCAGTGTGCTACACAAAGCGCTAGAATAACGACATGTAGTCGGTCAGTTGTAGTTGCGATAAAAGAGATTTATTCAAATTTCACGGCCTCCTTTAAAGCCTTCCTGTTCCCGCCCTCCCCGGGCGGGATGGCTGTGGGGAATGCATATTCGCAGACCCTTCCCATGTGCAGGTTTTTCCCCCTGCTGGTGAAGATGGCGGGAACAATATGCCAAAGAAGGATGTTATGGACGAAATGGGAGGTGAGGACCTCGATAAAATCACTGACACTAAAGAGATAGTGATGAGCAAACTAGAGCAGCGGTCCCCAACCACCGGGCCGCGGAGCATTTGCTACCGGGCCGCGAGGAAACGACATGATTTGGCGATATGAGTCAGCTGCACCTTTCCTCATTCCCTGTCACGCCCACTGTTGAGCTTGAACACACGCGAGGTCATTAACAGCGCGTCATCCGTGTCAGCGCGGGAAGGAGAGCAATTCCTCGAACTTGCAAATGACGGCGGGCTGAAAAGTATACAACAGGAATTCTGCAGATGCTGGAAATTCAAGCAACATACATCAAAGTTGCTGGTGAACGCAGCAGGCCAGGCAGCATCTGTAGGAAGAGGTGCAGTCGACGTTTCAGGCCGAGACCCTTCGTCAGGCTGAAAAGTATGTTTGCCGGCATTCTGGATCAAAGGCAAAGCTAAATATCCGGAGATAGCCACGAAAGCACTGAAAACGTTGCTTCCATTTCCAACATATCTCTGCAATGAATGCAACGAAAACTAAATTGCGGAATAGACTGGACATAAGGAACCTCCTTCGAGTATCGCTGTCTCCCATCACCCCTCGACAGGACCGTCTTGTTGCAGGGAAACAGGCCCAGGGCTCCCACTGATTCAGCGATATTGGTGTGTTGCAATAATTTTATATGTTCATACGGGGAAAATATGTGCCGTGTGTTTAATATCCAGACATTACTTAAAATGTTATGATGCTATTGACTGATAAGTGACTTATATAACCGTATAACAATTACAGCACGGGAACAGGCGATCTCGGTCCTTCTAGTCCGTGCTGAACGCTACTCTCACCTAGTCTCACCGACCTGCACTCAGCCCTTAACCCTCCATTCCTTTCCTGTCCATATACCTATCCATTTTTTCTTTAAATAATATCGAAGCTGCCTCTACCACTTCTACTGCAAGTTCTTTCAGTACTTACTTCAAGCTCCCCATCCTCCCCGATGATTGACTTATCACTATATTCATGCGAGGAAAATATGCGCTGTGTGTTTAATATTAAAATCGTTAGATAAACCCTTTTAGAAAGGAAATTGAGTGTATTAGCCACTTATCACCTATATTCTGGTCGGGATTTACATCACCCCCACCCCCGCGAACAGAATCGCCGAAAACGATTTACAGAGAATAATGTCTGCAGGTACACGCATGCGCACTGGTGCCTGCGCAAGGCTTCATGGTCATTGTAGTCTATCGGGGTAAACGTTTCTTTTGACTAACAACGCACATCAAAGTTGCTGGTGAACGCAGCAGGCCAGGCAGCATCTCTAGGAAGAGGTGCAGTCGACGTTTCAGGCCGAGACCCTGCTGCGTTCACCAGCAACTTTGATGTGTGTTGCTTGAATTTCCAGCATCTGCAGAATTCCTGTTTGTATTTTTTGACTGCTACTCTTGTCCGTTGGCAACCCTACCCCCGCCACCCCGGGTCGGCCGGTCCGCAGCGCAAAAAAAGTTGGGGACCCCTGAACTAGAGGGCCTGAAGGTAGATAACTCCCCGGTCCTGATTGGATGCATCCCAGGGTGCTGAGGGAATTGGCGGAAGTTATAGTAGATGCGTTGGTAATCATTTATCAAAACTCTCTAGACTCTGGGCAGGTCCCGGCGGATTGGAAGACAACAAATGTCACGCCACTTTTTAAAAAAGGATGTAGGCAAAAGACGGCCAACTGTAGGCCAGTCAGCTTAACATCTGTATTCAAGAAAATGCTTGAAGCTGTCATTAATGAAGACATAGCGAAACATTTAGAAAGGAGTAGAAACATTAGGCAGTTAGTCTTTACAATGTCTCCTGAGATGGTGATGTGCCTCTCACGTGAGATGTGGCAGTCTTGGGGGAACTCTCCTCTCCTGCAGAGTCACATCTGCCAGAAGTGCATACGGCTAGGCGACCTGGAAGACCGTGTAAGGAATCTAGAGCAGCAGCTGGATGACCTTCAACTCATAAGGGAGAATGAGGCAGTCATAGATGAGAGCTACAGGGAGGTAGTCACACCTAGACTGTCGGAAGCAGGTTGTTTGGTGACAGAGGGGGGAAAGCGAAGGTGAGCACACAGGTAGTGCAGAGCACCCCTGTAGCCGTTCCCCTGAATAATAAGTTTACCGTCCTGGATACTGTTGGTGGGGACGACCGACCAGGTGTGAGCCACGGTGGCAGGGTCTCTGGCACTGAGTCTTGACCCGGTGGTGCAGAAGGGTGGGACGGAGAAGAGGAGAGCTGTCGTCGTTGGAGACTCTATAGTCAGGGAAGCAGACAGGAGATTTTGTGGATGTGAGAAGGACACCCGCATGGTTTGTTGCCTCCCGGGTGCCAGGGTCCGGGATGTCTCTGACCGGGTGCACGACATCCTGGTACAAGAGGGAAAGCAACCAGAAGTCGTGATACATGTTGGTACCAACGACATAGGAAGAGGGATGAGGTCCTGAAGTGTGAGTTTCGGGAGCTAGGGAGAAGGCTAAACAACAGGACATCCAGGGTGGCGTTCTCAGGATTGCTGCCAGTGCTATGTGACAGTGATGGTAAGAATTGGAGGAGATGGCAGTTGAATGCATGGCTGAGGAGTTGGTGCAGGGGGCAGGGTTTTAGATTTTTGGATCATTGGGATCTTTTCTGGGGAAGGTGGGAGCTGTACAGATTGGATGGGTTGCACCTGAACTCGAGGGGGAGCAATATCCTTGCAGGTAGGTTTGCTAGCATGGTTCGGGAGGGTTTAAACTAATTTGCAAGGGGGATGGGACCCGGAGCGACAGAGCAGTGAAAGAAGTGCATGGAGTAAAGCCAGATCTAACATATAGGGAAGCTTTGAGGAAAGAGAAGCAGAATAAACGGTGTAAAGACAGTAAGGTAGAAGGGCTGAAATGTGTGTACCTCAATGCAAGAAGCATCAAGAACAAAGGTGATGAACTGAGAGCTTGGATACATACATGGAATTATAATGTAGTGGCCATTACAGAGACTTGGCTGGTACCAGGGCAGGAATGGATTCTCAATATTCCTGGATTTCAGTGCTTTAAAGGGGATAGAGAGGGGGGAAAAAGGGGAGGAGGGGTGGCATTACTGGTCAGGGATACTATTGCAGCTACCGAAAGGGTGGGTAATGTAGCAGGATCCTCTTTTGAGTCAGTATGGGTGGAAGTCAGGAACAGGAAGGGAGCAGTTACTCTATTGGGGGTATTCTATAGGCCCCCTGGTAGCAGCAGAGATACAGAGGAGCAGATTGGGAGGCAGATTTTGGAACGGTGCAAAAAATAACAGGGTTGTTATCATGGGTGACTTTAACTTCCCTATATTGGTTGGCACCTGATTAGTTCCAAGGGTTTAGATGGGGCAGAGTTTGTTAAGTGTGTCCAGGACGGATTCCTGTCACAGTATGTGGACGGGCCGACTAGGGGGAATGCCATACTAGATCTAGTACTAGGTAATGAACCGGGTCCGGTCACAGATCTCTCAGTCGGTGAGCATCTGGGGGACAGTGACCACCGCTCCCTGGCCTTTAGCATTATCATGGAAAAGGATAGAATCAGAGAGGACAGGAAAATTTTTAATTGGGGAAGGGCAAATTATGAGGCTATAAGGCTAGAACTTGTGGGTGTGAATTGGGATGATGTTTTTCCAGGGAAATGTACTATGGGCATGTGGTCGATGTTTAGAGATCTCTTGCAGGATGTTAGGGATAAATTTGTCCCGGTGAGGAAGATAAAGAATGGTAGGGTGAAGGAACCATGGGTGATAAGTGAGGTGGAAAATCTAGTCAGGTGGAAGAAGGCAGCATACATGAGGTTTAGGAAGCAAGGATCAGATGGGTCTATTGAGGAATATAGGGAAGCAAGAAAGGAGCTTAAGAAGGGGCTGAGAAGAGCAAGAAGAAGGCGTGAGAAGGCCTTGGTGAGTAGGGTAAAGGAAAACCCCAAGGCATTCTTCAATTATGTGAAGAAAAAAAGGATGACAGGAGTGAAGATAGGACCGATTAGAGATAAAGGTGGGAAGATGTGCCTGGAGGCTGTGGAAGTGAGCGAGGTCCTCAATGAATACCTCTCTTCGGTATTCACCTATGAGAGGGAACTTGATGACGGTGGGGAAAATATGAGTGAGGTTGATGTGGAGCATGTTGATATTACGGGAGAGGAGGTGTTGGAGTTATTAAAATACATTAGGATGGATAAGTCCCCGGGGGCCTGATGGAATATTCCCCAGGCTGCTCCACGAGGCAAGGGAAGAGATTACTGAGCCTTTGGCTAGGATCTTTATGTCCTCGTTGTCTACAGGAATGGACCGGAGGATTGGAGGGAGGTGAATGTTGTCTCCTTGTTCAAAAAAGGTAAGTAAGGATAGTCCGGGTAATTATAGACCAGTGAGCCTTACGTCTGTGGTGGGAAAGCAGTTGGAAAAGATTCTTAGAGATAGGATCTCTGGGCATTTAGGGAATCATTTTCTGATCTGGGCATTTAGAGAATTATGTTCTGATCAGGGACAGTCAGCATGGCTTTGTGAAGGGCAGATCATGTCAAACAAGCCTGACAGAGCTCATTGAGGAGGTGACCAGGCATATAGATGCCTGGTCACCTCCGCATGTAGATCACTCCCCACTGTCAGTTCAGGGCTATGGAAAACAAGACCTTACCTTTACTCTGTTCTTCAATAATATCTCAGCAATTGCTTTCCCGATGCCTTGAGCTGCACCTGACACCAATGCAACTTTCCCATTCAGTGCCATCTGAACACTAAACCCGAGGTTTGTTGCCTGAGAGTTGAAAATGATCTCCACAAGCAGTAAAACAGGAAGGAACTGCCAAAATGACAAAATACCAAGTAAGAGATATAGAAAGATAAGAGTGTATTCACTTCCTCTTTCAGTAGGAAACCAGTAAAACCGTAAGATCACATGAACTGGTGACAAAGGTCCTGCCAAACTGCAACTCGTGTTACTCATCAACGTTATTCTGACCTTTGTGTGCTTACCTATGATGTGCTTGTGCAATGATTTACTGGATGTGGCTGCAGGGAGGAAGGTAGGACAGGAAACAGAGAAAGAATTTGGATGAGGAGTGAAAATAATAGAACAGACAGAGGAAGGACAGAGGAGAGGCTAACTGAAAGGATTGTAGGAAACGAGGACTCTGGGGTGAGAAAGGGGAAAAGAATCAGGAGGAAGTAAGATAGTTTTGGAGAATGGGGGACAGGAATGATGGATGTGGGGAGAGGCAGTGGGGAACTGAGGGAAATGGGCTGGAAAAAAAGGGTACGTGGTGAGGGCTTCAGGTGCCATAAGACCATAAAATATAGGAGCAGAATTCGGCCATTTGCCCATAGTGTCCGCTCCCCCATTTCGGATACCTTTTTCCTCTCAGTCCCAATCTCCTGTCCCCATAACCTTTCATGTGTAGACTAATCAAGAATCTATCAACCGCTGCCTTAAATATACATTAGAAATTGGCCTCCACAGCTGCCTGTGGCAAAGAATTCCAAAGATTTATCCATCTCTTGCTAAAGAATTTCCACCTCATCTCTATTCTAAAAGGATGCTCCTCTATTCTGAGGCTGTTTTCTCTAGTCCAAGACTCTCCCACCACAGGAAACTTCCTCTCCACATCCAGTCTATCAAGGCCTTTCACCATTTGATAGGTTTCAATTAGGTCACCTAATTCTTGTGAATGCAGACCCAGAGCCATCAACAACTCCTCATATGCTCTACAAGCCAATAACTGGGGACAAATGCAGATAAAGCAAAGAGTCAAATTGCACCACAGAGGCAAAATTCAAAAGGGTGAGGAATGCAGGACAGAAGGTGCTGTATTTAAATGTGTGTAGCATTCAGAACAAGGCAGACAAACTCATGGAGCAGTAAGAGAT
The DNA here is from genome assembly GCF_963921235.1 of Mobula hypostoma. Classification (NCBI taxonomy): domain Eukaryota; kingdom Metazoa; phylum Chordata; class Chondrichthyes; order Myliobatiformes; family Myliobatidae; genus Mobula; species Mobula hypostoma. The sequence goes on along the minus strand of NC_086103.1, from coordinate 17,993,165 downwards.
TGGTTGGTATGGCGTTGTGGGCATCATTGAGCTGTGGCTGAAAGAAGCCCATTGTTTGGAGCTTAATATCAAGGGATATATTTTGTATCAAAAGGACAGGCAGGAAGGCAAAGGCAGTGATGTGACTATTGGTAAGAGATGGAATTATATCTTTAGAAAGAGGTGACAAAGGGTCAGAGTATGTCGAATCTTTGTGGATGGAGTAAGAAACTGCAAGGGTTATAAACTATTATGGGAATCATATGTAGGCCTCCAGGTAGTAGCAAAAATATGGGGTTGAGATTGTAAAGGGAACTGGAAAAGGCATGTAATAACAGTAATGTCATAAATGTAATGGGGGACTTCAATATGCAAGGGGATTGGGAAAATCAGGTTGAATTTGTTGAATGCCTATGAGATGGCTTTTTAGAGTAGCTTGTGCTTGAGACTACTTGGGGAAAGGCTCTCTTAGATTGGGTGTTGTGTAATAATCCAGATCTTGTTAGGGAGCTTAGTGTAAAAGAAAACTGAGGAGGTGGTGATCATAATATGATTGAATTCCGACTGCAATTTGAGAGGGAGGAGCACAAGTCACATGTATCAGTATAACAATGCAATAAAGGGAATTTATGGCATGAGAGAGGAGCTCGCCCTAGTCAATTGAGTTGAATTGACTTTATTTCTTACATCCTACATGAGGAGTAAAAATCTTTACATTACGTCTCCGTCTAAATGTGCAATGTGCAATCATAGTAATTTATAATAATTTATAATAAGTAGATCAGTCAATGTAACATAGAAATACACTCAAATCAGCATGAGTTAATCAATCTGATGGCCTGGTGGAAGAATCAAAATCAGAATGAGAATCAGGTTTATTATCACCGGCATGTGACGTGAAATCTGTTAACTTAGTAGCAGCAGTTCAATGCAATACATAATCTAGAAGAGAAAAAAATAAAAATAATAATAATAAATAAACAAGTAAATCAATTACAGTATACATATATTGAGTAGATTAAAAAAGCACGCAAAAAAACCAGAAATACTGTATATTTTTTAAAAAGTGAGGTATTGTCCAAAGTTTCGAAGTCCATTAGGTATCGGATGGCAGAGGGGAAGAAGCTGTTCCTGAATCGCTGAGTGTGTGCCTTCAGGCTTCTGTATCTCCTACCTGATGGTAACAGTGAGAAAAGGGCATACCCTGGGTGCTGGAGGACCTTAATAATGGACACTGCCTTTCTGAGACACCGCTCCTTGAAGATGTCCTGAGAACTTTGTAGGCTAGTACCCAAGATGGAGCTGACTAGATTTACAACCTTCTGCTCCTGTAGAATCCCATACCAGACAGTGATGCAGCCTGTCAGAATGCTCTCCACAGTACCACGATAGATGTTTTTGAGTGTATTTGTTAACATGCCAAATCTCTTCAAACTCCACTGAAGAATAGCTGCTGTCTTGCCTTCTTTATAACCACACCGATATGTTGGGACCAGGTTAGATCCTCAGAGATCTCGACATCCAGGAACTTGAAACTGCTCACTCTCTCCACTTCTGATCCCTCTCTGAGAATTGGTATGTTCTTTCGACTTACCCTTCCCGAAGTCCACAATCAGCTCTTTCGTCTTACTGACGTTGAGTGCCAGGTTGTTGCTGCGGCACCATTCCACTAGTTGGCATATCTCACTCCTGTACGCCCTCTTGTCACCACCTGAGATTCTACCAACAATGGTTATATCATCAGCAAATTTATAGATGTTATTTGAGCTATGCCTAGCCACACAGTCATGTGTATACAGAGAGTAGAGCAGTGGGCTAAGCACACACCCCTGAGGTGCGCCAGTGTTGATCATCAATGAGGAGGATATGTTATCACCAATCTGCACAGTTTGTAGTCTTCTGGTTAGGAAGTCGAGGATCCAATTGCAGGTGGAGGTACAGAGGCCCAGGTTCTGCAACTTCTCAATCAGGATTGTGGGAATGATGGTATTAAATGCTGAGCAATAGTCGATGAACAGCATCCTGACATAGGTGTTTGTGTTGTCCAGGTGGTCTAAAGCCGTGTGGAGAGCCATGGAGATTGCGTCTGCTGTTGACCTATTGTGATAGGCAAATTGCAATGGGTCCAGGTCCTTGCTGAGGCAGGAGTTCAGTCTAGTCATAACCAACCTCTCAAAGCATTTCATCGCTGTCTATGTGAGTGCTACCGGGCGATAGTCATTAAGGCAGCTCACGTTATTCTCATTAGGCACTGGTATAATAGTTGCCTTTTCGAGGCAAGTGGAAACTTCTGCCCACAGCAGTGAGAGGTTTGAAACGTCCTTGATTACTCCCGTTAGTTGGTTGACACAGGTTTTCAGAGCCTTACCAGGTACTCCATCGGGACCTTCTGCCTTGCGAGGGTTCACTCTCTTTAAAAACAGTCTAACATCCGCCTCTGAGACAGAGATCACAGGGTCATCAGGTGCAGCAGGGATCTTCACAGCTCTAGTTGTGTCTGCCATTCATGCTGTTGGGTTGCACTTTGTAGGAAGTAATGTCTTGCAGACCCTGCCAGAGATGCCATGCATCCAATGTTGCCTCCAACCTCATTCCAAATTGTCTCTTCACCTCAATTTAGAAGATTGAGGGGGGATCTTATTGAAACGTATAAAATCCTAAAGGGATTGGACAGGCTAGATGCAGGAAGATTGTTCCTGATGTTGGGGAAGTCCAGAACAAGGGGTCACAGTTTAAGGATAAAGGGGAAGCCTTTTAGGACTGAGATGAGGAAAAATTTCTTCACACAGAGAGTGGTGAATCTGTGGGATTCTCTGCCACAGGAAACACTTGAGGCCAGTTCATTGGCTATATTTAAGAGGGAGATAGATATGGCCCTTGTGGCTAAAGGGATCAGGGGGTATGGAGAGAAGGCAGGTACAGGGTTCCGAGTTGGATGATCAGCCATGATCATACTGAATGGCGGTGCAGGCTGGAAGGGCTGAATGGCCTACTCCTGCAACTATTTTCTATGTTTCTATGAAATAGCCCTCCGCAAATCATACCTGTCCCGGAGTCTATTGGTCCGGGCTTTTATGCTGTGGTACCATTTCCTGATGGTAGCAGCTGGAACAGTTTGCGGTTGGGGTGACTCAGGTCCCCAGTGATCCTTCTGGCCCTTTGTACATACCTGTCTTTGTAAATGTCCTGAATCATGGGAATTCACAACTACAGAACTGTAGTTCTGTATACTGGGGGGGATGACAGCAGAGCAGATATGGCTAAAGTTTCTGTGAATAATTCACAATGCACAGGATAGATATGTCCCATAGAAGTTGTTCTCAAATGGGAGGGGTAGGCAACCGTGGCTAACAAGGGAAGTTAGGCACTGCATAAAAGCCAAGGAAAGGGCATATAGGCAACAAAAGTGAGAGGAAAGTTGGATGATTGGGAAGCTTTTAAAATCTGACAAAAGGCAACTATAAAAGCTATAAGAAGAGAAAAAATGAAATATGAAGGCAGACGAGGTAATACTATAAAGCAAGATATCAAAAGTTTCTTTCAATTACATTAAGAGTAAAAGGGACGTGAGAGTTGATATTGAACCACTGGTAAACAATGCTGGTGAGGTGGTAATGGGGGACAAAGAAATGACAGATGAACCTAATAGGTACTTTGCATATGCCTTCACTGTGGAAGACACTGGCAGTATGTCAGAGGTCTGTGAGTGTCAGGGAACAGGAGTGAATACCAAAGGTAAAAATGCTAGGCAAACTCAAAGGCCTGAAAGTGGTTAAGTCACGTGGGCCGGTTAGACTACATCGCAGAGTCCAGACAGAGGTTGCTGAAGAGATAACAGATGCATTGGTTATGAACTTTCAAGAATCACTTGAATCTGGCATGGTCCTGGAGGAATGAAAGATTGCAAATGTCTCTCCATTCATTAAGAAGGGAGGAAGGCAAAAGAAAGAGAATTATATGCCAGTTAGCCTAACCTCAGTGGCTGAGATAGTGCTGGAGTCTATTAGTAAGGATGAGGTTTCGGGGTATTTAGAGACTAATGTTAAAGTAAGTCAAAGTCAGCATGGTTTCTGCAAAGGGAAATCTTGCCTGACAAACCTGTTAGAATTCTTCAAGGAAGTAACAAGCAGGGTGGACAAAGGCAAGGCAGTGGATGTCATTTACTTGGATTTTCAGAAGGTATTTGATAAGTTGCCTCACATGAGGCTGCATAACAAGATAAAATCCTCTGGCTTTACAGGAAAAATACTGCCAGGGATAGACGAATGGCTGACAGGCAGGAGGCAGTGAGTGGGAATAAAAGCGGCCTTTTCTGGTTGGCTGCCAGTGACTAGTGGTATTCCTCAGGGGTCAGTATTGGAACCTCTACTTTTCACGTTGTTTGTCAAATTATTTGCATAGTGGAACTGATGGTTTGTGGCAAAGTTTGTGGATGATATGAAGATAGGTAGAGGGGTAGGTAGAACTGAGGAAGCAATGCGATCGCAGCAGGACTTAGACAGATTCAAAGAATAAGCTAAAAAGTGGCAGATGAAATACAGTGTTCGGAAATGGATAATGCATTTTGGTGAAAGGAACAATAGTGTGGATTATTATGTGGTGCAGAGGGGAACTGGTTAGGTCTGCAATTCAAAAAGAAGCGGAGAGATTTCAGCCCTTCCTGGTGGGGGATGGAGGTATATAGGGACTGGACATCCATGGTGAAAATAAAGTGGTGGGGGCCAGGGAACTTAAAATCATTGAAAAAATTCAGAGCATGAAAAGTGTCACGAACATAGGTAGGAAGGGATTGAACAAGGGGGGATAAAACAGTGTTGAGGTATGCAGAAACGAGTTCGGTGGGCAGGAGCAAGCTGAGACAATAGGTCTACCTGGACAGGCAGGTTTGTGGATCTTGGGCAGGAGGTAGAAATGGAAAGTGTGGGGTGTGGGAACTATAAGGTTGGTAGCAGTGGATGGGAGATCCCCTGAGCTGATAAAGTTGGTGATGGTTTGGGAGACAATGGCCTGGTGCTCCTTAGTGGGGTCATGATCGAGGGGTAAATAAGAGGAGGTATCCGCGAGTTGTCGCTGTGCCTCGGCAAGGTAGAGGTCAGTACACCAGACTACAATAGCACCCCTCTTATTGGTGGGTTTTATAGTAAGGTTAGGACTAGTGCGGAGGGAGTGGAGAGCAGAGCGTTCAGAAGGAGTGAGGTTGGAATGGGAATAAGGTGCGGTGAAGTCAAGACAGTTAATGTCCCGTCGGCAGTTAGCAATAAAGAGATCCAGAGCAGGCAGAAGACCAGAGCGGGGTGTCCATGAAGAGGAGGAGGGCTGAAGACAGGAGAAGGGGTCATTGATGGGGGTGAGAGAGTCCTTGCCGAAGAAGTGGGCTCGAAAACGGAGCCAGCGGAAGAAGAGTTCAGTGTCATGGCGAACGCGGAACTCGCTGAGGTGTGGGCAAAGGGGGACAAAGATAAGGCCCTTACTGAGGACAAAGTGACTTGACTTGGCCTTTTATATATTGGCGAGACCCGACGCAGATTGGGAGACCGCTTTGCTGAAGCCTTTCATATATTGGCAAGACCCGACGCAGACTGGGAGACCGCTTTGCTGAAGCCTTTTATATATTGGCGAGACCCGACGCAGACTGGGAGACCGCTTTGCTGAACACCTACGCTCTGTCCGCCAGAGAAAGCAGGATCTCCCAGTGGCCACACATTTTAATTCCACATCCCATTCCCATTCTGACATGTCTATCCACGGCCTCCTCTACTGTAAAGATGAAGCCACACTCAGGTTGGAGGAGCAACACCTTATGTTCCGTCTGGGTAGCCTCCAACCTGATGGCATGAACAACGACTTCTCTAACTTCCGCTAATGCCCCACCTCCCCCTCGTACCCCATCTGTTACTTATTTTTATACACACATTCTTTCTCTCACTCTCCTTTTTCTCCCTCTGTCCCTCTGAATATACCCCTTGCCCATCCTCTGGGTTCCCCCCCCCCCGTTGTCTTTCTTCCTGGACCTCCTGTCCCATGATCCTCTCGTATCCCTTTTGCCTATCACCTGTCCAGCTCTTGGCTCCATCCCTCCCCCTCCTGTCTTCTCCTATCATTTTGGATCTCCCCCTCCCCCTCCAACTTTCAAATCCCTTACTCACTCTTCCTTCAGTTAGTCCTGACGAAGGGTCTCGGCCTGAAACGTCGACTGCACCTCTTCCTAGAGATGCTGCCTGGCCTGCTGCGTTCACCAGCAACTTTGATGTGTGTTGCTTGTCTTGACCTGACTTGAGTATGCATATAATCATATTATGATTACTGCCTCCTAAGGGTTCCTTTACATTAAACTTCCTTATAAGATCTGGGTTACTAAACAACATCCAATCTAAAATAGCCTTTCCCCAAGTAAGCTCAAGCAGAAGTTACTTGAAAAAGCCAGGCATTCCACAAATACCTTCTCTTGTGATCTGACACCAATCTGATTTTCCCAACACCCTTTCATATTGAAGTCTCCCATTACAATTGTGTCATTACCCTTATTACATGCCTTTTCCAGCTCCCTTTACAATCTCAAACCCACATCTTGGCTACTATTTGAAGGCCTATATATGATTCCCATAATGGTTTTTATGGGAATCGAGGAGAATGGGAGTCTCCCGGAAATCCCACATTTGCCACCCAGAGCAGAACACTGACTCTGTAGACATATCCCCTATTCTCTCTAGAGTTGAACAAAATAAGGAGTGAACTTACCTCAACTCTGCCTGTTCTTGCCAAAGCCTTCCTACTCTGAGTCAGGCTACTCCGACGACTACCGCTCCCATGAAGATAGCTCTGTTAGGCGGTACCTCTCTTTTATAGAGACTGGGTTTCACATTGAAAATTTTTTTTTGGATTCATGTGAGAACACTCCTGTAGTGTCTGCGCAGTACTCCAATCAACAACTCCCATCAAAAAACTTGTCATGGCCAGATGATGGGAGGGTTTTGGTGTGGAGTGTGTGAAGCTTCTCAGGTCAGATGATTGGAGGGATTAGGTGAGTGTGTTGAGTTGCTGTGGTCAGATGATTGGTGGGTGGAGCTGAGGAGCGGCTGGAAATGCTGTGGTTAGATGACTGACGTGTAGCATTGAAGTGGCTGGAGTTCTGCGGTCACATGATGGGAAAGTGGAGTTGAGAAGTGTGTGGAGTTCCAATGGTCAGCTGACAGGATGACAGAAATGAGGATTTGAGGAGTCGCAATGGTCAGACGATTTGAGGGTAGAGTTGTGGGGTTGGTGGAGGTCTCATGAACAGATGGGAAGGTGGAGGTGAGGAGTGAGTGGAGTTGCTGTGGTCACACAGTTTGAGGGTGGGCATGAGTAGTGGGTGTAGGTGAGAACTGTGTGGAATTGTCCCATCCAGACAATAGGAAGGTGGAAGTGAGGAATGGGTGAGAGATTCTGCAGTCGGCCGATTGGAGAGTGAAGGTGAGGAAAGTGTGCTGTGGTTAAATGATAGGAAGGTTGAAGTGAGGAGATTCTGTATTCAGAAGATTGGGTGAGGGGTGTGGGGATTTGCTGTGGTCAGATGATTGGAAGGTGGAGGTGAAGAGTGGGTGAGTGGCTGTGGGTAGACGATTGCAGGGTGGAGTAGCTGTAGTCAGACAACTGGTGTGTGGAGGTGAGGATGGGAAAGTAGAGTTGAAGAGTGTGTGGAGTTGCTGAGGTAAGGTGTTTGGAGGGTTGATGTGAGGAGTGGGTGAGTTGCTGTCATCAGGCGTTGGGAGGGTGGATGTGAGGAGTTTGTGGAGTTGCTGTGCTCAGACGATTGGAGGATGGAGGTGAGGAATTGCTGTGGTCAGACAATTGGAGGCTGAAGGTGAGGAGTGGGTAGAGATGCTGTGGTTAGACAATGGGAAGATTGAGCTGAGGAGATTGATCAGATGATGGGAAAATGGATGTGAGTAATGTGGGGTGTTGCTGTGGACAGATGATAGGAAGGTGGAAGTGTGTAATGTGTTGAGTTTCTGTGGACAGACAATTGGAGGGTGGAGGTGAAGAGTGTGTGGAGTTGCTTTGGTCAGACAATGTTAAGGTGGAAGTGAGGAGAGTGTGGAGTTGCTGTGGAAGGACGATAGGAAGGTTAAAGGTGAGATGCTGACAATGGGATTACAGATGTGAGGAGAGAGAAGAGGTTCTGCAGTCAGATGACTTTAAGGTGGAGGTGAGTAATGAGTGGAGTTGTGCTGTCTAGAAAATGGGAAGGTGACGGTGAGGAGCGTGTGGAGTTTCTGTAGTCAGATATTTGAATTGTAGAGTTGAGGAGTGGGTGAGTTGCTGTGGACAGATGCTAGGAAGGTGGAGGTGTGTACTGTGTGGGTTTGCTGTGGCCAGACGATTGGTGAGTGGAGCTGAGGAGTGGCTGTCATGGTCCCTTCTGGCTATCCCCCCACCTTGCTATTTACTTCAGGAATTGGGCCTCAATCCCCTCGTTTAATTTCCAATCATTCCCAGGTTCCACTAACTACACATACCTGCCTTCCATCAGAAAATGCAGGATAAAGACCCTGTGATCACACCAGGGAGCTGCCAGTTTGTTGGTTGACTCCGGTGTGAGAAACATTGTTTCATGGTTCTTAGGACCATCAGTTCTAAGTCTAGCATTGCTCCTGGATTCCCTCCAAACCCAAGACTTTGGGTAAAGACTCTCCTGGAAACTGATTCCATGCTTGCTACAGAAATAATGCCTCCTGATCTGCCCCCGTGCCCGTGTTCTGCACTTGGGTTTGTCCACCACCATGCCTGTGTAATAGTGGCTGGTGAAGCTGTGGTGAGATGACAGACATGTGGAGGTGGGGTGTGGCTGGAGACTTGCAGTTAGATGATGGGAACGTGGAGTTGCAATGGTCAGACGATTTGCGGATGGAGTTAAGGAGTGTGCAGATTTGCTCTGGTTAGACGTGGGAAGGTTGAGGTGAGAAGTGTGTGGATTTGCTGTGGTCGTACGACTTGAAGGTGAGGTGAGGAGTGGGTGGGGTTGTCGTGGCCAGACAATGGGAAGGGGGAGGTGTGGAGAGCGTTTTTTTTTGTGCTCAGACGATGGGAAGGTGGAGGTGAGAAATGAGTGGAGCTGCTGTGATTAGAAGATGGGAAGTTTAAGGAGTGTAGAGACAGTGGTTAGACGATGGGAATATGGAGGTGAAGGAGCATGTGGAGTTGCTGTGGTCTGATGATTGTAGGGTGGTTGTGAGGGGTGGGTGGGTTTGCTATGGTCAGACGATTCAAGGGTGTAGTAAAGGTGTGTGTGGAGTTGCAGTGGTCAGATGATTGATGGGTAAGGTGAGGAGTGGGTGGAATTGCTGTAGTCAGATGATGGGAAGCTGGAGTTGAGGACTTCCTGTGGTCAGACGACTGGAGAGAGGAGGTGAGGTGTTAGAGCATTGAGCACAGAAATCTACAGCACATCACAGGCCCATCGGCCCAGTGTTGTGCTGACCATGTAACCTACTCGAGAACCTGCTGAGAATTTCCCTACCACATAGCCCTCTATTTTTCTAAGCTCCATATACTTATCTAGGAGTCTTTTAAACAACCCAATTTAATCGGTCACCACCATTGACAGCAGTCCATTCCCTCACCTACCACTCCATGTGTGGAAAAACTTACACAGAAACATAGTAAACCTACAACACAATTCAGGCCCTTTGGCCCACAATGCTGTGCCGAACAGGTACTTACGTTAGAAATTACCTAGGGTTACCCATAGCCCTCTATTTTTCTAAGCACCGTACCTATCCAGGAGCTTCTTAAAAGACCCCACCGTATCTGCCTCCATCATCGTCACCGGCAACCCATTCCACGCACTCATCACTTTCCGCGTAAAAAAGCTTACCACTGACATCTCCTCTGTACCTACTTCCAAGCACCTTAAAACTATGCTCTCCCAAGCAAGCCAGTTCAGCCCTGTGAAAAGCCTCTGACTATCCTCACAATCAATGCCTCTCATCATCTTATACACCTCTGTCAGTTCACCTCTCATCCTCCAACGCTCCAAGAAGAAAATGGCAGGAGGAGAAGATGGCAATACGACGCAGCTCGCAGCGACCACTCCGGTGGTGATGTCTGTTATTTGTCAAGTAGGATGCCGTGCACAATCCTGATTTGATGGAGACGGATGTGAGAGTACAGAGGAACATCTGGTGAAACTTCTGAAATGCCTGCTTTGCCGCTGCTGCTACTGTGTGGTCCAGAATCTCCAGAGAAGAAGGCCACAAGTCCTCAGCTTTGCTTGTTCCCCGGCGGCCGGGGCGGGGTAGAAGCGCTCAGCGGCCAGGGCAGGGTCGAAGCGCTCAGCAGAGGATGGTGCTTGGCGAGGTTGTGTCTGAGGGGCTGGTCGGAGGCTGGAAGTTCTTGGACGGACTCAGAGTCCGCTGCGGTCGGGTGCTTCCAGTGGGGCTCCATCGGCAGGTTGGCGGCGCTTGGAGGTTCATGGCAGGGAGAGTTCCACCCTTCTGTCGCCTGCGTGAGATGACGAGTCTATCGAGACTTTGAGACTTTTTTTTAAAAAAGGTCTGCTCTATATCAAATTATGATATTGTTTTGCACTGTTGTAACTATATTTTATAATGATGTGGTTTTGTCAGTTTTAGTCTTGGTTTGTCCTGTGTTTTCTTGTGATATCATTCTGGAGGAATGTTGTATCATTTTTTAATGCATGCATTTCCAAATGACAATAAATGAGGATTGAGTGTCCTCATAATCTAATCTAATCTAATTTTCAAAAAAGCCAAATTCACTCTACCTATTCTCATAAGGCATGCTCCCCGTCCTTGTAAATCTCCTCTGCACCCTTTCTATAGTTTCGACATCCTTCCTGTAGTGAGTTGACCAGAATTGAGCACAGTACTCCAAGTGGGGTCTGACCAGATTCCTATATAGCTGTAACATTACCTCTCAGCTCTTAAACTCAATCCCATGGTTGACGAAGGCCAATGCACCGTATGCCTTCTTAACCACAGAGTCAACCTGAGCAGCCGTTTTGAGTGTCCTATGGACTTGGACCCTAAGATCCATCTGATCCTCCACACTGCCAAGAGTCTTACCATTAATACTATATTCTGCCATCCTATTGGACCTACCAAAATGAACCACCTCACACTTATCTGGGTTGAACTCCATCTGCCACTTCTCAGCCCAGTTTTGCATCCTACTAATGTCTCACTGTAACCTCTGACAGCCCTCCACAGTATGCACAACACCCACAACCTTTATGTCATCAGCAAATTTACTAATCCAGCCCTCCACTTCCTCATCCAGGTCATTTATGAAGATCACGAAGAGTAGGGGTCCCAGAACAGATCCCTGAGGCACATCACTGGTTACCGATCTCCATACAGAATATGACCCAACTACAACTACTCATTGCCTTCTGTGGGCAAGCCAGTTCTGGATCCACAAAGCAATGTCCCCTTGGATCCCATGTCTCCTTACTTTCTCAATAAGCCTTGCATGAGGTACCATATCAAATGCCTTGCTGACATCCTCAAAAAATTCAATCAGGCTCGTAAGGCATGACTTGCCTGTGACAAAGATGTGCTGACTATTCCTAATCATATTATGCTTCTCCAAATATTCATAAATCCTGCCTCTCAGGATCTTTTCCATCAATTTACCAGCCATTGAAGTAAGACTCACTGGTCTATAATTTTTTGGGTTATCTCTACTCCCTTTCTTGAATAAGGGAACAACATCTGCAAACATCCAATCCTTCAGAACCTTCACCATCCCCATTGGTGATGCAAAGGTCATTGCCAGAGGCTCAGCAATCTCCTCCCTCGCCTCCCACAGTAGCCTGGGGTAAATCTCATCTGGTCCCAGTTACTTATCCAACGATGCTTTCCAAAAGCTCCAGCACATCCTCTTTCTTAATGTCTATATGCTCAATCTTTTCAATCCGCTGTAAATCATCCCTGCAATCGCCAAGATCCTTTTCTGTAGTGAATAATGAAGCAAAGTATTCATTAAGTACGTCTGCTATCTCCTCCTGCTCCATACACACTTTTCCACTGTCACATTTGATTGGTCCTATCCGCTTGCTCTTCACATACTTGAAGAATGCCTTGGGGTTTTCTTTAATCCTGCTCTCCAGGGCCTTCTCATGGCCCCTTCTGGCTCTCCTAATTTCATTCTTGAGCTCCTTCCTGCTAGCCTTATACTTTTTTTAGAACCATAGAAACTACAGCACAGAAACAGGCCTTTTGGCCCTTCTTGGCTGTGCCGAACCATTTTCTGCCTAGTCCCACTGACCTGCACACGGACCATATCCCTCCATACACCTCCCATCCATGTATCTGTCCAATTTATTCTTAAATGTTAAAAAAGAACCCGCATTTACCACCTCGTCTGGCAGCTCATTTCATACTCCCACCACTCTCTGTGTGAAGAAACCCCCCCTAATGTTCCCTTTAAACTTTTCTCCCTTCGCCCTTAACCCATGTCCTCTGGTTTTTTTCTCCCCTTGCCTCAGTGGAAAAAGCCTGCTTGCATTCACAAGCCTGCTTGATCTCTATCATTACCTAATATTTTGATCCTTTCATAAACTTTTCTTTTCTTCTTGACGAAATTTTCAACAGCCTTTGCACACCATGGTTCCTGTACACTACCAACCTTTCCCTGTCTTATTGGAATGTACCTTTGCAGAATGCCACGCAAATATCCCCAGAATATTTGCCACATTTCTGCCACACATTTCCCTGAGAACATCTGTTCCCAATCTATGCTTCCAAGTTCCTGCCTGATAGCTTCATATTTCCCCTTACTCCAATCAAACGTGTTCCTAACTTGTCTGTTCCTAGCCCTTTCCAATGCTATGGTAAAGGAGATAGAATTGTGATCACTATCTCCAAAATGCTCTCCTACTGAGAGACCTGTCTCCTGACCAGGTTCATTTTCCAATACCAGATCAAGTACAGCCTCTGCTCTTGCAGGCTTATCTACATATTGTGTCGGGAAACCTTCCTGAACTCACCTAACAAACTCCACCCCATCTGAACCCCTTGCTCTAGGGAGATGCCAATCAATATTTGGGAAATTAAAATCTCCCACCATGACAACCCTGTTATTATTACACCTTTCCAGAATCTGTCTCCCTATCTGCTCCTCGATGTCCCTGTTACTATTGGGTGGTCTATAAAAAACACCCTGTGGAGTTATTGACCCCTTCCTGTTTCTAACTTCCACACACAGAGACTCAGTAGACAATTTCTCCATGACTTCCTCTTTTTCTACAATTGTGACACTATCTCTGATCAGTGCCACGCCCCCACCTCTTTTGCCACCCTCTCTGTCCTTTCTGAAACATCTAAAGCCTGGCACTCTAAGTAACCATTCCTGCCCTTGAGCCATCCAAGTCTCTGTAATGGACACCACATCATAACTCCAAGTACTGATCCACGCTCGAAGCTCATCCGCTTTGTTCATGATGCTTCTTGCATTAAAATAAACACATCTCAAACTATTGGTCTGAGCACATCCCTTCTCTGTCACCTGCCTATCCTTCCTCTCGCACTGTCTCCAAGCTTTCTCTATTTGTGAGCCAACCACCCCTTCAAATCTCTTACTATCTCTTCTTTCAGTTAGTCTTGACGAAGGGTCTCGGCCCGAAACATCGACTGCACCTCTTCCTAGAGATGCTGCCTGGCCTGCTGCGTTCACCAGTAATTTTTATGTGTGTTTCTTCCTCCGTCTCTTCAGTTTGGCTCCCACCCCCCAGCAATCCTCATTTAAACTCTCCCCAACAGCCTTAGCAAAACGCCTCGCCAGGATATTCGTCCCCCTTGGATTCATGTGCAACCCGTCCTTTTTGTACAGATCACACCTGCCCCAAAAAAGGTCCCTCTCCCTCTCCCCCCTCTCTCCCCACCTCTCCTTCCCCTCTCCCTCCCTCTCTCCCCTCCCCCTCCCCCTCTCCCCTCCCCTCCCCTCCCCTCTCCCCTCCCCTCCCCTCTCCCCTCCCTCTCCCCTCCCCTCTCTCCCCTCCCTCTCTCCCCTCCCCTCTCCCCTCCCCTCCCCTGCCCTCCCCTCCCCTGCCCTCCCCTCTCCCTCTCCCCTCTCCCTCTCCCTCTCCCCTCTCCCCTCCCCTCTCCCCTCTCCCCTCTCCCCTCCCCTCCCCTCCCCTCTCCCTCTCCCCTCTCCCTCTCCCCTCTCCCCTCTCCCTCTCCCTCTCCCCTCTCCCTCTCCCCTCTCCCTCTCCCCTCTCCTCTCCCTCTCCCCTCTCCCCTCCCCTCCCCTCCCCTCCCCTCTCCTTGTTTTAAAGTTCGACAAGCTGTAAGTCAGTCAATGAACAATATCATGGTCCCATCCCCTCTCCTTCCCCCTACCCCCTCCCCTCTCCCCCCTCGCCTCCCCTCTCTCCCCGCTCCTTGTTTTAAAGTTCGACAAGCTGTAAGTCAGTCAATGAACAATATCATGGTCCCGCCCCCTCTCCTTCCCCCTACCCCCTCCCCTCTCCCCCCTCCCCTCCCCTCCCCCCTCTCTCCCCTCCCCTCCCCTCTCCTCTCCCCTCCCCCTCTCCCCCCCTCCTTGTTTTAAAGCTCAACAAGCTGCAAGGTCAGTGAACAACATCATAGTCCCGCCTCCTCTCCTTTCCCCTCCCTCCCCCCACCCCCTCTCCTTCTTCCCTCCCCCTACCCCTCTCCTCCCCCTCCCCTCTCCTCTCTCTCTCTCCTCCCACTCTCCCCTCCACCTCCCCCTCCTCCCTCCCTTCCCCTCCCCCTCCCTCCCTCCCCTCTTCCCCCTCCCTCCCCTTCCCCCTCCCCTCCTCCCTCTCTCCCCCTCTCCCTCTCTCCCCCTCCTCCCCTCTCTCCCCCTCCTCCCCTCTCTCCCCCTCCCCTTTCCCCTCTTCCTCCCCTCCTCTCCCTCCCCCTCTCTCCCTCCCCCTCTCTCCCTTCTCCCCCTCCCTCCCTCCCCTCTTCCCCTCCCCCTCTTCCCCTCCCCCTCTTCCTCTCCCCCTCCCCTCTCTCCCCCTCCCCTCTCTCCCCCCCTACCCCTCCCCCTCCCCTCCTCCCCTCCCCCTCCCCTCCTCCCCCTCTCCCCCCTCCTTGTTTTCAAGTTCAACAAGCTGCAAGTCAGGTCAGTGAACAACATGATAGTCCCACCCCTCCCCCCTCCTCCCCTCTCTCCCCCCTCCCCTCTCCCCCTCTCCTCTCCCCTCCCCTCTCCCCCCTCCCCCTCTCCTCTCCCCCTCTCTCCCCCTCCCCCCTCCCTCCTCTCCCCCTCTCCTCTCCCCCTCCCTCCTCTCCCCCTCTCCTCTCCCCCTCCCTCCTCTCCCCCCTCTCCTCTCCCCCTCCCTCCTCTCCCCCCTCTCCTCTCCCCCCTCTCCTCTCCCCCTCCTTGTTTTAAAGCTCAACAAGCTGCAAGGTCAGTGAACAACATCATAGTCCCGCCTCCTCTCCCTCCCCCCACCCCTCTCCCTCTCTTCCCCCTCTCCTCCCCTCTCCCTCCTCTTCCCTCCCCCCTTTCACTCCCCTCCCCTCCCCCCTCCTCCCCCTTATCTCCCCTCTCCCTCCCTCCCCTCTCCCTCTTCCTTCCCCTCTCCCTCTTCCTTCCCCTCTTCCCCTCCTCCCCTCTTTTCTCCTCCCCTCCCTTTCCTTTCCCTCTCCCTCCCCCTCTATCCCCCCTCCCTCCCCGCAATCCCCCTCCCTCCCCTCTTTCCCTCTCTCCCTCCCCCCTCCCCCTTCCCCCCTCCTCTCCCCCCTCTCCCCCTCCCCCCTCTCCCTCCTCTCCCCTCTCCCCCTCCCCTCTCCCCCCTCCTCTCCCCCTCTCTCCCCCCTCCCCCTCCTCTCTCTCCCCTCCCCCTCTCCCCCTCCTCTCTTCCCCACCCCGTTTTAAAGTTCAACGAGCTGTAAGTCAGTCAGTGAACAACATCATAGTCCCGCCTCATTTAGGTGCTTTAAAATAACAGTCCACAGTAAATGAAACCTGTGGGTTCCTCACACACTGTATTCAGACAATGGGAAGGTCCAGGAGAAGAGTTTGTGGGGTTTCAATGGTCAGATGACTGGAGGGTGGAAGTGGGCAGTGGGTGAAGTTGCTGTGGTCAGACGATTTTAAGGTGGAGATGAAGAGTGGTGGTCCGACATCTGGAGGGTGGAGTGGGTGGAGATGCTGTGGTTAGACAATGGAAAGATTGAGATGGTCACACACTGGAAAATGGATGTAAGAAGTGAGGGGAGTTCCTGGGGACAGACAATAGGAAAACTGGAAGAGGAGTATAGTGTTTGGTGTTTCTGTGGTCAGACGATTGTGTGGGGGTGGGGTAGAAGTGAAGAGGGTGTGGAGTTTCTTTGATTAAACAAAGGGAAGGTGTTGGTGAGGAGTGTATGGAGTTGCTGTTGACTAGTAGGTGGATTTGCTGAGGTCAGATAGAAACATAGAAAACCCACAGCACGATACAGGCTCTTCAGCCCACAATGCTGTGCCGAACATATACTTACTTTAGAAATTACCAAGGGTTACCCATAGCCCTCTATTTTTCTAAGCTCCATGTACCTATCCAGGAGTCTCTTAAAAGACCCTATCATTTCTGCCTCCACCACCAACGCTGGCAGCCCATTCCACGCACTCACCACTCTCTGCGTAAAAAACTTACCCCTGACATCTCCTCTGTACCTACTTCCAAGCACCTTAAAACTGTGCCCTCTCGTGCTAGCCATTTCAGCCCTGCGAAAAAGCTTCTGACTATCCACACGGTCAATGCCTTTCATTATCTTATACACCTCTATCAGGTCACCTCTCATCCTCCGCCACTCCAAGGAGAAAAGGCCGAGTTCACTCAACTTATTCTCATAAGGCATGCTCCCCAATCCAGGCAACCTCCTTGTAAGTGTCCTCTGCACCCTTTGTATAGTTTCCACGTCCTTCCTGTCAGTGAGGCAACCAGAACTGAGCACAGTACTCCAAGTGGGGTCTGACCAGGGTCCTATAAAGCTGTAACATTACCTCTCGGCTCTTGAACTCAATCCCACGGTTGATGAAGGCCAATACACTGTATGTTTTCTTAACCACAGAGTCAACCTGCGCACCCGGACCGCAACATCCCTCTGAATCCTCCACACTGCTAAGAGCCTTACCATTAATATTCTGTCATCATATTTGACCTACCAAAATGAACCTCCGCACACTTATCTGGGTTGAACTCTGTGCTGCCTTAAGTCAGTTATTTTATTTGTCATTTAGCACCCTTTGCTGGTAGTTTTGTATAGCAGTCATGTAGGTCATGTGATCTGTGTCTCAAGTTGATGACATCATCAGTAGGCATCGAGACCATGTACATGTAGATTGGGTGAACCAAATTGGTAAAGGTGCTGAGGAAGAGGATTTCTTGGAATGTATGCGGGATGGTTTTTTGAACCAACATGTCGAGGAACCAACTAGACAGCAGGCTATTCTAGACTGGGTTTTGAGCAATGAGGAAGGGTTAATTAGCAATCTTGTCGTGAGAGGCCCCTTGGGTAAGAGTGACCATAATATAGTGGAATTCTTCATTAAGATGGAGAGTGACATAGTTAATTCAGAAACAAAGGTTCTGAACTTAAAGAGGGGTAACTTTGAAGGTATGAGACGTGAATTAGCTAAGATAGACTGGCAAATGACACTTAAAGGATTGACGGTGGATATGCAATGGCAAGCATTTAAAGATTGCATGGATGAACTACAACAATTGTTCATCCCAGTTTGGCAAAAGAATAAATCAAGGAAGGTAATGCACCCGTGGCTGACAAGAGAAATTAGGGATAGTATCAATTCCAAAGAAGAAGCATACAAATTAGCCAGAAAAAGTGGCTCACCTGAGGACTGGGAGAAATTCAGAGTTCAGCAGAGGAGGACAAAGGGCTTAATTAGGAAGGGGAAGAAAGATTATGAGAGAAAACTGGCAGGGAACATAAAAACTGACTAAAAGCTTTTATAGATATGTAAAAAGGAAAAGACTGGTAAAGACAAATGTAGGTCCCCTACAGACTGAAACAGGTGAATTGATTATGGGGAGCAAGGACATGGCAGACCAACTGAATAATTACTTTGGTTCTGTCTTCACTAAGGAGGACATAAATAATCTTCCAGAAATAGTAGGGGACAGAGGGTCCAGTGAGATGGAGGAACTGAGCGAAATACATGTTAGTAGGGAAGTGGTGTTAGGTAAATTGAAGGGATTAAAGGCAGATAAATCCCCAGGGCCAGATGGTCTGCATCCCAGAGTGCTTAAGGAAGTAGCCCAAGAAATAGTGGATGCATTAGTGATAATTTTTCAAAACTCGTTAGATTCTGGACTAGTTCCTGAGGACTGGAGGGTGGCTAATGTAACCCCACTTTTTAAAAAAGGAGGGAGAGAGAAACTGGGGAATTATAGACCGGTTAGCCTAACGTCGGTGGTGGGGAAACTGCTGGAGTTAGTTATCAAAGATGTGATAACAGCACATTTGGAAAGCGGTGAAATCATCGGACAAAGTCAGCATGGATTTGTGAAAGGAAAATCATGTCTGACGAATCTCATAGAACTTTTTGAGGATGTAACTAGTAGAGTGGATAGGGGAGAACCAGTGGATGTGGTATATTTGGATTTTCAAAAGACTTTTGACAAGGTCCCACACAGGAGATTAGTGTGCAAACTTAAAGCACACAGTATTGGGGGTAAGGTATTGATGTGGATAGAGAATTGGTTAGCAGACAGGAAGCAAAGAGTGGGAATAAACGGGACCTTTTCAGAATGGCAGGCAGTGACTAGTGGGGTACCGCAAGGCTCAGTGCTGGGACCCCAGTTGTTTACAATATATATTAATGACTTGGATGAGGGAATTAAATGCAGCATCTCCAAGTTTGCAGATGACACGAAGCTGGGCGGCAGTGTTAGCTGTGAGGAGGATGCTAAGAGGATACCGGGTGACTTGGATAGGTTGGGTGAGTGGGCAAATTCATGGCAGATGCAATTTAATGTGGATAAATATGAAGTTATCCACTTTGGTGGCAAAAATAGGAAAACAGATTATTATCTGAATGGTGGCTGATTAGGAAAAGGGGAGGTGCAACGAGATCTGGGTGTCAGCAGGCGGTGAAAAAGGCGAACGGTATGCTGGCATTTATAGCAAGAGGGGTACTACTGCAGTTGTACAAGGCCTTGGTGAGACCACACCTGGAGTATTGTGTGCAGTTTTGGTGCCCTAATCCGAGGAAAGACATCCTTGCCATAGAGGGAGTACAAAGAAGGTTCACCAGATTGATTCCTGGGATGGCAGGACTTTCATATGAAGAAAGACTGGATGAACTAGGCTTGTACTCGTTGGAATTTACAAGATTGAGGGGGGATCTGATTGAAACGTATAAAATCCTAAAGGGATTGGACAGGCTAGATGCAGGAAGATTGTTCCCGATGTTGGGGAAGTCCAGAACGAGGGGTCACAGTTTGAGGATAAAGGGGAAGCCTTTTAGGACCGAGATTAGGAAAAACTTCTTCACACAGAGAGTGGTGAATCTGTGGAATTCTCTGCCACAGGAAACAGTTGAGGCCAGTTCATTGGCTATATTTAAGAGGGAGTTAGATATGGCCCTTGTGGCTACGGGGATGAGGGGGTATGGAGGGAAGGCTGGTGCAGGTTTCTGAGTTGAATGATCAGCCATGATCATAATAAATGGCAGTGCAGGCTCGAAGGGCCGAATGGCCTACTCCTGCACCTATTTTCTATGTTTCTATGAGACAGTGTTCTACATCAGGGGCCCCCAACCTTTTTTGCACTGCAGACCGGTTTAATATTGACAATTTTCTTGCGGACCGACGGACCAGCCGACCTGGGGTGGGGAGGCGGGGTAGGGCTGCCAACGGACAACAGTAGCAGTCAAATACGCAAACACGAGGAAATCTGCAGATAGTTGCTGGTGAACGCAGCAGGCCAGGCAGCATCTCTAGGAAGTGGTACAGTCGACGTTTCAGGCCAAGACCCTTCCTGACGAAGTGATGCTGCCTGGCCTGCTGCGTTCACCAGCAACTTTTATGTGTGTTGCTTGAATTTCCAGCATCTGCAGAATTCCTGTTGTTTGCGAAATCTGCAGATGCTGGAAATTGAAGCAACACATATCAAAGTTGCTGGTGAACGCAGCAGGGCAGGCAGCATCTCTTGGAAGAGGTACAGTCGACGTTTCGGGCCGAGACCCTTCACTACATCGACGACTGCATTCGCTGCCTGGCCTGCTGCGTTCACCAGCAACTTTGATGTGTGTAGCAGTCAAATATGTTGCGTCTATCCCAAGAAAGACTACAATGACCATGAAGCCTTGCGTGGGCACCAGTGCGCATGCGTAACCCGGTACTCAATTTCGTTTCTAAAACGGTTTATCTAGCGCATTTAATATTAAACACACAGCGCATATTTTCCTCGCATGAATATAGTGATAAGTCAATTATCAGGGGAGGACGGGGGAGCTTGAAGTAAGTGTTGAATGAACCCAGTAGAAGTGGTAGAGGCAGGTTCGATATTATCAATTAAAGAAAAATTGGATAGGTATATGGACAGGAAAGGAATGGAGGGTTAAGGGCTGAGTGCAGGTCGGTGGGACTAGGTGAGAGTAGCATTCAGCACGGACTAGATGGGCAGAGATCGCCTGTTCCCGTGCTGTAATTGTTATACGGTTATATAAGTCACTTATCAGTCAATAGCATCATAACATTTTAAGTAATGTCCGGATATTAAACACACGGCACATATTTTCCCCGTATGAACATATAAAATCATTACAACACACCAATATCGCTGAATCAGTGGGAGCCCTGGGCTTGTTTCCCTGCAACAAGACGGTGCCATCGAGGGGTGATGGGAGACAGCGATACTCGAAGGAGGTTCCTTATGTCCAGTCTATTCCGCAATTTAATTTTCGTTGCATTCATTGCAGAGATATGTTGGAAATGGAAGCAACGTTTTCGGTGCTTTCGTGGCTATCAGGATATTCAGCCTTGCCTTTGATCCAGAATGCCGGCAGAGATGTTATGTCAAACATACTTTTCAGCCCAACACTAACAACACGCTGGAAGAACTCAGCAGGTCGGGCAGCATCCGTGGAAACGATGAGTCGACGTTTCGGGAGTCCTGATTAAGGATTCTGGCCCGAAACGTCCACTCGTCGTTGCCACGGATGCTGCCCGACCTGCTGAGTTCCTCCAGCCTGTTGTGAGTGTTGCTTTGATCCCAGCATCTGCAGATTATTTTGTGTTTACGATACTTTTCAGCCCGCCGTCATTTACAAGCTCGAGGAGTTGATCTCCTTCCCGCTCTGAGATGGATGACGCGTGCGTAATGACCTCGCGTGCGTTCAAGTGCCAACAGTGGGCGTGACAGGGAATGAGGAAAGGTGCAGCTGACTCATATCATTTCCTCGCGTCCCGGTAGCACATGCTTTGCGGCCCGGTGGTTGGGGACCGCTGCTCCATGTAGAGTTGGGGGAGAGCTTGTGCCTTTTAATTCGAAATCATCCTGATGTTCAGGTCTTTGAAAGCATTGTTGGTATGTAAAAGTCATCTTTGGGTTTATTATTTATTGATGCATATACATATTTCCACAAATCAGAGATATTTGACTGATTTGTGTGCAGATGGAATATTCATGCAGGCCACATGTTCTGGCTAACCTGTAGTGAGAAAATGTGCAGAAGATACATTGTATGTAGCAACATCTTGCTTACCAGTAGCCTATCTTTATGATATATATGGAACTTATTTGTATACAGTATCTCGTGTATTATTTTGTATCATTTGTGGTAGACTTAATGCTTGCCTTGTACTTAACCATAATGGGAATTTGGACACCTTTTGATTGTATGTTTTTCTTTCTGTTAGTTTTACCCTATCACCAGTTGCTACATTAAAGGAAGTCAACTTGGAACAACTTTATCGGTGTGGTAATTGGGGATGGAGTTTATCTGCCTGTCAATTCATGCAAGGAGTGTGAAGAGGACAGGACAAACTCCATCTGCCACTTCTCAGCCCAGTTCTGCATCCTATTGATGTCCCACTGTAATCTGACAGCCCTCCACACTATCCACAACACCCCCAACCTTTGTGTCATCAGCAAATTTACTAACCCATCCCTCCACTTCCTCATCCAGGTCATTTATAAAAATCACAAAGAGTAGAGGTCCCAAAACAGATTCCTGAGGCACACCACTGGTCACCGGCCTCCATGCAGAATATGACCCGTCTACAACCACTCTTTGCCTTCTGTGAGCAAGCCAATTCTGGATCCACAAAGCAATGTCCCCTTGGATCCCATGTCTCCTTACTTTCTCAATAAGCCCTGCATGGGATACCTTATCAAATACCTCGCTGAAATCCATATACACTACATCTATTGCTCTATCTTCATCAATGTGTTTAGTCACATCCTCAAAAAATTCAATCAGGCTTGTAAGGCACGACCTGCCTTTGACAAAGCTATGCTGACTATTCATAATCATATTATGCCTCTCCAAATGTTCATTAATCCTGCCTCTCAGGACATTTTCCATCAACTTACAACCACTGAAGTAAGACTCACTGGTCTATAATTTCCTGGGCTATCTCAACTCCGTTTCTTGAATAAGGGAACAACATCTGCAACCCTGCAATCCTCCAGAACCGCTCCCATCCCCATTGACGATAATGGATAGATGATTGGAAGCTGGAAGTGAGCAGTTTAGGGGTCAGATGATAGGAAGTTGGAGGTGAGAAGTTGATGTGGTAAGATGGTGGGAAGGTGGAGGTGAGGAGTGAGTAGTGTTCCAATGGCCAGATGATTGTAAAACGGAGGTGAGGAGTTTGTGAATTTGCTGTGGTCAGACAATTGGACGGTGATGGTTAGGAGTGGGTGAGCTTGCTGTGTCAGACAATAAAAAAGTGGAGGTGAAGAGTGGGTGGAGGTGAGGGGTGTGTAATGTTGGTCTGGTCACACAATGGGAAGATAGAGATTCGAAGTGTGTGGAGTTGCAGTGATCAGATGATTGGAAGGTGGAGGTGAGGAGCTTGTGGAGTTGCTGAGGTCAGAAGACTGGAGGATGGAGGTGAGGAGTGGGTGGAGATGCTGTGTTTAGACAATGGAATGGTTGAGGTGAGGAGATGATGGGAAAATGGATGGGATGGGTGCAGGGACTTGCTGTGGACAAGTGATAGGAAGGTGGATGTGTTTAATGTGTGGACTTGCTGTGGTCAGACGATTGGAGGGTGGTGGTGAGTAGTTCCTGAGGTCAGATAAAGTGGGGTGGAGGTGAGATGTGTGTGGAGTTGCAGTGGTCAGATGATTGCAGGGTAGAGGTGAAGAATGTGTTGAGTTGGTCACACAGTTGGAAGGTGGAGGTGAGAAATATGTGAATTTGATGTGGTCAGATGATTGGAGGAGGTGAGGAGTAGGTGGAGATGCTGTGGCTAGAAAATGAGAAGGTTGAGGTGAGGAGATGATGGGAAAATGGATGTGAGGAGTGTGGGAAGTTGCTGTGGACAGACAGTAGGGAGTTGTGTAAAGGTTGGAGTTTCAGTGGTCAGACGATTGGAGGTGGAGGCTCAGAATGTGTGGAGTTGCTGTGGTCCTACGATGGGAGGGTGGAGGTCAGAAGTTTGTGGAATTGCTGTGGTCAGACAATCGGAAGGTGGAGGTAAGGAGTTAGTGGAGCTGCTGAGGTCAGATGATTGGACTGTGGAGGTAAGGACTGTGTGGAGATGTTGTGGTCATTTGATGGAAGGTGGTGGTGTTGAGTGTGTAGAGGTGCTGTAGTTACACGATTGGAGGGTGGTGGTGAGGAAAGGGTGGAGTTGCTGTGGTCAGAGAATGATAAGATGGAGGTGAGGACTTTGTTGAGTTGATTTGGTCAGATGATTGGAGCGTGGAGGTGAGGAGTGTGTCGTGTTGCTGTGGTCAGATGATGGGAATGTGGATGTTAGGAATGCATGGCGATGCTGTGGTGAAACAATGGGAAAGTGGAGGTGAGGAGCGGGTGTATTTAATATGGTTAGACGATTGACGGGACAAGGTGAGGACTGGGTAAAGTTGCCGTGGTCAGACGACTGGAGGTTGGAAGTGAGAAGTGGATGGAGCTGCTGTGGTCAGACGATGGGAGCGTGGAGGTGATCAGATGATGGGAATGTGGACATTAGCAGTGAGTGGGGATGCTGTGGTCAAACAATGGGAAAGTGGAAGTGAGGAGTGGGTATATTTAATATGGTTAGACGATTGACGGGAGGAGGTGAGGACTGGGTCAAGTTGCTGTGGTCAGATGACTGAGGTTGGAAGTAAGGAGTAGGTGAACTCCTGCCTCAGCAAGAACCTGGACCCATTGCAATTTGCCTATCACAATAGGTCAACAGCAGACGCAATCTCCATGGCTCTCCACGCGGCTTTAGACCACCTGAACAACACAAACACCTATGCCAGAATGCTTTTCATCGACTATAGCTTAGCATTTAATACCATCATTCCCACAATCCTGATTGAGAAGTTGCAGAACCTGGGCCTCTGTACATCCCTCTGCAATTGGAACCTCGACTTCCTAACCAGAAGACCACAATCCGTGTGGATTGGTGAAACATATCCTTTTCACTGACGATCAACACTGGCGCACCTCAGGGGTGTGTGCTTTGCCCACTGCTCTATTCTCTATATACCCATGACTGTGTGGCTAGGCATAGCTCAAATACCATCTATACATTTGCTGACGTTACAACCATTGTTGGTAGAATCTCAGGTGGTGACAAGAGGGCGTACAGGAGTGAGATATGCCAACTAGTGGAGTGGTGCCACAGCAACAACCTGGCACCCAACATCTGTACGATAAAGGAGTTTGTGGACTTCAGGAAGGGTAAGTCTATTTTAATGCAAGGAGTATTATGAACAAAACAGATGAGCTTAGAGCGTGGATCACTACTTGGAGCTATGATTATGCGGCCATTACGGAGACTTGGATGGCTCAGGGGTGGAATGGTTACTTAGAGTGCCAGGCTTTAAATGTTTCAGAAAGGACAGGGATGTAGTGTCACAGCTGCAGAAAAGGAGGAAGTCATGGAAGTATTAAAGTCAAATCTGAATAAAACTCAGGAGACCAGCTTCTTATAGATACAACAGTTTATTGTGCACCCTCCTGCAGGAGTTTGATACCCAGTTGTCAGGGGGAAGGCACATAAGTACTGCCACCATCCAACAAGTGGGTCCACTCTCTCCGATTACAGCCATATATTTATACATAGTAGGCCCCATACATTACTGTTGCAAGATGTCATTTGAACTGGTACGCCCACCAAGTCTGTTGGTGCGAAACTCAGTTACAGATAAGAGACTCTGCTAGATCAAGGCTTAATTACAGATGGATGCGCTGTCCAGTCCTTATCAGTTATTCACCTTGCTAGGCCCTGACTTAATTACAGATGTATGTTCATTCCTGTCCTTATCGGTGAGTCCTCCTCTCCCTACTCAAATGTTGGTACAATGTACAATGTGATCAAACACTCAATGTCTCTCTGCAAGCTGAGGAGAACTGGAATGACTGTGTCTTAGCTAACTGCTGAAAACAGTGTTTACTTCAGTTCAAAAATTCCTATTAAGTCCCAATTCTTTTAGCCAGAGGTTCAAAATAGGTTCAAAATGATTTTTTTTTATATTCCCAATTCCTCAAAGGGGTTGTCTACGGAGTCTCTGTGGGTGGAAATTAGGAACAGGAAGGGGTCAATAACTCTACTGCGTGTTTTTTTATAGAACACCCAATAGTAACAAGAATATCGAGGAGCAGATAGGGAGACAGATTCTGGAAAGGTGTAACGATAACAGGGTTGTCGTGGTGGGAGATTTTAATTTCCCAAATATTGATTGGCATCACCCTAGAGCAAGGGGTTTAGATGGGGTAGAGTTTGTTAGGTGTGTTCCGGAAGGTTTCTTGACACAACATGTAGATAAGCCTACAAGAGGAGAGGCTGTACTTGATCTGGTATTGGGAAATGAACCTGGTCAGGTGTCAGATCTCACAGTGGGAGAGCATCTTGGAGATAGTGATCACAATTCTCCACCATAGTACTGGAGAGGGATATGAACAGACAAATTAGAAAGGGTTTAATTGGAGTAAGGGGAAATATGAGGCTACCAGGCAGGAACTTGGAAGCATAAATTTGGAACAGATGTTCTCAGGAAAGTGTACGGCAGAAATGTGGCAAATGGTCAGGGGATATTTGCGTGGAGTTCTGCAGAGGTACATTCCAATGAAACAGGGAAAGGATGGTAGGGTACAGGAACAGTGGTGTACAAAGGCTGTTGAAAATCTAGTCAAGGTTCAAAAAACTAGGTAATGATAGAGATCTAGAAGATTAAAAGGTTAGCAAGAAGGAGTTTAAGAATGAAAATAGGAGAGCCAGAAGGGGCCATGATAAGGCCTTGGCGGACAGGATTAAAGAAAACCCCAAGGCATTCTACAAGTATGTGAAGAGCAAGAGGATAAGATGTGAGAGAAAAGGACCAATCAAGTGTGACAGTGGAAAAGTGTGTATGGAACTGGAGGAGATAGCAGGAGTACTTAATGAGTACTTTGCTTCAGTATTCAAAACGGAAAAGGATCTTGGCAATTCTAGGGATGACTTACAGCAGATTGAAAAGCTTGGGCATATAGACATTAAGAAAGAGGATGTGCTGGGGCTTTGGAAAGCAAGTTGGATAAGTCACCGGGACCGGATGAGATGTACCCAGGCTCTCCTGAGAGGTGAGGGAGGAGATTGCTGAGCCTCTGGCAATGATCTTTGCATCACCAATGGGGACGTGAGAGGTTCCGGAGGATTGGAGTGTTGCGGATATTGTTCCCTTATTCAAGAAAGGGAGTAGAGGTAGCCCAGGAAATACTTTATACTTTATTGTCGCGAAACAATTGAAACTAAAGCGTACAATCATCACAGCGATATTTGATTCTGCTCTTCATGCTCCCTAGAGTACAAATCGATAGTAAATATTAAAAATTTAAATTATAAATCATAAATAGAAAATAGAAAAGGGAAAGTAAGGTAGTGCAAAAAAAAACTGAGAGGCAGGTCCAGATATTATAGACCAGTGAGTCTTACTTCAGTGGTTGGTAAGTTGATGGAAAAGATCCTGAGAGGCAGGATTTATGAACATTTGGAGAGGCATAATATGATTATGAATAGTCAGCATGGCTTTGTCAAAGGCAAGTCGTGCCTTACAAGCCTGATTGAATTTTCTGAGGATGTGACTAAACATATTGATGAAGGTAGAGCAATAGATGTAGTATATATGGATTTCAGCAAGGCATTTGATAAGGTATCCCATACAAGGCTTATTGAGAAAGTAAGGAGGCATGGGATCCGGGGGACATTGCTTTGTGGATCCAGAATTGGCTTGCCCACAGAAGGCAAAGAGTGGTTGTAGACGAGTCATATTCTGCTTGGAGGTCGGTGACCAGCGGTGTGCCTCAGGGATCTGTTCTGCAACCCCTACACTTTGTGATTTTCATAAATGACCTGGATGAGGAAGTGGAGGGATGGGTTAGTAAATTTGCTGATGACACAAAGGTTGGGGGTGTTGTGGATAGTGTAGAAGCCTGTCAGAGGTTACAGTGGGACATCGATAGGCTGCAAAACTGGGCTGAGAAGTGGCAGATGGAGTTCAACCCAGATAAGTGTGAGGTGATTCATTTTGGTAGGTCAAATATGATGTCACAATGTAGTATTAATGGTAAGACTCTTGGCAGTGTGGAGGATCAGAGGGATCTTGGGGTCTGAGTCCACAGGATACTCACAGCTGCTACTCAGGTTCACTCTGTGGTTAAGAAGGCATACAGCGTGTTGGCCTTCATCAATTGTGGGATTGAGTTTAGGAGCCAAGAGGTAATGTTGCAGTTATATAGGACCCTGGTCAGACCCCACTTGGGGTACTGTGCTCAGTTCTGGTTGCCTCACTACAGGAAGGATGTGGAAACCATAGAAAGGGTGCAAAGGGAATTTACAAGGATGTTGTCTGGAGTGGGTTGCATGCCTTTTGAGAATAGGTTGAGTGAAGTCGGCCTATTCTCCTTGGAGTGACGAAGGATGAGAGGTGACCTGGTAGAGGTGTATAAGATGCTGAGACGGATTGATCGTGTGGATAGTCAGAGACTTTCTCCCTGGGGTTGAAATGGCTAACATTAGAGGGCATAGTTTTAAGGTGCTTGAAAGTAGGTGCAGAGGAGATGTCGGGGTAGGTGTTTTATGCAGAGAGTGGAATGGGCTGCTGGCGATGGTGGTGGAGGCGGATACAAAAGGGTCTTTTAAGAGACTCCTGGACAGGTATATGGATCTTAGAAAAATAGAGGGCTATGGGTAACCCTAGGTAATTTCAATAGTAAGAACATGTTGACCACAGCTTTGTGGGCCTGTATTGTGCTGTAGGTTTTCTATGTTTCTTTGTTTCTAAGATGAAGGAACACATAACAATCCTCATAGAAGGATCAGAAGTGGAAAGAGTGATCAGCTTCAAGTTCCTGGGTGTCAAGATCTCTGAGGATCTAACCTGATACCAACATATCGATGTAGTTATAAAGAAGGCAAGGCAGCGGCAGTGCTTTATTAGGAGTTTGAGGAGATTTGGCATGTCAACAAATACACTCAAGAGCTTCTATAGTTGCACCGTGGAGAACATTCTGACAGGCTGCATCTCTATGCTATGGAGGGGCTACTGCACAGTACCAAAAGAAGCTGCAGAAGTTTGTAAATCTTATCAGCTCCATCTTGGGCACTAGCCTACAAAGTACCCAGGACATCTTTAGGGAGCGGTGTCTCAGAAAGACAGCGTCCATTATTCAGGACCTTCAGCACCCAGGGAATGTTCTTTTCTCACTATTGCCATCAGGTAGGAGATACAGAAGCCTGAAGGCACACACTCAGCAATTCAGAAACAGCTTCTTCCCCTCTGCCATCCGGTTCCTAAATGGACATTGAACATTTGGACACTACCTCATGTTTTTAGTATACAGTATTTCTGTTTTTTGCACATCTTGGAATTGATTTACTGATTTATTTACTATTTTTTTCTTTCTGTTTTATATTATGTATTGCATTGAACTTCTGCTGCTAAGTTAACAAATTTCATGTCACGTGCCAGTGATAATAAACCTGATTCGGATTTTATCATGTGCCTCCAAGTACCCCGAAACAACATCCATGTCCTCTGGTTTTTTTCTCCCCTTGCCTCAATGGAAAAAGCCTGCTTGCATTCACTCTATCTATACCCATCATAATTTTATATACCTCTATCAAATCTCCCCTCATTCTTCTACGCTCCAGGGAATAAAGTCCTAACCTATTCAACCTTTCTCTGTAACTGAGTTTCTCAAGTCCCGGCAACATCCTTGTAAACCTTCTCTGCACTCTTTCAACCTTATTTATATCCTTCCTGTAATTTGGTGACCAAAACTGTACACAATACTCCAAATTCAGCCTCACCAATGCCTTATACAACCTCACCATAACATTCCAACTCTTATACTCAATAGTTTGATTTATAAAGGCCAATGTACCAAAAGCTCTCTTTACGACCTGATCTACCTGTGACGCCACTGTTATGGAATTTTGTATCTGTACTCCCTGATCCCTCTGTTCTACTGCACTCCTCAGTGCCTTACCATTTACCTTGTATGTTCTACCTTGGTTTGTCCTTCCAAAGTGCAATACCTCACACTTGTCTGTATTAAACTCCATCTGCCATTTCTCAGTCCATTTTTCCAGCTGGTCCAGATCCCTTTGAAAGCTTTGAAAGCCTTCCTCACTGTCCACTACACCTTCAATCTTTGTATCATCAGCAAATTTGCTCATCCAATTTACCACATTATCATCCAGATCATTGATATAGATGATAAATAACAATGGACCCAGCACTGATCCCTGTGACACACAACTAGTCGCAGGCCTCCACTCAGAGAAGCAATCCTCCACTACCACTCTCTAGCTTCTTCCATTGAGCCAATGCCTAATCCAGTTTACTACCTCTCCATGTATACCTGGTGAATGAATCTTCCTAACTTACCTCCCATGCGGGACCTTGTCAAAGGCCTTACTGAAGTCCATGTAGACAACATCCACTGCCTTCCCTTCATCCACTTTCCTGGTAACCTCCTCGAAAAACTCTAATAGATTGGTTAAACATGACCTACCACACACAAAGCCATGTTTACTCTCCCTAATAAGTCCATGTCTATCCAAATACTTGTATATTCTATCTCTTAGTACTCCTTCCAATAATTTACCTACTACAGAGGGAGGTAAGTTAGGAAGATTCATTCACTAGGTATACATGGAGAGGTATACCCGAGGACCAGATCTATCTTTATCCATGATCAAGTTGAAACTAATGGTGTTATACTTTTATACTTTATTGTTGCCAAACAATTGGTACTAGAACGTACAATCATCACAGTGATATTTGATTCTGCGCTTCACACTCCCTGGATTACAAATATTAAATATTAAAAATAGTTAAACTTAGTAAATATTAAAAACTTAAGTTATAAATCATAAACGGAAAATAGAAAAATGGGAAGCAAGGTAGTGCAAAAAAACTGAGAGGCAGGTCCGGATAATTGGAGGGTACGGCCAGATCCGTTCAGCAGTCTTATCACAGTTGGAAAGAAGCTGTTCCTAAATCTGGCCATACGACTCTTCAAGCTCCTGAGCCTTCTCCCGGAGGGAAGAGGGACAAAAAGTCTGTTGGCTGGGTGGGTCGTGTCCTTGATTATCCTGGCAGCACTGCTCCGACAGCGTGCGGTGTAAAGTGAGTCCATGGACGGAATATTGGTTTGTGTGATGTGCTACGCCATGTTCACGATCATCTGCAGCTTCTTTCTGTCTTGGACAGAACAGCTTCCATACCAGGTTGTGATGCACCCTAGAAGAATGCTTTCTACGGTGCATCTATAAAAATTAGTGAGTTTTAGGGGACAAGCCAAATTTCTTTAGTTTTCTCAGGAAGTAAAGGTCATGATCACTGGAACCAAAGCGTTCCCCTACACACACTTCTGTCATCTGTCCTAACTCGTTTCCTAATAGGAGATCTAATATTGCATCCTCTCTAGTTGGTACCTCTACATATTGATTTAGAAAACTTTCCTGAACACATTTTACAAACTCTAACCTGTCTGGACCTTTAACAGTATGGGAATCCCAATCGATATGTGGAAAATTAAAATCCCCTACCACCACAACTTTATGTTTCCTGCAGTTGCCTGCTATCTCTGCAGATTTGCTCCTCCAATTCTTGCTGATTATTGGGTGGTCTATAATACAAACCCATTAATGTGGTCATACTTTTCCTGTTTCTCAGCTCCACCCATATGGCCTCGGTAGACAAGCCCTCTAATTTGTCCTGCCTGAGCACTGCTGTAACATTTTCCCTGATTAGCAATGCTACCCCCCAGCCCCTCAGCTTTCATTCCTCTGCCTCTATCATGTCTGAAACATCAGAACCCTGGAACATTAAGCTGCCAGTCCTGCCCCTCCTGCAGCCAATTCACTAATTGCTATAATGTCATAATTCCATGTGTCAATCCACACCCTCAGCTCGTCAGCCTTCCCCACAATACCCCTTGCATTGAAATAGACACACCTCAGAAGATTATTACCACCACACACAACCCGTCTATTTGTGACTTTGCATGAACTTCTAACATCATTTATTTTCACCCCTGCTCCACTAGCTGCTCTGGCACTCTGGTTCCCATCCCCCTGCAAATCTAGTTTAAACCCTCCCCAAAAGCATTAACAAACCTCCCTGACAAGGATATTGGTCCCCTTGTAGTTCAGGTGCAACCCGTCTCTCTTGTATAGGTCCCACCTGCCCCAGAAGAGGTCCCAATGATCCTGAAATCTGTAACCCTGCCCCCTACACCAGTTCCTCAGCCACGTGTTCATCCACCAGAGCATCCTATTCTTACCTTCACTGGCACGTGGCACAGGTAGCAATCCTGAGATTACCACCCTCGAGGTCCTGCTTTTTAACTTCCTACCAAGCTCTCTCTACTCACTCTTCAGGACCTCCTCAGTCTTTCTTCCTACGTCATTGGTACTGATGTGTACCATGACATCTGGCTGATCACCCTCCCACTTCAGAATGCGGTGCACGCAATCAGAGACATCCCTGACCCTGGCGCCTGGGAGGCAACAAACCATCCGGGAGTCTCTGTCACGACCACAGAACCTCCTTTCTGTACCTCGAAATATCGAGTCCCCTATCACTACCGCTCTCCTCTTCTTCCACCCTCCCTTCTACACTGCAGATCCAGACTCAGTGCCAGAGATCCGGCTGCCGCAGCTTGTCCCACGTAAGTCATCCACCCCAACAGATTCCAAATCAGTATACTTGTTGTTGAGTGAGGTCAGGCTAACTTGCCTATAATTTCCTTTCTTCCACGTTAGAACTGTGCCCTCTTGTGCTAGGCATTTCAGCCCTGGAAAAAGCCTCTGACTGTCCACACGATCATCCTCTGTCGCTCCAAGGAGAATGGAAAGGGTAAAGAGAGTCGAGGGTAGATATAGGACCAATACAAAATGACGCTTGAGATTTTGTAATATAGATGCAGAGATGGCAGAGGAACTGAATGCGTATTTTGCATCAGACTTCACAGTGGAAGACATCTGCTGTATACTGGACATTCAAGAGTGTCAGGGAAGTGAAGTCGGTGCAGTGAAAATTACAACTGAGAAGATGCTCAGGAAGCTTAATGGTCTGAGTGTGGATAAATCTCCTGGATCTGATGGAATGCACCCTCGGGTTCTGAAGGAAATAGCTGGAAAGATTACGGAGGCATTAACAATAATCTTTCAAGAATCGATAGATTCTGGCATTGTACCAGATGACTGGAAAATTGCAAATGTTACTTCGCTATTTAATATGGGTGAGAGGCATCAGAAAAGAAACCATAGAACTGTTAGCCTGACATCAGAGGTCGGGAAGTTGCTGGAATCTGTTGTTAGGGATGAGATTATGGAGTACCTGGAGGCACATGACAAGATTTTTTTAGTTGGTCGCACCAGACAGTCAGCCATTCTTGACTGGCGCGTGGTGTCAGGATTGATCTCCTTTCGGATTAACCAGGTCATGATATGATTGTTCCTGACTCAACCCTTTCTTTTATGAGGCCGAGTGGCTAGCTCGACGCTCAACCTGGCACAGATGGAAAGCGTGCTTGGTAGGGGCGGGGGGGTGGCCCGACTTGGATTTGAACTCACGAGCCTTCGCTCCAGAGTCCGGCGCTGATGCCATTGCGCCACCAGCCAGCACGTGACAAGATAGGCCAAAGCCAGTATGGTTTCCTGAAAGGAAAATCCTGCCTGAAAAACCTACTGCAATTCTTTGAGTAAATTACAAGCAGAATAGACAAAGGAGATGCAGTAGATGTGGTGCACTTGGATTTTCAGAAGGCCTTTGACAAGGTGCCACACATGAGAGCACCTAGCAAGATAAGAGCTCATGGAATTACAGGGGAGCTGCTAGCATGGGTGGAGCATTGGCTGGTCAGCAGAAAACAGCGAGGGGTCGGTGTTAGGACCGCTTCTTTTTATGCCTTGTATCAATGATTTACATGATGAAATAGATTGCTTTGTTGCCATTTGTAGATGATACAAAGATTGGTGGAGGGGCAGATAGTGTTGAGGAAACAGGTAGAATGCAGAAGGACTTAAAACAGACTAGGAGAATGGGCAAGAAAGTGGCAAATGAAATTCAATGTTGGAAAATGCATGGTCATGCATTTTGGTAGTAGAAATAAATGTGCAGGCTATTTTCTAAATGGGTGAAAATCCAAAAATCTGAGATGCAAAGGGACTTGGGAATCCTGTGCAGAACAACCTAAAAGTTAAGTTGCAGGTGGAGTTGGTGGTGAGAAAGGCAAATCCGTTTTGTCATTCATTTCAAGAGGTCTAAAATACAAAAGCAGGGATGTGATGCTAAGGCTTTATAAGGCACTGGTGAGGCCTCACCTTGACTTCTGTGAACAGTTTTGAATTGAATTAAATTGAATCGACTTAATTACTTACATCCTCCTTCATACACGAGTAGAAATCTTTATGTTATGTTTCCGTCTAAATGTGTAATGTGCAATTTATAGTAATTTGTAATGAATAGTATGTACAACAGCAGGACAGTCAATATAACATTGAAATACAATTGTATCAGTGTGAATGAATCAATCTGCTGGCCTGGTGGAAGAAGCTGTACTGGAGCCTGCTGGTCCTGGCTTTTATGCTGTGGTACCATTTCCCTGATGGTAGCAACTGGAATAGATTGTGGTTGGGGTGACTTGGGTCCCCAATGATCCTTCGGGCCCTTTTTACACACCTGCCTTTGTAAATATCCTGAATAGTGGTAAGTTCACATCTACAGATGCGTTGGGTAGTCTGCACCACTCTCTGCAGAGTCCTGCAATTGAGGGAATTACAGTTTCCATACCAGGCAGTGATGCAGCCAGTCAGGATGCTCTGAGTTGTGCCCCTCTAGAAAGTCCTTTGAATTTGAAGGCCCATACCAAACTTCTTCAACCATCTGAGGTGAAAGAGGCGCTGTTGTTCTTTTTTCACCACACAGCCAGTATGTACACACCATGTGAGGTCTTTGGTGATGTGTATGCCGAGGAACTTAAAACTGTTCACCCTCTCAACCCCAGATACATTGATGTCAATAGGGGTTAGCCTGTCTCCATTCCTCCTTTGTTTTTGCGACATTGAAGGAGAGGTTATTTTCTTGACACCACTGTGTCAGGATGATGACTTCTTCTCTGCAGGCTGCCTCATTATTATTTGAGAATAGGCCAATCAATGTAGTATCATCAGCAAATTTAATGAAATTAAATGAAATTGTTGGCAAAGTTTTGGCCTCCTCATCTAAGAAAAGATGTACTGGCATTGGAGACGGTTCAGATGATCTACACAAGGATGATTCTGGGAATCAAAGGGTATTATACGAGGAACGTTTGATGGCTCTGGGTCTGTACTCTCTGGAATTTAGAAGGATGAGGGGGAATCTCATTGAAACCTTTCAAATGTTGAAAGGCTGAGACAGAGTAGATGTGGAAAGGATGTTTCCCATGGTGAGGGAGTTTAGGACAAGAGGGCATTGCCTCAGGGTAAAGGGGGATCCATTTAAAACAAGAAATTTCTTTAGGCAGTGGGTGGTGAGTTTGTGGAATTTATTACCACAAGCAGCTGTGGAGGCCAGGTGTTGGGTATATTTAAGGCAGAGATTGAAAGGTTCTTGAGTGGACATGGCATCAAAGGTTACGGGGAGAAGGCTGGGGAGTGGGGCTGAGGAGTGGGGTAAAGGATCAGTCATGATTGAAAGGCGGAGCAGACTTGACGGGCTCTAATGGCCTATTTCTGCTCCTATGTCTTATGGCCTGATGCACTGGAAAAATGCAAATGTCACACCGCTCTTTAAGAAGGGAAGAAGGCAAAAGTAATTATAGGCCAGCTAGCCTAACCTCAGCGGTTAGAAAGTGATGACTTCTATTATTAAAGATGAGGGTTTGGGGCACTTGGTGACTGATGGTAAAATAAGTCAAAGTCAGCATGGTTTCTGTAAAGGGAAATCTTGCCTGACAAAGCTGTTAAGAGTTCTTCGAGGAAGTAACAAACAGGGTGGACAAAGGAGAGGCAGTTGATGTCATTTACTTGGATTTTCCAGAGGCATTTGATAAAATGTCACACATGAGGGTGACACAAACAAACAAGGGAAAATCTGCAGATGCTGGAAATCCAAGCAACAAACACAAAATGCTGGAAGAACTCAGCAAGCCAGGCCAGATCTATGGAAAAATGCACAACTAACATTTTGGGCCGAGATCCTTCAGCAGGACTGGAGAAAAAAAGATGAGGAGTAGATTTAAAATTGGGGGAATGGGAGAGAGAAACACAAGGTGATAAGTAAAACCGGGAGGGGGAGGGATGAAGTAAGGAGCTGGGAAGTTGATTGGTGAGATACAAGACTGGAGAAGGGGGAACCTAATAGTTGAAGACAGAAGGCCATGGAAGAAAGAAAAGGTGGGGGGGGGGTTGGAGCACTAGAGGGAGGTGGTGATGGGCAAGCAAGGAGATAAGGTGAGAGAGGGAAAAGGGGATGAGGGACGGTGAAGTGGAGGGAGGGGTCATTACCAGAATCCATGTTCATGCCATCAGGTTGGAGGCTACCCAGACGGAATGTAAGGTGTTGTTCCTCCAACCTGAGTGTGGCCTCAGCGCGACAGTAGAGGAGGCCGTGGATCACCTCTTCCCTCACTACCAATCAGGGCACCAAACAATCCTTCCAGCTGAGGCGACAGTTCACCTGTGAGTCTGTTCTGGTTATGTACTATGTCTGGTGCTCCCAGTGTGGCATCCTGTATACCTGTGAGACCCGACATTGTCAACAGTTCAGATAATGGAGTTGAAGGCTTTGTGGCAAAGTTTGCAGATGATATGAAGATAGTTTTGGGGGGAGGGGGGTGATGCTGAGGAAGCAGTGTGATTGTAGCAGGACTTAGACAAGTTGGAAGAATGGGCAAGAAAGTGGCAGATGGAATACAGTGTTGGGAAATGTATGATAATGAATTTTGATAAAAGGAAAAATAGTGCAGACCATTATCTAAATGGGGAGAAGATTCAAACATCAGAGGTGCAGAGGGACTTGGGAGTCCTAGTGTAAGAATCCCAGAAGGTTAATTTAGAGGTTGAGTCTGTGGTAAAGACGGCAAATGCAATATTGGCATTTATGTCAAGGGAAATAGAATATAAAAGCAAGGAGAAAATGCTGAGTTTTAATAAGACATTAGTCAGGCTGCACTTGGAGTATTGCCAACATCTCAAAGGATGTGTTGTCATTGGAGAGAGTCCAGAGGAGGTTCACTAGGATGATTCCAGGAATGAAGGAGTTAACATATGAGAAGCTTTTGGCAGCTTTGGACCTGTACTCACTGGAATTCAGAAGAGTACGAAGGATCACATTGAAACCTACCGAATGTTTAAAGGACTGGATGGGATGGATGTGGAGAGGATGTTTCCTATGGTGGGGGTATCCAGAACTAGAGAGCACAACCTCAGAATTGAGGGGTAACGTTTTAGCACAGAAGTGAGGAGGATTTTTTTTAGCCATAGAGTAGTGAATCTGTGGAATGCTCTACCACAGATTATGGTGGAGACCAAGTCCATGGTATACTTAAAGTAGAAGTTGATAGTTTCCTGATTGGTCATGGCATCAAAGGATATGGCAAGAAGGCAGGTGTATGGGGTTGAATGGGATCTGGGATCAGCCATGATATAATGGGCTGAATGGCCTAATTTTGTTTCTTTGATCTTTCAATGATCCTTGCATTGCAATGCATCCCACTGACTGCAAATTTTCTCTGTCATCAGTCTGTCCTTGCTAACAGTCTCAATACACACTGCTTCTGTTTGTAAACCGACTATCTCATCCTCAGCCCTATCATTCTGGTCCTTATCCCCCCTGGCAAATTTGTTTAAACCCTCCAAATAGCTGTAACAAAGCTGCGTACAAGGACACTGGTTCCCTTCGGGTTCAGGTGTAATAGGTTGTACCTTCACCAGAAGATGTTCCAATGGTCCAGAAATCTGAAATCCTGCTCCCTGCACCTGTTTCTTAGTCAAACAATTATCTGCCAAATGCTCATGTTCTTACAAGCAGGTGAAAATCTGCAAATGCTGGAAATCCGAACAACACACAAAATGTTGGAGGAGCTCAGTAGGCCAGGCAGCATCTATGGAAAAAAATACAGTTGACGTTCTGCGCCAAAACCCTTTGGCAGGACTGGAGAAAAAAAAGCTGAGGAGTAGATTTGAAAGGTGGGGGTAGGGGAGAGAGAAATGCCAGACTACAGGTGAAACTTGGAGGGGGAGGGATGAAACAGAGAGATAGGAAGTTGATTGGTGAAAGAGACAGAAGGCCAAGAAAGAAAGAGAAAAAAGGGGATGAGGAGCACCAGAGGGAGGCGATGGGCGGGCAAAGAGATAACATGAGAGAGGGAAAAGGGGATTGGAAATGGTGAAGGCAGATGGGGAAGGGAAGGATTACCAGAAGTTTGACAAATCGATGTTCGTGCTGTCAGGTTGGAGGCTACCCAAACGGAATAAGACCATAAGATATAGGAGCAGAAGTAGGCCATTTAGCCCATCGAGTCTGCTCCGCCATTCAGTGGTGGCTGATCCAATTCTTCCAGTCATCCCATCTCCAGTGCCTTCTCCTCATACCCTTTGATGCCCTGGCTAATCAAGAACCTATCTATCTCTGCCTGAAATTCACTGACCTGGCCTCCACAGCCACTTGTGGCAAAAAATTCCACAGATTTACCACCCTCTGACTAAATTATATAGGCATCCGTTAGTCTGGTGAGACCATGGATTTGCGCCTTTGAAGGCAGGCCTGGGCAAGGTTGTATGGAAGACCGGCAGTTGCCCATGCTGCAAGTCTCCCCTCTCGACACCACCGATGTCATCCAAGGGAAGGGCACTAGGGCCGATACAGCTTGGCACCGGTGTCGTCACAGAGCAATGTGTGGTTAAGTGCCTTGCTCAAGGACACAACATGCTGTCTCAGCTGAGGCTCGAACTAGTGAACTTCAGATCACTAGACTGATGCCTTAACCACTTGGCCACGCACCAACACATTAACCTCTGTTCTAAATGGACCTCCTTCAATCCTGAAATCGTGCGCTCTTGTCCTAGACTCCCCTACCATGGGAAATAACTTTGCCATATCTAATCTGCTCAGGCCTTTTCATATTCGCAATGTTTCTATGAGATCCCCTCTCATTCTCCTGAACTCCAGGGAATACACCCCCAAGAGCTGCCAGACGTTCCTCATACAGTAACCCTTTCATTCCTGGAATCATTCTCGTTAATCTTCTCTGAATCCTCTCCAATGTCCTTTCCAAAATAAAGAGCTCACAACTGCACACAATACTCCATGTGTGGTCTCACGAGTGCCCTATAGAGCCTGAACATCACATCCCTGCTCTTATATTCTATACCTGTAGAAATGAATGCCAACATCGCATTTGCCTTCTTCACCACCGACTCAACCTGGAGGTTAACCTTTAGGGTATCCTGCACAAAGCCTCCCAAGTCACTTTGCATCTCTGCATTTTGAATTCTCTCCCCATCTAAATAATAGTCTGCCTGTTTATTTCTTCCACCAAAGTGCATGATCATACACTTTCCAATATTGTATTTTATTTGCCGCTTCTTGTCCATTCTTCTAAACTATCTAACTCTCTCTGCAGACTATCTGTTTCCTCAACACTACCCGCTCCTCCACCTATCTTTGTATCATCTGCAAATTTAGTCACAAATCCATTAATCGCATAGTCCAAATCATTGACATACATCGTAAAAACAGTGGTACCAACACTGACCCCTGAGGAACTCCACTGGTAACTGGCAGCCAGCCAGAATAGGATCCCTTTAATCCCACTCTATTTTCAGCCGATCAGCCAATGCTCCACCCATGCTGGTAACTTCCCTGTAATTCCATCGGCTCTTATCTTGCTAAGCAGCCTCCTGTACAGCACCTTGTCAAAGGCCTTCTGAAAATCCAAGTACACCACGTCTACTGCATCTCCTTTGTCTACCCTGCTTGTAATTTCCTCAAAAAAAATTGCATTTGGTTAGTCAGGCAAGATTTTCCTTTCAGGAAACCATTCTGGCTTTGGCCTATCTTGTCATCTGCCTCCAGGTACTCCATAATTTCATCCCTAGCTATCGATTCCAACAACTTTCCAACCACTGATGCTAGGCTAACAGGTCTACAGTTTCCTTTCTGCTGCCCCCACCCTTCTTAAATAGCAGAGTAACATTTGTAACTTTCCAGTCATCTGGTACAATGCCTGAATCCATTGATTCTTGGAAGTTTATTGTTAATGCCTCCACAGTCTTTCCAGCTACTTCCTTCAGAACCTGAGGTGCATTCCATCAGGTCCAGGAGACTTATCCACCCTCAGACCATTAAGCTTCCTGAGCACCTTCTCAGTCATAATTTTCACTGCACCTACTTCACTTCCCTGACACTCTTGAATGTCTGGTATACTGCAGATGTCTTCCACTGTGAAGACTGATGCAAAATACACATTCAGTTCCTCGGCCACCTCTGCATCTCTCATTACAATATCTCCAGCGTCATTTTGTATTGGTCCTATATCTACCCTGGACTCTCTTTTACCCTTTATATACCTAAAAAAGCTTTTAGTATCTTCTTTGATATTAGTTGGCAGCTTCCTTTCATAATTCATCTTTTGCTTCCTAATGACCTTCTTAGTTTCCTTCTGTAAGTTTTTAAAAGCTTCCCAATCCTCTATCATCCCACTAGCTTTGGCTTCCTTGTATGTCCTCTCTTTTGCTTTTACTTTGGCTCTGACTTCACTTGTCAGCCACGGTAGTGTCCTTCTTCAATTCAAAAATTTATTCTTATTTGGAATGTATGACATGTATAGGAAACAGGGAGTAAATAAGGTGCTTGAGTATAAGAAGTGCAAGAAAATACTTAAGAAAGAAATCAGGAGGGCTAAAAGAAGACATGAGGTTGCCTTGGCAGTCAAAGTGAAGGATAATCCAAAGAGCTTTTACAGGTATATTAAGAGCAAAAGGATTGTAAGGGATAAAATTGGTCCTCTTGAAGATCAGAGTGGTCGACTATGTGCGGAACCAAAGGAAATGGGGGAGATCTTAAATAGGTTTTTTGCCTCTGTATTTACTAAGGAAACTGGCATGAAGTCTATGGAATTAAGGGAAACAAATAGTGAGATCATGGAAACTGTACAGATTGAAAAGGAGGAGGTGCTTGCTGTCTTGAGGAAAATTAAAGTGGATAAATCCCCGGGACCTGACAGGGTGTTCCCTCGGACCTTGAAGGAGACTAGTGTTGAAATTGCAGGGGCCCTGGCAGAAATATTTAAAATGTTGCTGTCTACAGGTGAGGCGCCGGAGGATTGGAGAGTGGCTCATGTTGAACCGTTGTTTAAAAAAGGATCGAAAAGTAATCTGGGAAATTATAGGCCGGTAAGTTTAACGTCGGTAGTAGGTAAGTTATTGGAGGGCGTACTAAGAGACAGAATCTACAAGCATTTGGATAGACAGGGACTTATTAGGAAGAGTCAACATGGCTTTGTGTGTGGTAGGTCATGTTTGACCAATCTGTTGGAGTTTTTCGAGGAGGTTACCAGGAAAGTGGATGAAGGGAAGGCAGTGGATATTGTCTACATGGACTTCAGTAAGGCCTTTGACAAGGTCCTGCATGGGAGGTTAGTTAGGAAAATTCAGTCGCTAGGTGTACATGGAGAGGTGGTAAATTGGATTAGACATTGGCTCGTTGGAAGAAGCCAGAGAGTGGTGGTAGAGAATTGCTTCTCTGAGTGGAGGCCTGTGACTAGTGGTGTGCCACAGGGATCAGTGCTGGATCCATTGTTATTTGTCATCCATATTGATGACCTGGATGATAATGTGGTAAATTGGATCAGCAAATTTGCTGATGATACAAAGATTGGAGGTGTAGTAGACAGTGAGGAAGGTTTACAGAGCCTGCAGAGGGACTTGGACCATCTGGAAAAATGGGCTGAAAAATGGCAGATGGTGTTTAATACAGACAAGTGTGAGGTATTGCACGTTGGAAGGACAAACCAAGGTAGAACATACAGGGTAAATGGTAAGGCACTGAGGAGTGCAGTAGAACAGAGGGATCTGGGAATACAGATACAAAATTCCATAACAGTGGCGTCACAGGTAGATAGGGTCGTAAAGAGAGCTTTTGGTACATTGGCCTTTATTAATCAAAGCATTGAGTATAAGAGCTGGAATGTTATGAGGTTGTACAAGGCATTGGTGAGGCCGAATTTGGAGTATTGTGTTCAGTTTTGGTCACCAAATTACAGGAAGGATATAAATAAGGTTGAAAGAGTGCAGAGAAGGTTTACAAGGATGTTGCCGGGACTTGAGAAACTCAGTTACAGAGAAAAGTTGAATAGGTTAGCACTTTATTCCCTGGAGTGTAGAAGAATGAGGGGAGATTTGATAGAGGTATATAAAATTATGATGGGTATAGATAGAGTGAATGCAAGCAGGCTTTTTCCACTGAGGCAAGGGGAGAAAAAAACCAGAGGACATGGGTTAAGGGTGAGAGGGGAAAAGTTTAAAGGGAACATTGGGGGGGGGGGCTTCTTCACACAGAGAGTGGTGGGAGTATAGAATGAGCTCCCAGATGAGGTGGTAAATGCGGGTTCTTTTTTAACATTTAAGAATAAATTGGACAGATACATGGATGGAGGTGTATGGAGGGATATGGTCTGTGTGCAGGTCAGTGGGACTAGGCAGAAAATGGTTCAGCACAGACAAGAAGGGCCAAAAGGCCTGTTTCTGTGCTGTAGTTTTTCTGTGGTTTCTATGGTATCTGTCTTGCACTTTCCTCATTTTTCGCAGAAACTCCAGCCACTGCTGCTCTGTTGTCCTTCCTGCTAGTGTCCCTTTCCAGTCTACCTTGCAAGTTCCCCTTTCATGCCACAGTAATTTCGTTTATTCTACTGAAATACTGATGCATTGCAATTTAGTTTCACCTTATCACATTTCAAAGTGAACTCGATCATATTGTGATCACCGTTCCGAGATTCCTAACTTTAAGCAGTCTTATCACATACAGATCATTGCACAACACTCAATCCAGCACAGCCAATTCCCTAGTAGACTCAACAAGAAGCTGTTATTAAAGAGCCATCCCTTAGACATTCTACAAATTCTCTCTCTTGAGGTCCAGTACTGGGCTGGTTTTCCCAATCCACTTCCATGTTAAAATCCCCAATGATTATCATGACATTGCCCTTCTGACATACCTTTTCTATCTCCTGCTGTACCTTGTAATCCACATCCCGGCTGCTGTTTGTAAGCCTGTATACAACTGCCATTAGGGTCCTTTTACCCTTCCCATTTCTTAACGCAACCCATAGAGAATCTACACCTTCCGATCCTATGTCATCCCTTTCTAATGATTTAATATTATTTTTTATACACAGGGCCTCACCAACCCCTCTGCCTACTAACCTGTCTTTTCGATACACCATATATCCTTGGACGTTCAGCTCCCAATGGCAGCCATCCTTTGGTCAAGTTTCAGAGATGGCCACAATGTCATACTTGCAATATAAGGTGTCGTTCCTCCAACCTATGTATGACCTTATCCCAACTGTGGAGGAAACCATGGATGGACGTATCGGAAAGGGAATGGGAAGTGGAATTAAAATGGGTGGCCACTGTGAGATCCCGCTGCTTCTGCAGACGGAACATAGGTGCTTAGTGAAGCATCTCCCAATCTATGTTGGGCCTCACTGTTATACAAGAGGCCACACTGGGAGCACCGAACACAGTATATGACCCCAACGAATGAAGTGACCCTAATGAAGTGTCGCCTCACCTGGAAGCACTGTTTGGGCCCCTGAATGGTAGTGAGGGAGGAGGTGTAGGAGCAGATGTAGCACTTGCTCTGTTTGCAAGGATAAGTGTCAGGAGGCAGATCAGTGGTGAGGGACGAATGGACAAGAGAGCTGCAAAGGGAGTGACCTTTGCGTAAAGCAGAGTGTGTGTGTGTGTGGGGGGGGGGAGGGAAAGACGTGTTCAGTGATGGGATCCAGTTGGAGAATTATGTGCTGGACGCGGAGGCTGGTGGGGTGGTAGGTGAGGACAAGAGGAACCCTATACCTGGTAGCATGCGGGAGGATGGAGTAAGAGCAAACGTGCATGAAATGGATGAGATGCAGTTGAGGGCAGTGTTGATGGTGGAGGAAGGAAAGCCCTTTTCTTTAAAAAAGGAGGACATCTCCTTCACCCTAGAATGAAAAGCCTCATCCTGAGAGCAGATGCGGTGGAGACAGAGGAACTGAGGAATTGATGGCAGAATCATATTCTTACCTTCACTGGCATGTGGCACAGTTAGCAATCCAAAGATTACTACGCTGGAGGTCCTGCTTTCTACCTTTCTATCCAGCTCCCTAAAATCTCTATTCAGGATTGTTGCCTTTCCTACCCATGCCAATATGTACCCAGACTTCTGCCTGAGTACCCTACCCCTTTAGAATGCTGTGGACCCGATCCGAGACATCCCTGATCCTGACTCTTGGGAGGAAACATACCATCTGGGTGCCTTTATCAGTCACACAATCTCAT
Source organism: Mobula hypostoma (assembly GCF_963921235.1). Lineage (NCBI taxonomy): Eukaryota > Metazoa > Chordata > Chondrichthyes > Myliobatiformes > Myliobatidae > Mobula > Mobula hypostoma. The sequence continues at coordinate 17,949,019 of NC_086103.1, read as the reverse complement.
CTCTATTCTTGTACATAAGAGCATAAGAAATAGGAGCAGGAGTAGGCTATCTGGCCCGTCAAGCCTGCTCTGCCATTCAATAAGACCATGGCTGATCTAGCTATGGACTTATCGCCAACTACTTGCTTTTTCCCCATAACTCTTAATTCCCCTTCTCTGCAGAAATCTATCCAACCTTGTCTTAAATATATTTACTGCAATTGTGGAATCTCCTATCACTACTGCAGCCCTCTTCACCTCTCTTCTCTTCTGAGCCACAGTGCCAGACTCAGTGCAAAGACCCGGTTGCTGCATTTTCCCTTGGTAAGTCAGTCTCCTCAACTAAATCCAAAATGGTATACTTCTCACTGATGGGAACAGCCACAGGGTTACTTTGTACTGGCTAAGCATTTTCTTTCATTCTCTTGATATTCATCAGTTACCTGCCTCCTGCAACCTGGGGCCGACTACCGCCCTGTAGCTCCTTTTGATCACTTCCTCAGTCTCCTGTATGAGCCGAAGGTCATCGAGCTGCAGCTCCAGTTTCTTAACACATTCTGTGAGGAGATGCAGCTCGCTGCACCTGGTGCATATGTGGTTATCTGGGAGGCTGTAGGTCTCCTAGAATTCTCACATCTTACACAAAGAACATAACATTGTCCCTGGAGTCATTTTCACTGCTCTAACTATACCCAAACAGACGATGAATGGAGAATAAAGATGATGAAGAAACTTGTCAGATATTTACCTCCCACAAGCCTGATCTCGTTTGATCAAGCCTGATGAGCCAAAGCCAACACCTCCCCACTCTAACACTTGTCCCAGAATTTTGTCTGGGATAAACAAAGGAGAATCAGTTGATGTTGTGTACTTGGATTTTCAGAAGGCCCTTGACAAGGTGCTGCACATTAGGCTGCATAACAAGAACTCATGGTATTACAGGAAAGATACTAGCTTTGATAGAGCAGTGGCAGGAAGCAAAGAGTAGGAATATTTTAAATTAATTCGGTAGGGGCATGGAGACGAGAGTGATAGTTCTAAGGATAAGGTTGTTGGTTTACATACAAAGGCGAAGTATGGTGTATGGCAATATATGATTGGAATTTGTGATGTGTGTAGGCATCATTGAAACCTGGCTGAAAGAAGATTAAAGATGGGAGCTTAATGTTCAAGGATACTTGTTGTAATGAAAGGACAGGCAGGTAGGCAGAGGAGGTGGCGTGGCTCTGTTGGATACATCAAATTATTAGAAAAAAGTGACAGAGAGTTGGAAGGTGTTGAATTGGGCAGAGCTAAGGAACTGCATGGGTTAAAAAGACCCTGATGGGAGTTGTATACAGACCTCCCAAACAGTAGTAAGGATGTGGTCTACAAATTTCAATGGGAGATTGAAGATGCATGCCAAAAGAGCAATGTTGCAATGATTTCAATAGCAGGTAGATTGGGAAAATCAGGTTGGTGTTGGATCCCAGGTGGGGGAGTTTCTAGTAGAAACTTGAGAAGGAGAAGCTAAGTCAGATGTACCAGTTTTACAGTGGAGTAAAGCTTGACATGCTGGGCTTGATCAATGTTTTAAAGAAGACACAATGATACTTCAGGTAATCTGCTGGACTGAAGCTAATTTCCAAATAAGTTATTTGTGAGATATTCTTTGGTTGGATATAACATGCAAGTTTGTGAATGTTGGGGTTGGTTGCCTGCCTGGGGTGATTCGAGCTTGTTGCTGATTGAGAACAAAGAGCCATAGATTAGCGATTGTCACTTGATGGGAAAAGGAAATAAATGGATGCTGGCTTGGAGCAGAGCCAATAACAAGGTGTTAAAGGTCAGACACACGACCTGTGGCCAATGACACTGGAATTGATAAGGAGTGGATATAAAAGTGGATGCTTCATGTGTGATGGCAGTGGTAACTTCGACGAATAACCATCGCAGATACAAGCGTGAGCGACCCTGTGTGAAACAAGTGGCGAGTGAATCAGGTCTATGATGAACACCTGGCTGGTATCATACCTTTGCTATTTTTTTGACTATTCTGGAGAGTCAGGGATACTTAGCGGGTGTGCACACAAGGTATTTAGTGTATGAATTCACGTATTTGTTAGTTTAAACAATAAAGGTACTTGTTGGTAAATACAGATCTCGCTGTGCCTCACTGATCTTTGTTACAAGAGGTTTCTTTTAACAACACCTCTTTAGAGTATTGTGAGCAGTTTTGAGACCCTTTTCATAAAAGGGGTGTGCTGACACTGGAGAGGGTCGAAAGGGTGTTCATAATAATGATTCCAAGATTAATCAGTTTGACGTATGAAGAGCGTTTGAAGGTTCTAGGCCTATATTCACTAGAATTCAGAAGAATGAGGGGCAACCTAATTGAAACCTATCGAATGTTGAAAGGCCTCCATAGAGTGGATGTGGAGAGGATGTTTCCTATGGTAGGAGAGTCTAAGACCAGAGGAATCAGCCTCAGAATAGAGGGGCATCCACTTAGAACAGAGTTGAGGAGGAATTTCTGTAGCCCGAGAGTGGTGAATCTGTGGAATTCATTGCCACGTGCAGCTGTGGAGGCCGAGTCATTATGTATATTTAATGAGGAGGCTGATCGATTCTCGATTGATCAGGCCATGAAAGGGTACAGGGAGAAGGCAGGAGATTGGGGCTGAGAGGAAGAATGGATCAATCATGATGGAATGACAGAGCAGATTTGATGGGCCAAAAGCCTAATTCTCCTCCTATATCTTATGGTCTCATGGTCTTAAAGGGAGCCTTTTCTCATTGGCGCCAGTGACTAGTGGTGTTTCACAGGAGAGTATGTTGGAACTGCCTCTTTTTATATTGTATGTCAATGATTTGGATGATGGGATTGATGGTTTGTGGCCAAGTTTGTGAATGAAACGCAGATAGTTGGAGGGGTAGGTAGTGTTGAAGAAGAAAGGGGGCTGCAGACTAGGAGAATAGGCAAAGAACTGGGAAATGGAATACAGTGCTGGGAAGTATATGGTCATGCACTTTGGTATAAGAAGTACAGGCATAGGCCATCTTCTAAAGGGAGAGAAAATTCAAAAATCCGAGGTGCAAATGGACTTGGATATCCTCATGCAGCATTCCCTAAAGGTTCATTTGCAGGTTTAGTCAGTAGTGAAGGGATACAGGGAGAAAGCAGGAGATTGGGGCTGAGAGGAAGAATGGAGTATTCCCTAAAGGTTAACTTGCAGGTTTAGTCAGTAGTGAGGAAGGCAAACGCAATGTTAGCATTTACTTGAATTGAATTGACTTTATTTGTTACATCCTTCACATACATGAGTAAAAATCTTTACGTCACATCTCCGCCTAAATGTGCAATGTGCAGTCACAGTAACTTATAATAATTGATAATAAACAGAACAGTGAATGTAACATAGAAATACTCAAATCAGTGCTAGTTAATCAGTCTGATGGCCTGGTGGAAGAAGCTGTCCCGGAGCCTGTTGGTCCTGGCTTTTATGCTGCGGTACCGATGGTAGCAGCTGGAACAGTTTGTGGTTGGGGTGACCCGGGTCTCCAATGATCCTTCGGGCCCTTTTAACACACCCGTCTTTGTAAATGTCATGAGTAGTGGAATGGTCACAACTACAGATGCGCTGGGCTGTCCACACCACTCTCTGAAGAATCCTGCGATTAAGGGAGGTACAGTTCCTATACCAGGCAGTGATGCAGCCAGTCAGGATGCTCTCAATTGTGCCCCTGTAGGAAGGTTCTTAGGATGTGGAGGCCCATTACAAACTTCCTCAACCGTTTGAGGTGAAAGAGGCGCTGTTGTGCTTTTTTTTTCACCACACAGCTGGCGTGTACAGACCACGTGAGGTCTCTGGTGATGTGGATGCCAAGGAACTTAATAAAGCTATTTATCTGCTCAACCCCAGATCCATTGATGTCAATAGGGGCTAGTCCATCTCCATTCCTCCTGCAATCCACAACCAGCTCCTTTGTTTTTGTGACATTGAGGGAGAGGTTGTTTTCTTGACATCACTGTGTCAGAGAGATGAATTCTTCACTGTAGGCCATCTCTATATTGTTTGAGATTAGGCCAATCAATGTAGTATCATACTCAAATTTAATTAGCAGATTAAAGCTTGGTGACGACAGAGTCATGGGTATACAGGGAGTAAAGGAGGGGACTTAGTACACAGCCCTGAGGGGCTCCTGTGTTGAGAGTCAGAGGGGCGGAGGTGAGGGAACCCGCTCTTACCACCTGCTGGTGATTTGACAGGAAGTCCAGGATCCAGCTGCACAAGGCAGGGTCAAGGCCGAGGTCTGAGCTTCCTCTCAAGCCTGGATGGAATTATGGTGTTGAATGCTGAACTGTAGTTCAAGAACAGCATTCTCACATAAGCATCCTTCTTCTCCAGATTTGTAAGGACTGTACGGAGAGCAGTGGCTATTGCGTCATCTGTCAATCAGTTGTATCAGTAGGGGAATTGTAGGGGGTCCAGTTTGGGAAGTAGCAAGCTGCAGATGTGTCCAAAGGATAGAGTCGCCAAGATTTCTCCGATCCTCCACATTGCCAAGAATCTTACCATTAATAATATATCCTGTCTTCAAATATGACACACCAAAATGAACCTCTTCACACTTACCTGGGTTAAACTCCATCTGCCACTTCTCAGCCCAGTTCTGCATCCTATCAATGTCCCGCTGTAACCTCTGACAACCCTCCAGACTACCCACAACACCCAACCTTTGTGTCATCAGCACACTTACTAACCCACCCACAACAATGAGATGGCCTACAGAGAGGAGGTGGTGCCAGGTTAATAACCTCTTGCTCAATGTCAGATAGACAAAGGAAATGGTTACTGCCTTCAGGAGAACTCACCACTCTTCACATCGGCAGCATAGTAGTGTTTAAACTTCTGGGGATCCACATCTCGCACAACCTTTCCTGGTCCCAAAACATTCTACTCAATCAGGAAAGCTCTTCTTTCTGAGGAGGCTCAGAGAGCGGGACTATGCATAACCAAACTCACGCCTTTCTACAGATGCACAGTAAAGAGCATCCTAGCATGCCCAATGCCCATCACAGCATGATATGGAGACTGCACACTGGCAAGCAGAAGGGCTTTACATTCTACTCTTTCATTCTTGGTCAATACTGATATTGTATCATGTTTTTTTTGAACGGGAAGGTCATGCATTAGTCAGGAAAGAACAAAGGGCAAGCTGCTTTAGGTGTGGCAACCCATGAACGGGTACATTAAAAGGAATATGAATAGTTGTGGAACAGTAACATTCAGATTAAAGAGATCAGCAAATTAAAGAGGGAAGAACAGACAAAGTAAAGATGGAAAATACAGATTGGAGATGCATAGTCTTATTTGGGAAGATCGAACTTGAGGACAAAGTACAGGGGTACTAGCAGGATCCTTAGCAGTGTGGAGGAACAAAAGGATTTTGTAGTCCAAGTCCATAGACCCCTCAAAGTTGCTGTACAAGTTGACAGGGTGATTAAGAGGTGTCTGGTGTGCTACCCTTCATTTGTTGGGGATTGAGTTCAAGAGCTGCAAGGTAATGTTGCAGCTCTATAAAATTCCGGTTAGACCATACTTGGAGTATTGTGTTCAGTTCTGATCGTCTCTTTAAAGGAAGAATGTGGTAGCAAAAGAGATTTACCAGGATGCTGCCAGGATTATGAGGAAAGGTTGAGTGAGCTAGGGTCTTTTATTTTTGCAGGAAGGGTAGATGAGAGGTGACTTTAATAAGAGCTGTATAAGATGATAAAAGGCATAAATAGTGCAAATATCCAACACCTTCTCTCCAGGGTGGCAATGGCTAGTACCAAAGGACATCCTTTTAAGGTGATTGGAAGAAAGTTCAGGTTTTTTTTAAAAAAAGAGAGTGGTAGGTGCCTGGGTGGTGGTAGAGGCTGATATATTAGGGACATTTAAGAGACTCTTAGATAGACACATGGATGTAATAAAAATTGAGGCTTGTGGGCTGTGTGGGAAGGAAGGGTTAGATTGATCTCAGAGTAAGCTAAATCGTTGGCACAACATGATAGGCCACAGGGCCCATACTGTATTGTATTGTTCTATGAGACAATGGTTAGACTGCATTTGTGCACAAAGCTGGTCACCCCTCTACAGGAAGGATATTGTAGCAACAGTGAAATTGCTGTAGTCATCAAGATGTTGCCTGGAATGGAGGGTCACAGTTATGAGATTGGACAAGCTGAATTTATTCTGACTAGAATATAGAGCTCAAAAAAATGAGAGGTATGGATCAGATAAGATAGTGTGAAACCTTTTTCTAGAGCAGGGGAGAATAGAACTAGAGACCACAAGACATAGAAGCAGAATTGGGCCATTTAGCCCAACAAGTCTGCTCCACCATTCGATCACGGCTGATTTATTTTATAATTAGAGGGCACAAGTTTCAAGTGAAAGAGGAGACATTTAAAGGAGGTTTGAGGAGCAAGTTTATCTGTACAGAGGTGGTGAATATCTGAAATGAGCTGTTATTGAATGTGGTTGAAGTAGATACAATTAGAATGCTTAAAAAGCATTTGGACAGGTACTTGCAACACACACAAAATGCTGGAGGAACTCAGCAGGCCAGTTGGCGTTTACAGAAAAGAGTACAGTTCATGTTTCGGGCCGAGACTCTTCAAAAGGACTGGAGGAACAGAGCCGAGTAGTCAGAGTTAGAAGCTGGGGGAGGGGACAGAGAAACTCAAGGTGACAGGTGAAACCAGGGCGGGTGGGAGAGGTGAATTAAAGAGTTGGGAAGTTGATCGGTGAAAGAGATACAGTGCTGGAGAAGGGGGAATCTGATAGGAGAGGACAGAAAGCCCTGGAAGAAAGAAAGGAGGGTGGAGCACCAGAGGTAGGTGAGAGAGGGAATAAGGGATGGGGAATAGTTAAGTGGAGGGAGGAGATCTCCCAGTGGCCACCCATTTTAATTTCACTTCCCATTCCGACATGTCAATCCATGGCTTCCTCTACTGTCGTGATGAGGCAATATTCAGGTTGGAGGACCAACACCTTATATTCTGTCTGGGTAACTTGATGGCATGAATATCGATTTCTCGAACTTCTGGTAATGCCCCCCACCCCCCGCTGTAATTCACAGTTGAACTTTTTACAGGTTTTTGGCCAAACAATCAACCGCCTCATTCCCCTCACCACCTCTGTACAGCGACCCACAAGAAAAAGACATGTAAACCAATACTCTGAATATGAAATAAAGTTTGAAGAGAATCCAGCTGTAAATCTGACCTTCTGTTGTCATTGGAGAGAATCCAGAAGAGGTTCATGAGGATGATCCTGGGAATGAAGGGTTAACATATGAGGAACACACACAAAATGCTGGAGGAACGCAGCAAGCCAGGCAGCATCTATGGAAAAAGTACGGTTGATGTTTTGGGCCAAAATCCTTTTGCATGTCTGAAGAAAAAAAGCTGAGGAGTAGATTGAAAGGTGTTGCAGGGGAGAGAATATGCCAGACGGTGAAGGGATGAAGCAGAGAGCTAGGAAATTGATTAACGAAAGATACAGAAGGCCATGGAAGAAAGAAAAAAAAGCAGGGGGAAGAGCACCAGAGAGGAGCGATGGGCAGGCAAGGAGCTAACATGAGAGAGGGACAAGGGGATGGGGAAGGGAGGCGTGACTGCAAGTTTGAGTAATCAATATTCATGCCATTAGGCTGGAGGCTACCCAAACAGAATATAAGGTGTTGTTCCTGCAACCTAAGTGTGGCCTTATCCCGACTGTGGAGGAGGCCATGGATGGACATATGGGAATGGGAAGTGGAATTAAAATTTGAGGCACTGGGAGATCCTACTTGTTCTGGCGGATGGAACGTAGATGCTCGGCAAAGTGGTCTCCCTGTCTAAGTTGGGTCTCACCAATATACTGGAGGCCACTCTCACAGGTGAAATGTCACCTCACCTGGAAGGACTGTTTGGGGCCCTGAATGGTAGTGAGAGAGGAGGTGTAGGGGCAGGTGTAGCACTTGCTCCACTTGCAAGGATAAGTGCCAGGAGGGAGATCAGTGGGGAGAGGTGAATGGCCAAGGGAGTTGCATAGGGAGTGCAGTCGATGCTTCAGGTCGAGACCCCTCAGCAGGATGAGATGTCTTGGCCCAAACCGTCGACTGTATTGTTTTACATAGATGCCGCCTGGCCTGCTGAATTCCTCCAGCATTTTGGGCGTGTCACACGGATTTCAAGCATCTGCCTGCAGGGGCGGGTGGAATCTCATCGAAACCTACCAAATGTTGAAAGGACTGGCTGGGTTAGATGTGGAAATGATGTTTCCTGTGGAGGGGTAACCGGAACTACAGGGCACAGCCTCAAAATTCAGGGGCAATTTTTTAGAGCAGGGGTAAGGAGGAATCTTTTTAACCAGAGAGCAGTGAATCTGTAGAATGCTCTGCCACAAACTGCGATGGAGGCCCAAGTCCGTGGGTATATTTAGGGTAGAAGTTGTTAGTGTCCTGATTGGTCAGGACAGCAAAGGATATGGTGAGAAGGCAGGTAGGTGTATGGGGTTGAGTGGGATCTGGGATCAACCATTATGGAATGGCCGAGCACTCAATGGGCTGAATGGCCTAATTCTGCTCCCATATCTTATGGTCTTACTGGTAGAATGACCTATTTTAAGACTAATCAAAACCGAAAAATTGAATTGAATTGACATTATTACTTACATCCTTTGTATACATGAGGAGTAAAAATCTTAAAGTTACATCTCCATCTAAATGTGCAATTATAGTAATTTATAATAAATATTATTGTCACCCTCAGGCCCGGCCAGCACGTGTTTGTCTTGGGGAAAACAACTTCTGGCCCCACCAAACTGAGAAATCTCATTTGTGTGGATGCTGTGTGACGTGTTGCCCGGTTACAGATCCACACCGCAAAATATCAGACAGTACACCGTATGCAATTAAATGATTGAACTTTATAAATCTTAATCTGGATAGAGGGTTAGTAAAGAAAATAAAAAGAAAAAGGGCCCATTTTAAGGAAGAAAGTCTATTGTGCATCGTTGGAGCTCACTGATACGGCTATTCATCAACCTCCTCCGAGTGTCGCCGACCTCCGAGCGTAGGCAGCCCTCAGATCCTCACTCCTCAGTCTACTCCGTCCAGTGGTCTTCCAACTCTCTCCATTCACATCCTTTCTCTCCATCGCTTCCCGAGGAAAGACCACGAGAAACCAGGATCCCAGACACAGAAGAAAGAACAACATTTCTCCCATTGGATAGCCCCCGCATTCCAAAGTTCCGTTATCTCCAGTCATATCCCAAACATTGCTGCTACAGAGAAACCATCACCTTAACAGTGGAACATTACACAGAAGCCATTACATTAGCCTTAGCAGTGAAACCTTACAGTGTTACACTCTCCCCCCACTGAATTTAATCATGTCCTCATGACGTTGAGATAATTCGCCAACTCTTCCTGCAAAAGATAAAGCCCAATCCAGGTGTAAAAGGCAGTGACATAGTTCCCCAACACAGTAGGGGTCACACTCTGTTCCCCTGGGGCTACGTAGGCCAGCCTATCTGGGGGTCTCCTAATTCTCTGAGACTTCCACACCCCCTCATCTAACTCAATAGGAGAAGGGCCGGGAGTCTCTTCCTCAATTAATGGGGAGTTAGCAAAAGGCAGCATATAGCACAGAACCCAAGGAACGAGCTCAGAGTGCTCACAGTCTGGGGTCTTGGCCAGGTGGTAACCGCCTCTATCTTTGCTGTCAACTTTCCCCCTTTTTCCTATAGTTTCTCCCTGGCTTGTCTCACAGGGACACTGGACATTACCGTCACCGGGAACAGGTGCGCCGGGGCATGCTCTGCTTGAAGGTGACCTCTCTCTTCATAGTGTTCCTGATAATCACTGCCATTGCTCGCCAGTACAACTGAGGGCTTCTGCAGCTCAGGCCTCACCAATACCCCAGCAGGAAATCCTGATTTCCCCATCGAGATCTTCCGGAGCGTCCACTAAGAGGGCCTTGCCCTCAGGCACTCCGGGAAATTTGGGGGTCCCCATCACTCTTGCTACCTCCCTGAGTCAGACCACCAGTGGCTTCCACTGGGTGAGCCATACAGTCCCTCATTTAAATTCGGTACCCAGCCCAATGCAGCCACGCACATCCTCAAAAAGCAGCTTGAAACACCGGGTGCATGGACAATGTGCCCAGAAAGCTCTTCCCAGCTTCCTCCTTGCAGGCCCCCATGAGCCTCCTCAGAAACGATAGAATTGTCTTTAAAGTCTCCGCCCCCAGCTACGGGAAACTCAACTTGTGACTCAGCCTGCTCAGCTACCTTCTCCTCCTACCTGACAGTATGGACAGGCCATGGCCCCGCCTCACCTGGGTCAACGATAGACGCTGGCGGTCCCACTGCCATTACGTAAGCACTAGTCTGAACTAAAACAAGGTCTGAGCCTGCCATTTTATCAAAACTCTGCGCTACAATTTCAGCTTTGCCAATAGCTTTAACTGTACTCAAAAAATCGAACTAACAATTCATCCGGGCTACGAATATCCACCCCACAACACGCACACTCACAACACACTGGAGGAACTCAGCAGGTCGGCCAGCAGCCGTGGAAAAGATCGGTCGACGTTTGGGGCTGGAATCCTTCATCAGGACTAAAGAGGGAAGGGCAGAGGCCCTATAAAGAAGGTGGGGGGAGGGTGGGAAGGAGAAGGCTGGTAGGTTCCAGGTGAAAAACCAGTAAGGGGAAAGATAAAGGGGTGGGGGAAGGGAGGCAGGCAAGGTGAAGAAAGGATAGGGGAAAACACAATGGGTAGTAGAAGGAGATGGAACCATGAGGGAGGTAATAGGCAGCTGGGGAAGGGGGCAGAGTGAAATAGGGATAGGGGAAGGGAGGAGGAGGAATTTACCAGAAGTTGGAGAATTCTATGTTCATACCAAGGGGCTGGAGACTACCTAGACGGTATATGAGGTGCTGCTCCTCCAACCTGAGTTTAGCCTCATCATGGCAGTAGAGGAGGCCACGTATGGACATATCTGAATGGGAGTGGGAAGCAGAGTTGAAGTGGGTGGCTACTGGGAGATCCTGTCTGTTTTGGCCAACGGAGCGGAGGTGCTCGACGAAGCGGTCCCCCAATCTGCATCGGGTTTCACCGATGTAGAGAAGGCCGCACCTGCAATAGATGACCCCAACAGACTCACAAGTGAAGTGTTGCCTCACTTGCAAGGACTGTTTGGGGCCCTGAATGGTGGCAAGAGAGGAGGTGTAGGGGCAGGTGTAGCACTTGCGCTTACAGGGATAAGTGCCAGGTGGGAGATCCGTGGGGAGGGACCAATTCCTGCGGAAAGCGGAGAGGGAAAGATGTGCTTAGTGGTGGGGTCCTGTTGAAGGTGGCGGAAGTTGCGGAAGGTAATGTGCTGGATCCAGAGGCTGGTGAGGTGGTAGGTGAGGACAAGGGGAACTCTGTCCCTGTTGTGGTGGCGGGAGGATGGGGTGAGAGCTGAAGTGCGGGAAATGGAGGAGATGCAGGTGAGGGCATCATCGATGACAGCAGAAGGGAAACCACGATCCTTAAAGAAAGAGGACATTTGAGATGTCCTGGAATGGAAAACCTCATCCTTGGAGTAGATGCAGCGGAGACGGAGGAACTGGAAATAGGGAATGGCATTTTTGCATGTGGCGGGATGGGAAGAGGTATAGTTGAGGTAGTTATGAGAGTCAGTGGGCTTGTAGAAGATGTCAGTGGACAGTCTGTCTCCAGAGATGGAGACTAAGAGATCGAGAAAGGGGAGAGAAGTGTCCGAGATAGATCAAGTGAATTTGAGGGCTGGGTGGAAGTCAGAAGTAAAGTCGATGAAATTGATGAGCTCAGTAAAGGTACAGGAAGCAGCACGAATGTAGTCGTCAATGTACCAAAGGAAAAGTTGGGGAGCAGTACCAGAATAGGTTTGGAGCACAGACTGTTCCACATAACCAACGAAGAGACAGGGATAGCTAGGGCCCATGCGAGTTCCCATAGCTACACCCTTAGTCTGAAGCAAGTGGGAAGAGCCAAAATTCAGGGCTCCGAACAGTACTTCCAAGTGAGGCAACACTTCACTTGTGAGTCTGTTGTGGTCATCTATTGCATCCGGTGCTCCCGGTGCGGCCTCCTCTACATCGGTGAAACCCGACGCAGATTGGGGGACCGCTTCGTCCAGCACTTCCGCTCCGTCCGCCAAAACAGACAGGATCTCCCAGTAGCCACCCACTTCAACTCTGCTTCCCACTCCCATTCAGATATGTCCATACATGGCCTCCTCTACTGCCATGATGAGGCTAAACTCAGGTTGGAGGAGCAACACCTCATATACCGTCTAGGTAGCCTCCAGCCCCTTGGTATGAACATAGAATTCTCCAACTTCCAGTGATTCCCTCCCCCTCCCTTCCCCTGTCCCTATGCCCCCTCCCCCAGCTGCCTATCACCTCCCTCATGGTTCCATCTCCTTCTACTACCCATTGTGTTTTCCCTGATTCTTCCTTCACCTTTCCTGCCTATCACCTCCCTGCCTCCCTTCCCACACCCCTTTATCTTTCCCCTTACTGCTTTTACACCTGGAACCTACCAGCCTTCTCCTTCCCACCCTGCCCCACCTTCTTTATAGGGCCTCTGCCCCTTCCCTCTACAGTCCTGACGAAGGGTTCCGGCTCGAAACGTCGACCGATCTTTTCCATGCATGCTGTCCGACCTGCTGAGTTCCTCCAGTGTGTTGTGAATGTTGCTTTGACCCCAGCATCTGCAGATTATTTTGTGTTTTCAACACGCACACATTAGTTACCGATAACCCCACAGAGGTGCACTACCCCAGCAGCATCCATACCAGCACAGATTTAAACACGCAATCCATTGACTTAATGCTCAAGGCAATCTCGCAGCATCCCACGGAATCAATCCCGAACGTAGCCCCCACAATTGTCACCCTCAGGCCTGGCCAGCACGTGTTTGTCTCGGGGAAAACAACTTTTGGCCCCACCAAACTGAGAAATCTCATTTGTGTGGATGCTGCGTGATGTGTTGCCCAGTTACAGATCCGCACCGCAAAATATCAGACAGTACACTGTATGCAATTAAATGACTGACCTTTATAAATCTTAATCTGGATAGAAGGTTAGTAAAGAAAAGAAAAAGAAAAAGCGCCCATTTTAAGGAAAAAATTCTATTGTGCATTGTTGGAGCTCACTGATACGGCTATTCATCAACCTCCTCTGAGCGTCACTGACTTCCGAGCGTAGGCGGCCCTCGGACCCTCACTCCTCAGTCCACTCCGTCTGGTGGTCTTCCAACTCTCTCCATTCACATCCTTTCTCTCCATCACTCCCCGACGAAAGACCACGAAAAACCAGGATCCCAGACACAGAAGAAAGAACAACATTTCTCCCATTGGATAGCCCCTGCATTCCAAAGTCCCGTTATCTCTAGTCATAACCCAAACATTGCTGCTACAGAGAAACCATGACCTTAACAGTGGAATATTACATAGAAGCCATTACATTAGCCTTAGTAATGAAACCTTACAGTGTGTTACACTATGTACAGCAGGATAGTCAATATAATTTGACTTGACTTGAATACGGAAATACAGTTGTGTCAGCATGAATGAAGCAGTCTGATGGACTGGTGGAGGAAGCTGTCCTGGAGCCTGTTGGTCCTGGCTTTTATGCTGCGGTACTGTTTCCCAGATGGTAGCAGCTGGGACAGTTTGTGGTTGGGGTGACTCGGGTCCCCAAAGATCCTTCGGGTCCTTTTTACACACCTGTCTTTGTAAATGTCCTGAATAGTGGGAAGTTCACATTTACGGATGCGCTGGGCTGTCCGCACCACTCTCTGCAGAGTCCTGCGATTGAGGGAATTATAGTTCCCATACCAGGCAGTGATGCAGCCAGTCAGGATGCTCCCAATCGTGCCCCTATAGAAGTTCTTAGAATTTGGGGGGCCATACCAAACTTCTTCAACTGTAGGTGAAAGAGGTGCTGTTGTGCTTTTTTCACCACACAGCCGGTACGTACAGACCACGTGAGATCCTCAGTGATGTTTATGCCGAGGAATTTAAAGTTGTTCACCCTTTCGAACCCAGATCCGTTGATGTCAATAGGGGTTAGCCTGTCTCCATTCCTCCTGTAGTCCACAACCAGCTCCTTTGATTTTGCGACGTTGAGAAAGAGGTTGTTTTCTTGACACCACTGTGATGATATCAGGGCGATGACTTCTTCTCTGTAGGCTGCCTCATTATTATTTCAGATTGGGACAATCAATGTAGTGTCGTCAGCAAATTTAATCAGCAGATTGGAGCAGTGGGTGATAAGTATACAGAGAGTAAAGGAGGGGGGCTTGGTACATAGCCCTGAGGGGCACCTGTGTTGAGGGGCAGAGGTGAGGGAGCCCACTCTTACCACCTGCTGGTGATCTGACAGGAAGTCCAGGATCTAGCTACACAAGGCAGGGTGGAGGATGAGGTCTCTGAGCTTCTTGTCGAGCCTGGAGGGAATTATAGTGTTGAATGCTGAACTGTAGTCCAAGAACAACATTCTCACATAAGCATTCCTCTTCTCCATGTGTAAGGACGGTATGTAGAGCTGTGGATATTGCGTCGTCTGTCGACTGGTTGCGTTGGTAGGTGAATTGTAGGTGGTAGCACACTGCTGATGTAGCCCTTGACCAGCCTCTCAAAGCATTTGCTTGTTACTGAGGTGAGGTGAGTGCGACAGGATGCCAGTCATTCAGATATGCTACCTTGGTCTTTTTAGGTGCAGGAACAATGGTGGATGTTTTGAAGCAGGAGGGCACTCTACACTGGGAGCGGAAGAGATAAAAAAATGTCTGTAAATACACCAGCCAGTCGCATACATCCTGAGTACTCGTCCTGGGATGCCATCCGATCCCACAGCCTTGCGACTGTCCACCCATTAGAAACAACTGCATACTTCGGCATCAGAGATAACCAAGCTGCCGGTCGCATCAACTGCAGATCTCCTCAGGGGCTCAGTATTGGCAATATCAAATTGAGCGTAAAAAAGATTTAGCTTGTCTGGGAGAGAGGCATCGATGTTGGAAACTCCACTGCATTTAGCTTTGAAGTCTGCGATAGTGTGCCGTCCTTGCCATAACTGCGTGTGAATCTGAACAAATTATAACTTTGCAAGGACAAGTTTCATCCACCCACAGTAGCCCTAAATGATGGCAACTAATTCTGCTGTATATACTGATAAATAGTCATTAAGATGTTTCTTTATTGTTACCTGTAATTCAGACACAAAACAGCCACACCAACATATCCAGCTGAACTATCTTTTGATCCATCAGTAAAAAAATGGTTAACATATCACAATAATTTTCCTTAATAAATTGATTAACCACCAGACTCTTAGGCATATCAGGATCCTAGGACTTCAGTAAATCCCATGACGTAAAATCAACAAAGTCATTGGAAAAAAACAAGGTTGGGTTACTGAGAAAGCTACAGTGGGACAAATTATATAATCCAGCAAAACCATATTCCAAGCATGATAAGAACCCAGCCACCCTAAACTAAAAAGACCCTTCTTGCAATGTTGTCAACAGTCTTTCAATACACTTTTAACAGGTTGATCATTTCTCTGTCCTTTCAAATTAATCCAGTATCTTCAACCTCTGCAACTGTAAGGGTAATGGTCCCACTTCAACCAGTAAAGGTGAAACAGGGGACGACCTTCCTGCACCACAACAGTCATAAAGCCTGTGCTTGTATCACATCCAAACATTTTAAATTTGAAGATGAAGCTGATCCATAAGCGACACAGCCATAATCAAGTACAGATCTAATTAAACAAATGTAAATGGTCGACAGAGATTGTCGTGTAGCACCCCAACAATACCCACATAGACACCTGATGACATTTAATGCTCTTTTACATTTATCAATTATTTTACTGATATGGTGCTTCCATGTCAGTTTATAATCCAGCCAAAATGTCAAGAAATCTTACCACTGACGCTTCTTCAAGAGTTTGACCACATAATTTCAAATCAAATGCTTAAAACCCCATCTATGTTGCCCCCTTTTCGCTAATTGCAACCTATACAGTACAGCTACATTGGAAGTTCTACCTCTAATGCATAAAGTTGCAACAACTGCAAAAAGTGATTAAACGACCCCTGTACCCATCTCAGAGAAAATGTCATTAACGTAACATTAAACAAAAAAAGGCTACAACTACTACCTTGTACGGTCCCATTCTCTGGCTCACAGAAGCCAAAGTAAACCTTCCCTACCTTACCCGACAGACCGTTCAAATAATAAAAGAACTCAGAATAAATGAGATACCTTCCTCTCACTCCTAATTTTCATAACAATCAAAATACTTTCCCTCCACAAGTTACCATGTGCTTTTGCAATATCAAAAAATACTCCTGATGTCATCTTACAGTCAGACTCCACCCATGATAGGAAAGGCGGTACCGGTGTCCCTTACTTTTTTGTCCCGAAGAGGTGGTGGGAAGAGTTGGTGCAAATCGGGGAGGGCGTGGAGAAAACCGGTTCGACGGGCTTCCGGAGATCGCGCACACCCCGGAGCGTCCGCGCGATCGCCTTCCGCCTGGTAACGTCGTGGCGCTGCGTGCGCGCCCCCGGCCGTGTCGCGCCGCCACACGGAGTGCAGGCCGAGCCCGCGCCATGGCCGCACAGGTGCAGACTCTGCCACCACCACACCGCGCCGCCGGCCCGGCCCCCGAGCACAGCGAGCCCCAGGCCGCCACCAAACGTCTCATGGCGGCTCCGCCCCCCAAGGTCAATCCGTGGAGTAAGCCGGCTCTTGCCGTCGAGCTGGGAACTCCGAGTCCTGGGCCTGCCGCAGAGCCTGGGCCCGAGGCCCGGCCTGAGCCACCGGTACAGGCCGGAGACGGCGCCGAGGAGCTGAAAGTCGCCAGCGGCCGCAGGAAGGAATTTATCGAGGCTCCGCCGCCCAAGGTGAACCCGTGGACCCGAAGAGTGAGTGGGAGCGGCGCGGATGCCGATCCAGGTGGGTGCGGGAGGCCCAGACCTGGGCAGCAGCACCGTGGGTGGAGCTCCCGGAGAGAGCGCGGGATTAATTCTCTGTTACCCCACCGACTGAGGCGGCGCCCATGAGGTCCGGGTTCGGGCCGTTTCCCGGGATGGGGAACTCAACCCAAACCACAACATCCCGAGTCCAGGCGGGGCGCCGCTGGCTCCTGGTTTTGAACATCACTCACAACTCCTATTCTGCAAACACCTTCTCCTCCTATCGACTCCTCCACCCTCCAGCAACCCCCCTCCCCTCCCTTTCCCTTCCCCACCCCCGTCCTTCACCCAGCCCGCCCCTTCCCCCTCAACCCCTCCCCCCGTCCCTTCCCCCTCAACCCCTCCCCCGTCCCTTCCCCCCTCAACCCCTCCCCGCCCCTTCCCCCCTCAACCCCTCCCCGCCCCTTCCCCCCTCAACCCCTCCCCGCCCCTTCCCCCCTCAACCCCTCCCCGCCCCTTCCCCCCTCAACCCCTCCCCGCCCCTTCCCCCCTCAACCCCTCCCCGCCCCTTCCCCCCTCAACCCCTCCCCGTCCCTTCCCCCCTCAACCCCTCCCGTCCTGTCCCCCCTCAACCCCTCCCGTCCTGTCCCCCCTCAACCCCTCCCCGCCCGTCCCTTCCCCCTCAACCTCTATCTCCCCCCACTCCAACACACCCCTCCCCTTTTGACTTGGCAGGAGAACAGACTTGTTCTTTGCAGTGAACCCCTTTGCTCACTTCCTGTTATATCTCAATCTGTAAATCCTCTGCATGATTATAAATCAAGGATGCTGGTCTTCAGTGAAGGATTTTGGAAATGTTTGAACTGAGCTTTTCCCTATGCATACTGCTGGTTTGGAAGACTGAATCCAGGCAGTGTAAATTGCGCTGTGTTCTGCAAAGGGAAAATGATTTGTATATTGTGCTGTACCTGTCTTTGATTCTTATGGAATTCTTTTATAAATGGATGTTTTTTGGGATTGTCAATACAGGCAAAAGTATTCATGAAGGAAAAGCTTTTAGAGTACGGTCCCTTTCCACCAAATGAGATTTATTAATCTTGTGGCACGGTAAGAACAAAACATAGTGAATAAAGTTGATTTTTGATCTTTGAAAACAAAGATGGCATTTAGCCACAAGAGATTTTGCAGATCTGGAAATCTTGAGCAACACACATGCAAGTGCTGTAGGGACCGTCCACCTTCCTCTTCATTTGTTCTTATTCTTCTCCCCCATCTTTAATTCTGGCTTCTGCCTCTTTCCAGTCCCGATGATGGGCCTTGGCCCAGAACATCGACTGTTTATTTTTCTCTACAGATACTGCCAGACTCACTGAGTTCTTTGAGCATTTAGTGTGTGGCAGATGTAGCAACAATTTTTAGTTCCTTTAACATAGATGTCCCAAATTGTTATTTTCTGCAATGTTGATGTAGGTGGCAAGGTTGTAATTCATTACCATGTTAATGAGTTGGAAGTTAATGAGGGCCTCCTTTGGTTGGGGTTGCCCATGGATGTTGTATTCTAGCTGTCTACATGATACACAGGGCAGAATATAGAGAACAGGCTGTTGCCTGTGTAGCAGGCTCCCCTCTCCATGCAGCTCATGGATCTACAGGAATGACAGGCAGAGACCGATACAGTTTGGCACCAGTGGCATCGCAGGAGTTGCCAGTGAGCATTGAACTCAAGATAGGACTGCCTTCATGGCTCCAGTTCTGGATCTTTCTTCAGGGTTTACTTCCAAACACTTGGCCATGAGTGGTATAGCCACAAGGCAGCGGAGGTTTGAGATCAGAGTTTTCCTTCCAGATGAGTTGCCACCAATGGCTAATGAGCCCCATCTGCCCGAAGTGACAGGCTTTAATGTGCCAGTAAGCCGTCTTGGCTTCTTCTTTCAGTAGAAAGTGTTTCACTGGGTTTAGCTAACGAAGGCCAGGGGCTGGACGGTTGTCGGAGGCTTTTTGAGGTGCATAAGACAGTGGAGTAGAATTAGGCCATCTGGCCGGTCGAGTCTGCTCTGCCATTCAATCACGGCTGATCCTTTTTTCTTCCCTCCTCAACCCCAGTTCCTGGCCTTCTCCCCATAACCTTTGATGCCATGTCCAGTCAAGAACCCATCAATCCCTGCCAACGACCTGACCTCCACAGCTGCACATGGCAACGAATTCTACAAGTTCACCACCCTTTGGCGAAAGAAATTTCTCCATATCTCTGTTTTGAAAGGGCTCCCGTCTATTCTGAGGCTGTGCCCTCCTGTCCTAGACTTTCCCACCATGGGAAACATCCTTTCCACATCTACTCTGTCTAGGCCTTTCAACATTCAGAAGGTTTCAGTAAGATCCCCCGTCATCTTTGTGAACCTCCTCTGGACCCTCTCAATGCCAGCACCTAAGGGGCCTAAAACTGTTCACAACACTCAAGGTGAGGCCTCACCAGTGCCTTATAAAGCCTTGGCATCACATCCTTGCTCTTGTATTCTAGACCTCTTGAAATGAATGCTAACATGGCATTTGCCCTCCTCACCACTGAGGCACACCATTGGGAGCATTTAATAGGCAGTGGGAGTTTATCCCCACTACCCCTGCACTTCATCCTGACTGACAAACTTAATGCATGAAGACCAAATTCAGAAGATGGTATTAAAATAAATAGAATACCATGTTAAGAAAATCAGTGATAGACCAGAAGCTTGGGAAGTTTTGGTCATTATGAAAGGTTAATGAAAAGTAAAAGGGCAAATGTGGAATATGAAAGTAACTAGAAGATAATGCAACAATAAGAGCATCTAAAGATGAAGAGAGAAGTTAAAGAAAACAGTGGTCCCTCAGAAATTGCACAATTAATAACAGCAAATAAATAATCAATTGTTTTGGATTGTTCTTGGTAGCAGTAGAACAAGACTCACCCCTGTAGTATTAGGTGTTCAATAGGCTATAAGAAGAGAGGAATTTAAAACTATTTACTGTTTAAGATATCATTAATTTACATAGTACTTTTCTAAAAATGTAGATAAGTCCCCTGGATCTGATTGTTTTAAAGGATCTTAAAGGAAGTGGCTACTGATGTAGAATTGCCTGGAATCTGGAGGTGTCTCAGAAGACTAGAAAACAACAGACACCATTATTGAACAAAGGGCAGGTGGAAAGAAAGAAACTATATACCAATTAATCTGAAATCTGTTACTGGAAAAATGCCGGAATTTTTTTCCAAAGAGTTTAGGATGTAATAAATCACAGGAAGAGAATTATGGTTTTATGAAGGGAAAATTAAACTTCAAATTTGCTAGAATCTTTTGAAGTTAAAAGGGAAACCAACAGATGAGTTTGGAATTGCAGTGATAAGAGTTGTAGAGCCATATAGCATAAAAAACAAATCCTTCAGCCTAATACATTCATCTAACTGTAAAATCTGTTCTAATTCTATCCCATTGGACCTGTATCATTCTCCTATCCAAATGCCTTTTAAAATCCATAGTTCATACCCACTACCTTCTTTCTGTGCACACATCTTGCTCCCCAGATTACCCTTGAATTTCTCCCACTGACCATAAGCCTGTGTTCTCTCATTTTAGACTCATCACTCCAGCCTTTTCTATGCCATGTACCCCTACCATTAACCGAGGAGTCCATTGATCCCAGGTTGGGAACCACTGTCCAAGAGCAAAGGGTTTTGACTAGCTTATCTGCACGGCTCATAATTTAATTAACATCCATAAGGTCACCTATCAGTCTCCTACAGATCAGTGTTTTGTGCCTTGACCTAGGAAGGAAAGCATGCTGAATCCCTATCCACTTGCGTTGCCATTTTCAGAGAGTTATTATTTGGGTAAAACTGGACATTAGAGACATAGGGTAGAGGTTTTGAGCGAGACCTTTGTCACCTGAAAAGTTTTGAGTACCTGCCTGGAATATGGTACAGGCAGAATCTCTAATAGCATTTAGGAGGTGCTTGGATGAACCTTTGAAGTCTGGGTATGACCTACAGAAGGTTATTTTAAGAGTGGGGGAAAAAAAACAATTCCCATTGAGGTTAGAGTTGGAATCAGATGCACGTCAGGTCAGACGGTTTGCAGGCCATTACTTCCTACGAGAGGAAAACCAAACATCATGAATGGCTGCTTTTCTGCATTAATTCCTCATAAAATGTGGTCTGATCTTCATCTAAGTCACAATAATAACACAATCTGCCTAAACTATTAACACCCAAACAATTGTACTTTTCACGTCTTTATTGAACATATTGTTTAATCATTCACAGTCCAGGCTGGAAAAGTACGTGAACCCTTGTATTGAATAACTGGTAGAACCTCCTTTAGCAGAAAGCCTCCACCAAACATTCCCTGCAGCTGCTGATCAGGCTTGCACAATGGTGAGGAGGAATTTAAACCATTCCTCCATACAAAACTGTTTCAGTTCCTCAATATTTCTGTGATACCTTGCATGAACAGCCCTCTTCAGGTCATGTCACAGCATCTCAATTAGGTTAAGGTCTGGACACTGACTTGGCCTTTCCAAAACATGAATTTTCTTCTTTGTAAACCATTCTCTTGTTGATTCACTCTTGTGTTTCGAGTCATTATCTTGTTGTATCATCCAACTTCTATTAAGCTTTAGGTGACAGACTACTACCTTGACGTACTCCTGTAAAATGTCTTGATGCAATTTTGAATTTATTGTTCCCTTGACGATTGCAAGCTGTCCAAGCCCTGAGGCAGCAAAGCAGCCCCAAACCATGATGCTCATTCGACAATGCTTCACACTTGCGATGAGGTTTTGATGTTGGTATGCAGTGCCCTTTTTCCTCCAAAAGTCATGGTGTGCATTTCTGCGGAAAGTTCAACTTGTCTCATCTGTGCACCGAACATTGTCCCAGAAGGGTTGTGGAACATCTATTACAAACTTGAGTCCTGCAGCAATTTTGTTTTTTGGAGAGCAGTGCTTTCCTCTGTGGTGTCCTTCCATGAACACCATTCTTGTTTAGTGTTTTTCTTACAGTGGACACATATGTAGAAAAAAGGAGGAGGTCCTGAAAAAAGAGTTTGGAAGGAAGCTGAGAAGCAGGACCTCAGAGGTAGTAATCTCAGGATTGCTGCCTGTGCCACGTGACAGTGAGGATAGGAATAGAATAAGATGGCCGATAAATGTGTGGCTGAAGAATTGGAGTAAGGGATTCAGATTTCTGGATCATTGGGTCCTCTTCTGGGGCAGGAGAGGCGGGTTGCACATGAATCCAAGGGGGACCAATGTTCTTGCGGGCAGATTTACTCGGGCTTTTGGAGATGGTTTAATATGGCATTGGGATGGGAACCAGTATGATAGAGTTGAGGATGAGCCAGCAGGCTTACAGGTAGATGATGTATGTAACACGAATGTAAGGAAGAACAAGCCAATGATTGCGTACAAATGCAGACAGAGCAGAGGGTTAATTTGTACTGCAGAGGCAAAATTGAAAAGGGCTAAGAATGCAGGACTGAAGGTGCTATATTTAAACGCGCCTAGCATTCAGAATAAGGCGGACGAACTCGTGGCACAATTAGAGATTAGTCGGTAACACGTGGTCATTGCTGATTAGTGCCTTAAAAAATGGCCATATTTGGGAGCTTAACATCAAACGATATACTTTGTATCAAAACGACAGGTGGGAAGGCATAGGTGTTGGTGTGGCTTTGTTGGTAAGAGATAGAATTACATCTTTAGAAAGAGATGACATAGAGTCAGAGAATGTGAATCTTTGTGGGTGGAGTTAAGTAACAGCAAGGGTAAAAAGTCCATTATAAGATTCGTATATAGGCCTCCAGAAAGTAGCCAAGATGTGGGGTTCAGATTGCAAAGGGAGCTGGAAAAGACATATAATAAGGGTAATGACACAATTGTAATGGGGGACTTCAATGTCCGAGAAGATTGGAAAAATCAGGTTGGTGTCGGATCACAAGAGAGGGAATTTGTTGAATGCCTTTGAGTTGGATTTTTAGAGCAGCTTGTGCTTGAGCTTACTTGGGGAAAGGCTATCTTATATTGGGTGTTGTGTAATAACCCAGATCTTGTTAGGGAATCCTTAGAAGGGTTCTTTCAATACGATCGAATTCATACTGCAATTTGAAAGGGAAAAGCAGAAGTCAGATGTATCAGTATCATAATGGAATAAAGGGAATTACAGAGGCCTGAGAGAGGAGCTTGTCCAGGTGGATTGGAGGAGGAAACTTGGGGGGGGGGATGATGGCAGAGCCAAGGCAGCTGAAGATTCTGGGAATAGGTCCCAAGGCGCAGGATAGACATGTCCCACAGAGGAAGTTGTTCTCAAATGGCAGGGCTGGCAACCATGGCTGACAGGAAGTTAAGAACTGCATAAAAGCCAAGGAAAAGGCATATTATGTAGCAAAAGTGAGTGGGAAGTTAGATGATTGGGATTAAAATCCAACAAAAGGCAACAAAAAAGCTAAAAAGATGGGAAAAGATGAAATATGAGGGCAGACTAGCCAATAATATATAGCAGAATATCAGAAGTTTTTTCAGTTATATAAAGAGTAAAAGGGAGTTCAGAGTTGATATTGGTCCACTGGAAAATCATGCTCGTGAGGTAGCAATGGGGAACAAAAAAATGGCAGATGGATTTAATGGGTACCTTGCATCTCTCCTCACTGTGGCAGACACTGGCAGTGTGCCAGAGGTCCGTGAGTGCCATTACTATTACAAAGGGAAAAGAGCTAGACAAACTCAAAGGTATTAAGCTGGGTAAGTCAACTGGACCAGATGGACTACATCCCTGCTAACTGAGAGAGGTTGGTGAAGAAATAATGGATGCATTGGTCATGATCTTTTAGGAATCACTTGATTCTGGCATGGTCCCGGAGGACTGGAAGATTGCAAATGTCACTCCACTCTCTAAGAAGGAAGAAAGGCAAAAGAAAGGAAATTGTAGGCTAGTTAGCCGATACTCAGTGGTTGGGAAAGTGTTGGAGTCCATCACTAAGGATGAGGTTTCTGGGTACTTGGAGACTAATGATAAAATAAGTAAAAGTCAGCATGGTTTCTGTAAAGGGAAATCTTAGAACCATAGAAACTACAGCACAGAAACAGGCCTTTTGGCCCTTATTGGCTGTGCCGAACCATTTTCTGCCTAGTCCCACTGACCTGCACACGGACCATATCCCTCCATACACCTCCCATCCATGTATCTGTCCAATTTATTCTTAAATGTTAAAAAAGAACCCGCATTTACCACCTCGTCTGGCAGCTCATTCTATACTCCCACCACTCTCTGTCTGAAGAAGCCCCCCCTAATATTCCCTTTAAACTTTTCCCCCCTCACCCTTAACCCATGTCCTCTGGTTTTTTTTCTCCCCTTGCCTCAGTGGAAAAAGCCTGCTTGCATTCACTCTATCTATACCCATCATAATTTTATATACCTCTATCAAATCTCCCCTCATTCTTCTACGCTCCAGGGAATAAAGTCCTAACCTATTCAACCTTCCTCTGTAACTGAGTTTCTCAAGTCCCGGCAACATCCTTGTAAACCTTCTCTGCACTCTTTCAACCTTATTTATATCCTTCCTGTAATTTGATGACCAAAACTGAACACAATACTCCAGATTCGGCCTCACCAATGCCTTATACAACCTCATCATAACGTTCCAGCTCTTATACTCAATACTTTGATTAATAAAGGCCAATGTACCAAAAGCTCTCTTTACGACCCTATCTACCTGTGACGACACTTTTAGGGAATTTTGTATCTGTATTCCCAGATTCCTCTGTTCCACTGCACTCCTCAGTGCCTTACCATTAACCCTGTATGTTCTACGTTGGTTTGTCCTTCCAACGTGCAATACCTCGCACTTGTCAGTATTAAACTCCATCTGCCATTTTTCAGCCCATTTTTCCAGATGGTCCAAGTCCCTCTGCAGGCTCTGAAAACCTTCCTCACTGTCTACTACACCTCCAATGTTTGTATCATCAGCAAACTTGCTGATCCAATTTACCCCATTATCATCCAGATCATTGATATAGATGACAAATAACAATGGACCCAGCACTGATCCCTGTGGCACGCCACTAGTCACAGGCCTCCACTCAGAGAAGCAATTCTCTACCACCACTCTCTGGCTTCTTCCATCGAGCCAATGTCTAATCCGATTTACCACCTCTCCATGTATACCTAGCAACTGAATTTTCCTAACTAACCTCCCATGCGGGACCTTGTCAAAGGCCTTACTGAAGTCCATGTAGAGAATATCCACTGCCTTCCCTTCATCCACTTTCCTGGTAACCTCCTCGAAAAACTCCAACAGATTGGTCAAACATGACCTACCACGCACAAAGCCATGTTGACTCTCCCTAATAAGCCCCTGTCTATCCAAATGCTTGTAGATTCTGTCTCTTAGTACTCCCTCCAATAACTTACCTACTACTGACGTTAAACTCACCGGCCTATAATTTCCCGGATTACTTTTCGATCCTTTTTTAAACAACGGAACAACATGAGCCACTCTCCAATCCTCCGGCACTTCACCCGTAGACAGCGACATTTTAAATATTTCTGCCAGGGCCCCCGCAATTTCAACACCAGTCTCCTTCAAGGTCTGAGGGAACACTCTGTCAGGTCCCGGGGATTTATCCACTTTAATTTTCCTCAAGACAGCAAGCACCTCCTCCTTTTCAATCTGTACAGTTTCCATGGTCTCACTACTTGATTCCCTCAATTCCATAGATTTCATGCCAGCTTCCTTCGTAAATACAGACGCAAAAAACCTATTTAAGATTTCCCCCATTTCCTTTGGTTCCGCACAAAGCCGACCACTCGGATCTTCAAGAGGACCAATTTTATCCCTTACAGTCCTTTTGCTCTTAATATACTTGTAAAAGCTCTTTGGATTATCCTTCACTTTAACTGCCAAGGCAACCTCATGTCTTCTCTTAGCCCTCCTGATTTCTTTCTTAAGTATTTTCTTGCACTTCTTATACTCCTCAAGCTCCTGATTTATCCTCTGTTTCCTATACATTTCATACAACTCCCTCTTCTTCTTGCCTGAGAAATCTGTTAGAGTTGTTCGAGGAAGTAGCAAGCAGGGTGGACAAAGGAGGGGCAGTGGGTGTCATTTATTTGGATTTTCAGAAGGCGTTTGATAAGCTGCCACACATGAGGCTGCTTAACAGGATAAAATACTAGGGTGTTAGAGGAAAGATACTGGCACAGATAGAGAAATGGCTGACAGGCAGGAGGCAGAGTGGGAATAAAGGTTGACTGCCGGTAACTAGTGATGTTCCTCAGGGACAGCTACTTTTCACAGTTTTATCAATGATTTAGATAGTGGAATTGATGGCTTTGTGGCAAAGTTTGTGGATGATATGAAGATAGGTGGAGGGGTAGTTATTACTGAGCACGCAATGTGATTGCAGCAGGACTTGGACAAATTGGAAGAATGGCTAAAAAAGTGGCAGATGGAATACAGTGTTGGGAAATGTATGAATATGCATTTCGGTAAAAGGAACTACAGAGGGGGTAAGGTTCAAACATCAGAGGTGCAGAGAGTCTTCATATGGGAGTCCCAGAAGGTTAATTTACAGGTAAAGAAGGCAAATGAAATTTTGGCATTTATTTTAAGGGGTATAGAGTATAACAACAGAGAGATAATGCTGAGATTTTATAAGACACTAGTCAGGCCACACTCAGAGTATTGTCAACAGTTTTGGGCCCCATATCTCAGAAAGAATGTGTTGTCATTGGAAAGAGTCCAGAGGAGGTTCACGAGGATGAATCCAGGAATGAAGGGGTTAACATATGAGGAGCATTTGGCAGCTTTGGGCCTGTACTCACTGGAATTTAGAAGAATGCGGGGGGATCTCATTGAAACCTACTGAATGTTGAAAGGAATAAACGGTGGATGTAGAGAGGAAATTTCCAATGGTGGGGAGGGGGCTTATCTAGAACTAGAGGGCACAGAGGTAAGGAGGAATTTTTTTTAGCCAGAGTAGTGAATCTGTGGAATGCTCTGCCATAGACTGGTGGAAGTTGATTGCTTCCTGATCAGTCAGGGCATCAAAGGATATGGCAAGAAGGCAGGTGTATGGGGGTGAGCAGGATCCGGGATCAGTTATGGTGAAATGTTAGAGCAGACTCAATGGGCTGAATGCCCTGATTCTGATCCTATGTCTTGCGATCTTATGAATGGAGACTTTAGGAAGCTCTCCCTCGCTCTACAAAATGATGTGGACGCAATCCGAGATGTCCCTGACTCTGGCACCAGGGAGGCAATGTACCATTTGAATGTCCTATTCATGTCCACAGAATGTTCTGTCTGTTCTTCTGACTATTGAGTTCCCTATCACTACAGCTCCCTTCTTCTCCCTCTTTCCTTCTGCACCTTAGACCCATGCTCGGTGTCAGTAACCTGGTCACCTTGGCATTCCCCTGGGAAATCAACCCCCACAGCAATATCCAAAACAGTATACTCATTATTGAGGGGAATGGCCACGGGGGTGCTGTGCACTAACTGCCTATTTGCCCTCCAATTTTGTCTCTTGACAGTCACCCAGTTACTTGCCTCCTGCAGCTTGGGGGTGATTACTTCCCTGTAACTCCAATCGATGATCTCACTCTCCTGTACAAGCTGAAGGTCATCCAGCTGTTGCTGCAGATCCCTAGCACAGTCTTCAATGAGCTGCAGGTGGATGCACTCCACACAGATGTAGTTCCCTGGGAGACTGGGTCTCCAAGGTCTGCAACATCCAGCATAGGAACACACAATTGGCCATTTAAGTACTTCTGACACAGTAGGAAAAAAGGAAAACTTAACAGAAACATACCTGGTCAACTTACCCAAAGCCAATGCCTCTTCTGAGCTGCAGCCTTCTTTGAGCCAAAGCCTGACACTCCCATTCTCACCACTGACCCAGTCACAACAATGGCCACTCCACTTGTTCCCACTGTACTTTTATTTTCTCGTCTCTGCGCTGTTCTCGCTGACCTGTGAGAAACCTCTTCACTATACACTGCTCCTGCTGCTGATTGAGCCGCTGGAATGACACCCAATGCCCGCAAAGCTCTTCTTTTAAATGAGCTCCTCTGCTGTAAAGGTGAAGTCTATCCACAGCCTCCTCTACTGTAAAGATGAAGCCACACTCAGGTTGGAGGAACAACACCTTTTATTCCGTCTGGGTAGCCTCCAACCTGATGGCATGAACATTGACTTCTCAAACTTCTGCTAATGCCCCACCTTCCCCTCGTACCCCATCTGTTATTTATTTATATACACACATTCTTTCTCTCTCTCTCTCCTTTTTCTCCCTCTGTCCCTCTGACTATACCCCTTGCCCATCCTCTGGGTTTTTTTCCCCCCTCCCCCTTTTCCTTCTCCCTGGGCCTCCTGTCCCATGATCCTGTCATATCCCTTTTGCCAATCACTTGTCCAGCTATTGGCTCCATACCTCCCCCTCCTGTCTTCTCCTATCTTTTTGGGTCTCCCCCTCCCCCTCCCCCTCCCCCTCTCAAATCTCTTACTAGCTCTTTCTTCAGTTAGTCCTAACGAAGGGTCTCGGCCTGAAATGTCGACTGTACCTCTTCCTAGAAATGCTGCCTGGCCTGCTGCGTTCACCAGCAACTTTGTTGTGTGTTGCTTGAATTTCCAGCATCTGCAGAATTCCTCGTGTTTGCGTCTTTTAAATGAGCACTGCTGACCTGTGAGAAACCTCAGAGTGCTGCTCCTGCCACGGTTTGGGCTACTGGAATGGTAAACCAAGGTTCCCTATTCTTTCTGGCTTTGTTTTTTGCTCTGTTGGAGACATGCTCACTCTAAACTCTTTCCATCTTGTCTTTCAACACCACCCAATTACCAGATGTTGTTTTTCTCTTTAGCAGCTGCTCCCAATCTGCTTTTGCCAGGTCCTGCCTTGTGCTGTGGAAATGAGCTGAACTTAGCTCCAGGACCAACCATATCTTTTTCCATGACAGCCTTGAAACTGGCTGACGTGTAGTCACTGGTTCAAACAGTTTCTTTGTGGATGTTTGCCCCTCTTGCAAGCTTAAGTAGTAGTCTACAAATTGTTTCAGGAAACCTCAAATGCTTTTTATGAATTCTGCTCCATCTAAGACCCTTGGAAAAGCTAACTACCACCTGTAATTTGGCTGCATAGTTTTTTTCTTATTTCTGCCAACTGTTATGAAGCCTGTAGTATATATCTCTCCTTTCTTCAAAGTCCTACCCTTATCAGATGGTGGTAAATCTGTGGAACTTATTGCCATGAGCAGCTGTGGAAGCCAAGTCATTGGATGCACTTAAGGCAGAGATAGATAGGTTCTTGATTAGCTAGGGCATGAAAGGGTATGGAGTGGGGATGACTGGAAGAATTGGATCAGCCCATGATTGAATGACAGAGCCGAATGGCCTACTTCTGTTCCTATATCTTATGGTCTTATATAGCCTCATGGGCTGGACCCTTCCAAGGTATCCTGCTGAGTACTTGTCGTAATGCTCTTCCTGATAGAAGTGCAGAACCCTTTGCCTTTTGTACTCCCTGGTAGGTCGTGCTCTCACTTTGCCTTTAGTACTCCTCTCTGTTATGCCTGGAACCTTTATACCCCAGGACATTTAGCTGCTAGTCCCGCTGACGTGCTTCTGTAATGCAACAATATTGTAATCTCATCTGCTGATTCATGCTGTTGGCCTGAGATTCCCTGCATTAAAGCAAATGCACTTAAGCCTATCAGCAGTCTCCTGCTTCCCCAGCTGTCTCTGTGCTGCCTACATGTTCCGAGTCTCCACCGGCTGCATTATCATTCTGGGACCCACCCCCCGCCTCACTAATTTAAACCCTCCCATTGATAAAATTGCTGAGCAAGATGAAGAGTACATATGGTTGAGTGTAATATATTGGTTTTGTGGGTGTGGAGCAAGATTGGCAATCTGATATGGTGCATGTATGGCATGGTGAGAATGAAGCACAGAAACAGGTCTTTCGTCCCAGCATGTCTGCAGTAACCATTATAGCAATCTAATGAATCCCATGTGCCTGCTTGTGTTATGTATTGCTTTTGTCCCTGCTTGTTCATCTCTCTGTCTAAATGGCTTATTTTTAGATTGTTAACAATAACTAGTAGGACTGCTACAGTTACTACTTAGGCTTCACCAATTTCTGTTCATGACTGGGCTGAGTGGAGCAAGCTAAAATAGCCAATTAAACAAATGTACCAAATAGTAAAATGACACTCAATGTGATACACATTGTAGATGCATCTCTACAATTGAGGTGTATAAGATGATGAGAGGCATTGATCATGTGGATAGTCAGAGGCTTTTTCCCAGGGTTGAAATGACTAACATGAGAAGGCACAGTTTTAAGGTGCTTGTAAGTAGGTACAGAAGGGATGTCAGGGGTAAGTTTTTTTTTAACGCAGAGAGTGGTGCGTGTGTGGAATGGGCTGCTGGCAGTGGTGGTGGAGGTGGATACGATAGGGTCTTTTAAGAGACTCCCGGATAGGTACATGGAGCTTAGAAAAATAGAGGGCTATGGCTAACCCTAGGTAATTTCTAAAGTAAGTACATTCGGCACAGCATTGTGAGCCAAAGGGCCTGTATTGTGCTGAACGTTTTCTATGTTTCTCATTCTCCTTCTGTAGTCCTCTGAAAATTGTTTTGATCGAGACATGGTGCACATAAACAGATCTTTCTTGAGAAGAGCAGGCTCCGGCAGGAACTTGACTTTGTGTTTCTTTTTTTTAAAGGGCAGGGCACCTCTCCAACCAACACCTCAAATCCTATCTTGTTGATTGGAATACCTGACTCCAAATAGTTTTTGTAGAAGGCATTACCCCAGAGGTTCACATACTTTTTTGAACCTAGACTGTAATTGTTTAAATGGTCTACTCAAAATTGTTGAGAAGAAGTACAGTTGTTTGTGTGTTATTAGTTTAGGTGGATTGAGTTTGTCTATTATTATGACTTAGATGTAGATTAGACCACATATTTTGAGTAACTAATGCAGAAAACTAGGTCATTGCAAAGGGTTCACAAACTTTTTCTTGCAGCCAGAAGTCACTGGTACCAATGACATAGGTAGGAAAAGGGAGGAGGTCCTGAAAACAGAGTTAAGAAGGAAGTTGAGAAGCAGGACCTCAATGGTAGTAATCTCATGGTTGCTGCCTGTGCCATGCGACAGTGAGTACAGGAATAGAGTGAGGTGGAGGATGAATGCGTGGCTGAGGGATTGGAACAAGGGCAGGAATTCTGATTTCTGGATCATTGGGACCTCTTTTGCGACAGGTGTGACCTGTACAAAAAGGACGGGTTGCACTTGAATCCAAGGGAGACCAATATCCTGGCAGAGGGAGGTTTGCTAAGGCTATTGGGGAGAGTTTAAACTAGAATCGCTGGGGGGTGGGAACCGAACTGAAGAGACAGAGGAAGGGGTGGTTGGCTCACATATAGAGAAAGCTTGGAGACAGTACGAGAGGGGAGATAGGCAGATGATAGAGAAGGGATACGCTCAGACCGATGGTTTGAGGTGTGTCTATTTTAATGCAAGAAGCATCATGAACAAAGCGGTTGAACTTAGAGTGTGGATCATTACATGGAGCTATGATGTTGTAGCCATTAAAGAGTTTTGGATAGCTTGGGCAGGAATGGTTACTGAAAGTGCCAGGCTTTAGATGTTTCAGGAAGGACAGGAAGGGAAGCAAAAGAGGTGGGGGCATGGCACTGTCGATCAGAGATAGTGTCGCAGCTGCAGAAAAGGAGGCAGTCATGGAAGGATTATCTACTGAGTCTCTGTGGGTGGAAGTTAGAAACAGGAAGGGGGTCAATAACACTACTTGGTGTTTTTTTTAGACCACCCAGTAGTAACAGGGACATCGAGGAGCAGATAGGGAGACAGATTCTGGAAAGGTGTAATAATAACAGGGTTGTCGTGGTGGAAGATTTCAATTTCCGAAATATTGATTGGCATCTCCTTAGAGCAAGGTGTTTAGTTGGGGTGGAGTTTGTTAGGTGTGTTCAGGAAGATTTCCTGACACAACATGTAGATAAGCCTACAAGGGGGGAGGCTGTACTTGATCTGGTATAGGGAAATGAACCTGGTCAGGTGACAGGTCACTCAGTGGGAGAGCATTTTGGAGATAGTGATCACAATTCTATCTCCTTTACCATATCATTGGAGAGGGAGAGGAACAGATGAGTTAGGAAAGCGTTTAATTGGAATAAGGGGAAATATGAAGCTATCAGGCAGGAACTTGGAAGCATAAATTGGGAACAGATGTTCTCAGGGAAATGTGTGGCTAGAGTGTGGCAAATGTTCGGGGGATATTTGCATGGCATTCTGCATAGGTACGTTCCAATGAGGTAGAAAGGATGGTAGGGTATGGGAACCATGGTGTACAAAGGCTGTTGAAAATCTGTTTAAGAAAAGCTTCAGAAAGGTTCAAGAAACTAGGTAATGATAGAGAGCTGGAAGATTATAAGGCTAGCAGCAAGGAGCTTCAGAATGAAATTAGGAGAGCTAGAAGGGGCCATGAGAAGGCCTTGGCGGGCAGGATTAAGAAAAACCCCAAGGCATTCTACAAGTCTGTGAAGAGTAAGAGAATAAGACGTGTGAGAATAGGACCAATCAAGTGTGACGGGAAAAGTGTGTATGGAACTGGAGGAGATAGCAGAGGTATTTAATGAATACTTTGCTTCAGTATTCACTACTGTAAAGGTTCTTGGCGATTGTAGGGATGATTTATATCGGATTGAAAAGCTTGTGCATATAGACGTAAAGAAAGAGGATGTGCTTTTG
Source organism: Mobula hypostoma (assembly GCF_963921235.1). Classification (NCBI taxonomy): domain Eukaryota; kingdom Metazoa; phylum Chordata; class Chondrichthyes; order Myliobatiformes; family Myliobatidae; genus Mobula; species Mobula hypostoma. The sequence continues at coordinate 17,916,266 of NC_086103.1, read as the reverse complement.
GAAAGCATCAAGTTCGACTAAGTCTCCGGGACTGGACAACATGTACCCCAGGCTACTGTGGGAGGCGAGGAGGAGATTGCTGAGCCTCTGGCAGTGATCTTTGCATCATCAATGGGGACGGGAGAGGTTCTGGAGGATTGGAGGGTTGCAGATGTTGTTCCCTTATTCAAGAAAGGGAGTAGAGATAGCTCAGGAAATTATAGACCAGTGAGTCTTCAGTGGTTGGTAAGTTGATGGAGAAGATCCTGAGAGGCAGGATTTATGAACATTTGGAGAAGCATAATATGATCAGGAATAGTCAATATGGCTTTGTCAAAGGCAGATCGTGCCTTATGATTTTGATTGAATTCTTTGAGGATGTGACTAAACACATTGATAATGGTAGAGAAGTAGATGTGGTCTGTATGGATTTCAGCAAGGCATTTGATAAGGTATCCCATGCAGGGCTTATTGAGAAAGTAAGGAGACATGGGATCCAAGGGTACATTGCTTTGTGGATCCAGAATTGGCTTGCTCACAGAAGGCAAAGAGTGGTTGGAGACTGGTCATATTCTGCATGGAGGCCGGTGACCAGTGGTGTGCCTCAGGGATCTGTTTTGGGACCTCTACTCTTTGTGATTTTTATAAATGACCTGGATGAGGAAGTGGAAGGATGGGTTAGTAAATTTGCTAATGACACAAAGTTGGGGGTGTTGTGGATCACGTGGAGGGCTGTCAAAGTCCATTCAGTAATCGGATGGCGGAGGGGAAGAAGGTATTCCTGAATCGTTGAGTGTGTGCCTTCAGGCTTCTTTATCTCCTACCTGATGGTAACAGTCAGAAAAGGGCATTCCCTGGGTGCTAGAGGTCTTTAATAATGGATGCTGCCTTTCTGAGATACTGCTCCCTAAAGATGTCCTGGGTACTTTGTAGGCTTGTGCCCCAGATGGAGCTGACTAGATTTACAACCTTCTGCAGCTTTTTTTGGTCCTGTGCAGTAGCCCCTCCGTGCCAGATGGTGATGCAACCTGTCAGAATGCTCGCCACAGTACAACTATAGAACTTTTTGAGTGTATCTTTTGACCTGCCAAAGTGCTTCAAACTCCTAATAAAGTATAGCTGCTGTCTTGCCTTCTTTATGACTACATCAATATGTTGGGACCAGGTTCGATCCTCAGAGATTTTGACACCCAGGAACTTGAAGCTGCTCATTCTCTCCACTTCTGATCCCTCTATGAGGTTTGCTATGTGTTCCTTCATCTTACCCTTCCTGAAGTCCACAATCGGCTCTTTCATCTTATTGACGTTGAGTGCCAGGTTGTTGCTGCGGCACCACTCCACTAGTTGGCATATCTCACTCCTGTACGCCCTCTCGTCACCCCCTGAGATTCTATCAACAATGGTTGTATCATCAGCAAATTTATAGCTGGTACTTGAGCTATGCCTAGCCACACAGACATATGTATGTAGAAAGTTGAGTAGTGGGCTGAGCACACATCCTTGAGGTGCGCCAGTGTTGATTGTCAGCAAAGAGGATATGTTATCACCAATCCGCACAGTTTGTGGTCTTCTGGTTAGGAAATCGAGGATCCAATTGCTGATGGAGGTACAGAGGCCCAGGTTCTGCAACTTCTCAATCAGGATTGTGGCAATGATGGTATTAAATGCTGAGCTATAGTCGATGAACAGCATTCTGACATAGGTGTTTGTGTAGTCCAGGTGGTCTAAAGCCGTGTGGAGAGCCATGGAGATTGCGTCTGCTGTTGACCTACTGTGATAGGCAAATTGCAATGGGTCCAGGTCCTTGCTGAGGCAGGAGTTCAGTCTAGTCATAACCAACCTCTCAAAGCATTTCATCACTGTTGATGTGAGTGGTACCGGGCGATAGTCATTAAGGCAGCCCACATTATTCTTCTTTGGCACTGGTATAATTGTTGCCTTTTTGAAGCAAGTGGAAACTTCTGCCCGTAGCAGTGAGAGGTTGAAAATATCCTTGAATACTCCCCCTAGTTGGTTGCCACAGGTTTTCAGAGCCTTACCAGGTACTCCATCAGGACCCTCTTCCTTGCGAGGGACAGTCTAAAGGCAGTCTAACATCAGCCTCTGAGAGAGATCACAGGATCATCAGGTGCAGCAGGGATCTTCACAGCTGTAATTGTGTTCTCTGCATAGAAGGCATTGAGTTCATCTGGTAGTGAAGCATCGCTCCTGATTCCTGTTTTGACACGTTGGTTTATGGCCTCTTGTACAACTATGAGGCCACCCTTGGGGTGCAGGAGCAAAACTTATATTCCGTCTGGATAGCCTCCAACGTGAACATCAATTTCTCCTTCTGGTAAAATAATTCTCTCCCCCCCCCCCCGCATCCTCCCTCTTCTTCTTTTACCACTCTGACCTCTTTACCTCTTCTCACCTTCCCCTGGATCCCCTTCTCCTCCCTTTTCTCCTATGGTCCATTTTCCTCTCCTATCAGATTCTTTCCTCTCCAGTCCTTTACCTTTCCCACCCATCTGGCCTCACCTATCAACTTCTAGCTATCTCCCTTCCCCCCTCCCCTCTTTTTATTTTATTCTGGCATCCATGTTCAGTCCTGAAGAAGAGTCTTGGTCTGAATCGTCGACTGTTTGTTCATTTCCATGGATGCTGCCTGACCTGCTGAGTTCCTCCAGCATTCTGTGTATGCAACATTCCCGCTACTGTTTTCTATGCTCCCACCCACAGTGCTTCACTGTGCATGTTTAAAATAGTGTCTGGTGCCGTCAGGCAAGCTCGTTTGTCCTGGGTCATAATAGCACTCTTGGAACATAGAATTTTACAGCACTGTACAGGCCCTTTGGCACAAGATGTTCTGCTGACCCTTCAACCTACTCTGAGATCAGTTGGATCCTTCTTGTGGGCGTCAGGAGATATGTTACCTGCTCTTGCAGTGGATATGTGATGCCTCAATCTTTCTTTTATAGACACCATGCAGTTAAATCCAGCCCATAAGTATGCTAGATGTTCTGGACATACAGTACTATGCAAGAGAGCCTAAGGCTTTTGCACAGTACTGCAGCAATTGGTGTTGCAAAAAATAATAACGTTCCTCCTGTAATTCACGATCAGCTCCTTCGTTTTTTCAACATTGAGGGAGAGTTTTCTTGACACCACTGTGTTAGGGTGTTGACTTCTCTGTAGGCTGTCTCATCATTGTTGGAAATAAGGCCTATCAATGTCGTGTCTTCTGCAAATTTGCCATTGACATACAAGTAACAATTGTTGAAGGTGGCTATTTCCTGCACTTGTGCAGCACACGTGCTGTTCCACTTGTAGACAATAGTCATGCACAAGGCAACGTGTTCAACTTCTGCAGCTTTTTTCGGTCCTGTGCAGTAGCCTCTCCATGCCAGAAAGTGATGCAGCCTGGCAGAATGCTCACCACGGTACAATTATAGAAGTTTTTGATTGTATTTGTTGACATGCCAAATCTCTTCAAACTCCTAATGAAGTATAGCAGCTGTCTTGCCTTCTTTATAACTACATTGATATGTTGGGACCAGGTTAGATCCTCAGAGATCTTGACACCCAGAAACTTGAAGCTATTCACTCTCTCCACTTCTGATCCATCTTTGAGGATTGTTATGTGTTCCTTCGTCTTACCCTTCCTGAAGTTCACAATCAACTGTTTCATCTTACTGACGTTGAATGCCAGGTTGTTGCTGTGGCACCACTGCACTAGTTGGCATATCTCACTCCTGTACATCCTCTCGTCGCCACCTGAGATTCTACCAACAATGGTTGTATAATCAGCAAATTTATAGATGGTATTTGAGCTATGCCTAGCCACACAGTCATGTGTATATAGAGAGTAGAGCAGTGGGCTAAGCACACACCCCTGAAGTCCTAAAATGTTGAGTGTGTGTTTTCCAGCTCCTCCCCAGTGATACTACTGTGTAGAGGGCATAGCCTAGATGATGAGGGTCTTTCATGATGGATGCCACTTTTTTCAGAATCAGGTTTATTATCACCAGCATGTGACATGAAGTTTGTTAACTTAGCAGCAGCAGCTCAATGCAATGCATAATATAGAAGAAAAAATAACAATAATAACAAATAAATAAGCAAATCAATTGCAGTATTTTGTGGCTTCGCATTTTGAAGATGTTCTCAATGGTTAGGAGGTTGGTGCCCAAGATGAGTTGGCTGAATTTGCAACTCTCTACAGCTTTTTATGATACTGGTTATTGGCACCTCCATATCAAGAGGTGATGTGACTGATCAGAATGCTCTCCTGTACATTTCCAGATTTTATAGTTCAATATCATTCACCTCATCCTACCCCGGAAAGAGGCACGTAGATTATCTAATCCCACCCTGGAAAGGGGCAAGTACTGATTGTCCAATCCCACCCCAGAAATGGGCATTTATTGATTGTCTAATCTCACCCCGGAAACAGGCACATAGATGATCTAATCCCACCCTGGAAACAGATACTTACTGATTATCTAATCCCACCCCAGAAACAGGCACGTACTGACTGTGTAATTTCACCCTGGATACAGGTCCTTATTGATGGACTATGTGACTTTGATCTCATGAATCTATGTGTGTTTGTGTTTTTGTGTGTGTGTTGTTTGGGGGTCAATCAAGAGTCCTCTGCATTTTAAGTTTGGGTTGCACACAGAAGCAGAATTTGTCTGATACAGAGTTTTGCTGCTGATTGGGTGCAACAACCCTGGTTCCCAGAAGCGCTTTCAGTAGTTAGCCTGCACTAATTGCTGAGTCATCCTTACTGTGTTGTTGTATTTGTACATGGGCAGTACTTTAAAGTGCAGTCACTCGTGCTCAGTGCCTAATACTCATAGGCTGGAAAACAAAAAGAAACGCAATTATTTTCCTAATTACATGCATTCTCTCTTCCAAAAGTTATATCTCAAAATTGCATGGACTTAAGATGGTGTTGAAACTACCGTGCCTGGCTGTACTTTAGTAGTAAAAGTACAGATATTTGCTGGTTTTTAAAAAAAATTTCTACTTTTAATCCACATATTGTTTGCATTAAAAAAAAATTTCTGGTGGAATTGCCATAATAGTTCTGTGTTTAAATCTACCCGTGCCCTTAATCCTTAATGTTGTTCTCCTCACCCTTCAGCTCCTCGGTATCTGGACTGTTGCTTATATATTTATCATGTGCCTGAAGCTGATAAAGGCATTTGTTCAAAGTTCTGTCTCTGGGCTTCCACACAGCTGACTCTTTTGGAGGGTAGCAAGAAAGTGAAAATTGTAAAAAAGTAAGAGCTGCAAAAGTCGATAATTATCAATGTTATGTTAACGTTAGTAACGACATCTTGGCACAGAGGAGCATTGTTTCATTTGGTGGTTGAATGAGAATAAACTGAACTTGAACTTGAGAATGTTTAGAAGTCTATAGAAAAGCATGCAGTTATTGGTTTTAGCAAATAGCTTATGAAAGGAAAATTGTATTTGCCTAATGTGTTGAAGTTGTTCGAGAATGTGACATACTGAATGAATAAGGTTAACCAGTGGATGCAATGCCTTTGGATTTTCTGAAGATTTTATTAAGATCCTGCACAGAAGGTTCGTCAACAAATTTAGATTGCTCAGACTTGCAGGCGGTGAGCTGAAGTAGAGCGTAGGGGAATGAAGAAAGATTTGATAGAGCTATACAAAATTGAGGGGTATAGATAGGGTAAATGTAACCAGAGATCATTAGTGTAAGGTGAAAAGTGAGATGTTTAAGGGGAATGGGGGGGTGGGGGGATTTTCTTCACTCAGAGGGGCTGCGAGTGTAGACCAAGCTGCCAGTGGAAGTGGTGGATGTGGGTTCCATTAGAACATTTAAGAGAAATTTGTACAGATACGTGTTTTGGAGGGGTATGGAGGGCTATGGTCCAGGTGGAGGTTTATGGGACTAGGCAGATTAATAGTTTAGCATGAATTAGATGGGCTGAACATCCTGCTTCTGTGCTGTACTTTTCTGTGACTTGATGACTAGATGTTTTAATGATTGGTTGTCAGACAGATGGTAAACATTGGGAGTAAATGGATCTTTCTTCCGATTGGCCAGCTGTGGCTATTGAGCTGCCGTAGGGATTGGTGCTTGGGCCTGCGCTATTCTCAAGCTATATCAACAATTTGGTTGAGGAGGCCAAATGTTATATTTTCAAGTCTGCTGAAAATTCAGAGCTGGATATTGAATTGAGATGTAAAGAGGCTACAATGTAATGTAGACAAATGGTGCCTGTCACAAACATGGCAGCTGCAGCGTAATGTGGTGTAAGATAAATAGGCTCTTTAAAGTGGTAATGTCATTGTTAAAAAGGAAGCTTGCAATCCTGGTACACATCACTGAAAGTCAAAGTACAGGAGCAGGAAGTAGGAAGAAAAATATATTACAAGAGGCCTTGAGAATTGGAATAAATTACACAAGGCCTTTGTGAGTAGTGTGTATAGTTTTGTTCTCTGCAGATAATAGGGGATATAGTTGTAGAAGTGTAGAGAAGATTCTGTAGATTGCTTTTATATGAGAGATTGAGTACATAGAAGAACACAAATGTAGAAGTAGGCTACCAGGCCCCTCAATCCTATTCTGCTATTTAAGAGAGGTGATCGAAACTGTCTTGAACTCCAGTTCCCTGTAACACTTGTTTCAAATCTTTGTCCATCTCCTCCATTAACACAGTACTGTGTACAAGCCTTAGGTACATGTAAAAAAATTCTGGAAAGCCAAGGTGCTTACAAAAATAATTAAATGAAATATTTCTAAATAGCAAAAAAAAATCCAAGAGCAGTAAACAGTAAAAAAAAACTACATCAAATCACTATTTGGTGTGACAACCCTTTGCTTTTAAAACTGCATCTTAGATGTACTGTTGTGTAGTTTTATAAGAATATCGGCTGGTAGGTTATTCCAATCATCTTGGATAACTTGCTACCGTTCTTCTGCAGACCTTGGCTGTCTTGCTGCTTCTGCCTCTCCAGGAAATCCCAGACAGTTTTGATGTTGAGATTAGGGCTGTTTGGAAGCCTTACCATCTGAAACCATATAAAAAAAAATCTAGAGTGCTGAAGACTTGGATATCCAATTATTGTCTTCCATTGCTCTCAAGGGCCAGAGAATTCCAGAGATTCACTAACTATATGTTTAGAAGAATGGATCACAAAATGTATAAGGAAGTTTCTTAGGTATAAGAATTTTTTATAGGCATCCGTTAGTCTCATGAGACCATGGATTTGTGCCTTGGAAGGTTTCCAGGGTGCAGGACTGGGCAAGGTTGTATAAGAACTATGTATAAGTATTATACATATAAGTATATAAGTATTATAAATATTATGTAGAAGAAATGTATAAGAAATTAGTGGGAAAACTGAGGACTGGACGACTTTTAAAAACTTACAGAAGGGAACTAAGAAAGTCATTCAGAAAGAAAAGATGAATTATGAAAGGAAGTTGGCAATTAACATAAAAAAGGATACTAAGAGTTTTTTTAAAAATATATGAAGAGTAAAAGAGTGACGAGTAGATATAGGACCGATTGAAAATGATGCTGGAGAAATTTATAGTGGGTAACAAAGAGATGGTAGAGGAATTAAATGAGTATATTGCATCAGTCTTCACAGTGGAAGACATTAGCAACATACCTGAAAGCCAGAGGTCTCAGGGAATAGAATTAGTTACAGTCAAGGTTACTAGAGAGAAAGTACTTAGGAAGCTAAATGGACTAAGAATAGATAAGTCTCCCGGACCGGATGAGGTGCACCCACGGGTTCTGAAGGAGGTGGCTTTGGAGATTGTGGAGGTATTAGAAATGATCTTCCAGGAATCAATAGACTCTGGCATGGTTCCAGAGGACTGGAAAGAGGGAGGCAGCAAAAAGAAAATTACAGACCTATTAGTCTGACATCGGTAGTTGGAAAGTTATTGGAGTCGATCCTCAAGGACGAGGTTATGAAATACCTCGAGATGCATGACAAGATAGGCCCAAGCCAGCATGGTTTCATGAAGGGAAGATCCTGCCTCACCAACCTATTGGAATTTTTTGAGGTAATCTCAAATAAGATTGACAAGGGAGAGGCTGTGGATGTTGTGTATTTGGATTTTCAAAAGGCCTTCAATAAGGTGCCGCATAAGAGGCTGCTTAATAAGATGAGAGCCCATGGAATTACAGGAAAGATATTGGAATGGGTGGAGCATTGGCTGATAGGCAGAAAGCAAAGGGTGGGAATAAAGGGACCTTATTCTGATTGGTTGCCAGTTACTAGTGGTGTTTTGCAGAGGTCGTTGTTGGGGCCGCTTCTTTTTACAATGTATATTGATGATTTAAAAACCATAAGAATTATGGATTAAATGGTTTTGTGGCTAAGTTTGCGGATGACACCAAGATGGGTGGAGGAGCAGGAAGTGTTGAGGAAATGGAAAGGTTGCAGAGAGACTTGGTCAGTTTAGGAGAGTGGGCAAAGAAATGGCAGATGGGATATAATGTTGAGAAATGTACGGTTGTACTTTTCGGAAGAAGAAATAATCGGGCAGATTATTATTTAGGTGGGGAGAAAATTCAAAAATCGGAAGTGCAAAAGGACTTGGGAGTCCTCGTGCAGGATACCCTAAAGGTTAACCACCAGGCTGGATCGGCAGTAAGGAGAGCGAATGCTATGTTGGCATTCATTTCAGGAGGAATAGTGTAAGGAGGTGTTGATGAGGCTCTATGGGGCACTGGAGAGACCTTATTTGGAATACTGTGTGCAGTTTTGGGCCCCCTATCTTAGAAGGGATGTACTGATGTTGGAGAGAGTTCAGAGAAGATTTACAAAGATGATTCCTGGAATACAGGGGCTAACTTATGAGGAGCGTTTTTCGGCTCTTGGACTGTATTCATTAGAGTGTAGAAGAATGAGAGGGGATCTCATAGAAACATTTTGAATGTTGAAAGGGTTGGACAGAGTAGATGTGGAAAGACGGTTTCCCTTGGTGGGTGAGTCTAGGACAAGAGGCCATAGTCTTAGAATTAAAGGGTACCCATTTAAAACAGATGAGGAGAAATTTTTTTAGCCAGAGGGTCGTGGGTTTATGGAATTCGTTGCCATATACAGCTGTGGAGGCCCGATCATTGAGGGTGTTTAAGGAGGAGATTGATTGGTATCTAACTAGTCAGGGTATCAAGAGATATGGGGAAAAAGCCAGAAATTGGAACTAGATGGGAGAATATTTTAGCTCATGGTAGAGTGGCGGAGCAGACTCAATGGGCCAAAATGGCCTACTTCTGCTCCTTTGTCTTGTGATCTTGTGTATCATAGGAAAGGCGAATGAGCCAGGACATGGATCAACACCTGGAATTATGATGTAGCCATCAGAGAGAATTGGTTGCAGGAGGGCAGGACAGGCAACTCAATATTCTGGGGGTCCACTGTTTTAAATCTAGCAGAGCGGGAGGGATTAAAGGAAGAGGCGGGGTGTTACCAGTCAGGGAGAATGTCACAGCAGTGCTCCGTCAGGGGAGAACTAGGTGAGTGACGCATTATGGGTGGAACCATAAATAATAAAGGTGTAATCATATTAAGACTGTAAGATATAAGAGTAGAATTAGGTTATTTGACCCAGCAAGTCTTCTCCACCATTTCTTCATGGCTGATCCATTTTTCCCTTCAGACCCAATCTCCTGCCTCCCCCCCTATATTCCTTAATGTTTTTACCAATCAAGAATGTATTAATCTGCCTTAAATACTACAAAGACTTGCTGTACATCCCCAAACCAAAAGCTGCGGATGAGCCAGGAGGTGCGTCATCTGCTGAAGGCTAGATCTGTGGCATTCAAGTCTGGTGACGCAGGCCTGTACCAAAAAACCAGGCATGATTTGTGGAGGGCTATTTCAAGTTTGAAGAGACAATTTTGAACGAGGTTGGAGGCAACATTGGATGCACAGCAATTCTGGCAGTGTTTGCAAGACATCTATATACTACTAAAACTCTCATGCTTTGTTTGTCTGTTTGTGACCTCCAATTAGCACAAATGGTGCATTGCAGCGGCACTTTTTTTGGCTAAATCGAATTAAAATGCGCTAACTTACAGAATGCAGGCAAAGTTCAGGGTTATATATTCGTATAAAATTGCTCATTCGCCAAAAATCAAGAGGCTGGCTTCACCCGAGACCCGATGGGCCATCGTGGAAATCGGGACACGACAGCCCGACACATGCGCACAGCCAGCCTCAGCAGCAACACCTACCAGAGCAAAAGGGCAGGGCAGCTCTATTTCGAGGGGTCACATTCTGCTAATCACCATCAGCATGTGCAGGGTTGGGACAGATCTAACTGCCACCCATCAATAAGAGATAATTAAATCTTATTGTAATGACGTACTTCGAGACACCCATAAAAACCCTTTGCTGCAGTCAAAGGACAGCGGTGACTATATCACGTCCATTTACGAGAGCGCCAACCACATCATCAAGAATAATCAGCATCCTTTGGTGTTAGTGCTTCGTATCTTCTATCCAGCATTAGGGTAAAAAAAAATGGTCAGCCTAATTATGCTGCGTGGAAAGGGAAGGGGGACATTATGGTCAAGAGATGACGCCAGGCGTCGTAGGGGAGAGGCAAGGAGAGGGAGAGAACAAGAATTGGATGAGGCCAGGGCTGTACGACTCCAGGATCAAAGAGTCAGGACAAAAAAAGATGAGAGAAGAAGAGACAGAGGAGGAGAGGCATGCACGTCTCCAGGGTCAGAGACAAAGAACAACAACAGAAGAGCTGAAGAGACAGGGGGTGAAAGGGCTGCACGTCTCCAGAATGACAACGAGAGGCACGAGGGTGGCAGATAAACCAGAAATGATGCCATCAAAAGTGTCCTTCGTTAAACGAGGAGGAGCTATATTTGCTTTGCTATGTGTCGTTCTTCTTTAATAAACTGAGGTTTTCTACTTCAGCTTGCAAAGCAAAGCGATACCAATAGCATTCAGGAAAATTTAATGTTCAACCACGAGGAAATTCAAGCAACAAACACAAAAAAATGCTGGTGAACGCAGCAAGCCAGGCAGCATCTACAGGAAGAGGTACAGTCGACGTTTCGGGCCGAGACCCTTTGTCAGGACTAACTGAAAGAAGAGTCACATCAGATTATACTACCCTTCTCTCAAAGGGTGCCCCATCAGGTCACGAAGCCTAATAGCATGAATGGCAGTGATGCTTCACTATCAAATGAACTCAACACCTTCTATGCCCGCTTTGAAAGGGAGAACACAACTACAGCTGTGAAGATCCCTGCTGCACCTGATGACCCATCTGCCTCAGAGACCTATGTTAAAGCTGTATTTAAAGAAAGTGATCCCTTGCAAGGCGGAAGGTCACGATGGAGTACCTGATAAGACTTTGAAAACCTGTGCCAACCAACTAGCAGGAGTATTCACTGCTTTGGGCAGAAGTTCCCACTCACCACAAAAAGGCAACAATTATACCAGTGCCCAAGACGAATAACATGAGCTGTCTAAATGACTATCACCCGGTAGCACTCATATCTACAATGATGAAATGCTGTGAGAGGTTGGTCATGACTAGACCGAACTCCTGCCTCAGCAAGGACCTGGACCCATGGTGCATTGCCATGATAGGTCAATGGCAGATGCAATCTCAGTGGCTCTTCACACGGCTGCATGTGGCAACGAATTCCAAAAATTAACCATACTTTGGCTAAAGACGTTTCTCTGTATCTGTTTTGAAAGGGCGCCCCTCTATCCTAAGACTGTGCCCTCTTGTCCTAGACTCTCCCACCATGGGAAACATTCTTTCCCCATCTACTCTGTCTAGGCCTTTAAATATTTGAAAGGTTTCAATGAGATCCCCCCCATCCTTCTGAATTCAATCGAATACAGACCCAGAGCCATCAAACATTCCTGGTATGATAACCCTTTCATTCCTGGGATCATCCTTCTGAACCTCCTCTGTACCCTCTCCAATGCCAGCACATCTTTTCTAAGATGAGGGGGCCATACCTGTTCACAATACTCAAGGTGAGGCCTCACCAATGCTTTATAAAGCCTCAGCATCACATCCTTGCTCTTGTATTCCAGACCTCATGAGATGAATGCTAACATGGCATTTGTCTTCCTCACCACTGACTCACCCTACAAGTTAACTTTCAGGGTGTTCTGCACAAGGACTCCCAACTCCCACTGCATCTCAGATTCTTGGATTTTCTCCCTGTTTAGAAAATAGTCCGCACATTTATTTCCACTACCAAAGTGCATGACCGTACATTTTCCAACATTGTATTTCATTTGCCAGCTACTTGCCCATTCTCATAATCTGTCTATGTCCTTCTGCATCCTACTTGTTTCCTCAACACTACCTGCCCTTCACCAAACTTCGTATCATCTGCAAACTTGGTAACAAAGCCATCTATTCCATCATCTAAATCATTTATATACAGCATAAAAAGAAGTGGTCCCAACACCGACCCCTGCGGAATATCACTAGTCACTGGCAGCCAACCAGAAAAGGATTCTTTTATTCCCACGAGCTGCTTTTTACCAATTAGCCAATGCTCTACCCATGCCAGTAACTTTACTGTAATTCCATGTGCTCTTAACTTGGTTCACTAGAATGATTCCGGGAATGAGAGGGTTAACATATGAGGAACGTTTGTCCGCTCTTGGACTGTATTCCTTGGAGTTTAGAAGAATGAGGGGAGACCTCATGGAAACATTTCGAATGTTAAAAGGCATGGACAGAGGGGATGTGGCAAAGTTGTTTCCCATGATGGGGGAGTCTAGTACGAGAGGGCATGACTTCAGGATTGAAGGGCGCCCTTTCAGAACAGAAATGCGAAAAAAAATTTTGTCAGAGGGTGGTGAATCTATGGAATTTGTTGCCACGGGCAGCAGTGGAGGCCAAGTCATTGGGTGTATTTAAGGCAGAGATTGATAGGTATCTGAGTAGCCAGGGCATCAAAGGTTACGGTGAGAAGGCAGGCCAGTGGGACTAAATAGGATAAAATGGATCAGCTCATGATAAAATGGTGGAGCAGACTCGATGGGCCGAATGGCCTACTTCTGCTCCTTTATCTTATGGTCTAATAGCCTCATGTGGCACCTTGTCCAGAGGCCTTCTGAAAGTCCAAGTATACAACATGTACTGCATCCCCTTTATCTATCCTACTTGTAATCTCCTCAAAGAATTCCAAACAGGCAAGATTTTTTGCTTAAGGGAACCATGTTGACTTTGTCCTATCTTGTCCTGTGTCATCAAGCACTTCATAACCTCATTCATAACAATTGACTGCAACATCTTCGCAACCACGGAGGTCAGGCTAATTAGTCTATAATTTTCTTTCTGTTGCCTTCCTCCTTTCTGAAGAAGTGGAGTGACATTTGCAGTTTTCCAGTCCTTTGGCACCATGCCAGACTCCAGTGACTTTTGAAAGATCATTAGTAATGTCTCCACAAGCTCCACTGCAATCTCTTTCAGAAAACAGGTGCAGTTCATCTGGTCCGGGTGATTAATGTACCCTTAGGTCTTTCAGCTTTTTGAGCAGTGAAGACTGATGCAAAATATTCATTTAGTTCATCTGCCATCTCCTTGTACCCTGTTATTATTTCTCTGGCCACGTTTTCTAGTGTTCCTATATTCACTCTTATTTTTTTTAAACATCCTTAAATGCTTTTACTGTCCACTTCAATATTGTTTGCTGCATAGCTTACATATTTCATCTTTTCCCGCCTAATCATTCTTTTAGCTGCTTTCTGTACGAATCCTCCTGGTTTTCTCACTGCGTAAGTTAGGGACGACTACCCCCGGCCCCGCCAAACATGTGAGATTGAGGCACTCTCCCAGGCCAAAGCCCTGTTTGTGTGGATGCTGCACGACGTTACAAATACCAGACAGTACTCCACATATGATTTATGATTCTTCATTTGACTAAAGAGTTAGTAAAGAAAAGAACAAAAAAGGAAAAGGGCCCATTTCACTGAAACAGTCTAATATGCACAAGTTGGAGCTCACAGTTTCTCCATAGTCACCGATCTTCAATCGATCTCACCCCTGGCCTCGTTGAATCACGGTCCTGCTCTGGGTCGAATCCTACAACCTCTTCTCTCCTGCATCTTCTCTCTTCTCCTCTCGAACAAAAGCCCCAAGCCCAACCTTAGTGTCCCTCACCAGAGAAACCTCCCCTTAATTCAACCATCCTAATTGGATGACACACATTTCTCCTCATCTCTTATCTTCAACAATAACACGAACAAGCTGAAAACAGAACAGACTGCCAAAATGAAATACATACAGCATAGCAGTGAAAATATGAACCAGGGCATTGGATGTAGGTTTTTAAAAGCTTCCCAATCCTCTCTCTTTCTGCTAATTTTGCTTTGTTTTATGCCCTCTTCTTTTGTCAGCCACAGTTGTACTATTTTGCCATTTGAATTTTTTCTTGGTTTTGGAATACATCTCTCCTACACCTTTCTCATTTTTCCCAGAAACTTATGCCATTGCTGCTCTGCTGTCTTCCCTGCCAGCATTTTCTTCCAATTTACTTTGGCCACCTCCTCTCTCATACCATTGTAATTTCCTTTACTCCACTGAAATACTGCTATATCAGACTTTTACTTTTTCCTATAAAATTTCAAGTTGAAATCAATCATAAGACCATAAGACATAGGAGCAAAATTAGGCCATCTAGCCCATCACGTCTGCCCCGCCATTCAATCATGGCTGATCCTTTTTTTTCCTCCTCAACCCCAGTTCCCAGCCTTCTCCCCGTAACCTTTGATGCCATGTCCAATCAAGAACCTATCAATCTCTGCCTTAAGTACACCCAACAATCTGGCCTCCACAGCTGCATGTGGCAACAAATTCCACAAATTCACCACCCTTTGGCTAAAGAAATATCTCCGCATCTCTGTTTTAAATGAACACCTTTCTATCCTGAGGCTGTGCCCTCTTGTCCTAGACTCTCCCAAGATGGAAACATCCTTTCTACATCTACTCTATCTAGGCCTTTCAACATTCGAAAGGTTTCAGTGAGATCCCCCGTCATCCTTCTGAATTCAAGTGAGTACAGACCCAGAGCCCTCAAACGTTCCTCGTATGATAATCCTTTCATTCCTGGAACCATCCTTGTGAACCTCCCCTGGACCCTCTCAAATACCAGCATATCTTTTCTAAGATGAGCCCAAACTGTTCACAATATGCAAGGTGGGGCCTCACCAGTGCCTTATAAAGCCTCACCATCACATCCTTGCTCTTGGATTTAGGAGCTGAGAGGTAATGTTACAGCTATATAGGACTTTGGTCAGACCCCACTTGGAGTACTGTGCTCATTTCTGGTTGCCTCACTACAGGAAGGACGTGGAAGCCATAGAAAGGGTGCAGAGGAGATGTACAAGGATGTTGCCTGGATTGGGGAGCATGCCTTATGAGAATAGGTTGAGTGAACTCGGCCTTTTCTCCTTGGAGCGGTGTAGGATGAGAGGTGATCTGATAGAGGTGTATAAGATGATGAGAGGCATTGATTGTGTGGATAGTCAGAGGCTTTTTTCCAGGGCTGAAATGGTTGCCACAAGAGGACACAGGTTTAAGGCGCTTGGGAGTAGGTACAGAGGAGATGTCAGGGGTAAGTTTTTAATGCAGAGAGTGGTGAGTGCATGGAATGGGCTGCTGGCAACGGTGGTGGAGGTGGATACGATAGGGTCTTTTAAGAGACTTTTGGATAGGTACATGCAGCTTAGAAAAATAGAGGGCTATAGGTAAGCTTAGTAATTTCTAAGGTAGGGACATGTTCAGCAAAACTTTGTGGGCCGAAGGGCCTGTATTGTGCTGTAGGTTTTCTATGTTTCTAAGACATCTAGCTGCTCTCTCTCCCCACTATTGACTGGGAATCCCATACCGTAAAAGAACTAGATGAAATAGAGTTTGAAAAATGTGTTCAGGAAAGTTTCCTTCATCAGTATGTGGAAATTCCAGTGAGAGTGTGCGATACTGATATTAGGGAATGCAACAGAGCTTGTGGCACTTTGCATCCAGTGATCACAGTGTCATTAGTTTCAAAGTAAATATGCAAAAAGATGAGTCTGTTCTGTAGGTGGATTCAAAATTGGAGGAAGGCCAATTTAGATGGTATCAGAAATGATCTGGCAAGTGTTGATTGGGACAAGCTGTCTTCTGGCAAAGATGTACTTGGTAAGTGGGAGGCCTTCAACAGTGAAATTTTGAGTACAAAGCTTGGATGTGTGTCAGAATAAAAGATGAAGATAACAAATGCAGGGAAACTTGGTTTTCAAGAGATACTGAGGCCCTGGTGAAGGGAAAGGTGGAAGTGTATAGTAGCTATAGGCAACTATGAAGAAATGAGGTGCTTATGGAGTACAAGAAATGCAAGAGAACAGTTAAGAAATAAATCAGGAGGGCTAAAAGAAGGCATGAAGTTGCTCTCACAGACAAGGTGAAGGAAAATCCCAAGGGATTCTACAGATATTGTAAGAGCAGAAGGATTACAAGGACAAAATTGGTTGGTTGAAGACCAAACTGATCTATATGTGGAGCCAAAACAGATGTGGGGGAGATATTAAATTAATTCTTTGCATCTTTGTTTACTTAGTATATAGATACAAAGTCAAGAGATGGCCAAAGTGGCATCAACTTCAGAGACCCCATGGCCTGACCAGGTGTTCCCCTGGATCCTACGGTAGGCAAGTGCAGAAATGGCCAGGGCCCTAGCAGAGATATTTTAAAAAGTCTTAGCGACAGGAGAGATACCAGAGGATTGGAGAATAGCCAGTGTTGTTCCGTTGTTTAAAAAAAGGCTCTAAACATAAACCAGGAAATTAAAGGCCGGTGGGTTTGACATCAGTTGTGGGAAAGTTAATGGAAGGTATTCTAAGGGACCGGGTATATAAGAATTTGGATATACTTGGATTGATTAACGATAGTCAGCATGGCTTCCTGTGTGGTAGGTCATGTCTAACCAATCCTAAAAGGGTTTTTCGAGGAAGTTACCAGGAAAGTGGATGAAGGCAAGGCAGTGGATGTTGTCTGCATGGACTTGAAAGGCATTTTGACAAGGTCCCGCTTGGGAGGAAGTTTCAGTTATTCTGCATTCAGGATGAAGTTGTAAAAAGAATTAGACATTAGCTCTGTGGGAGATGCCAGAGAGCAGTAGTAGAGGGTTGTGTCTCTGATAGAGGCCTGTGGCTAGTGGTTTTCCTCCATGATTGGCGCTAGGTCTCTTGTTTGTCATCTATATCAACTATCCTGATGAAAATGTGGTTAACTTGGGGTTTAGTGAGGAAGACAATCATGGCTTAAAGATGGAATTCAATGCTGACACATGCAAGGTTTTGCACTTCAGTAGGACCAACCAGGGTAGGCACTACACAGTGAATGTTATGGCACTGAGGAGTGTGGTACAACAATGGATCTGGGAATACAGGCCCATACTTCATTAAAAATGGTGTCACAGGTAGACAGGTTTGTAAAGAAAGCTTTTGGCACATTGGCCTTCATAAGTCAAAGAATGGAGATCAGGAGATGGGGATGTTATGTTGAAGTTGTATAAGATGTGGGTGAAGTCTAATTTGAAATATTGGGTGCAGTTTTGGTCACCTACCTGTGGGAAAGATGTAAACACATTTGAAGGAGTGCAGAGAAAATTTCCCAAGATGTTGCTGGGTCTGGAGGACCTGAGCTTTAAGGAAAGATTAAACAGGTTAGGATTGTGTGCTTTAGAACATAGAAGCTTGAGAGGAGAGTTGATAGAGGAATACAAAATTATGAGGGGTATAGATAGAGTAAATGTAAGCAGACTTTTTGAGCTTGGGTGGGACTGCAACCCGAGGTTGTGGCTAAGGGGTGAAAGGTGAAAAGTTTAAGGGGAACAAGAGGGGAAACTTCTTCACCCAGAGGGTCGTGAGAGTGTGGAATGAACTGCCAGCACAAGTGGTGCGTGTGAGCTTGATTTCAACATTTAAGAGAAGTTTGGCTAAGTAGTAGGGATATGGAGGGCTATGGTCCTGGTGTAGGTTGATGGGAGTAGGCAGTTTAAATGGTTTGGCATGGACTAGATGGGCCAAAAGGCCTGTTTCTGTGCTGTACTTCTCTATGACCCTATGTACATTTTGTAGGTTACTGTTATTTGCTGTTGTCTGCTAAAATACTTTGAAGTGTGTATAACTTTGAAAAGGATTGTGTATCACAAAATTGCAGTATTATTCTAATTTTAAATTGTATGTTCAATTATCTGAAATAGTTGAAAGAATATTTTGCCATGTTTCTGATTTTGTTTTGTGTGACTGAGGCTGCCAAAGTTTAATTTTAGAAATGAGGGTATTAATTAAATCTCAGATTATTTATGAAGCATGCAATTGATGTTAATTTAGAAAAAGGTTTCTATGCTGCTGCTCCCTTATTGTGATGAAGGTGTTGACACATGGCTTAACTAGATGCTGGATAAAATGGTCAATATTTGATCTGTCAGGGTTATGAGCATGACTAGTTTTCATTAGATAAATACATATATATTAATCTGTGTCATTTGAACCATATGAAGCACCTCAGCTTTTCTGTAATGGATTTGTGGCTTCATTTGATCCTTAGTGAATTGTATATCAGTTTCTGCCTATCAGCCTTTCATAAATAAGGCCATAAGATATTGGAGCAGAATTAGGCCATCCCTTCATGGTGCATTTATTATCCCTTTCAATACCATTCTCCTGCCTTTTCACCGTAACCTTTGTTGTGCTCTATCAACCTCTGCTTTAAATATACCCAATGTCCTAGCTTGCACAACCATCTGTGGCAATGAACTCCACAGATTCACCATTCTCTGGCTAAATAAATTTTCCTTCATTTTTGTTCTAAATGGACATTCCTCAATTCTGGGGCTGTGTCCTCTGGTCGCAGACTCCCCCACTACAGGAACCATGCGGTCTCAGCTTTTCAGTATTGAATAGGTTTCAGTGAAATCCCCCTTGTTATTCTACTCCAGCAATTATAGGTCCAAAGCCACCAAACACTTCTCATATGATAACCTTCAATCATTGCACTTCACACTGGAAATACTGCAAGAAAGCCTCAGAGAGTTTAACGATTAATGCTGGAAGTCCTGCATGCTTTGTATAACAAACTGCAGCAACCTGATTGTTTTACAGTGCTTGTCACCATTCCTTTTCTCCTTTTGTGAAACCCATGGGTGTCTTAGGTTCAGAGATTCACCCTTCTTCCTGTGACTATTGGCTTCATACTATCAATCAGTGATTGAGTAATTTGTTTGTATGTAAGTATTATGGCACAGAATTCTTAAAGGACAAATGAAGAACAGGATAACGACTGCAGTTGAGGGTAGGACCGCTCAAAGATGAAGTGGAAACATGCTTGGAGTTAAGGGAGGTCCTTAATGAATACTTTGCTTCATTGTTCACTTATGAGAGGGACTATGACAAATGCAAACCACAGCATGGAATAGGCTAATGTGCTAATCTGCTCCCACAGAAATTTCTTCAGTTCTTGTACTAAATTCAAGAAACTGAGTTACGTCTAGGCAAAGAAGCAAATGCAATCATAAAATTTCTTGAGAAATGTTCTGAATTGGATATTTAAAGCAAGCATAGTTGTTGACAAGTAATCTTATCCCACATGGAATCCACTGCGATCAAGAGCATTATAAGCCATAATGACATACGGCTGTGGAGAACAAGAATGACTTCAGCTCACCAAACATGGTCTTTCACCACTGCTGGAGCTCTCTCCCTAACAGCACTGTGGGAATACAGGTTTCCTCCGCTATCCGAAGGTAGAGCATTCCTATGAAATGGTTCGTAAGCCAGAATGTCGTAAAGTGAATAAGCAATTACCATTTATTAATATGGGAAAAATTTTTAAGTGTTCCCAGACCCAAAAAATAACCTACAAAATCATGCCAAATAACACATAAACCTAAAATAACAGTAACGTATAGTAAAAGCAGGACTGATATGATAAATACACAGCCTATATAAAGTAGAAATACTTCTCTGCAAATTGCAGTACTGTCTAGCGCAGCGAGAAACTCATGGCAGCACTCTCAGCAGAAACACTCTCTCCAGTGACCTTTTAAGCTATGAAGCTGCCAAATCATACCAAATAACACATAAAAATACACAGCCTATATAAAGTGGAAATAATGTATGTACAGTGTAGTTTCACTTACAGGAATCAGGAAGACACAGTTTCCTCCAAACGCCATTTCTCATCGAGACTGTTAGCCTATTGAGACCATCTCCAATGTTGGCAATTGCCAATTTTGTATTGTATTCTTTCCAGATCTCTTGCAAAGATGCTTTAGAGTTGCCCTCTCTGTTAATGGTACTTACAATAAAACGCATCACTATTTGCGTATAGTAAGCCTTAATTGTGGCTATTAGGCCTTGGTCGCACGGCTGCAGCAACAATGTTGTATTCGGCGGTAAGAACACAACACGAATGTTACCGCCATACTCAGTAATACCAGGTGGATGAGCAGCACAATTATCAACTATCACAAGACACCTATTATCGAGGTTATTTTCTCTACAGTATTTTTCAACAGAAGGACTAACGTATCCACTCATGCACTCAGAAAAAAATCACTTGGGAATTCCAACGGCTTGGACGGGGCACAACAGGAAGTGTATTCTTATGAATGCCTTTAAGTGCCTTCGGATTTTCTGAATGGTACACTAGTAGAGGCTTAAGGACAGCATCTAAGGACAGTGGCGTTATTAATAGGCATGAGGGTAAACCTGTCCTTCGATGCCTTGTGTCCCTTAGCCTGCTTTTCTTCTATCGAAATAAATGTCTTGCTCGCAATTCTTTTCCAATAAATTACAGTTTCATCACAGTTAAACACTTATACGAATAACCACCTTCTGTAATTACTTTCTTCAGTTCTGCTGGGAACTTTTTGGCAGTTTCAGTATCAGCCGAAACACTCTGTCTGATAAACGTTAAACTATGAAGCTGCCTTTGCCTCAGAAGCCAATCAAACCACCCATGACTACGTTTATCCACTTTCACAACACTTTCATCACCATCGTCCAGTGCTTTCTGTTTCAGCTTATTAAAAAGACTGACTGATTTCTCCTTAAGTATAAGAAAACTTAACGGAACACCACGCTTTGTACACCCATCAATCCACTCAAGCAATAGACTTTCTATTTTATCCATTATTGGATGCCGACTAAGAGAGACCATTTTGCAGCGTGACTTCAGAGAACTCGGAATAAGGCTGAAAAGCAGGACCTCCAGGGTGGTTACCTCGGGTTTGCAGTTCCTTGTGCTGGAGAGGACATGAACAGAGATAGGGGATCCAAATATGTGGCTGAGGAGCTGGTGCGGGGAGCAGGGATTTAGATTCTTGGACCACTGGGATCTGTTTTGGAGTAAGGATAAATTGTGCAGAAGGGACGGGTTGCACCTTAACAGATGGGGGACCAGCATTCTGGCAGGCAGGTTTGCCACTGTTACACGGGTGTGTTTAAACTAAGTAGTGGGGGGGAGGGGATGAACAGGAAATGTAAGAATGGAGTTAAAGGGAATGAGAGAATAAGAAAAGTTAAGAAAGACAACAGAATTAAAGTGGCAGAAAGCTCAGGAAGGGATCGGAGAGTATGGGCAAGTGCAATAGGAATCAATGTGAAAGGTGACGGGGGTAAAAGTATTACTTTAAAAGGATTAAAAGTATTATATATGAATGCACGAAGTATAAGAAAGAAAGTGGATGAGCTTGAGGCTCAGTTGGAAATTGGCAAATATGATGTTGTGGGAATAACAGAGACATGGCTGCAAGAAGACCAGGGCTGGGAAATGAACATTCAGGGATATACATCCTATCGAAAGGACAGACAGGTTGGCAGAGGGGTGGGGTGGCTCTGTTGGTGAGGAATGAAATTCAGTCACTTGCGAGGGGGGACATAGAATCAGGAGATGTAGTCAGTATGGATAGAACTGAGAAACTGTAAGGGCAAAAAGACCCTGATGGGAGTTATCTATATATTTCTTACACTCCGTGCATTCATATATAGTACTTTTAATCCTTTTAAAGTAATATTTTACTCCCCTCACCTTTCACATTGATTCCTATTGCACTTGCCCATACTCTCTGATCCCTTCCTGATCTTTCTGCCCCTTTAATTCCGTTGTCTTTCTTAACTTCTACAGGCCCCCAAACAGTAGCCTGGATATAGGGTGCAAGTTAAATCAAGAGTTAAAATTGGCATGTCGCAAAGGTAATTCTATGGTTGTTATGGAGGATTTTAACATGCAGGTAGACTGGGAAAATCAGGTTGGTACTGGACCCCAAGAAAGGGAGTTTGTGGAATGCCTCAGAGATGGATTCTTAGAGCAGCTTGTATTAGAGCCTACCTGGGAGAAGGCAACTCTGGATTTAATGTTGTGTAATGAGCCAGATTTGATAAGGGAACTCGAGGTAACGAGCCATTAGGAGGTAGTGACCATAATAAGATAAGTTTTAATCGACAATTTGAGAGGGAGAAGGGAAGATCGGAATGTCAGTATTACAGTTGAACAAAGGGGACTATGGACACATGAGGGAGGAGCTGGCGGAAGTTGACTGGAAAGATACCCTAGCAGGGATGACAGTGGAACAACAATGTCAGGTATTTCTGGGAATAATACAGAAGGTGCAGGATCAGTTCATTCCAAAGTGGAAGAAAGGTTCTAAGGGTCGACCCTGGATGACAGGGGAAGTCAAGGACAGTATAAAAATAAAAGAGAGGAAGTATAACATAGCAAGGATGAGTGGGAAGCCTGAGAATTGGGAGACTTTTAAGGAGCAACAGAAGATAACTAAAAAGGCAATACAGGCGGAAAAGAGGAGGTACGAAGGTAAACTAGCCAAAAATATAAAGGAGGATAATAAAAGCTTCTTTAGGTATGTGAAGAGGAATAAATTAGTTAAGACCAAAGTTGGGCCCTTGAAAACAGAAACGGGTGAATTTATTATGGGGAACAAGGAAATGGCAGATGAGTTGAACAGGTACTTTGGATCTGTCTTCACTAGGGAAGACACAAACAATCTCCCAGATGTAATAGTGGCCAGAGGACCTAGGGTAACAGAGGAACTGAAGGAAATTCGCATCAGGCACAAAATGGTGTTGGGTAAACTGATGGGACTGAAGGTTGATAAATCACCAGGGCCTGATGGTCTGCATCCCAGGGTACTTAAGGAGGTGGCTCTAGAAATCGTGGACGCATTGGTAATCATTTTCCAGTGTTCTATAGATTCAGGATCTGTTCCTGCAGATTGGAGGGTAGCTAATGTTATCCCACTTTTTAAGAAAGGAGGGAGGGAGAAAACAGGTAATTGTAGACCAGTTAGTCTGACATCAGTGGTGGGGAAGACGCTGGAATCAATGATAAAAAACGTAATAACGGCATACTTGGATAGCAGTGGCAGGATAGGTCTGAGTCAGCATGGATTTACGAAGGGGAAATCATGCTTGACTAATCTTCTGGAATTTTTTGAGGAAAGGTGCAGTTGACTCATATCGCCAAATCATATCGTTTCCTTGCGGCCTGGTACCAGTCCGTGGCCCGGTGGTTGGGGACCGCTGGATTAATGGGTCCTTTTCAGAATGGCAGGCAGTGACTAGTGGGGTACCGCAAGGCTTGGTGATGGGACCGCAGCTATTTACAATATACATTAATGATATAGATGAAGGGATTAAAAGTAACATTAACAAATTTGCAGATGACACAAAACTGGGTGGCAGTGTGAAATGTGAGGAGGATGTTATGAGAATGCAGGGTGACTTGGACAGGTTGGGTGAGTGGGCAGATGCATGGCAGATGCAGTTTAATGTAGATAAATGTGAGGTTATCCACTTTGGTGGCAAGAACAGGAAAACAGATTACTATCTGAATGGTGTCAAGTTAGGAATAGGGGAAGTACAACGAGATCTAGGTGTCCTTGTTCATCAGTCACTGAAAGTAAGCATGCAGGTACAGCAGGCAGTGGAGAAAGCTAATGTCATGCTGGCCTTAATAACAAGGGGAATTGAGTATAGGGGCAAAAAGGTCCTTCTGCAGTTGTACATGGCCCTGGTGAGACCACACCTGGAATATTGTGTACAGTTTTGGTCTCCAAATTTGAGGAAGGACATTCTAGCTATTGAGGGAGTGCAGCATAGGTTCACGAGGTTAATTCCCGGGAAGGAGGGACTGTCATATGTTGAAAGATTGGAAGGACTGTGGTTGTATACACTAGAACTTAGAAGGATGAGAGGGAATCTGATTGAAACATAAGATTATTAAGGGATTGGACACGCTAGAGGCAGGAAACAAGTTCCTGATGTTGGGGGAGTCCAGAACCAGAGGCCACAGTTTAAGAATAAGGGGTAGACAATTTAGAACAGAGTTGTGGTAAAACTTTTTCACACAGAGGGTTGTGGTTCTGTGGAATGCTCTGCCTCAGAAGGCAGTAGAGGCCAATTGTCTGGATTCTTTCAAAAAACAGTTAGATAGAGCTCTTAAAGACAGCGGAGTGAAGGGATATAGGGAGAAGGCAGGAAAAGGGTACTGATTGTAGATGATCAGCCATGATCATAGTAAATGGTGGTGCTGGCTCGAGGGGCTGAATGGCCTACTCCTGCACCTATTGTCTATTGCTACGAGCAGAACCAACAGTAACATCGGCAGCTATCAAAATTCTTTCTCTCTGTATATGAATAGTGCGGATGGTGGACGCAGGCAAGTTCAACGCGCAGACAATGACCTTACTTTGTTCACCACGATCGAAACACTTAATTATGTCTAGTTTTACACTAAGTGTAACACCCTTACAAGCTCTTTTAGGCTTTTCTGATACCTTAGAAATCGTCTTGCTAACGGATGCACAAAATAAATCAAGATAAAATACGTGTTTAAGCAATGGCGGCTAGAATGCAGTTCCGAGGGAGGAGCTTGGCTGATGAAGGGTCTCGGCCCGAAACGTCGACTGTCCCTCTGGCCTGCTGTGTTCACCAGCATTTTTTATAGGTTGTTATAATAGGCATTTTTAACTTTCCACATATTGACTGGGACTCCCAAACTGAATGTTATACCCTGGTTAAGACCATGCTTTAATTCATTAATACAGTATGCTGTCAGTTATTTTATTTTCTGCATATTTTCTCAAAACGTAATGTGTTCCTTTAATTACATTATACAATCATAATTCAGTTGATTGATAAGTTCAGCTTGTTGAATTGGCCAATAGGATTTGTATCGTGAACTTCAACTTTGTCTACCTATAGAGAAATGGGGGGAAAAGGATTTCAATTAGTTAGTGCTTCTTCTATATGTGCTAAACATACATTAATACAATTTAAAGTAGTACACAGAGCCCATATGTCCAAAGATAAACTAGCTCGTTTTTATTCCCATATAAACCCTACTTGTGATAGATGTCACTCTGAAGTAGCTTCTTTAACTCATATGTTTTGGTCTTGTCCTGTTTTGGAAAAATATTGGAAAGATATTTTTGATATTATTTCAACAGTTCTGTGCTTTGATTTAAAACCCCATCCTATTACGGCAATTTTTGGATTGCCAATGGTAGAACATAGATCTTTGTCTTCTTCAGCCTGTCGGATGATAGCATTTGTTACTTTAACGGCGAGAAGATCTATTTTGTTGAACTGGAAGGAAATCAATCCTCCAACTATATTCCAATGGTTTTCTCAAACTATAGTAAGTTTAAATTTAGAAAAAATTAGAAGTTATATTTTTACCCTTCGGTTAAATTTGAAGAAACTTGGAAACCTTTTATGCAACATTTTCATCTGTGGTCTTAGTCTCCCCCACCATATGAAACATCCTCTCCACATCCACTCTATAGAGGCCTTTTGATAGGTTTCAATGAGGTCACCCCTCATTCTTCTGAGTTCCAGTGAGTAGAGGCCCAGAACTATCAAATGCTCCTGATGTGACAAGCCTTTCAGTCCTGAGCAACACACAACACGCTGGAGGAACAGCAGCCCAGGAAGTATCTATGGAAAAAAGTAAACAGGCAACTTTTCGAGCCGAGACCCTTCATCAGGACGAAAACATTCCTGAAAATGATTCGATTCCGGAATAATTTATGTGAACCTCTTTTGAACTCTCCAATGTCAGCACATCCTTTCTTCAATAAGGGGCCCAAAACTGCCGACGGTACTCCAAGTGAGGGTTCGCCAGTGTTTTATAAAGCCTCCACATTACATTCTTGCTTTTATATTCTAGTCGGGAGGAGAAGATGGCAGTGTGCCTGCGTGTGCGCAGCCCGCCGGTGAAAAATGGTATCGTATCTGTTAAATAGGGGCCGTGGACAATTCTGATTTGATGGAGAATGGACGTGAAAGCACAGAGGAACATCTGGAGAAATTTCCGAAACGCCCGTTCGCTGCTGTCGTTACTGTGTGGTCGGGAATCTTTCAGAGGGTAGGCGTCAAAATCTCCGGCCTTGCCTGCTTTTGGCGACCGAGAAGGAGGTCGAATCGTTCAGACAGAGATGGCGCTCGGTATTCAGTGTCGGAGAGCTGATCAGAGCTCAAAGTTTTCGGATGACTCAGAGTCGGATTGTGGTCGGCATGGCAGGGAGAGTTTTTCTTCTCCCGTCTGCGTGAGATGTGGGACATTTGAGAGACTTTGAACTTTTACTGCGCTCATGGACTTCTTCATCAAGTTATGGTATTGTTGCACTGTTTGTAACTATATGTTATAAATATGTGGTTTTGTCAGTTTTTTCAGTCTTGGTTTGTCCTGTGTTTTGTGATATCACACCGGAGGAAATAATGTATCATTTCTTAATGCATGCATTACTAAATGGCAATAAAAGAGGACTACGTGTCTTCATAATCATAGTCCTCTTGAAATGAATGCTAACGCTACATTTGCCTTCCTCACCATTGACTCAATGGCAAATTAACCTTTAGGGGACCTTGCACAAAGGCTCCCTTGTGCACCTCAAAATTTTGAATTTTCTCTCCATTTAGAAATAAGTCTACCCTTTTATTTCTGCTACCAAAGTGCATGACCAAACACTTCCTGATACTATTCCATCTGCCACTTTGTCCATTCTCCTCATCTGTCTAAGTCCTTCTGCAGCCTCTCTGCTTCCTCAACACTGCCTGCCCCTCTATCTGTCTTTATATTGTCTGAAAAACAAGGCCACAAAGCCATCAATTCTGTCATTCAAATCATTGAAATACATTGTAAAAAGAAGTGATCCCAAGTCAACACGGACCACTGTGGAACACCACTTATCACTGGCAACCAACCATAAAAGGCCTACGTTATTCCCACTTTTTGCCTCTGTCAATCAGCCAGTACTCTACCCATGCTAGTACCTCTCTTCTAATACCATGGGCTCTTAACTTGTGAAGCAGCATCATGTGTGCCACCTTGCCAAAGGCCTTCTGAAAATCCAAGTACGCAACATCCACCGATTAAGTGTGTGAAAGGTGAAAAGTTTAAGTGGAACATAAAGGGAAACTTCTTCACTCAGACAGCCATGAGATTGAGGTCCCAGCACAAGTGGGCTGTGCAAGCTCTATTTCAATGTTTAAGAGAAGTTTGCATAAGTACATGGATGGTAGGGGTATGGAGGGCTATGGGAGTAGGTAGTTTAAATGGTTCAGCACGGACCAGATGCGCTAAAGGACTTGTTTCTGTACTCTGTTTTTCTATGAGTCTATGCATTGCTTTAAGCTAAGGTGGAATTTGACCATTTTTTTCATAGTGGATTCTTGGTGTCAGAGATGCACAGAATGAGGGAGTGGTGGAGACCAAGACCAAGACTCATATGCAGATGAGCAGTTGAATTGCTAAAGCCATTTCCAAGTTGGGTGGCAGGTAGAGATGTGTCTTTACCAAAGGAGGTGTAAGGCAGTCCTTCCCTCTGCTAGCCTGTAGGTCATCCTTGGGCAAAGTGTAGCACCTGTTTCGCTCTCCAATCAGGGTTTCATGAAGCTATGAGAACAAGTGGTGGATGGTTGTGTGAGCATCTGGTTCATATCACAAGTCCTGGTTATGCGATCACTGACGCCAGGCGGACAATATCTGAAGAGCATTGATATTGGCTGGGGTCACCCATCTTGTAAAGTCAGTGCCCAGAAGAAGGCATTGGCAAACCACTTACGTAGAAAAATTTGCCGGGAGCAATCATGGTCACGGAAAGACCATGATCGTCCACACGATTTGATATAGCACATAACTAACGATCGAATCTCCAAGTGCTTGGCATTTATAAATCAAAGTATTGAGTATAGGAGTTGGGATATTATGTTGAAGTTGTATAAGATTTTGGTGTGGCCTGATTTGGAGTATTGTGTGCAGTTTTGATCACCTACTTACAGGAATAATGCAAGTTTGAAAGAATACAGAGAAAATTGACAATGATATTGCCGGGTCTCGAGGACCTGAGTTGTAATGATAGATTGAATAGGTTAGGGCTTTATTCCTGAGAACATAGAAAATGGAGATGAAATTTGATAGAGGTATGCAAAATTATGAGGGGTATAGATAGGGTAAGTGCAAGTAGGCTTTTCCCACTGAGGTTGGGTGGGGCTACAACCAGTGATCGTGAGTTAAAGGTGGAAGTTGAAAAATTTAAGCGGAACATGGGGAAACTTCTTCACTCTGGGTCGTGAAAGTGTGGAACGAGCTGCCAGTGCAAGTGATGCATGTGAGCTCACTTACAAAGTTTAAGCAAAGTTTGGATAGGTACGTAGATGATAGGGGTATGGAGGGCTATGGTCTAGGTGCAGGCCGATGGGAGTAGGCAGTTTTAAGGCAGTGTTGACTAGATGGGCTGAAGGGCCTGTTTCTGTGCAGTACTTTTCTATGACTATGATTAATGGGATTATTATAGGTGGGCATGGACATATTGGCGCTGGTTCTGTGCAATATAACTCTACGAATCTTATAAGTTGATATCACTCAAAATTTGAATATTATGCTGAGCAAGTTAAGACCTGAAACTCCAACATGTAAAGTGAAACATTCACCAAAACCTAAGTGAAGCTTAAAGTGTTACCATACAAGATTGGGAATAACATTTATCTGCCACAGAAATAACTTTGCAGCTTCTAACTACTGATCATGTGACACCATCATATCGGGACTAACTTTGTCTGCCTCAAAAATAACTCCGCAGCTCCCAACTACTGATCATGTGACACACATATTTGCTTACAGTGCAGTACTTGGTCGTACAGGCTGGTTATTATGTCGGATCTCACCAGCACTTCTGATGTTGATCTTGTTAACATGACTGGTAAGCAAATTTATAAGTAATTAGGTACATGCAAGCAATACTGAATATTTGAATTTAATGAGAATTACATGCATTAAGTTCTGTGGCATACTTGCATACTTGGTTATAGTGTCAAGTTCCAAACTAAACAAGTGAAAGCTGGCTGCTCAAAGTTCCCAAAAATATATGAATTAGTCTATGGCATATAATAATCTGATGGTCCCATCATATTTATTCCTAGTGGAAGAAGATTAAATTACAGCATTAGTAGTAAGATATTAATGGTGTAATGGCTTCAGTTAGTTTACAATATGAGATGGGATATTTTGTTTCTGTAAATGTGGCCTGCACACTTATAAATATTTAAAACCAATCTTAATCTATAGATCCTGGTTGACAGGCTTGTTTGCTTTGAGCAGTACAGTTAATGATCTGCCTTTGTGCTTAGAATGCAAGTCTGTTTAAACCAAGCTATATAGCTCACACATACTTTGTATGTGCTGACAGCTATGCTGGGGCACTGTTAATTCAATTTGAGCTCACGTGACCTTGAATCTTTTCGCCATGACCTTGTTTATGCCACAGCATAAGAATTTTAGCCATTTTTCTCCAAAGTTATCTTGAGTTTACTTGAAGTGGGTTTAATTCACTGACAGCGTACTAATTTATAGGCAGAACTCCAGTGATTACATCCTGTTTCTACATGCATTCAGCAGATAGTCTCACCTTTCATAAATTACAGAGAATTATAAGTTATAATTCATAAAATAATTATAAATTCTTTTTTAAGGGCAGAAATTAGAATATTTGCTAATCCTTTCTCAGTGTTCCCTTCCCTTCATAATTTTGCAGATAGCCGGGTTCTCCTGCCTAAATGCAAGCCTAGCAATGTCTATGTTTGATTAAAACACTGCAACACCAAGTACTAGCCCAGTAATGATTCTCTGTCTGTAATAATTAACTATAGCATCACTTCACATCAAGCACTGTGATCATCATTAAACAAACACTGTTATCGTCGCAGAAACATGGGTTATGTCTTTTGGAGCAGATTACAGGCTTGGTCTTCTGTAGTGAGCATGAACGTCCATAAAACATGTCAGTAGTTGGACTAAGAGTCAACACCATCCAGAAGAAAGCTAGCTGCTTGGTAGGACAACCGCAACATGTACTTCATCTACCTCCAGTTCTTATAGTAAACTGGTCCCTCACTTAATGCTCAAAATGCCTTCTCACAAATAAGAGTACTCTTGGGACCAGTAATAAAAAATTACCATTAATGTATAGAGCTGTGTGTAGCATTTTGTTCCTGACATGAGCCAGGAACCTTGTTGAGTTTTTGGCTTACATTTTTGTAGTAATGAAACAGTTAAGGTGATTTCATGTTCACTGGACATCAGGCCATGTAACACATTAAGGCAATGTGTAGTTTTGCTTGTGAAGCTATGGTAAGGTATGTCATTGCTGAGGTGGGAGGGGGGAGTGGTAGGTTGAAGACCCATTATTCTTTCCAGTGTAGTGAGTGTGGCCATTGCTAAGGTTTAGCTTGTTCACATGTAGACAGGCTATAGGGAAATCTCTGGGCTGGGGAGTGCAGGTCATTTAAACAGGAGGGGGAGACAATAAACTCCATTGCATCTAACAGCAAATGAAAGAGACTTTAGCTTTGAAAGGTGTGTCAGTATGGCCTACACATGCAGTTGCTCTGCTCACTGTAGCTTTCATAGGCAGCTTCTGCACATTGCTTTGGTAGTTCATTCACACTGAGCCCTACACTGTTTGTTGCAGGAGTGCCAGTGAGGAAATAACTGCCATCATTTTCCCAGAACAACAATGAGAGCCCTGACTGGAATCTTATTTGAATTGCAGAGGGATTTGTATCTGACTATTTGGATGTTAGGGCCACGAACACTATTCAGTGTCCTGTGGGCTTGCAGAATGGCTGCATCATCTCCCAAGTACGTTGCAGTTGCTCATTGGCCTGGCAATTTCAACTATACCAACTGTGAGCAACACCAAATTTGTACAATGATATATGCCATCCTTTTTGAAAGTATTGAATTTTCTTCCTGAACAAAGCTGTCAGATTCCTTCAACACACGACTTTTTATGGTCAGTGGTTAAAGATCCAGTGGTCGAAGAAAGCAGCTCATCGTTATCTGTTCAAGGGCAACAAACGCCGAGTGTGCCAGCAATGCCCATGTTCCAGGAATTACTTATTTTTAAAGGCTCATCAAAAGCCATCAAACACTTGCCATATGAAGAATGTTTGGCTCTGGGCCTGTATTCACTAGAGTGCTGAAGAATGAGGTGTGACCTCATTGAAACTATCGAATGGTGACAAGTCTTGATAGAGTGGATGTGGAGATGATGTTTCCGATGGTGGGAGAGTCTTAAGACCAGAGGGCACAGTCTCAGAATAGAGGGATGTCCTTTTAGAACAGAGATGAGGTATTTTTTTTTTAGCCAGATTGATGAATTTGTGGAATTTTTTTTGCCACGGGTAGCTGTTTAAGGCAGAGATTGATAGATTCTTGATCGGTTGAGGCATGAAGGGATACGTGGAGAAGACAGGAGATTGGGGCTGAGAGGAATATTGGATAAGCCATAATGAAATGGCGGAGCAGATTCGATGGGCCAAATGGTCTAATTCTGCTCCTGTATCTTATGGTCTTATGGCTCATAACTGAAACAGCTCCAGAGGGATGGGGTATTGTTAGAAATATTTGTTTTACCTGGGGTGTTACTTCCCAGCCTCTGTCTGATCCCTCCCTGCACTGCTATGTATTGGCAATCTTTCCTTTTCCCACTCATGATATAGGGTCTCAATGTGAATCTTTGACTTTCACCTTTTGCCTCTACAAATGCTACTTGAGCTGCTGAGTTTTCTGGTGTTCTGTTTGTTCCAGATTCCAGAATTTTAGGTGTATTTTGTTTTCACATTAAATCAACTGTTCTGACAATTGCTTACATCATAAACACAACTGTCTTTGTGTGATCTGTTTCAAACAGAAATAATTCTTTGTCCTTAACAGATTCCTGTTCTGTCACCAAATGAAATTAACTGGGACGTTGTGATACAAAAGTTCCCTTCTTGCTTTTGATCCTCTTTAACTAACTAAACAGCATGTTAACTAACTAAACAGCATGGGTGAGGTGTTGTGGAACTACTGCACGACCAAAGGTACAGTCCTTGGAAAGGTTACCACAGACTCATTCGTTACAGGGATGTGTGAGGGATTTTAGTATTGAGCTAAGAATTCATCCAATTATTTGGTTAATGTAACACACACAAAATGCTGGAGGAACTCAGCAGGTCAGGCAGTATCTATGGAAAAAAGTACAGTCAACATTTCAGGCCGAGCCTCTTCAGCAGGTCTCTGCTGTGGATTTGCCACATGTGGATGTGGAGGCTAAGTCTTTGAGTATATTTAAGTCAGAGGTTGATAGATTCTTGATTGGTCAGGGCATGTCGGGATATGAGGAGAAGACAGGAGATTGAGGCTGAGCGGGAAAATGGATCAGCCATGATGAAGTGGCAGAGCAGAAAGTATAGAGATTGCAGGAGTATTCTTCTAACGAAGGTTTGGCATGTCATTTAAAACTTTGACCAAACTTCTATAGATGTGCAGTGGAGAGTATATTGACTGGTTGCATCATTAAGGGCATTGGAAATACCAATGCCCTTAAACAGAACGTAGTTGATTTAGCTCAATCCATCACAGGTAAAGCCCTCCTCACCATTGGGAACACCTTTAAGGAGTGCTGTCGCAGGAAAGGAGCATCCATCATCAAGGATCTCCATCATCTAGGTTTCTTGCTGCTGCCATCAGGCAGGAGGTGCAAGAACCTCGGGTACACACCACCAGGTTCAGGAATAGTTATTACCTCTTAACCATCAGGCTCTTGAACCAAAGGGGCTAACCCTTAATCAACTTCACCTCATCATTAAATTTTCCCGCAACCTGTGGACTCAGTTTCAAGGACTCTTTATCTCACGTTCTCGACAATTGTTGCTTATTTATTTATTGGTTTATTTCTTTCTTTTTGCATTTGCAAAGTTTGTGCAAAGTGGTTGAATGTACAAGTTGGTGCGGTTTTCCATTGCTTCTATTATGGATTTATTGAGTATGCCCACAAGAAAATGAATCACATGTTTGTATATGGTGACGTTTATGTACTTTGATTTAAAAAAATTTACTTTGAACTCTGAACTTGAACTTTGTTTACTATGCCCGGCAGGCCACACTACAGGTACATCTGTTAATAGGTAACTTCACTTACCCCAACACTTATTTCCAGAATCTATGGACTTACTTTGAAGGACTCTACAACTCATGTTATCAGTACTTTTAATTTATTTATTCATTATTATTACTATCTTGTGTTTTTAGAGTTTGCACAATTTGTCTTTTGCCCATTAGTTGTTTGTCCATCTTTGTTCAGTGCAGTTTTTTATTGAGTCTACGCTGTTTCTTTGTATTTACTGTGAATTCCCACAAGAAAGTGAATCTCAGGGTAGTGTCTGGTGATATAGTATATCCAAAGACACTGTGGCAGGATATTGCATGTTGGCAGAGGGAACAGTTAACTCCCAGGTCTTGGAGTTTGGTGGCGAGCTTGCTTGGAATTGTATGTTGAAATCAGAGCTGTTTAACAAATAGTGTATATTTAGTGAGCTAAACACTCTTCTATGGTAGGTGTCTTTGGTGTTTGGATGTTCCAGAGATGTGTGTAAGGCCGGGTAGATGGTGTTCACCACAGACCTGTTTTGGTGGTACATGAGTTGCAGTAGGTTAAGGTTGTCTGGGAGGCTGGATTTAATGTGTGCTGTGACCAGCCTTTCAAAGCACTGAATGATGGTAGATATCAGAGCCACTGGGCTGTAGTCATTAAGGCACTTTGCTTTGTCTTTCGTAGGCATTGGGATGATAATGGACTTCTTAAAGCAGGTGGGAACTTCAGATTGAAGCAGGGAGAAGTTAAAAGTGCCTGCAAATACCCCCATCTTCTTGACTCCACAGGTTCACTCTCCAGAAGACTTGCATCTGCAGTGGTGTCTGTAGGGTCAGGTGCATTGGAGACTGGTGGGTGGGTGGTATTACACCAATCCCCTTCTGTTCAAAATGTGCGTGGCATGTGTTAATTCATTGGGGAAGAATTGGCAACTGGCAATCCATTGGCAATTCTGCCCCACTTTGTCTTGAGATCCTTTATCATGTAAAGGGCTGCTACAACTAACAGCTAGTTTGGGACTCAATTTTGGGCTGGTATTGTCTCTTGGCATCTCTGATTGCTTTACAGAGTCATATCCCAATGTTTTTTTTTGCAAAGGTCAAGGTCGCTTTGTAAGTGTTGGATAGGACTGGAGGCTTCATTTCAGCCCTTATATGTGCCCTCTGCCCATCTCCCAAACCAGCATATCCTGCTGTTCTTCAACTAGTGCATTACTCCATTCTAAATAAAACCCTCCAGAAATTTATTGCCATTCCACATGCATCGGAATGTTCCCAGTGCTTGCTTCATCTCAATGGCTGAGATGGGAGGTGCAGACTGAGGTAGATCCTGCAAATGTTTGCTCAGCAGGCTTGCTCCCGCATACTGTGTCCAAAGCATAAAAGTGGCACTGCATAACACAGTGAAGTCTGAATGCTTTGATTAATTTCCAGCTGTGACAGTGATTGTTGTGTCACTGTGCAGATGACCAATCATGACTTGGACATCTTGAGGCCAGCAGATGCTATCAGTGAGAGCAGAGGTTCCTGAAATATGAGCCATCAGCCGGCTGGAGCCCTGCTTCCAGGCTCTGGCCAAACACAAAGACCTTTCTTTGAAGTGATGTGGCCTCTGGAGGTACTTAGCTCCAAGTAGATGATGCCTGTGCCTTTCCTCAGCTTTTGGATCCAAGAGAGAGATCCTGAAGGAGGCAGTAGTTGGCATCGAGGTGAGGGTCTGTGTTGTAAAGCCTGCTGAACTAACCTGAAAACATGAATGTGTGTGTGTGGGAGGGTGGGGTGGGGTGGAGAGGTGGAGTTAGAGTTAAGGTGTGTAAGGTGGTAACCTTTTGAGTTCAGTTCAGATTTGGTTTTGCTGTGTAGGCAGCGAATCCAAGGCAAAGTGGGAGTGAAATGAAGGCTATCTCTCACTTTCGTGCTTGCTCACTGTGTGGGTGAGGTCCAAATGAGCCTTGGTTATATTAGCGCAGATTGGATCCCAATTTTACACCCAAGTAGACCATGAATAATAATCCATACAAAGCTCCTGGTAACAGCAATAAGGGAGCACAATGGGAAACTCGATGGAGGTTCGATTCATTGGGGCAGAGTGAGAGGATCCTTTTCTGTGCTGTATGATTCTTTGACCTCACAGCTCAAAGTCCCTTTCAGAAGCCGTCACTGTGAATGATTATAGCAGCATTGGGAGATATGGGAAAGGGTTAGAATGGGGGGAGGAAAGGGTGTGCACTGAAGGAGCGGCAGATGGAGAATTATCAGGTGCTGAGTTTCCCTACAATCTATGGTTGAATCCAGTATGAGGTCACAGTCTCCCTTTGGTAACATTGAAGGTCAGGTATAAACCAATTGGCTCTCAGTTTTGAGACTGGATGTGACTGAATAAACAGTGATGATGATGTGCACATTTCTCTCTCTACAGAAATGCCAGCACCGGCCAGAGTCGTCAAAGCAGGAAACCCAAGACCAAAGAAAGGAACCAAGGTAAATCTATTGAGCTGTCACAAACACTTCCTGACGTTTTCAACTTTGATTTTTCTTTTGGTAAAATATGCTCTCTACTAAATCATCTCTCTCTCCCTCTAGTTCATTTTTTGACTGTCTCAATTTAGAGTAGCACAGCATGGAAACAGGCCTTTCGGTATAACTGGTCTATACTAACAGATTTCCGTCTAAGCCAGTTCCATTTGCCTGTGTATGATCCCTTTAAGTCCTTTCTATCTATGTACAGCGTCTTTGAAAAGGTATTCACTCCCCAACTCTTTGTTCACATAAATCAATATTACAACCAGGGATTTTGTTCAATTTAACTGAAATTTTTTATTTGTGAATCACATGCTCCTCTTTTCACAGTAGAGCCCCAAAGCAAGCAAAATAGTAAAGCATGAAAAACTAAAAAATCAAAACCTGAAATGTCACGACTTGAAAAGTATTCATCCCCCTTTGTTCAGTTGTTACTTGAACCACCTCTTGCAGCTATTACAGCCAGTAGTCTTTTTGAATAAGTCTATTAGTTTTCCACATGATGGAGCAAGGTTTGCCCATTCCTCCTTGCAAAATTGCTCAAGCTGTGCCAGGTTAGTTGGGGAGCGGTGATGGACAGTAATCTTGTGGTCTTACCAAAGATCTTCGATTGGATTATTATCAGTATCCTGACTGGGCCACTCAAGGACATCAATTTTCTTCATTTGAAGATACTCCATGTGGTTGCTCTGGCAGTGTGCTTTGGGTTGTTAATCTACTAGAAAGCAATCTTCCTCCCCAGTTTAATTTCTCTGGCAGAGACTTGCAGGTTTTTATCTAGGATCTCTCTATAATTAGCAGCATTCATCTTCCCATCACCCCTGACCAGATTCCTAGTCCCTACTGCAGAAAAGCACACCCATAGCAGGATGCTATCTCCATCATATTTTGCAGTAGGAATGGTGTAATCTGGCTGATACGCAGCATTAGATTTAAACCACATGTACCTCTTAGTTTTGAGGCCAAAAAGTTCACTTTAGTCTCATCCACCCACAAGACCTTAGAAACATAGAAAACCTACAACACAATACAGGCCCTTTGGCCCACAATGCTGTGCCGAACATGTACTTATTTTAGAAATTACCCAGGGTTACCCATAAGCCAAACACATGGAAATCTGCAGATACTGGAATTTCAAGTAACACACATAGAAGTTGCTGGTGAACGCCAGGCAGCATCTATAGGAAGAGGTACAGTCGACGTTTCGGGCCGAGACCCTTCGTCAAGACTAACTGAAAGAAGAGCTAGTAAGAGGTTTGAAAGTGGGAGGAGGAGGTCCGAAATGATAGGAAAAGACGGGAGGGGGAGGGATGGAGCCAAGAGCTGGACAGTTGATTGGCAAAAGGGATATGAGAAGATCATGGGACAGGAGGCCTAGGGAGAAAGAAAAGGGGGAGGGGGGAAAACCAGAGGATGGGCAAGGGGTATAGTGAGGGGGACAGAGGCAGAAAAAGGAGAGAGAGAAAGAATGTGTGTATATAAATTAATAACGGATGGGGTACGAGGGGGAGGTGGGGCATTAGTGGAAGTTTGAGAAGTCGGTGTTCATGCCATCAGGTTGGAGGCTACCCAGACAGAATATAAGGTGTTGTTCCTCCAACCTGAGTGTGGCTTCATCTCTACGGTAGAGAAGGCCGTGGATAGACATGTCAGAATGGGAATGGGACGTAGAATTAAAATGTGTGGCCACTAGAAGATCCTGCTTTCCCTAGCGGACAGAGCGTAGGTGTTCAGCAAAACGATCTCCCAGTCTGTGTTGGGTCTCGCCAATATATAGAAGGCCACATCGGGAGCACCGGATGCAGTATATCACCCCGCCAACTCCGCCGGTTCCGTCTTCGAGCCTACTTCTTCGGCAAAGATATGCTTCTTTTTCAGCCAGGGCTTCTTCCTTGCCTCTCTTCCATAAGTATATTTTTTTCTGGGAATGCCTTAGAGATTGTGGTGCCATGAACATCATCTCCAGTTGCAGTCACTGACTTCTGCAGTTCACTGAGTGACAGTGGCGTCACAGTAGCCTCATTTACAACTGTTTCCTTCTCTGACGACTAAGCTTAGAGGCCCGACCTAGGCAGTCATGCTGCAGTTTCATATTTTTTCCACTTTTTTATGATGGTCTGCACTGAGCTCTGATGTACGTTCATGGCCTTTGAGGTGGTTTTGTACCTGTCTCCAGACTTGTGTTTGTCTATTATTATTTCCCTGACTTGCCCGGAATGTTCTTTTGTCTTTATTTTGGTTGGTCTGTTGAAAATCTACCATACTGTTGGACCTTACAAAGAGGAAGTATTTATTCTTATGAATTCATTGAAAACAGGTGATCCTCCCATTTCTACATTAATATATTGGGTGAGTTGATAAGGCAATACTGTATATTGCACCTGAGGAAAGTTAGTATAGTAATTACAAGTGGGATGAATACTTTCTCAGCCTCACAATTTTGGTTTTTAATTTTTAGTAAATTGTTGACAAGCTTTGGAATTTTTCTCATGATGCACAATTTTTTGTAGATCAATTCAAAAATCCTGCTTCAATATATTTTAATTTTAGAAAATATGACAGTAAAATGTGAAAATATCTGTGGGGTCTGAATACTTTTTCAAGGCTCTGTACTTGTCTGAGTACCTTTTAAATATTGTGATTGTACCTGCCCCAGGAACTTCCTGTGGCAGCTCATTCCACATACTGACCACCGTATGAAAAGCTTGCCTAAAAAATCTCCCCTTCAACCTGTGCCCTCCATTTTTTGAATTCCCAACCCTGGTCACATTCACCCTATTCATTTTAAGTATCTCTATGAGATCACCCTTTGTTATCCTAAAGATAATTCTAATCTTTCACCATAACTCACCCCCTCTCTTCTTGGCAATATCACAGTAATGTCTTTTACACTCTTTCCATTTTAATGAAATCTTTTCGGTAGCAAGGTGACCATAACTGAACATGCTATTTATTCCAACTGCAGCCTTAGCAGCATCTTGTACAACTGCAATACAACATCCCAACTTCTGTATTTAGTGCTTTGACTAATAAAGGCTGCGGTACCAACAGCCATCTTCAATACCCTATCTACTTGTGGAACACTACTTTCACTGAATCATCCTAGGCCCCTCTATACTAAGCACTCCCAGGGCCTACTATTCACTGTGACAGTCCTCCCTTCATTTGTCTTCCCAAAATGCAAACATTCAAACTTATACGAATTAAACTCCATTTCCTTCACCCCCCCTTACCCAGCTGGTCAAGATTCCTCTGTAAATCCTGAGAACTATCTTTACTGTCGGTGACACTATCTGGTGTCATCTGTAAATTTACTGACCCTGCCTTGTACATTCTCTTCCATGTAATTGAAAGAACTGACAAATAGCAATGGACCCAGCACTGGGAAATGCAACTAGTCATTGGCATTCAGAACCATAGCAAAGGCCTTACTGAAGTCCATATAGACCAGGTCTGCTGCCCCATCTTCATCTACTTTCTTGAGACATAATCTTCCACACACAAAGCTATCTGTAATCAACGCCCTTCCGATGCATATATATCTTACCTCTCAGAATTTCCTCTAGTAACTTTTCTATTACAGATGTTAGGCTGACTAGTCTATAGTTTCTAGGTTTTACTTTGCAGCCCTCCTTAAAGGCACAACATTCAGCCCCTTCAGACTTCTGGATCTTCATCTGTCACTATTAATGATGCATACAGTATATCCAAGCCAGGGCTCCTTCAATCTATTCTCTAACTTCCCACAGTGTTCTTGGATATTCCTGAAAGCCCTGGTGACATATCTACCTTAATACAGTTTTATGTGCAGTTTTATACAGTAATTGTGTACAGTTTTGGTCACCCTGTTACAGGAAATAAATTAGTAAACTAGAAAGCGTGCAGAAAAGATTTACCGGTATGTTGCCTGGACTTGGCCTGGGCTACAAGAAGAGATTGGGTAGATTAGGATTTATTCCTTAGAATGTAAGAAATTGATGGTGACCTGATAGAGAGTTATATGCTATCATGAGGGGCAAAGTCTTTTCCTCAATATGGGTAAATGTGATATTGCCCATTCTGGATTTAAAAAAATATAAAAGTAAATTGTTATTTAAAGGAAGTGAACGGAAAAGAATCTGGGATGCTATAAGAAACACCAGAGGCAAGCGGGTACAGTCAGCCAGTAGTTAGGAATGTTATTGGAACGCTGGCCTTTGTTGCAAAGAGTATGGGAAAGTTTAATCCAACTTTATAGAGTGGGATGTGCTTGTATTAAAGGCAGTGCAGCAGAGGGTTACTCAGTTGATTCCTGGAATGAACATTTTGACGTAAATAGAAAGGTTGAGCAGCCTGGGCTAGTATTCATTGAGATATAGAAGAGTAAGAGGTGATCTTATTAAGTTCTTAATAATTTTATGTTCCTTATCATGGAAAATCCTCCTCTGCCTTCCTTCACCCCATGTTTTTTTTCTGATATTTCACTCAATTATTTTAGCCAGCCAAGCCAGGTGGCTAGTCTCTGCTGGGCAACTTGCCTTTGTAGAGCAATGTTAATGATCTGCATGTTAGAAGCATTGTTTAAAAGCACATTTCTGTTGAGCAAGAAGAATCTGCCTGTTTATAGACTCCTGAGTTCTCTGTGGAGTTTAGACTTAAGACACATTCATGCAGCATGGATGGTGGATGTTTCTGGTAAATTTGTGTGGACATTTGCTGATATAAATTATTCCTCCATCCAACCAGTCGTCTTCTTTCCTTGGCAATCAGTCTGGCAAATTAAAGTAGATTGTTTAGAAAACTGAAAGGCAGCAACTTAAGCTCTTAAATTCCTTTATGCACAGAAGGAGCTTGGCTGAAGAATTGGCTGTGCGATGTACAGTGCAGAGCCGTCTGGTGCCGTGATGTTGTCGCTGACCACATCTGAGTGTCAAGGCAAGGAATTTATGCATTTTAACCAGAATGTAAATGTAGGTGTTTGGGAAGGTTGTCCAAAAGAACTTATTAGTGCACTCCTAGTTTTCCCTCTGCTGCTGATGCCAGTTATCTAGGTTACTGGTGTAATGAACTCAGGCTACAGTCTCATAGCTCTCCTTCTGGAAAGCTAAGTATATCCAGTGCTGCTTTAACAAACCATTCTGATTATTTACTGGGTATGTCATATACTATCTTCTGCTTTGCCAACCTATCATCACTGAATTCCTGTGGAGCTAAAATTAGCCCCGTAGTTTTAAGTTGGCAAATGCATTGTACAGGTATCCTATTGCAGATTTACTGTCTGCATGATACAGGGAGTGTGGCCTGCCATGCGGGTTGCGCAGGGTGGTGTGCTTGGCTCACTTAGGGTGGGCTGTTGAGGTGGGATGTTTAGCCCATTATTAGGTCTAGTTTGTTATTCACCTTTGCACTTGTGTTTGATTTGTGGGGGTGGAACTCTGGAAACAGTGCATTATAGTTTCCAGAGAGCTTCATCTCTTGACGCACTCATTGGAAGATTTGCAGACATATGGAAACCATTCTGAATTCCTGACGTTTTCACCAAGGTAGGAGTTGAACAGGTATTGCTGAGTTTTACACCATACTCTCTGCAAGTTACCAATTTGTGTGCATTGGTTTATCATTGTAGCTAACTTTACAAGAGCAACTTTGTCATCTCACGGTTCCGAGGTCTGGGGTCTGAGTCCATAGGACACTCAAAGCAGCTGCGCAGGTTGATTCTGTGGTTAAGAAGGCGTACGGTATATTGGCCTTCATCAATCGTGGAATTGAATTTAGGAGCCGAGAGGTAATGTTGCAGCTATATAGGACCCTGGTCAGACCCCATTTGGAGTACTGTGCTCAGTTCTGGTTACCTCACTACAGGAAGGAAGTGGAAACTCTAGAAAGGTTGCAGAGGAGATTTACAAGGATGTTGCCTGAATTGAGTAGAATGCCTTATGAGAATAGGTTGAGTGAACTCGGCCTTTTCTCCTTGGAGCGACGGAGGATGAGAGGTGACCTGATAGAGGTGTATAAGATGATGAGAGGCATTGATCGTGTGGATAGTTAGAGGCTTTTTCCCAGAGCTGAAATGGTTGCCACAAGAGGACACAGGTCTAAGGTGCTTGGGAGTAGGTGCAGAGGAGATGTCAGGGGTAAGTTTTTTACTCAGAGAGTGGTGAGTGCATGGAATGGGCTGCTGGCATCGGTGGTGGAGGTGGATACAATAAGGTCTTTTAAGACACTCTTGGATAGGTACGTGGAGCTTAGAAAAATAGAGGCCTAGTAATTTCTAAGGTAGAGACATGTTCAGCACAACTTTGTGGGCTGAAGGGCCTGTATTGAGCTGTAGGTTTTCTACGTTTCTACTTCTGAGTTTGCGAGGGTCTTGGAGCAGGACCAGGTGAAGGGAGGGATTGGGGTTAAAGGCTAGTGGCAAAGGAGCTTAAGTGGAAAGATGCGAGAATCCTACTGAAGTTCGGGTGCTTTAGGATAAGTTGCTGTGATGGTTAGTGTGTTGGGAGATGGGGAGGAGTCTACTACAGGATAGATGGTACAGAATTCATCCTTTGATAGGGTGGAGGTTGAACTCTGTGTTCTGACAGGGCAGAAAGGGTGATTCTTTGCTGGGGGCGCTTTTTCCCTGGAGAAGATGATATGGTCAAGCGCTGCCTCTTGATGTTGACTACACATTCACTTATTCTCCTACACCCCACTGAAAAATGTCCCAAGCTGCTCAATCTCTCTCCATAACTGGCACCTCAAGTCCTAGCAATAACCTTGTAAATCTACCCTGCATTATTTCCAGCTTAATGGCAAATCTTCTACGTCAGCATGGCCAAATGGTCCAAGTGTGGCCTCACCAATGTCTAATATGACAATGTCTAGCAACATAACATCTATACTGACTGATGAAGGCCACCCTGTCTATCTGTGGCACCACTTGCAGGGAATCATGTTGGTACTCCTAGATCCTTCTGTTCTGCAACACTCTGCAGGGCCTGACTGTTCACTGTGAAAATCCTGTCTTCCCAAATGCAACACCTCACACTATCCAAGTAAAACTCCATTTGCCATTCCCAGGTCCAGTTACTCCTCTGATGACGATCCTTCTGTAAATCTTAACCATTTTTACTGTCAGTGACACCACTTATTTTCATCTGCAAACTTTCTAGCCATGCCTTGTAATTCTATTCCACATTATTAGATGATAAATAGCATTAGAACCAGGGGAGCACCACTTGTCACAGGCCTCCGGTCCAAGAAACAATCTTCCATCATTGGTTTCTGTCTACCATTAAGCCAATTGTGTATCCACAAGTCAGTCCTATTGAAGGGTCTCGGCCCAAAATGTTGATTGCTATTTCTCTCCATAGATGCTGCCTGTCTTGCTGTCATTCACCCTATCTACACCCCTCATAAGTTTTGTTTACCTCGATAACAGCTCCATTCTCCTATGATCCATAGAATAAAGTCCTAACCTATTGAAACTTCCCATATAATTTGGGTCCTCAAATCCTGGCAGCATTTTTGTAAATTTTCTCTGCACCCTTTCAAGCTTAATATCTTTCCTGTAGGTAGGTACCAGAACTACACAATTCTAAATTCAATCTTCCCAACATCTTATATAACTTCTACATAACATTCCAACTCTTGTACTCAATGCCCTGGTATATGAAGGCTAATATTCTAAAAGCTTTCTTTACTACCCTATCTACAAACCCCATTTCCAGAAAAGTTGGGATATTTTCCAAAATGCAATAAAAACAAAAATCTATGATATGTTAATTCACGTGAACCTTTATTTAACTGGCAAAAGTACAAAGAAAAGATTTTCAATAGTTTTACTGACCAAC
Organism: Mobula hypostoma; assembly: GCF_963921235.1. Lineage (NCBI taxonomy): Eukaryota > Metazoa > Chordata > Chondrichthyes > Myliobatiformes > Myliobatidae > Mobula > Mobula hypostoma. Next base: position 17,872,484 of record NC_086103.1, on the reverse strand, counting down.
TTAATTGTATTTTGTAAATATACACAAATTTAGAATTTGATGGCTGCAACACATTCAACAAAAGTTGGGACAGAGTTAAAATAAGATTGAAAAGTGCACAGAATATTCGACTAACAGCGGTTTGGAAGACTCCACATTAAGCAGGCTAATTGGTAGCAGGTGAGGTATCATGACTGAGTATAAAAGTAGCGTCCATCAAAGGCTCAGTCTTTGCAAGCAAGGATGGGTCATGGCTCACCCCTTTGTGCCAAAATTCATGAGAGAATTGTTAGTCAGTTCAAAAGGAACATTTCTCAACACAAGATTGCAGCGAATTTAGGTCTTTCAACATCTACAGTACATAATATTGTGAAAAGATTCAGAGAATTCAGAGATATCTCAGTGCGTAAAGGGCAAGGTGGGAAACCACTGTTTATTGTGCGTGATCTTCGAGCCCTCAGGCAGCACTGCCTAAGAAACTGTCATGCTACTGTGACAATTATAGCCACCTGGGCTCGGGAGTACTTCGGAAAACCATTGTCACTCAACACAGTCCGTCGCTGCATCCAGAAATCCAACTTGAAACTGTATTACGCAAGGAGGAAGCCATACATCAACTCTATGCAGAAACGCCGGCAAGTTCTCTGGGCCCGAGCTCATCTCGGATGGACCGAAAGACTGTGGAACCGTATGCTATGGTCAGATGAGTCCACATTTCAGCTAGTTTTCAGAAAAAACTGGCATTGAGTTCTTCGTGCCAAAGATGAAAACGACCATCCAGTTTGTTATCAGCGAAAGATGCAAAAGCCAGCGCCTGTGATGGTATGGGGGTGCATCAGTGCCCACGGCATGGGTGAGTTGCATGTATGTGAAGGTAACATTGACTCTGAGGCATATATTAGGATTTTAGAGAGACATATGTTGCCATCAAGGTGACGTCTCTTCCGAGGATGTCCATGCTTATTTCAGCAGAACAATGCCAGACCACATTCTGCACGGGCTACAACAGCATGGCTTTGTAGACACAGAGTGCGTGTGCTTGACTGACCTGCTGCCAGTCCAGATCTATCTCCTATTGAAAATGTATGGGGCATCATGAAGAGGAGAATCAGACCACGGAGACCACGGACTGTTGAGCAACTGAAGTCTTATATCAAGCAAGAATGGGCAAAATTTCCAATTGCAAATCTACTACAATTAGTATCCTCAGTTCCAAAATGATTAAAAAGTGTTATTAAAAGGAAAGGTGATGTAACACAATGGTAAACATGCCTCTGTCCCAACTTTTGTTGAGTGTGTTGCAGCCATCAAATTCTAAATTTGCGTATGTTTACAACATACAATTAAGTTGGTCAGTAAAACTATTGAAAATCTTTTCTTTGTACTTTTGTCAGTTAAGTAAAGGTTCACGTGAATTAACATATCACAGATTTTTGTTTTTATTGCATTTTGGAAAATATCCCAACTTTTCTGGAAATGGGGTTTGTACTTGAGATGTCAATTTCAAGGAATTTACTGATCTGTATTCCCAGGTGTCTTTGTTCTACTACACTCTTCAGAGCTCTGCCATTGACCCTGTAAGTCTTACCCTAGTTTATCTTCCCAAAGTGCCGCACCTCACATTTAGCTGCAATAAATTCTATCTTCCATTTTTCAGCCCACTTTTGTAGTGGGTCCAGATCCGCAGCAAGCTTTTATAGCCTTCCTCACTGTCTGCTACATTCCCAATTTTAGTGTCATCTACAAATTATTCACCTCGTTTACTACGTCCGAATCAGACTCAGGTTTAATATCACTGGCATATGTCGTGAAATTTGTTAACTTAACGATGGTGGTATGTTGCAATACACGATAATATAGAAAAAAGTTAATCAATTACTGTAAGTATATAAGTATATTAAATAGTTAAGTTAAAAAAAGTGCAAAAATAAAAATAATATAAAAAAAGTGAGGTAGTGTTCATGGGTTCAATGTCCATTTAGGAATCGGATGGCAGAGGGAAAGAAGCTGTTCCTGAATCACTGAGTGTGTTCCTTCAGGCTTCTGTACATCCTGATGGTAACAGTGAGAAGAGGGCATGTCCTGGGTGATGGGGTTCCTTAATAATGGATAGTGCCTTTCTGAGGCTCTGCTCCTTGAAGATGTCTTGGATACTACAGAGACTAGTAACCAAGATGGACCACCAGCCAACCAGAAAAGAATCCCTTTATTCCCACTCTTTGCCTCCTGCCAGTAAGCCATGCTTTATCCATGCTAGAATCTTTCCTGGAATACCATGTGCTCTTAACTTGTTAAGATGCCGCTTGTGTGGCACCTTTTCAAAGGCCTCTCCTTTATCTATCCAGTTTGTAATTTCTTCAAAGAATTTCATAAGCTATGTCAGGCAGGATTTTTTCTTGAGGAAATCATTCTGACTACGGCCTATTTTATCATGCGCTTCCATGTACCCTGAAACTACATTCTTAACAATCAATTCCAGAATCTTCCCAACCTTAATCCTTAACCTTAATCTTAAATTCGGCAATGCTAAACCACCATCTTTCTTGGACTTCTGTAAATATTTTTTACTTATCCTGGGATTTTTATTCTACCATATATAAAAGGAAATTTTAGAATCAGTAGTATCAAAAAAAGATTTAGAAATAAAAATTGGTACCACTTGAAATAAATATAAAAATTTAGGTAAAATAGTCATTTTAATAGCATTGATTCAACCAATCAGTGATGGAGACAATGGGGACCATTTATTAAGCAGTTGTTTAACCTGACTAATTAACGGTGAAAAATTGAGCTTGGATCGGTCCTTATGTCTCTTAGCAATTTTAACCTCCAAATAAGTAAAATAGTAATCAATCTGAATGGTGAACATCTATAAATGGGAACCTGCATATTTAGTGGAAAAAGTTCGCTCTTACCATGATTCAGTTTGTAACCAGCAAAACTAATAAACTGAGCAAGCGAAGGTAATACTGCCGGAATGGATTTCTCATGGTTAGAACTATATAATAGTAAATCATCTGCATATAGTGATAATTTATGTATCTCATTCCCACGAGTAATACCAAATGTATTAGGAGAGTCGCGAATAGCAATAGCTAATGGTTCCAGGGCAATATCGAATAATAATGGTCTAAGAGCACAACCCTGCCTAGTACCACAGAATAACTGGAAAAAAAAGGGAGATCTTTGATTATTGGTAAATACCGAAGCCAGAGGAGTAAGGTATATCAATTTAATCCAAGATATAAATATCAGGCTAAAATTGAATTTCTCAAGCGTATTAAACAAATATGTCCATTCGACTCTATAAAAAGCTTTCTCAGCGTCCAATGAGATTACACATTCAGGAGTTCTAGGTAAAGAAGTATAAACAATATTCATTAATCTAATATCAAAGAAGGAGTAACAATTTTTAATAAATCCACTCTGATCGACAGAAATAATTTAAGGCAATACATTCTCTAGTCTCGTTGCCAATATTTTAGAAAAAATCTTAGAATCCACATTCAGCAAAGATATAGGCCTATAAGATGCACGTTCAGTAGGATCCTTATCTTTTTTAAGAATTAGGGAAGTAGAAGCTCGATAAAAAGATTGAGGTAATTTACCTATAGATACTGCATCCCTTAAAGGTTCTACATAACCAAGAAGAAAGTATAGTGGAGAAGGATTTAAAAAATTCTACTGTATAACCGTCTGGACCAGGTGCTTTACCTGAATTCATCAAAGAAATAGCATTTTTTATTTCTTCTACCATAATAGGTACATCTAGTTTTAAATGTTCATTGGGTGGTAATTTTGGAATATTCAATTTCTTTAAAAATTCGTGCATTAAAGTGGAGTCTTCAGGAAATTCTATTGGTATAAAATTCTTGAAATGATTTGTTTATCTCATCATGATCAACCGTCAGACTACCATCTTTTTTATGAATCTTAACAATCTGGCATTTAACCGAAGCCGATTTCAATTGATTAGCTAGTAGTTTCCCAGTTTTATCACCATGTATATAGAATTGACACCTAGTTTTAATTAATCGATTTTCAATCAGAGATGATAGTAATAGACTATGTTCCATTTGAAGTTCGACTCTCTCTTTATAAAGCTCCTGATTAGGAATAATAGAATATTTCTTGTCAACTTCTTTGATCTTGTCAACCAGCTTAAGTATTTCATTATTAGCTTGCTTTTTCAGTCCAGCAGAATATGAAATAATTTGACCACGAATATATGCTTTAAAAGTATCCCATAGTACCCCGCTGGAAATTCCCTCCGTGAAATTCGTTGTGAAGAAAAAATTAATCTGTTCCTCAATAAAATTAACAAAGTCCGAGTTCTGAAGCAGAGTGATATTAAATCGCCATTGTCTAGTACTAGAAGGTGTATCCATTGACTTAATAGATAGTTTCACTGGCTACTGATTCTTGAAAGATCATTAATAATGCAGTAACGACCAGTCCTATCCTCCATAATTATCTTGAAACTAATGGAATTAGGATCACCAGATCCAAAGTGTTCCCCTACTCCACTCCTTGTCATCTAAGAGGATATCCTGTATCATGCTTTCTTCCTTTGGGACCGCCACATATTGATCAAGAAAAACTCTCCTGAATACACTTGACAAATCCAATCCAATCCCTTTGCCTTCATCAGCCTTCATGGTTACTTCTTCAAATAACTCAGTCCAGTTTGTGAGACATGATCTCCCACGCAAAGCCATGCTGACTATCCCTAGTCAACTCAAGTCTTTTCAAATGTTTTAAGGCTCTTACCATTTACTGTGTATACTCTGCTCTTACATTTGACTTTCCAAAGTGCAGCATATCACATTTGTCCGGATTAACTTCCTATCTGATACTTCTCTGCTCATATTTCCAACTGGTGCTTCCAACCCCTTCATTAACCACAATTCCACCAATTTTTGCATTGTCTGAAAATTTACTAATCAGCCCATCTACATTTTTATCCAAATCATTTACAGTATATGTAATCTCAATAGCAGAGGTTCCAGCACGGATCCTTGCAGAGCACCACTGGACATCGGCTTCCAGTCAGAATAACTCCTGTCCACCTGGTACATGAAAGCTAATTACTGGGAGACTGATTATGTCAGTGCTGCGATGTGGGAAATGCAGAGGTCCACCTGGCAGAGTTCGATCCAAGATTAGTTGGAAAAACTAACAGTTGATCTGTTGCTGGTGGATTACAATAGCCTGGGTAGAAGAGAACTTCCCTTGTCCATCTTCTTGCCTGGGAATCTGAGTGGGAGCTGCTCCATATCTGGGGTGAGTATGGTCAGATGAGACATTTAGGCTCAGCGGATGGAGAGTGGGAACAGCTTGTGCCCAGGGGTGCTGGTACTAATTTAGGTTCTGCTTGGTCTGGTGTTGGAATCAAGAGGGACCAGTACAGCTTCTGTGATCTATAAAACACATAGAAGTTTCAGTGTGAAGTATTGTCTGAAAATCCTTTCTGGATTCAAACTGCTTGGTTAATGTAAGCAGGGGATCTTGAGCTTTAGGCCACAATAAGTGCAGTCTCAGTCTCTTTGGTTTGGACTATGATCTAAATGCGATTATTATTTGATTGGGAAGGTGTTGTTATGGAATTGCATTATTCTGTTACTGCAGTAGAATTGTGGGTCAGATTTTTTCTTTTAGAAATGAACCTTGTCTTTTTTTTCCCAAATGCTGATGTACATTGTTCCCTGTTGCAGGTCAGTGATTTTGGTGACACCACAAACTGGCCGACTCCTGGTGAAATCGTCAATAACAAGGTATTGCTGTCAAGTTCATTATATTCACTGGTGAATAGTTAAAGCGGGATATCGAGATGGAGCTAAAATCCTTTGGGGTGTTCAGAAAGTCCGATGATGGGAAATGGCCACTAGGCTCATTGAATTTATTGCATGTCCCCCTCCCTTTCCACTGCTCTTTCCCCATGGCATTGCATTTTTTTCTTCACTTATAGAACACTCAGCACAGAAAACAGGCAATTCGGCCCTTCTAGTCTGTGCCCAAACTTTATTCTGCTAGTCCCATTGACCCGCACCCAGTCCATAACCCTCCAGACTTCTCCCATCCATGCATCTATCTATCCAATTTGTTCTTAAAACTTAAGAGTGAGCCCACATTTACCACGTCAGATGGCAGCTTGTTCCACACTCCCACCACTCTCTGAGTGAAGAAGTTCCCCCAGTGTTCCCCCTAATCTTTCCCCTTTCACCCTAAAGCCATGTCCTCTCGTGTTTAACTCTCCTAATCTAAGTGGAAGGAGCCTACTCGCATCTACTCTGTCTATACCCCTCATTATTTTGTAAACCTCGATCAAATCTCCCCTCATTCTTCTGTGCTCCAAGGAATAAAGTCCTAACCTGTTCAGTCTTTCCCTGTAACTCAACTCCTGAAGACCCGGCAGTATCCTAGTAAATCTTCTCTGCACTCTTTCAATCTTACTGATATTCTTCCTATAGTTACGTGACCAGAACTGCACACAATACTCCAAATTTGGCCTCACCAATGGTCTTATACAACCTCGCCATAACATCCCAACTCCTATACTCAATACTTTGATTTATGATTGCCAGGACGCCAAAAGCCTTCTTTACCACCCTGTCCACTTGTGACACCACTGTCAGGGAATTGTGTATCTGAACTCCCAGATCCCTTTGTTCCTCTGCACACCTCAGTGCCCTACCATTTACTGTGTATGTCCTACCTTGATTTGTCCTTCCAAAATGCAACACCTTACTCTTGTCTGCATTAAATTCCATCTGCCATTTTCTAGCCCATTTTTGCAGTTGGTCCAGATCCCTCTGCAAGCTTTGAAAGCCTTCCTCGCCGTCCACAACACCTCCAGTTTTAGTGTCATCAGCAAACTTGCTGATGCAGTTTTCCACATTTTCATCTAGATCATTGGTGTAGACAACAAACAACAATGGTCCCAGCACAGATCCCTGAGGCACATCACTAGTCTCTGGCCTCCAGTCTGAGAAGCAATTATCCACTACCATTCTCTGTCTTCTCCCACACAGCCAATTTCGAATCCAGTTTACAACCTCTCCATGGATACCTAGTGTCTGAACCTTCTGAACTAACCTCCCATGTGGGACCTTGTCAAAAGCCTTAGTAAAGTCCATGTAGACAACATCCACAGCCTTTCCCTCATCTACTTTCTTTGTAACCTCCTCAAAAAACTCTACAAAATTTGTCAAACAAGATCTACCACGCACAGAGCCATGTTGACTATCCTTAATCAGCCCTTGGCTGTCCAAATACTTGTATATCCGATCTCAGAACACCTTCCAATAATTTACCTATTACTGATGTCAGGCTCACCAGTCTGTAATTGCCTGGTTTACTTTTAGAGCCTTTTTTAAACAACGGAACAACATGAGCCACCCTCCACTCCTCCAGCACCGCACCGGTGGCTAAAGACATTTTAAATATTTCTGCCAGGGCTCCTGCAATTTCTACACTAGTCTCTCTCAATGTCCGAGGAAGTATCCGGTCAGGCCTGGGGGATTTATCTACCTTTATTCGCTGTAAGACAGCAAGCGCTTCCTCCTCTTTAATCTCTATATGTTCCGTGACACTTCCTCCATATGCACTCTGCCAGTTTCCTGAGTAAATAATGATGGAAAAAAAAACTGTTTAAGATCTCCACCATCTCCTGAGGCTCCACACATAGACGACCACCATTCTGATCTTCTAGGGGACCAATTTTGTCCCTTACTATCCTGTTATTCTTCTCTGCCCAGTTCCCTTTCGTAAGACCTAATTGATTATTTTGTGTGTTACAGTCCATAATTTTTCAATAGTAGTCGAGAGTTTTTGTTTTGATGATTACTTGAAATCGATGCAGCACACACACAATGCTGGAGGAACTCAGTAGGCCAGGCAGCATCTAGGAAAAGAGTACAGTCGACGTATTGGGCTGAACGACTTCAGCAGGACTGGAGAAACAAATCTGAGGAGTAAATTTAAAAGGTGGGGGGAGGAGGGAGGGAACCTCAAGTTGCTAGGTAAAACCTGAAGGGGGAGGGATAAAGCAAAGAGCTGGGAAGTAAATTGGTGACAGAGACAGAAGCCATGAAAGAAAGAGAAGGGGGAGGAGCACGAGGGAGACGATGGGTGGGCAAGGAGTAGAGGTGAGAGAGGGGAAAAGGGACGGGAAATGGCGAAGGAGAGGGGGGTGGGGCCATTATGAGAAGTTTGAGAAATCAATGTTCATGATATCAGGTTGCAGGCCACCCAAACGGAATAAAAGGTGTTGTTCCTCCAACCTAAGTGTGGCCTCATCACGGCAGTGGATAGACATATAGGAATGGGAAGTGGAATTAAAATCGGTGGCCACTGGGAGGTCCTGCTTTTTCTGGCAGACAGAGTGTAGGTGTTCGGCAAAGCAGTCTCCCAGTCTACGTCAGGTCTCACTGATGTACAGAAGGCCACACCAGGAGCACTGGACACAGTATGTGACCCTAACAGACTCACAGGTGAAGTGTCACCGCACCTGGAAGGACTGTTTGGTGCTCTGAATGGTAGTGAGGGAGGAGGTGTAGGGGGCAGGTGTAGCACTTGTTCCGCTTGCAAGGGTAAGTGCCAGGAGGGAGATCAGTGGGGAGGGATGAATGGACAAGGGAGTTGTGTAGGGAGTGATCCTGTGGAAACCAGTAACGGTGGGACGAGGTATAGTCCAGCTAGCTGTGAGAGTCCGTGGGTTTATAACAGACCTCTCCGGAGATAGAGACAGTGAGATGGAGAAAGGGGAGGGAAGTGTCAGAAATGGACCAGCTGAATTTGAGGGCAGGGTAGAAGTTGGAGGCAAAGTGGATGAAGTCAACAAGTTCAGCATGGGTGCAGGAAGCAGCACCAATGCAGTTGTCAAAGTAGTGTAGGAAAAGTGCGGGATGTTCACCAGTGTAGACTTGGAACACAGACTGTTCCATGTCGCCAACAAACAGGGAGGCATAGCTGGGCAACACACATCAAAGTTGCTGGTGAACGCAGCAGGCCAAGCAGCATCTGTAGGAAGAGGTGCAGTCGACGTTTCAGGCCGAGACCCTTCGTCAGGACTAGCATAGGACAGGCATAGCTGGGACCCATTCGGGTGCTCATGTTTGTTTGAAGGACCCAAAGGAGAAATTATTTTGAGGACAAGTTCCACAAGGTGAAGGAGACTGGTGCTGAAGGAGAACTGGTTAGGTCTGATGTCCAAAAAAAATGGAGATCTTTGAGGCCTTCCTGGTAGGGGATAGAGGCGTACAGGGACTGGACATCCATTGTAAAAATAAGATGATGGGGGCCAGGGAACTTGAAATCATTGAAAAAATCCAGAGTGTGTGAAGTGTCATGGATGTAGGTAGGAACTGGACTAGAGGGGATAAAACAGAGTCGAGGTATGCAGATATGAGTTTGTTGAATGCCTAGGAGATGAATTTTTAGAGCACTTTGTTGTTGAGCCTACTAGGGGATCAGCTATCCTGGGTTGGGTGTTAGGTAATGAACCAGAGGCGATAAGGGAACATAAGGTAAAAGAACTCTTTGGAACCAGTGATCACAAATGATTGAGTTCAACTTGAAATTTGATAGGGAGAAAGTAAAGTCTGATGTTGCAGTATTTCAGTGGAGTAAGTGAAATTACAGTGGTAATTATAGAGGAGTTGGTTGGAAGAGTAAATTGGAAGGAGCTTCTGGCTGACATGTCAACAGAGCAGCAATGGCATGCGTTTCTGGAGAAAATGAGGAAGGTAGAGGACGTGTATTCCAAAGTGAAGAAATACTCAAAAATGGCAAAATAGTACAATCATGGCTGACAAGGGAAGTCAAAGCTAATGTAAAACAAAAGAGAGGGCATACAACAAAGCCAAAATTAGTGGGAAGCAGAGGATTGGGAAGTTTTTAAAAACCTGCAGAGAGCAACTAAAAGAACCATTAGAAGGGAAAAGATGAAATATGAAAGTAGGCTAGCAAATAATATCGAAGTTGGATAGTAAGAGCTTTTTCAAGTATGTAAAAAGAGAGATGAGAGGATATAGGACTGCTAGAAAATGAGGCAGGAGAAATAATAATGGGGGACAAAGGAATTGAATTGACTTAATTTCTTACATCCTTCACATACATGAGGAGTAACAATCTACATTATGTTTCCATCTAAATGTGCAATGTGCAATCATAGTAATTTATAATAAATAGAACAGTCAATGTAATATAGAATACACTCAAGTCAGCACGAGTTAAACAGTCTGATGGCCTGGTGGAAGAAGCTGTCCCAGAGCCTGTTGGTCCTGGCTTTTATGCTGCAGTACTGCTTCCTGGATGGTAGCAGCTAGAATAGATTGTGGTTGGGATGGCTTGGGTCCTCAATGATCCTACGGGCCCTTTTTTCACACCTGTCCTTGTAAATGTCCTGAATCATGGGAAGTTCATAACTACAGATGTGCTGGGCTGTCCGCACCACTCTCTGCAGAGTCCTGCGATTAAGGGAGATGCAGTTCCCATACCAGGCAGTGATGCAGCCAGTCAGGATGCTCTCAATTGTGCCCCTGTAGAAAGTTCTTAGGATTTGGGGGCCAATACCAAACTTCCTCAACCGTTTGAGGTGAAAGAGGCGCTGTTGTGCCTTTTTCACCACACAGCTGGTGTGTACAGACCAGGTGAGGTCCTTGGTGATGTGAATGCCGAGGAACTTGAAGCTGTTTACAGTCTCAACCCCAGATTCATTGATTTCAATAGGGGTTAGCCCATCTCTATTCCTCCTGTAATCCACAACTAGCTCCTTTGTTTTTGCGACAGTCTTCACTGTGGAAGATGCAAGCAGTGTGCCAGATGTTGTAGTGTGTAAAGGAAGAGAAGTGGGTGCAGTTACTATTACAAGGGAGAAGGTGCTCAAAAAGCTTAAAGACCTAAGAGTACATAAGTCATCCGGGCCAGATGAAATGCACCCTCGGGTTCTGAAAGAGGTAGCATTGGAGATTATGGCAGCATTAGCAATGATCGTACAAAAATTTTTGGACTCTGGCATGGTGACAGAGGACTGGAAAATTGCAAATGTCACTCCACTCTTTAAGAAAGGAAGAAGGCAGCAGAAATGAAATTGTGGACCAGTTATCCTGACCTCTGTGGTTAGGAAGATATTAGAGTCAGTTGTTAAGGATGAGGCGTTGGAGTACTTGGTGACACAGGGACAAAGTTAGCATGGTTTCCTTAAGAGAAAATCTTGCCGGACAAACCTATTGGAATTCTTTGAGGAGATTACACATAGGATAGATAAAGGGGATGCAATGGATATTGTATATTTGGACTTTCAGAAGACTATTAACAAGGTGCCACACATGAGGCTGCCTACCAAGTTAGGAGCCCATGTTATTACAGGAAACTACAAACATGGTTAGAGCATAGGCTGATTGGTAGGAGGCAGCGAGTGGGAATAAAAAGATCCTTTTCTGGTTGGCTGTCAGTGACTAGTGGTGTTTCGATGGTGTCGGTGTTGGGATCACTTCTTTTTATGCTGCATATAAGTGATATAGGTGATGAAGTAGATGGCTTTGTTGCCAAGTTTGCAGATGATACAAAGATTGGTGGAGGGGCGGGTAATGTTGAGGAAACAGGTAGGATGAAGAAGGACATAGACAGATTAGAAGAATGGGAAAGAAAGTGGCAGATAAAATATAATGTTGGAAAATGCATGGTCATGCTCTTTAGTAGTAGAAATAAATGTGCGGACTATTTTCTAAATGGGGAAAAACCATTTAGAGTCCTTGTGCAGAATACCCGAAAGCTTACCTTGCAGGTTGAGTTAGTGGTGAGAAAGGCAAATGCAATGTTAGCATTCATTTTAAGAGGTCAAGAATACAAGAGCAAGGATGTGATGCTGAGGCTTTATAAGACAATGGTGAGGCCTTACCTTGAGTATTGAGAACAATTTTGGACCCCTCATCTTAGAAAAGATGTGCTGGCATTGGAGAGGATCCAGAGGACGTTCACAAGGTTGATTCCAGGAATGAAAAGGTTATCATACGCGGAACGTTTAATGGCACTGGGTCTGTACTTGCTGGGATTTAGAAGGATGAGGGGGGAGCATTGAAACCTTTCGAATTTTGTGAAGCCTAGACAGAGTAGATGTGGAAAGGATGTTTCCCATGGTGGGAGAGTCTAGGACAAGAGGGCACAGCCTCTGGATAGAGGGGCGTCCATTCAAAAGAGAGATGCGGAGATATTTCTTTCGCCAAAGTGTGTTGAATTTGTGGAATTTGTTGTCACATGCAGCTGTGGAAGCCAGGTCGTTAGGTGTATTTAATTAAGGCAGAGCTTCATAGGTTCTTGATTGGACATTGCTTCAAAAATTATGGGGAGAAGGTTGGGAAATGGAGTTGAGGAGGAGAAACAAAAAGGATCAGCCATGATTGAATGACAGAACAAACCCGATTGGTCAAATGGCCTAATTTCTGCTCCGATGTCTTTTGGTCCATGGAGATCATTGTGGCAGGAACAAGCTAAAACAATGGGTTACCTGGACAAGCAGGTTTGTGGATCTTGGGTAGGAGGTAGAAATGGGAGGTGCGGGATGCAGGAACTATGAGGTTGGTGATGGTGGACTGGGGAATCCCCAGAGTTAATAAAGTTGGTGATGGTGTAGGAGAAAATGGCCTGTGTTCCTTAGTGGGATCCTGTTCGAAGGATAACTAAGAGGAGGTGTCTGAAAGTTGGCACTGGGCCTTAGCAAAGTAGTTGTGCATATGCCAGACTGCTGCTGCACCTCTCTAATTTGCAGGTTTGATGGTGAGGTTAGGACTGGTGCGGAGGAAGTGGAGAGCCAAGCATTCAGAAGGAGTGAATTTGGAATAGGAGAGAGGAATGTTGAAGTCTAGACGGTTGATGTCCCATTGCCAGTAGGCATTGAAAAGGTCCAGAGCAGGCGGAAGGCCAGGGTAGGGTGTCCAGCAAGAGGAGGAGGATTGAAGACAGGAGAAGGCGTCATCAGTGCAGGGAGGAGACGAGGAAATAGTCTCGGAGATGGAGCTGGCGGAAGAAGAGGTCAGCATTATGTCAGTCGCAGAACTCACTGGGGTGTGGGTGCAGGGGGACAAATGTGAGGCCCTTACTGAGGACAGAATGTTCTGCCTTAGAGAGGGGAAGGTTGGAGGGAATAGTGAAGACCTGTCATGGATGTAAGCTAGTATCGGGGGATGGGGAGGGGAGGGTTTGGGGTGTTTAAGGATGGTGGGGTGAGAAGAAGATGGAGTCACTGTGGGACCTGAGAGACACAGAATTGCAGAGTGGTGGTGGGGAAAGGGGAGATGGGTTCCGGCAGCAGTGCATGAAGACCCGGCTTGGAGGTCAAGGCTGGAGACAGAGTTGGAGGATGTGCAATGGGCAGGTTGTGGAGGTGTCCAAGGTGTTTGGAACCTGTATTGAAGTTCCTGGGTGTCAAGATCTCTGAAGATCTAACCTGATCCCAACATATTGATGTAGTAATAAAGAAGGTAAGACAGTGCCTATACTTTATTAGGGGTTTGAAGAGATTTGGCATGTCAACAAATACACTCAAAAACTTCCATAGTTGTACCGTGGAGAGCATTCTGACAGGCTGCATCACTGTCTGGTATGGGGGGGCGGGGGCGCTACTGCATAGGTCCGAAACAGTCTGCAGAAGGTTGTAAATCTAGTCAGCTCCATCTTGGGTACTAGCCTACAAAGCACCCAGGACATCTTCAGGGAGCGGTGTCTCAGAAAGGTAGCGTCCATTATTAAAGACCTCCAGCACCCAGGGCATGTTACCATCAGGTAGGAGGTGCAGAAGCCTGAAGGCACACACTCAGCGATTCAGGAACAGTTTCTTCCCCTCTGCCATCCGATTCCTAAATGGACATTGAATCTTTGGACACTACCTCACTTTTTTAAAATATACAGTATTTCTGTTTTTGCATGATTTTTTAATATATTCAATATACATATATTGTAATTGATGTACTTGTTTATTATTACTTTTATTGTATTTATTATTTTTTTCTCTGGTGGATTACGTATCACATTGAACTGCTGCTACCAAGTTAACAAATTTCACATCACATACTGGTGATAATAAACCTGATTCTGATTCTTTATTGAGAAGAGCAGACTCTGTCAGTAATCTGACTTTGTGTGTTTTTATAGAGCAGGTCACCTCTCCAACCCACACCTCCAATCTGATCTCATGATTGGAACACTTGACTCCAAATAGCTTTTGTCGAAGGCATTACCCAGAGATTCACATATTTTTTTGAAATTGGACTGATTGTTTAAATGGTGTATTCAGTATTGAGAAGTACAATCGTTTGTGTGTTCATAGTTTAGGCAGATTGTGTTTGTCTATTAACTTAGATAAAGGTCAGACCACATTTTATGAGTAATTAATGCAGAAAGGTAATTGCAAGTGTTCACTACAAACTTTTTTCTTGCAACTGTACTTTTACTTTTACCATCATGCAGTTTCTATTGTTGCCACAGGATGTCAGTGTTGCGTGGTTGAGGATCTCTCAGCACAAGCTCTGATGGAGTGACTGGTGACGCCCTGATCATGCGTGCTGGGGGCTTCTGGAGTTGATAGAAACCTAAGTAGACAAGTGCTTGTGTTTCATTCATACTTTACAAGACTGGAGGACTCTCTTTGGGGAAAGTGATGAAGTAACTGATAAGGGTATTGCCAGGAATGCCAAATTACTTTATACTTTATTGTGGCCAAACAATTGATACTAGAACCTACAATAATCACAGCGATATTTGTTTCTGCACTTCCTGCTCCCTGGATTACAAATCAATAGTAAATATTAAAAATTTAAATTATAAATCATAAATAGAAAATAGGAAAATGGAAAGCAAGGTAGTGCAAAAAAACTGAGAGGCAGGTCAGGATATTTGGAGGGTACGGCCCAGATCCAGGTCAGGATCCGTTCAGCAGTCTTATCACAGTTGGAAAGAAGCTGTTCCCAAATCTGGCCGTACGAGTCTTCAAGCTCCTGAGCCTTCTCCCGGAGGGAAGAGGGACGAAAAGTCTGTTGGCTGGGTGGGTCGTGTCCTTGATTATCCTGGTAGCACTGTATTGTACAATGTACTCTGTATTGTTTATTTCCTTCAGAGGAGAGTGAATGTTAAGGTAGGAAGTTGACTCTGTCTTGTTGGAGATGGCCATTTTCTGATATTTTTGTGGTGTTAAATGTTACTTGTCACTGAATATTATTTAGCTGAACATGGGTGTAGACTGCTTCATTGCTGAAGGCTTGTGAGTGGAAGTGAACACTACCCAAGGTGTTGGGAATCTAGAACTTACCTCCCCGATGGAAGGTAGAAACTGATAGATTTTTGACATTTATAAAGTATTCTGGTGTGCCTGTGCTGAACATGTGTTTGACCACAGAGCCAGTGTTTAAAAGTGGAATTAGATCCGCAGTTCATTTCCACTGATTTTAGACAAAAGGCCAAATGAGTCTGAAACACTGGCAGAGTGTATGACATGAAATTTGTTGTTTCTTGGTAGCAGTACCTGGCAATACAAAATTTTAAAAAACATTACAATAAAAAATATTAACAAAATAAAGTTAGTGCAAAAAGGGAGCAAAAAAAATTTAAGATAATTTTTATAGGTTCGTTGTCCATTCAGAAAACAGTTTCTTCCTCCTCTTTGCCATCAGGTTTATGATATCACCTTCAGTACCTTTTCAAGCTAGGAAGGTCTTTGGTAATTTCACCTTTCAACAATCTATGATTTTCTGTGGCTGCTCAAAGTATCTTTTGCCCAGTAATAGTTGTTGTTTTACTGCTGGGAGTTCAACATCAGCAGCGTGAAAATTTCTTGAAAACATTTTCTCAAGCCAATGTAAAGTATAGACTAGTCAGTGCAAATCTTCAATGCAAAGTACTTTGAGAGTCATAGTTATACAACATGGAAACAGATTCTTGCCAACCTGGTCTAATACCTTCTGCCTCTATTTGTCCCGGATCCCACTAAACCTTTCTTATCCACAAATTTGTCCAAATGACTTATAGAGGTGTTCGAGAGGCTCTAGGATAGGCACATAAATACAGGAACTGGAACGAGGTGCACATTGTTTAGGAGGAAGGGATTAGTTTAGTTGGACATTTGATTAATGTAATTAGTTTGGCACAACTTTGTGCGCCGAAGGGCCTGTTCTTGTGCCCATATTCTGTGACTTCAGGGATAGGGTTGGTGCACATGTTCTTCTTTACATCAACAGTGTTGATGTTGAGAAAGTTTAATGCTTCATATTCCAAGATGAAATATTTAAGAGGAATCTGAGAGGAATTTTCACTCAGGGTGGTACAAGTGTGGAAAGTGCTGCCAACAGAAATGGAAGATGCAGGTTCAGTTGCAACATTTAAAAGAAGTTTGGATAAGTACGTGGATGAGAGGGGTATGGAGGGCAATGGCCCAAGTGCAGGTATATGGTTCAAAACAAAAGATTAAATTGGGATGGACTAGGTTTCTGTACTGTAGTACTCTATAATTCCATGATTTTATTTATTTTGCAGTGATAGAATACAGAGCAAGCCCTTCCAGCCTTTGAGCCACGCTGTCCCAGCAACACCACAACCCCAATTAACCCTAACCTAATCATAGGACAATTTACAATGACCGCTTAACTACCCGATATGTCTTTGAACTGTGGGAGGAAACCAGAGCCATTGGGGGAAACTCACACATTTCACGGGGGATGATGTACAGGGACTCCCACAGAACGGTGCCAGAATTGAACTCTGAAATCTGGTATACTCCAGAGTGTAATACCATTATGCTAACCACGACCTTTCATAGTGCCCTGATATTAGCAATCATATAATAGCAATAAAATTCTGAATATCCTCTTAAAGCAATGAAATTGAACTGCTTTTGTTCAACAGTGTTGTATTGACACGAGGAGTTTCTGCGTTCAGTAACTATCCTTTAAATGTACTCTGCTTATTTTTCAGACATGGGAGCCAGTGATCACCCCTGAGGTGAGTCTTTACTGGGGCTGGATAATGATGAATATCACTTGATTTAATTAGCACCATTGTATGGGAAGTTAGTTTTTCATAATTGGGAGAGGGTGACATCAGATCAGTCAGTTTCTGCGACAAAAAAATTGTTTCAAGCAAGGATGTCATGGTCCTGAAAGGTGGGCTTGGTTAGGGATGAGGTACCAAGGAAGGATGTGGAAGTGAAACCTCAGCAAGTTGTCAGGAGCTGGGGGGGGGGGGCGGGGTGGAGGGGAATTGTAGATCAGTAAGAAAGTGTGTCAATATTTGTGAATTATTTTCACAATCATTGTGTTGCAGCATTCACAAAACAGTAAAGTACAACACAACAAAAAGCCACTCATACGAAAGGAGCGGTCTGAGAAATGTGACAGCAGTGAATGCAAAGAGAACCAGCGAACCAAGTCAGACGAATCACCAGAGGAGAGAAGTGCTGATGAGGATTCACAGAAATCTACACAGAAGAAGAAAGGTATTTCTTTGATTTAAATTGGAGAAATTTGTGATTTGACAGTGGTGCACAGGAAAGCATATGGTTCTTTCTGTTTTATGTGGGATTTCAAGCACCTGGTACCTTTGCTCTTCACTTTGTCTCTATGCATATGTCTCCAGGAAGGCAGTGTTGCTTGTCTTTTGGCCAGACATGCAGTCCTCCTTAGGTGGAGAGATGATGCCCCACCCACTCATACTCAGTGACTCAGAGACATTATGCCCTGCTTAGACCTTGAAAAGATTCGTTATTCACTTCTTGATTCGGACATAAAGTTCCAAAAGGTGTGGGGACCTTTTTCTTGAATATTTTTGTAATTCCCGTTTAGATTAAGGGTTTATCCCTCTTTTTTTCTTTGCACTTAAATCCCTTACTTCCAGCTTCTTTCGGTTAAGACTTACAGTTTTTTTAAATGTGTAAACATATTATAGCTCAGGTAGTAGACAATATAGCTTCTTCTTATAAATACAGCTCTGTGGTGATGAAAGTTCTGATTAAATTTTCTATATATTGTAAGGCTGGCTTGGAGTTGGGTAGTGGGAGGGTGGTGTGGTAACTAACTTTATGCGATTCTACTATGGGTGCTTTTCCTTAACTGTTATGAACTGTACTTTGATATGTTTGTTTTGCACTGTATAAACCTCTTAACTTTTTTTTCTGTTGTTGCATTGTAGAAACTTATTTTTAAAAATTAATTAATTAAAAAAAAGGAAGGCAGTGGTGCTCCATGTAGTTTCTAGGAATTAAGTTGTGTGCGTAAAGCATGTTTTAGAAGCAGAGCTGGAATGGTGTGGTTCTGCCTTAATCATGTCACCTAATATAGCACAGAGAAGTTACTTGGTTGCAATTTATACATGATATTGGCTGACTGGCAGGAGGCAAAGATAGGTGGGGAACAGGTTGCTTTGAGGAAGTAGGGGGTCTACAGAAGGAGTTAGATTGAGAATATGGGCACAGAAATGACAGATGGAATTTAGTGTTGGGAAGTGTACGGTCGTACACTATTTTCTAATTGGGGAGAAAATTCAAAAGATAGAGGCACAAGGAGACTTGGGACTTCTCGTGCAGGATTCCCTAAAGGTTAATTTGCAGGTTGAGTTAGTGGTGAGGAAGACAAATGCAGTATAGGCATTGATTTTGAGAGGACTAGAATATAAGAGCTAGGATGTAATTTTGAGGCTAATGCACTGGTCAGACCGTACTTGAAGTATTGTGAGCAGATTTGGATCCCTTATCAAAGAAAGGCTTTGGAGAGGGTCCAGAAAAGGTTCACAAGAATGATTCTGGAAATGAACATATGAGGAGCGTTATTTGATAGCCGTCGGCCTGTACTCGCTGAAGTTTAGAAGAATAAGGGGCGAATCTTGAAAGGCTTTACTAGAGTCGCTGTGGAGAGGATGTTTCCTGCAGGACCAGAGAACACAGTTTCAGAAGAGAGGGATGTCTCTTTAGAACAGAGGAGAGAAGGAATTTCTTTGATGAATTTGTGCAACTCATTGCCTCAGGCTGTGGAGGCCAAGATAGTGGTATATTTAAAGTGGAGGTTGATAGTTTGTGGGCATCAAAGATTAATGGAAAAAAGCAGCAGAATGGGATTGAGAGGGATAATAAATCAGCCATGATGAAATGGCAGAGCAGGCTCAATGGGCCAGATGGTCCTACAGTGTCTATGAAAATTATTCACACCCTTTGAAGTTTTCATTGGTATGTTTATTTACGAATTGAATCCCTGGATTTAATTTGGCCTTTTATTTTGACACTGATCAACAGAAAAAGTCTTTTGTGTCGAAGTGAAAATTAATTACAAATATAAAACACAAAATAAATGATTGCGTAAGTATTATGACATACCAAATCATCACTGGTGCAGCCACTTGGTTTTAGAAGTCACATAATTAGTTGATGGAGATCACCTATGAGCGGTCAAGGCATTTCAGTTGATTGTCTTTAAAATAAACCTGTATCTGGAAGGTCCATCTGCTGGTGGGTCCATATCCTGGCGAAATCTACACTATGAAGACAAAAGAACACTCCAAGCAACTCCACAGAAAAAGTTATTGAAAAGCAAGTGTCAGGAGATGAATGCAAGAAAATTTCCAAGTCCCTAAATATTCCTTGGTGTACAGCTAAATCAATTATTCTGGAGTACAGGAAAAATACTGACATGGATAGAGGAATGGCTGGCAGGCAAGAGACAGTGAGCGGGAATAAAAGGGGCCTTTTCTGATTGGCTGCCAGTGACTAGTGTTGTCTCTTTTCTCCTCTAGCTGCAAGGCCAGTTTTCTGTTCTGGGTGTCAGATGTGGGATATCCGGGAGACTTGCAATCCCCCGATGCCCAAATCTGCACCAGCTACATCGAACTGCAGCTCCTTAGAGACCGAGTTAGGGAACTGGAACTGCAGCTCGATGACCTTCGTCTTCTTAGGGAAAGTGAGGAAGTGATCGGTGGTAACTACAGGTAGGTAGTGACACCTTGACCACAAGAGACAGTTAAGTGGGTGACTGTCAGGAGAGGGAAGGGAGAGTATCAGGTAGTGAAGAGTACAAAAAGTACTCAATTTTTGAGTACTGTTTGGGGAGGGGGGTGCTACCTGGGGGAAGCAACAGTCGCCGTGCCTCTGGCACAGAGTCTGGCCCTGTGGCTCAGAAGGATAGGAAACTGAATAGAATGGCGGCAGTAATAGGGGACTCAATAGTTAGGGGGACAGATAGGTGGTTCTGTGGGTGCGAGAAAGAAACACAGATGGTAGTTTGCCTCCCAAGTGCTAGAGATCGTGATGTTTAGGAACACATTTACAATATCCTGAAATGGGAAGGTGAACAGCCAGAGGTTATGGTACATATTGGTACCAATAACGTAAGTAGAAAACGGGTGGACGTCTTGAAAGCAGAATACAGGGAGTTTGGAAGGAAGCTGAGATGCAGGATGTCGAGGGTAGTAGTCTCAGGATTGCTGCCTGTGTCACATGACAGTGAGGATAGGAATAGAATGAGGTAGCAGATAAATGCGATGCTGAAGAATTGGAGCAGGGGTCAGGGATTCAGATTTCTCGATCATTGGGATCTCTTCTGCGGCAGGTGTGACCTGTACAAAAAGGACGGGTTGCACGTGAATCCAAGGGGGACCAGTATCCTGTTAGGGAGGTTTGCTGATGCTGTTGGGGAGGGTTTAAACTAGATTTACAGGGAACCGAAGTGAAGAGGCAGAGGATGGGTGTTTGGCACACAATCAGAGACAGCTTCCAGGGAGTTTGTGAGGAAGGATAGGCAGATGTAGAGCAAAGATGCACTCAGCCTGATAGTTTGAGATGTGCCTATTTTAATGCAAGGAGTATGATAAACACATGGATGAACTTAGAGCGTGGATCAATACTTGGAACTGTGACGCTGTGGCCATTACAGAGACTTGGATGTCTCAGGAACAGGAACGGCTGCTGAGTGTGCCAGCTTTAGATGTTTCAAAAAGGACAGGAGGAGGGAAAAGAGGTGGAGGCGTGGCATTGTGAATCAAGGATAGCGTCACGGTTACAGAAAAGGAGGAAGTCATGGAGGAATTATCCACTGAGTCAGTGTGGGTGAAAATCAGAAACAGGAATGGGGCAATAACACTACTGGGTGTTTTTACAGACCCCCTAACAGAACAGAGACATTCAAGAGCAGATGGGCAGATTCTGGAACAGTGCAATAATAGGGTTGTTGAGATGGGAGATTTTAACTTTCCTAATATTGACTAGTATCTCCTTTGAGCAAGGGGTTTAGATGGCATGGAGTTTGTGAGGTGTGTTCAGGGTTTCCTGACGCAATCTATAGATAAGCCAACGAGAGGAGGGCCTGTAATTGATCTGGTATTGGGAAATGAACCTAGTCAGGTATCAGATCTCTCGATGGAAGAGCATTTTGGGGGTAATGAACACAGCTGTATCTCCTTTACCATAGCGCTGGAGAGGGATAGGAACTGACAATTTGGGAAAGCATTTAATTGGGATGGGGGATGTATGATTCTGTTAGGCAGGAACTTGAGAACAGATGCGTAAAAGAACCGTAGTGTACAAAGGATGTGAAAAAAAATCTAAGAAAAGAAAAGCTTATGCAAGGTTCAAACTAGCTACTGGTGGAGTTATAGAAAATTACAACGTGGCCAGGAAGGAGCTTAAGAATGAAATTAGGAGAGCTAGAAGGGGCCATGAGAAGGCCTTAGCAAGAAAGATTAAGAAAAACCACAAGGCGTTCTACAAGTATGTAAAGAGCAAGAGGATGAGCCATGTGAGAATAGGACCAATCAGGTACGATAGTGGAAACATGCATACGTAGCCCCCGGCCAGCCTCAGGGTCACTCGGCTCGCTGTTGTCTAGGGAGACAGCGATCGGCCCCACCAAACTGGGTAATCAGTTTGTGTGGATGCTGTGTGATGTACCCCGCCCCACCCAAATAACAGACAATACACCAGATACGATTAAATGATTTACAGTTTATAGATATTACTGGAACTATATAATTAATAGAGAATAAAATATAAAAGGAAAATAAAAGGCGCCACACTTATCAAAATTCAATCTCTTCATGCACAAACAGTTGGAGCTCAGGACCCTTCTTCACCCTGCGACCCCTTGGACCACCTCGACCGGCCACCTGGGACCAACAACGGTGGTCGACCAGCTGCTCCACACGAGTCTGTCTCCATCTCCTCTCCTTGCCAGACGCCCCGCTCGGGGTCCGACCCCGTTAGCAGACTCACAGCACCTGGTCCATCCTCTGTCTCTCTCTCTCCCGCCTTCTCCCCCAAAACCCCGCGCATACAATATCTTACAGACACACCAAAGCATAACAACTATCGCAATTGGTTCATTCGTCCACTTATTAATAGATAATCCAAAACAAACGGCTAGCGGGAAGGACTTTCTCAGCAGTTAACATAACAAAGAAGTCCTTTCAGTTATAACATAACAAAGAAGCCATTTTAATTAGACTACGCAGAGACATATAAAAAAGAAACCCCTTACACATAGAATTGGAGGAGGTAGCGGAGGTGCTTATTGAATACTTTGCTTCAGTATTCACCAGGGGAAAGGACCTTAGCAATTGTGGGGATGACTTACAGCGGAATGAAATGCTTGAGCATATAGTCATTTAGAAAGAGGATATGCTGGAGCTTTTAGGAACATAGAAGACCTACATCACAATACAGGCTCTTTGGCCCACAAAGCTGTGCCAAACATGTCCCTGCCTTAGAACTACCTGGGCTTTACCCATAGCCCTCTATTTTTCGAAGCTCCATGCAGCCATCCAGGAGTCTCTTAAAAGACCCTATTGTTTTCGCCTCCACCATTCCACGCACTCACTGCTCTCTGGGTATTTATTTATTACTATTCTATTACTATTTATTATTTCTATGACTATTTACTATTTACTAATAGTAATATTACTATTACTATTTATTATTTATGGTGCAACTGTAATGAAAACCAATTACCCCCAGGATCAATAAAGTATGACTATGACTATGAAAAAAAAACTTACCCCTGACATCTCCTCTGTACCTACTTCCAAGCACCTTAAAACTATGCCCTCTCGTGCTAGCCATTTCAGCCCTGGAGAAAAGCCTCTGACTATCCACACGATAAATGCCTCTCATTATCTTGAACACCCCTATCAAGTCACCTCTCATCCTCCATCGCTCCAAGGAGAAAAGGCAGAGTTCGCTCAACCTGTTCGCATAAGGCATGCTCCCCAATCCAGACAACATCCTTGTAAATCTCCTCTGCACCCTTTCTATGGTTTCCACATCCTTCCTGTAGTGAGGCGACCAGAATTGAGCACAGTACTCCAAGTGGGGTCTGACCAGGGTCCTATATAGTTGCAATATTACCTCTAGGCTCTTAAATTCAATCCCACAATTGATGAAGGCCAATACACTGTATGCCGCCTTAACCACAGAGTCAACCTGCGTAGCAGCTTTGAGTGTCCTACAGTCTCAGACCCCAAGATCCCTCTGATCCTCCACACTGCCAAGAGTCTTACTATAAATGCTATATTCTGCCATCATACTTGACCTACCAAAATGAACCACCTCACACTTATCTGGGTTGAACTCCATCTGCCACTTCTTAGCCCGGTTTTGCATCCTTTCAGTGTCCTGTTGTAACCTCTGACAGCCCGCCACACTATCCACAACACCCCCAACCTTTGTGCCATGAACAAATTTACTAACCCATCCCTCCACTTCTTTATCCAAGTCAGTTATAAAAATCACAAAGAGTAGAGGTCCCAAAACAGATCCCTGAGGCACACCACTGGTCACCGGCCTCCATGCAGAATATGACCCATCTACAACCACTCTTTGCCTTCTGTGGGCAAGCCAGTTCTGGATCCACAAAGCAATGTCCCCTTGGATCCCATGCCTCCTTACTTTCTCAGTAAGCCTTGCATGGGGTACCTTATCAAATGCCTTGCTAAAATCCATATACACTACACCTACGGCTCTACCTTCATCAATGTGTTTAGTCACATCCTCAAAAAATTCAATCAGGCTCGTAAGGCACGACCTGCCTTTGACAAAGCCATGCTGACTAGTCCTAATCATATTATGCCTCTCCAAATGTTCATAAATCCTGCCTCTCAAGGATCTTCTCCATCAACTTACCAACCACTGAAGTAAGACTCACGAGTTTATAATTTCCTGGGCTATCCCTACTCCCTTTTTGAATAAGGGAACAACATCCGCAACCCTCCAATCCTCCAGAACCTCTCCCGTCCTTATTGATGATGCAAAGGGCATTGCCAGAGGCTCAGTAATCTCCTCCCTCGCTTCCCACAGTAGGCAGGATTTATGAGCATTTGAAGAGACATAATCTGATTACGGATAGTCAGCATGGCTTTGTCAAGGGCATACCATGCATTATGAGTGTGATTGATATCTTTGAGGATGTAACAAAATACATTGATGAAGTTAGAGCAGTGGATGTAGTGTATATAGATTTCAGTAAGGCATTTCGTAAGGTTTCCCATGCAAGGCTCATTCAGAAAGTAAGGAAGCATGGGATCCAAGGAGAACTTGCTTTGTGGATCCAGAATTGGCTTGCCCACAGAATGCAAAGAGTGGTTGTAGATGTTTCTATTCTGAATGGAGATCAGTGACCCGTAGTGTTCCGCAAGGATCTGTTCTGGGACCCCTCTGCTTTGTGATTTTTTATAAATGGCCTAGGTGAAGAGGTAGAAGAATGGGGTTAGTAAGTTTGCTGATGACACAAAGGTTGGGGGTCTTGTAAATAGTCTGGAGGGTTGTTAAAGGTTACAGCGGGACATCATTAAGGTGCACAACTAGGTTGAGAAGTGGCAGATGGAGTTTAACCCAGGTACTTATGAAGAAGTTCATTTTGGTGTGTCAGATTTGAAGACAGAATATAGTATTGGCAGTGTAGAGGATCGGAGAGATCTTGAGATCTGTATCCTTTGGACACTCAAAGCTGCTGCCCAGGTTGACAGCGTTGTCAAGAAGTTATATGGTGTGTTGGCCTTCAACCGTGAGATTAAGTTCAAGAGCCATGAGGTAATGTTCCAGCTATATGAGACCTTGGTCAGATCCCAGTTAGAGTACTGTGTTCAGTTCTGGTCACCTCACTACAGGAAGGATGTGGATACTATAGAGAGAGCGCAGAGGAGATTTACAAGGTTGTTGCCTGGATTGGAGGACGTACCTTTTGAGAATAGGTTGAGTGAACTTGGCTTTTACTCCTTGGAGTGCCGCAGAATGAGAAGTGACCTGATAGAGGTGTATAAGATGATGAGAGGCATTGATCATGTGGTTAGCCAGAGGCTTTTTCCCAGGACTGAAATGGCTAAAATGAGGGGGCATAGTTTTAAAGTGCTTGGAAATAGGTACTGAGGGGATGTCATGCGTAAGTTTTTCACACACAGAGTGGTGGGTGCATGGAATCCACTGCTGGTGGCGGTGGTGGAAGCCAATACAATAGAGTCTTTTAAGAGCCTCTTAGGTAGGTACATGGAGTTTAGCAAAATAGAGGGCTATGCGCTAGTGATATTCTAGGCAGTTTCTAGAGTAGGTTACTTGGTCAGCGCAACATTGTGGGCCAAAGGGCCTGAAATGTGCTGTAGATTTCTATGTTCTATGTTCTTATCAAAAACAAGACAGTATAGTCTTTTCCAATAGATTTCTTGCCCGAGTCTGAGTTAGAGACTGGTGCTATAGAGAGTGATGGAGATGCTGTCTATTAAGCAGAGATCAGCCGTTCTCTCCTACAGCTCTATTTTAAAGAACAAAGAAATATCAAAAAGTCTCAATTGTATGTCTGCTTTGTTGAGCATTTCGCTCTGTCCTCTGCAAAAGGCAGGATCTTCCAGTGGTCACCATTTAATTTCAACTTCTGATTCCTCTTCCGACATGTTGGTGCATGGCTGCCTCTACTGCTGTAATAGGGTCAAGCTCAGGTTGGAGGAGCAAAACATCGATTTCTCTGACTTTTGGTAATTTCTCCTCCTTCCCTCCCTCCACTCTTTTTCCATTCCTCATTCAGGATCCCATCTGACCCTTTCTCTTTTTACCTGGCCATCCCCACCTTCTGTTCTTCTCCTCGTTGCCTTTCTCCCATGGTCCATTGTCCTCTCCTATCAAATGCCTTATTCTTCAGCCTTTTTTCACTTCCACCTATCCTCTCCCAGTTTCTTACTTCATCCCCTTCCCCCACCCCATCCATCTCCCTCACCTTGACTCACCTGTCACCTACCAGCTTATCTTCCTTCCCCCCCCCATCTTATTCTGGCTTCTTCGCCCTTCCTTTCCAGTCCTAATGAAGCCTTTCAGCCCGAAACACCGACTGTTTATTCCTCTTCATAGATGCTGCATGACCTGATTTCCTCCAGCATTTTGTGTGATTTCCTCAGGTAAAAACTGGTGAAACTACTTAAAAGTAGAGATGTCACCCTTTTGTTCATTCAGCCCAGCATGCCTTGGCCAATACTGGTCTTGCCCTCCTGATGTTTCTGCAGTTTTCTTCTTCATTTAGCCAATTCCCTTGGAAAGTTCCTGTTGGATGTGATTTTATCCTTCTCTAAGACAGTGTTAAGATTGAAGTTATTTCCCTAAATTTTCCATATTCTGTTATGCTAGGAGTCTGCCTGTTCCGCACCTCGACAAATATTTTTCTTGTTTGTCTGCAGGGTACAAACAAAAATGGGTCCCGCTCCAATTGGATGTAAAATCAGAGGGAACGCAAGAGAAACCGGTAACCCGAAACAACCTGCGTCCTCAGAATGAGCCTCTGCGTCCACCAGTCATCAATAGGAGTGACTCCAAAGGTTTGTCCAACAGTTCTCTGTGGTTACAGCATTGACGGTGTTATGGTCCGGAGAGGCCTCAGCGAAGACTGTCCTACTGGTGTTGAGTTCCGACATGCAGCTTTCTGCATATTGGACAAGGCTGGGGCTGGGAAGTGTTGAACATGCATGTGTGAATGCTCAAGGGTTGACATTTAGCCAGGGTGTAAAGTTCCACGTGGCATTAGGGTGAGTGTCAGCACCTGTTGCATAACGTCTAGGGAGCTGCTTTGACAGTGAATGTCCAGTAGAAGGCAATGGTCTTTGTTTGAAGTATACTGGAGCGATAATTCGATTATACTCCAGGGGTTAAACCTCATGCTAAAGTAATGCTGGGCTTGTGTTATTTTTGGGTGGCATTTGGAGCTTGTTACACAGCGGGTGGCACTCCATTTCTCGTCTTCTGTCTCTCCAGGTTACCATCGTGAGGAGAAGTACGACATGAGGGATTGGCGGGAAGACCGTGATGAGATTTCCAGCGTCAAAAGCGAGGGTGGAACAATCCGAGGAGGCTACAGGGGGCGAGGGCGAGGTCGAGGCCGGGGGAGGGGTCGTGGCAGAGGTGCTTCCCGCTGTACGTATTGTACTGATATCAGGCAAAGTGCATAAGCAAGATGCCCTCTCTGTTGACATTTAAATCCAGTTCTGATCTCTTGATTTTCTGTGCTTGGTCATAGAGTTAAACAGGCCCTATGGCCCAATATGTTTATGTTGGCCAATGTGCCTTCCTGAGCTAGTCCAATTTTCCTGTTTCTAGCCCATATCTAGCTAAACCTTTCCATAAACTATGAATATGGTAATTATCAGTCTCCTCTGGCAGCTTGTTCCATATACCCACCACCGTCTTGCCCGACAGGTCCCCACTGAATCATACCCCTCTCAGCTTGCACCTATAAACTGTAGTTTTATTCTTCCTTATCCACAAAAAAGACTGTGACTATCCACCTTACCTGATATTATAAACCTCTGTAAGATCGCCCTGCAGCCTCCTTCACCCCAGAGAAAATAGCCCCAGCCTCTCAACTCTTTCCTTATAACTCAAGTTCTCAAGGTCCATCTACGTCCTTGTGAATCTTTACTGCACCCAATAGCTTAATCACAGGTTTCCTTTATTGTGGCGACCAGAATAGCACATGAGCAGGTGCAGTCTCATTAAAGTCCTATATAGGCATAACATGCCATCCCAACTCTAATGCAATGAACCAGAATTGATTAGAGCGCTTAAGGTAAAAGGACCCCTTATAGGCAAGTGTTCAGAATGTGATCGAATTCACTCTGAAATTTGAGGAAAAGCTAAAGTCAGAGGTATCAATATTACAGTGGAGTAAAGGAAATTATAGAGACATGAGAGGGAGAGCAGTTGGCCAGAATTAAATGGAAAAGAACACTGGCAGGGATGTCTGCAGAGCAGCAATGGCTGGAATTTCTGGTAACACTTCAGAAAAAAGTAGTATTCTAAAGGAAAGATGACACTACCATGGCTAACAAGATTTCAGAGGTACATTTAATGTCAGAGAAATGTATACGACATACATCCTGAAATGCTTTTTCTTCGCAACCATCCAAGAAAAGAGAGGAGTGCCCCTAAAGTATGAATGATAGTTAAATGTTACCCCAAAGACCCCCCAGCTCCCCCCCAACCTCGTGTAAGCAGCAGTAAAGCAACAATACCCCCTCCCCCACCAGCAAAAAATCATCAGCACCCCCCCCACCGAGCACTCAAGCGTGCAGCAAAGCAACACTAAAGACACAGACCTCCAATACCCCAAAGGCTACTTGTTCACCCGGTATTCGACATACCACAGGCTCTCTCTCTCCCTAATAAAGGAAAAAGAGGAGTCTCCGTTTCACCGTGAGGGGAGAGATAGCAAACAACTCGCTGGTTTACGATGTTAAAAGTCCATTGCGTCGCTCTTTCTGAGCTTTGTCTCCAAAGATCTCAGGTCTCTGGGCACACAGCCAGGGATCTTCCGACTCCCATGACACACCGACCTTCGATCCACCCGGTCTCCAGAGCCACGAGATCTTGGACCTCTGAAGGTGAGCTAAGCTCTTAGGCTGTGTCCTTGGCATGTCGAATAATGGCCATTCGTGAAACCCTGAGAGCAGATCCCATTCCCGCAAAGAACCGAAGTCAGCATGTAACTCCAGGTCAGGGTCTTCAAAAAGAAACCTGAAAGGGAAAAATAGAGATGTTAAAGATTGAAATAGAGCTGTTTCCAAAGATGCAAGCAAAGGAGTGGTTGTTTAGCGCCATCTTAAATAAGCTCCGCCCTCTTCAAAGTCAAAGCCAACGTAAAAGCCACAGAGAGGGCATATAATAGTGTAAAAAATAGTGGGAAGTTAAAGGATTGGGAAGCTTTTAAAAATCAACAGAAGGCAACTAAAAATATAAGTCAGAAGGTAAAGATGGAATACAGAAGTAAGCTAGCCAATAATATCAAAGAGGATACCAAAAGTTTCTTCAGATACATAAAGTGTAAAAGAGAGGCGAGAATGGATATTGGACCGTTGGAAAATGATGCTGGAGAGGTAGAAATGGGGAACAACGAAATGGCTGACAGTCTGAATAAGTATTTTGCATCAGTCTTCACTGTGAAAGACTAGCAGTATGGTATAAGTTCCATGTGTCAAGGATCATGAAGTATGTGAAGCTGCCATACCTAGAGAAGAGGTTCTTGGAAAGCTGAAAGGTCTGAAAGTAGGTAAGTCATGAGGGCCAGATGGTCTACACCTCAGGGTTCTAAAAGAGGTGGCTGAAGAGATCGTGGAGGCATTAATAATGATCTTCCAAGAATCACTAGATTCTGGAATGGTTCGAGAAGACTGAAAATTGCAAACGTCTCACTCTGAAGAAAGAGTCTGAAGAAAGGAAACTATAGGGCAGTTAGTCTGACCTCAATGGGTGGGGAAGATGTTGGAATTGGTCATTAAGGATGAGGTTTCAGGGTAGTTGGAGGCACATGATAAAATAGGCTGTAATCAGCATGGCTTCCACAAGGGAAAATCTTTCCTGGCAAATCTGTTGGAATTCTTTCGAGAAATAACAAGCAGAATAGACGTAGGAGAATCAACTGATGTGTACTTGGATTTTCAGAAAGCCTTCAACAAGGTGCCACACATGAGACTACTTAACAAGCTACGAGCCCATGGTATTACAAGAAAGATTGTAGCATCGATAAACCAGTGGCTGATTGGCAGGGGGCAAAGAGTGGGAATAAAGGGAGCCTTTGCTGGTTGGCTACTTGTGACTAGTGGTGTTCTACAGGAATCTGTATTAGGACTGATTCTTTTTACATAAAGTGTTAATGATTTGGATGATGGAATTAATTGTTTTGTTGCAGACTTTGCAGATAGTTGGAGGGGCAGGTAGTTTTGAGGAAGTAGAGAAGCTACCGAGAGACAAACAGCTTAGGAGAATGGGCAGAGAAATGACAGGTGGAATACAGTGTCGGGAAGTGTATGGTCATGCACTTTGGTAGAAGAAATAAAGCGGGTGACTATTTTCTACATGGAGAGAAAATTTTAAAAACCTGAGGCGCAAAGGGACTTGGGAGTCCTTGGGCAAGATTCCCTAAAGGTTAATTTGCAGGTTGAGTCTGTGGTGTGGAAGGCAAATGCGACGTTAGCATTAATTTCAAGGGGACTAGAATATAAAAGCAAGGATGTAAATTTTAGACTATAAAGCACTGGTGAAGCCTCACTTGGTGTATTATGAACAATTTTAAGCTCCCTATTTTGGAAAGGATGTGCTGAAACTGGAGAGGTTTCAAAGGACGTTCATGAAAATGATTCCAGGATTGTCCAGTGAAGAGTGTTTGTTGGCTCTGGGCCTTTATTCACAAGACTTCAGAAGAATGACAGGTGCCCTCATTGAAACCTATCGAATGGTGAAAGGCCTTGTTTGAGTGGATTTGGAGAGGATGTTTTCGATGGTGGGGGAGTCTAAGACCAGAGGACACAGTCTCAGAATAGAGAGGTGTACTTTTTAGAACAGAGATTAGCAGGAATTTCTTTAGCCAGAGAACGGTAAATATGTGGAATTTGTTGCTGCCGGCTGTGGAAGCCAAGTCTTTACATATATTTAAGGCGGAGGTTCGCAGATACTTGATTGGTCATGACTTGAAGGAATACCGGGAGAAGGCAGGAGGTTGGCGCTGACAGTAAAATTGGTTCAATCATAATGAAATGGAGCAGAGTTGATGGCCAAATAGGCCTCATTCTGCTCCTATATCTTAAGACCATAAGATATAGGAGCAGAAGTAGGCCATTCAGCCAATCGAGTCTGCTCTGCCATTCAATCATGGACTGATCTAATTCCAGTCATCCCCACTCTCCTGCTATCATCCCATACCCTTTGATGCCCTGGCTAATCAAGAACCTATCTCTCTCTACCTTAAATACACCCAACAACTTGACCTCCACAGCCGCTCGTGGCAACAAATTCCACATATTTACCACCCTAAAGTAATTTCTCTGCATCTTAGTTCTAAAAGGATGTCCTTCAATCCTGAAGTCGTGCCCTCTTGTCCTAGAATCCCCTAGCATGGGAAATAACTTTGCCATATCTAATCTGTTCAGGCCTTTTAACATTCAGAATGTTTCTATGAGATCCCACCTTATTCTCCTGAACTCCAGGGAATACAGCCCAAGATCTGCCAGACATTCCTCATATGGTAACCCTTTCATCCCTGGAATCATTCTTGTGAATCTTCTCAGAACCCTCTCCAATGTCAGTATATCCCTTCTAAAATAAGGAGCTCAATACTGCACACAATACTCCGAGTGGTCTCACGAGTGCCTTATAGATCCACAACATCACATCTCTGCTCTTATATTCTATACCTTTATAAATGAATGCCAACATTGCACTCGCCTTCTTCGCCACTGACTCAATCTGGAGATTAACCTTTAGGGTATCCTACACAAGAACTCCTAAATTCCTTTGCACCTCTGCATTTTGAATTCTCTCCCCATCTAAATAATAGTCTTCCCATTTATTTTTTCCACCAAAGTGCATGACCATACACTTTCCAACATTGTATTTCATTTGCCACTTCTTTGCCCATTCCCCTTAGCTATCTAAGTCTCTCTGCAGGCTCTCTGTTGCCTCAACACTACCTGCTTCTCCACATATCTTTGTATCCTCGGCAAATTTAGCCACAAATCTATTTAATACTGTAGTCCAAATCACTGATATACATCGTAAAAAGCAGCAGTCCCCACACCGATTCTTGTGGAAATCCACTGGTAACTGGCAGCCAGCCAGAATAGGATCCCTTTATTCCCACTCTCTGTTTTCTGCCGACCAGCCAATGCTTCACCCATGCTAGTAATTTCCCTGTAATTCCATGGGCTCTTATCAGCCTCGTGTGACACCTTGTCAAAGGCCTTCTGAAAATCAAAGTACACCACGTCTACTGCATCTCCTTTGTCTATCCTGCTTATAATTTCCTCAAAGAATTGCAGTAGGTTTGTCAGGCAGGATTTTCCTTTCAGGAAACCATGCTGGCTTTAGCTTATCTTGTCATGTGCCTCCAGGTACTCTGTAATCTTATCCCTAACATTTGCAATTTTCCAGTCATCCAGTACAATGCCAGAGTCTATCGATTCTTGTAAGATCATCGTTAATGCCTCCACAATCTCTCCAGCTACTTCCTTCAGATCTCGGTGCATTCCATCAGGTCTAAGAGATTTATCCACCCTCAGACCATTAAGCTTTCTGAGCACCTTCTCAGTCGTAATTTTCACTGCACAAACTTCAATTCACTGACACTCTTGAATGTCTGGTATACTGCAGACATTTTCCACTGTGAAGACTGATGCAAAATACGCATTCAGTTCCTCTGCCATCTCTGCATCTCTCATTACAATATCTCCAGCGTCATTTTGTATTGGTCCTATGCCTATCCTCGACTCTCTACTATTTATGTACTTTTTTAAAAAAAAAAAGCTTTTCTTATCTTCTTTGATATTAGTCGCCAGCTTCCTTTCATAATTCATCTTTTCCTTCCTAATGACCTTCTTAGTTTCCTTCTGCAAGGTTTTAAAAGCTTCCCAATCCTCTGTCTTCCCATTTGCTCTGGCTTCCTTGTATGCCCTCTCTTTTGCTTTGACTTTGGCTCTGACTTCACTTGTCAGCCACAATAGCATCTTCCTTCCCTCTGAAAATTTCTTCAAATTTGGAATATATCTGTCTTGCACTTCCCTCATTTTTCGCAAAAACTCCAGCCATTGCTGCTCTGCTGTCCTTCCTGCAGATGTCCCTTTCCACTCAACTACGGACAGTTCCCCTCTCATGCCATTGTAATTTCCTTTATTCCACTGAAATACCAACACATTGGATTTTATTTTTTCCCTCTCAAATTTCTATGTGAACTCAATCATATTGTGATCACTGTTCCCTAAGGGTTCCTTAACTTTAAGCTCTCTTATCACCTCCGGATCATTGCACAACACCCAACACCCAACCCAGAGCTGATGAGACATCTGACAGACAAGAGAACCAAACAGCCCAACCTTTCCAGTTGGTTTAATACATTTTTTGAACCTGATCATCTTCCGTCTGCTCAATGCTAGCCATAAAGGTAGACTGCTCTTGGTTAATGTATTATCTTTCCATATTTATCCCAATTTCATATTTCACACTGTAAGATGGTGAACTACCAGATTCTTTAACCAAATATTTAAGTTAATTTCCTTGTTTCAGCTCATTTTGACTACCATTACACTTACAATGCAAACGCAGATGGAAATGATGGATTGTACAGGCCAAAATATGGTGGTGATATCATCTATTACTATGACAATCAGAGCAGTGCGGAGCTGTACACTATGGACAAAAAGCTGCTCAAAGACTACATCAAGAAACAGATGTAAGTACTGTGGTTATCTGCTTGGTGGTCAGATTGTGGTACTTTTGTTCCATAGCTAATTACATCATTGGAGAAGGAAGATTCAGACTTGCACTAAATGCTCAGTAGTTTCCCACATTAATGCTAAGATAAGCATTTATTGTTGATCTCCTTTTTGGTAGTTCCTCAACTGTGATGTAAACCGGGATATTTCAGAGCAGTTAAAAGCCAGTCATGGAGACAATGTTGATATAGAGTCTGTAGAGTCCCAGTCTGAAACATACTTCCTCTGAACCCCACTCCCTTCTCTCTCTCCAACCACCTCCCCCCACCCCCGGCGCAACATACACACACACACACACACCACCCCCCCTTCCACCCATTGACTTCCTCCAGCAACACACACAAAATGCTGGAGGAACTCAGCAGGCCAGTCAGCATCTATGGAAAAAAGTATAGTGGCCATTTTGGGCAGAGACCCTTCGGCAGGACTGGAGAAAAAAAGATGAGTAGATTTAAAAGGTCGGAGGAGGGGAGAAAGAAACACAGGTGACAGGTGAAACTGGGAGGGGGAGGGATGAAGTAAAGAGCTGGGAAGTTAATTGGTGAAAAGAGATACAGGGCTGGAGAAGGGAGAGTGTGATAGGAGAAAACAGAAGACCATGGAGGAAAGAAAAAGGTGAAGGAGCACCAGAGGGTGGCAATGGTTAGGCAAGCAGATGCGATAAGGTGAGAGGGAAAAGGGGATGAGAATGGTGAAGCGGTGTGTGTGTGTGTGGGGGGGGGGGTGGTTCATTACCAGAATTTTGAGAAATTGATTCATCAGGTTTGAGGCTACCCAGGTGGAATACAAGGTGCTGTTCCTCAACTTGAGTGTGGCTTCATTGCAACAGCAGAGGAAGCCATGGATTGGCATATTGGAATGGGAATTGGAAATGGAATTAAAATGGGTGGGCAGTGGGAGATCCAGCTTCTTCTGGTGGACGGAACATAGGTGCTCGGAGACCTCTTCCAGCAGTTTGTTTTAGCGCTTAAGAGTCAGTTGTTTTTTGCATGGACTTGGACCGATGTGTAAAACATGAAACCTAATGAGTTAACTCAGTCCTGTAGCTTCATTATCGCTTTGCCTGAATTAGATATTATTTTCATCATTTTTTTTAAATTTTAAAGTAACAAGCTGCAGTGCTGGGATTTGAACTGGTCCTCTGGGATACTCATTCAATAGCAGAAGTACTACATACTTAATGCCATTACACTGCTGGCACTTAGGGCAGTAATAAAGGTCCTCCATTTTCTTTGCTATTTGTGTAACAGCTTTTTTTTTTTGATCGTGCAGGGTTCTTGGCCCTGAGCTGAACCCCTGAACCTAGAGGACCAGAGGACCACTCAGTCTGGCCTCTACCTTTTGACTTGTTTGGTATGGGTGACCGTACCAAGAGCCAAAGCACAAAGCCCTGACTCCAGCCAACCTAGCTCTCCTTGTCATTGAGGTATGCTAGCTTTCAAACCCTATGACAAGGTTGGAGGAGCAGAACGACTGTGATGGTAAAATGTTATCTTTTATATTTCCGAGGTTCTAGTCTGAACTAGATGTTTTCCCTTGTTGAATTTTCTGCATTCTTCAGAGTTGTTACATGGACTTGGACCATGAACTTTAAGATATGATTGGAAGCATATGAACACAGTGTAGAGAAATTTGCAGTGCGTGAAATCACACCGTTGCCTCATTGGTTTTCACCATGGGAACTTTGAAACTGATAGCATTATGTTGCTGCACAGAGGGGCTTCCTATATCAGTAGGGTGAATCAATCTTATAGTTCATTTTAGGTGCAATCCCTGCGGTTTATCCCTTGGCTTATCTTGATGCAGAATTCATGATCTCTAAATATATTCTCTGAATTCGTAAACCAATGTTCTGACCTCTAACCCAGTTACATATTTCATTTCAGCCTACTCTAACTAAACTTAAAATTTATTTATTTACTCCTTTTCCAGGATTTGGATATGGTATGTATTTATTGTCCATCCTTTTCCTCGTGTATTGGTGAGCTACCAGTCATAGCAACATGCAGTGCAGAAACAAATTCTTTCATCCTATCTAACCTCCTCTATTTATGTACCTGCCTAAATGCCTTTTAAAAGTTGTAGTTATATCTGCCTCACCAACTTCCTTTGCCATTGTTCCAGATATTCACCAGTCAAGTCTCTTGTAAATTTCTCTCTTCTCCTCTTAAATCTGGATGCTCTAGTTCTAGACTCCCCTACTCTGGAGAAAAAAAGATTCTGCCTGTCTGCCCCCTCTATGTCCCTCAGAATCAACTAATTTGACTGAGTTTTCTGACAAGGTTACAAGGAGGATTGATGAAGATGGAGCGGTGGATGTTCTCTACATGAACAGCGGGGTAAGGTGTTTGACAAGGGCCATCATGGGGACTCATCCAGAAGATTAAGATGCATAAGATCCATGATAAATTGGCTGTTTGGATTCAGAACTGGCCTGACCATAGTGGTTGAAGTGACTTCTTCTCGCTGGAGGTCTGTGATTAGTGTTGTTCCACAAGGATCTGTACTCCGGCCTTTGCTTTGATGTGTATAAGTGACTTAGATGAAAATGTAGATGGTTGAGTTAGTAAGTCTACAGATGGTGTGAAGATTGGTGGTGTAGTGGATAGCACAGAAGACTCTCAAAGAATATATCGAGTATAGATCAGTTGCAGACATGGCAGATGGAGTTTAATCTGGCCAAATGCAGTGTTGTTGCACCTTGGTAGGTCAAATGCAAAGTGACAATATACGCTTAGAGCTGATACAGTGTTAATAAGCAGAGGGATCTTGGGGTCTAAGTTCACAGCTTCCTGAAAGTGGCTGCACAGGTTGGTAGGGTGTTTAAGAAGACATAGCATTCTTGCCTTTATTAGTCGAAGAATTGAGCCCGGAAGTTATGCTGCAGCTTTATAAAACTCTAGTTAGGCTGCATGTAGACTGTTGCATGCAGTTCTGGTTGCCCCATTAAAGGAAGGATGTCAAGGCTTTGGGGAGGGTGTACACAAGGTGTACCAGGATACTGCCTGGTTTAGGGTTCTATAATTTGAAGTTGGACAAACTTGGGCTGATTCCTCTGAAGAGGCGGAAGCTGAGGGGATATCTAATAGAGGTTTGAAAGACTGAGAGGCATAGATAGAGCAGAGAGACTGTATCTTTTCCAGGGCTGAAAAGTCTAATATCAGAGGGCATGCGATTTAAGGTGGGGAGGGTAATTTCAAAGGAGATGTGAGGTGCTAGTTCTTTACAGTATGGCCGATATTTGTAATATGTTGCCTGATGTGCTGGTAGATTTAGATACCTTAGGGACTTAGAGTCATAGAAAAGTACAGCACAGATACAGGCCTTTTGGCCGATCTAGTCTGCCTAACCATTTACTCTTATCGACCTGCACCCAGATCATGGCCCTTCGTACCCGTTGAAAGCGAGCTCGCATGTACCACTTTCTCTAGCAGCTCATTTCACGCTCTCATGGCCCTCTGAGTAAAGAAGATTCCCCTCATGTTCCCCTTAAACTTTTCACCTTTTACCCTTAACCCATTACATCTCGTTGTAGTCCTACCCAACCTCAGTGGGATCAGCCTACTTGCATTTACCCTATCTATACCTCTCATAATTTTGTATACCTCTATTAAATTTCCCTTCAAGCTTCTATATTTCCAAAAAATAAAGCCCTAAGCTATCCAGTCTTTACTTACATGAGACATTCAGTAGGCACATGAACATGTGGGAAATTGATGGATATGGACAAAGTATAGACAGAAGAGATCAGTTTAGGTTGGACATTTGATTACTAATTCAACACTTGGCACAACATTGTGGGCCGAAGGGGGCCTGTTCCTGTGCGGTACCGTTCTATGTAACCTCAACCCCCTTACCAATAAGAACCTTTATTCTCTTGTTTTAAATAACACCTATTTACATCATGACATCTACGGCTGTCTGTGGCAATACATTATGAGAAGCATGGATAGATCAGACAGACAGCATCTTTTTCCCAAGATTGAAATGTTTTAAGCAGGGTTGAGGCCCTAGTTAAGGAAAAGGAGGTGGTGCGTAGCAGGTATAGCAAGAAGGAGCAAATGTGCTTCAGGAGTATAAGAAATGAAAGTTAAATACCGTTCATTTGAGCAGACTTTGTTGTTTATAGCTGTTTAACTTGCAAGAACTTACAAGGTGGTTGCAAGGTGCTGCAGATGCTGGAATCATGATCTAAAACTGCTGGAAGAATTCTCTGTGTTAGGTGGCATTTGTAGGGGCAGAGGGGTTGAGTCCTGATGCAGATATTTACAAGAATATCAATGATCCCTCTGCCTCCACGGGAAAATATCCTTGGTATTCGATGAGGCAGGATATTCATATCAGACCACAAGCCTTAGGAGTAGAATTAGGCCATTTGGCCCATTGAGTCTGCTCTGCCATTTAATCATGGCTGATCATTTTTTTCTCCTCTTCAGCCCCACTCCCTGTAACCTTTTGTTGCCGTGTCCAATCATGAACTGATCAAACTCTGCCTTAAATACACCAATGACCTGGCTTCCACAGCTGCTTGTGGTAACAAATTCCACAAATTCACCACCCTCTGGCTAAAGAAAATTCTCTACATCTCTGTTTTAAATGGACGCCCTTCTATCCTGAGGCTGTGTCCTCTTGTCCTGGGGATGTGGAGACATGGGAAACATATTTGCCACATCTATTCTGCCTAGGCTTTTCAACATTTAAAAAGTTTCATTGAGACCCAGAACTATCAAATGTTCTTTGTACGATAACCTTTTCATTCCCAGAATCATCCTTGTGAACCTCCTCTGAACCCTCTCCAATACCAGCATATCTTATCTTTGATGAGGAACCTAAAACTGTTCACAATACTTAAGATGAGGCCCTGTAAAGCCTCAGCATCACATATCTGCTCCTCTATTCTAGACCTCTTAAAATGAATGCTAAAATTGCACTTTCCTTCCTCATCACCACCGCTATCTGTAAGTTAACCTTTAGGACTCCCAAGTCCCTTTGTATCTCAGATTTTTGGATTTTCTCCCCATTTAGAAAATAGTCTGCACATTTACTTCTTCTACCAAAGTGCATGATCATGCATTTTCCAACGTTATATTTCATTTGCCACTTTCTTGTCCAAAATCTGTCTGTCTTTCTGCAGCCTACCTGTTTTCTCAACACTACCTGCCCTTCCACCATTCTTCGTATCATGTGTAAACTTGGCAACAAAGCCATCTATTCCATCATCTAAATCATTGATATACAGCATAAAAAGAAGCGATCCAAACACCGACCCCTGTGGAACACCACTAGTCACTGCCAGCGAACCAGAAAAGGTTCCTTTTATTCCCACTTGCTGCCTCCTACCAATCAGGCAATGCTCTAATCATACCAGTAATTTTCATGTAAAACCATGGGCTCTTACCTTGGTGAGCAGCCTCATGTGTGGCACCTTGTCAAAGGCCTTCTGAAAGTCCAGATATACAACATCCACTGCATCCCCTCTATCTATTCTACTTGTAATCTCCTCAGAGAATTTCAACAGGTTCATCAGGCAAGATTTTCCCTTAAGGAAACCATGCTAGTGGGGTACTGCTAGGCTCAGTGCTGGGACCCCAGTTGTTGACTAGTGGGGTACCACAAGGCTCAGTGCTGGGACCCCAGTTGTTTACAATATATATTAATGACTTAGATGAGGGAATTAAATGCAGCATCTCCAATTTGCGGATGACATGAAGCTGGGCGGCAGTGTTAGCTGTGAGGAGGATGCTAAGAGGATGCAGGGTGACTTGGATAGGTTAGGTGAGTGGGCAAATTCATGGCAGATGCAATTTAATGTGGATAAATGTGAGGTTATCCACTTTGGTGGCAAAAACAGGAAAACAGATTATTATCTGAATGGTGGCCGATTAGGAAAAGGGGAGGTGCAACGAGTACACCAGTCATTGAAAGTGGGCATGCAGGTACAGCAGGTGGTGAAAAGGCGAATGGTATGCTGGCATTCATAGCAAGAGGATTCGAGTACAGGAGCAGGGAGGTACTACTGCAGTTGTACAAGGCCTTGGTGAGACCACACCTGGAGTATTGTGTGCAGTTCTGGTCCCCTAATCTGAGGAAAGGCATTCTTGCCATAGAGGGAGTACAAAGAAGGTTCACCAGATTAATTCCTAGGATGGCAGGACTTTCATATGATGAAAGACTGGATCGAATAGGCTTATACTCGCTGGAATTTAGAAGATTGAGGAGGGATCTTATTGAAACGTATAAAAGCCTAAAAGGATTGGACAGGCTAGATGCAGGAAGATTGTTCCCAATGTTGGGGAAGTCCAGAACGAGGGGTCACAGTTTAAAGATACAGGGGAAGCCTTTTAGGACCGAGATGAGGAAAAACTTCTTCACACAGAGAGTGGTGAATCTGTGGAATTCTCTGCTGCAGGAAACGGTTGAGGCCAGTTCATTGGCTATATTTAAGAGGGAGTTAGATATGGCCCTTGTGACTAAAGGGATCAGGGGGTATGGAGAGAAGGCTGGTGCAGGATTCTGAGTTGGTTGATCAGCCATGATCATACTGAACGGCGGTGCAGGCTCGAAGGGCCGAATGGCCTACTCCTGCACATATTTTCTATGTTTCTATGCTGACTTTGTCCTATCTTGTCCTGTGTTACCAAGTACTCCAAAACCTCATCCTTAATAATTGACTGCTTGCCACATTTTTAGCTGCATGTGATCTTCAATGCTCAGAAACATGATCAATCCTCAGTTGCCCTATATAATGACCCACAAGTTCAGATGCAGTTAAGAATTGGCAGTAACTTCTGGCTTAGCCAGTTTCATCCACGTGGTGTTGAAGGCAAATTGATATACAATCCTTGTGAGGGTTTCAAGAGCCATGGGTAATCTGGCAATGTTCTTGTTCAGGATGACTGCAGACCCTCAGTATTGAATGAAAGTATTTTGTAAAGGTAATGCTTTATTTTCAGACAACCAGGCCTGTATTTGCTGTAATTTATATAATCTATTTGTGCATTTTTGATGTTTCAGCCTTTTTAAGGTTTAGACGGTAAGACCATAAGATACGCAAAATAAATAAATGAATTAAATGAAGTATATTTTTTTATGTTAGTTGTTTAATTGGGTTCACTTTATCTAGTTTTAGGACGTATGAAGATCCAATCATATTTTAGGTCATATTTATGCAGAAATAGAGAAAATTCCAAAAGGTTTACAAACTTCCTCGCACCACTGTATAGGAGCAGATTTAGGCTGTTATACCCATTGAGTCTGCTGCACCATTTCAATGTGGCTGATCCATTTTGCCTTTCCATCTCCCGTATCTCTTCATGCCTTGAGCAATCAAGAGTCTATCAACCTCTGCCTTAGATATACGTAAAGACTTGGTCTCAGCAGCTGCCTTTAGCAGTGAATTCCACAGGTTCACCACTCTCTGGCTAAAGAAATTTACTCCTCATTTCTGTTCTAAAAGGACGCACCTCTATTCTGAGGCTGTGTCCTCCGGACTTAGATGCTCCCCCCTTCCACCATAGAAAAGAAAACATCCTATCAAGGCCTTTCACCATTCGACAGGTTTCAGTGAGGTCACCTGTCATTCTTATGAATTCAAGCAAATACAGGCTCAGAGCCATCAAGCCGTCTTCATATGACAAGCTATAAGACCAGAAGATATAGGAGCCAAAGCCCTACCAGTCTGCCTCTGACCACTCCTTTGATGACCGCTCTGCTAGGGAGTGTATTGCTTTTATACCTGAACTTTCCCTGCTCTCCAACTCACAATTGGTGCTCCAGTTATAGCCAAGTTCCCGCGAAGTATTCCCTTTTTTCCCCCTTTTAAACTTCGCTCCCGGGCCTGGGCGCCGCCACCTCTCTCGTGGCTCTCCGACTCACGATTAATGCACCGTTCAATCTTGGAATCGTTTTTATGAACCTCCTTTGAAACCACTTCAGTTTCAGCACTTCCTTTCTAAGATAAGAGGCTCACAACTACTCATAATCCAAGTGAAGCCTCACTAGTGCTTTATAGTACTCTTGCTGTACTGACTGTACACTGTACACCCATGATTGTGTAGCCAAGTTTCCATCAAACTCAATGTTTGCTGATGACACCACAATTATAGGCGGTATCTCGGGTAATGATGATTTTGAGTACAGAGAGGAAATTAAGAACCTGGTGGCATGGTGCGAAGACAATAACCTATCTCTCAACGTCAGCAAGACGAAGGAATTGGTTGTTGACTTCAGAAGGAGTAGCGGACCGAATGATACCATTTACATCGGTGGTGCGCAAGTGGAACAGGTCAAAAGCTTTCAGTTCCTTGGGGTCAATATCACAAATGACCTGACTCGGTCCAACCAAGCAGAGTCCACTGCCAAGAAGGCCCACCAGAGCCTTTACTTCCTGAGAAAGCTAAAGAAATTTGGCCTGTCCCCTAAAACCCTCACGAATTTTTACAGATGCACCATAGAAAGCATTCTTCTAGGGTGCATCGCAACCTGGTATGGAAATTGTCCTGTCCAAGACCGGAAGAAGCTACAGAAGATCGTGAACACAGCCCAGCACATCACACAAACCAATCTTCCGTCCTTGGACTCACTTTACACCGCATGCTGTCGGAGCAGTGCTGCCAGGATAATCAAGGACACGACCCACCCAGCCAACACACTTTTCGTCCCTCTTCCCTCCGGGAGAAGGCTCAGGAGCTTGAAGACTTGTACGGCCAGATTTGGGAACAGCTTCTTTCCAACTGTGATAAGACTGCTGAACAGATCCTGACCCGGATCTGGGCCGTACCCTCCAAATATCCGGACCTGCCTCTCGGTTTTTTTGCACTACCTTACTTTCCCTTTTCTATTTTCTATTTATGATTTATCATTT
Source organism: Mobula hypostoma (assembly GCF_963921235.1). Taxonomy (NCBI): domain Eukaryota; kingdom Metazoa; phylum Chordata; class Chondrichthyes; order Myliobatiformes; family Myliobatidae; genus Mobula; species Mobula hypostoma. The sequence goes on along the minus strand of NC_086103.1, from coordinate 17,829,892 downwards.
AAATTTTTTAATATTTACTATCGATTTGTAATCCAGGGAGCGCGTAGCACAGTATCAAATATCGCTGTGATGATTGTACGCTGTAGTATCAATTGTTTGGTGACAATAAAGTATAAAGTAAAGTCTCACCATTACATCTTTATTTTTATATTCTAGTCCTCTTAAAATGAATGCTAACATCATATTTGCCTTTGTCACCACAGGCTCAACCTGCAAATTAACCTTTAGGGAATCCTGCACAAGCACACCCAAGACCCTTTATGCCTCAGTTTTTTGCATTTTCTCTCCATTTAGAAAATATCAGCTCTTTCATTTCTTCTACCAAAGTGTATAACCATACACTTCCGGACATTGTATTCCATCTTCCATTTCTTTGCTCATTCTCCTAATCTAAGCCCTGCTGTGGCCTCTCTACTTCCTCAAAACTACCTGCCCCTCCACCTGTCTTATATTGTCTGCAAACTTTGCAACAAAGTTATTGGTTCCAACACAGACCCCTGTGGAACACCACTAGACACTGAGAGCCAAATAGAAAAAGGCTCCCTTTATTCCCATTCGTTGCCTCCTGCCAATTAGACACTGCTCTACATGCTAGAAACTTTCCTTTAATACCAAGGGATCGTGCGAGTATGGCACTTGTCAAAGACCTTCTGAAAATCGAAGTACACAGCACCAACTGAATCTCCTTTGTCTGTCCTGCTTGTGATTTCTTCAAAGAATTCCAACAGATTTGTCAGGCAAGATTTTCCCTTGAGGAAACCATGCTGATTACAGTCTATTTTATCATGTGCCTTCAAGTACCCTGTAACCACATCCTCCAGTCAACTTCATCATCTTCCCAACTACTGAGGTCAGGCTAGCTGGCCTATAATTTCCTTTCTTCTGCCTCTCTCCCTTCTTGAAAAGTGGAGTGACATTTGCAATTTTCCTGTTTTCTGGAATCATTCCAGAATCTAGTGATTCTTAAGATCATTACTAATGCCTCCACAATCTCTTTTCCCACCTCTTTCAGAACCCTGGGGTGTACACCATTTGATCCAGGTGACTTATCTACCTTCAGACCTTTGTTTCCCAAGAATCTTCTCCCTAGTAATGGTAACTTCACACACTTTATGCCCCCTGACACTTGCAACTTCCACCATAGTACTCATGTCTTCCACAGTGAAGACTCTCAAAATACTACTACAATTCGACCACTATTTCCTTGTCTCTCATTACTAACTCTCCAACATGCAGATCCAGTAAGGTCTTTGAAGAGACTCTTGGATAGGTAGATGGAACTTAGAAAAATAGAGGGCTATGGGTAACTAGGTAATTTCTAAAATAAGTACATGCTCGGCACAGCATTGTAGGCAGAAGGGCCTGTATTGTGTTGTAGGTATTCTATGTTTCTGTGTTTAGCATCGTTTTCTAGCTTTCCGATATGTCTTTCTTTTACACTATGTACCTGAAAAAAAACCTTTGATATCTTCTGCATTATTGGCTAGTTTAGTTTATTGGCTAGTATTCCATCTTTACCTTAATTACTTTTTAGTTGCCTTCTCTATTAATTTTTCAGCTCTATATCTCATTTTGTGCTGGATGACTTCAGTAAAATTAGTTGCTCATCAGTGTCCTCTAGTTTTAAATCCTTCTATCTGTCACCCTTCCCCTTGTCTTGGTACTGTTTCTCATATATTTCCTTCCTGTGGGCTTGGAGCTATAGATACATTAAGTGCCTAAATTGGTAAACTTCACTAATCTGATCCAACTTGTTATATTTCTGTGTTTGCTGTTAGGGGAGAGTTTGCATGGTTTAACAATTGAGTCCCCACAGTGACAACTTCTGTTCAGTGTGTGTCCCAGGAACAGTGTACTGGGCTTAGCAACCGAGCAGTACATGGCCATTTGATTGATAGATACTTTAATGATCCCAATGGAAATCACAGTGTCACAGTAACATTACAAATGCACAGATATGCAAATATTAGAAGAGAAGTATGAAGAATAAAAAATAAGTTACTTTAAAAATAAGAGGTACAAGATTTCCAAGTCAAAGATGACAAAACTTCCAAGATTTCCAAGTTCACACTGATAAGATGGTAGTGCAAGAATTACCGTAACTTTATACAGTAATGGTGCTCATTCACAACATCCAGATAAGTGATGGTAGTATTGCACAGGGTGTCTGTGATAGCATGGTGTTATAAACAGAGGTTATAACAGGAGGTGGTCATCACTTCCTGGCTACAGGTTGACTGATTAAAGAACCTAATGGCCGAGAGTAAGAATGACCTCATATAGCGCTCTTTGCAACAGCACAGTTTTCAGTCTGTTACTGAAAGTGCTCCTCTGTTCAGCCAAGGTGGCATGCAGAGGGTGAGAAACATGGTCCAGAATTTCCATAGAGTCCTTTGTTCTACCACAGCCTCAGTGTGTCCAGTTTCTCTCCTGTAACAGAACCATCCCTTCTAATCAGTTTAAACCTGCCTGTTGGCATCACTTGTATTGATGTCATTGTCCCAGCACATCACCGCATAGAAGATTGTACTGGTGACAACAGACTGGTAGAACATATGAAGGAGAGCCTGCATATTGCAAAGGACCTCAGCTTCCTCAGGAAGTAGAAGCGACTCTGGCCCTTCTTATACAGCCTCAGTGTTAGTGTTCCACTCAAATCTGTTGTTCAGCTACATGTAGGTCCTCGTCACATCCACATCCTCACCGTCAATAGTAACAGGGAGCAATGCAGGCTTGCCCTTCTTAAAGTTCATCACCATCTCCTTTGTCTTACTGATGAGCTGCAGATGATTTAGCTTGCATCATTCAACGAAATCCTCCTCCAGGGCCCTGTATTCATCTTCCTGTCCTCCCAACTATTGCTGAGTTATCTGAGAATTTCTGCAGTGACCTGACTTAGTGTTGTATCTAAAGTTTGAGGTATACAGGGTATACCAGGAAGGGAGCCAATACAGTCTCCTGTGGGTCCCCAGTGCTGCTCATGTCTGATACACAGCTCTGAAGCTGCACAAACTGTGGTCTGCCAGTCAGGTAGTCCATTATCCAGGAAGTGCCAGCCTGCATTGGATGGAGCTTTCCCCCCAGAAATGATGGCTGTATGGTGTTGAAGGCACTTGAGAAATCAAAAAGCAAATTGCTAAAATGATTGAGTTTCATGCAGTGTTTCAAAGAGAGGCCACATTTGGAGGAACAACACCTTGTATTCCGTCTGGGTAGCCTCCAACCTGATGGCATGAACATTTATTCCTCGAACTTCCGGTAATGTTCTTCACCCTACCATTTCGCATCCTCTTTTCCCCCTCTCACCTTATCTGCTTGCCCGTGTATCTCCACCTCCTGATGCTCCTCCCCCTTTTTCTTTTTTCCATGGCCTCTGTCTGCTTCTATCTGACTCCCCCTTCTCCAGCCCTGTATCTCTTTCACCAATCAACATCCCAGCTTTTTACTTCATTCCTCCCCCTTCAGGTTTCACCCATCACCTTGTGTTTCTCTCTTCCCTGCCCCCACCTTAAATCTACTGCTCAGCTTTTCTTATCCAGTCCTGCCAAATGGTCTCAGCCTGAAATATTGACTGTACTTTTTCCATACATGCTGCCTGCCCTGCTGAGTTCCTCCAGCGTTTTGTATGTGTTGCTTATATACAGGCCTGTTGGGAAGACAACGTAGATCTTACAAAATGATACTTAGAGAGCAAGGAATAAATTATAAAGTAAATTGCACAAGTTGTAATTTGTACCAGAGAATTCTGGATCATGTGTTGCTGTGTTCAGATGTTTTCATGTATTTATTTCCAAAGATGATAAATATAGTTTGATTATTTATTAATTTGAAATCTGAAATGGGGCTGGAGGTCTGCTATGATATTTTTGAATGGTTTACGGGCTAACTAACTTCCACATGTCCCTATGTTTACTTTTTATCAACTGGATTGTTAGTTTTAACAATGCAGACAGTCTACTATGAATTCTATATTTTTTTTCTCAGTGTGGATCATCCCTGTTTCAGTGTGTATTTTAAATCTGTTCGATTTCAGTGAGTACTACTTCAGCTTGGACAACCTGGAACGAGACTTTTTTCTCAGACGAAAGATGGATGCTGATGGTTTCCTGCCAGTCTCATTAATAGGAGGCTTTCATCGAGTCCAGGCATTAACCACGGATATCAACCTTATCTTGGAGGTCAGTTCAGATGTGCACTGCCTCCCTCATTTTTAAATGCATGCACTCATTCTATGTCAAGGTTTGAAAATTAGTCAACACTTAGTCACTGTGTAGCTAGATCAGGGTCTTTTGGTGGTGATTGGGATAGCTTGGTTCATTGTTCCTGCTGTAACAAAGTCATAGATGCATACATCCTTACAGAACTGTAAAGACATTCAATCACAGCAAATATATGGCATCAGGTCCAACCCTCTCCCTTTCCAGCCCTGCAGAAAACAGCTCTTCAAGTGCTGTTATGTTTCTGTCTCTCACACCCTCTTTAGGAAGTAAATTCCACGAAGTGTTTTAGTGAGTATGCATACAGTTCTAGAGTAATCACTCTATTCTTAATTTCAGTGTGTTGAAGGAAAAATCCTGTATACAGTTGCAAGAAAAAGTTTGTGAACCCTTTCCAATTAACCTGGTTTTCTGCATTAATTGCTCGTACAATGTGGTCTGATCTTCATCTAAGTCACAATAATAGACAAACACAATCTGCCTAAACTAATAACCCACAACCAAATGTATGTTTCATGTCTTTATTGAACACATTGCTTAATTATTCACAGTCCCGGCTGTAATAAGTATGTGAACCCTTTTATTTAATAACTGGTAAAACCTCCTTTAGCAGCAATAATATTTCCTGTAGCCGCTGATCAGACTTGCACAACAGTGAGAAGGAATTTTAGACTATTCCTCCATATAAAACTGTTTCAGTTCATCAATATTTCAGGGAATCCTTGCATGAACAGACCTCTTTAGGTCAAACTGCAGCATCTCAATTGGGTTAAGGTCTGCACACTGACTTGGCCATTCCAAAACACAAATTTTCTAGTTTTTAAACCATTCTGTTGATTTACTCTTGTTTTTCGGATCATTGTCTTGTTGCATCATCCAATTTCTATTAAGCTTTAGATGACAGATCGCTAACCTGACATCCTCCTGTAAAATGTTGTGATTCAATTTTGAATTCATTGTTCCCTCAACAATTGCAAGCTGACCAGGCCCTGAGGCAGCAAAGCAGCCCCAAACTACAATGCTCCTTTCAACATGCTTCACAGTTAGGGTGAGATTTTGGTGTTGGTGTACAGTACTCTTTTTCCTTCAAACTTAGTATGTATTTCTGCCAAAAAGTTCGACTTTTGGTCTCATCTGTCCGTAGAACATTGTCCCAGAAGTGTTGTGGAACATGCAGGTGGTCTTTTGCAAACTTGAGACGTGCAGTAATTTTTCTTTTTCGAGAGCAGTGGTTTCCTCTGTGGTGTCCTTCCATGAACAGTGAACACTTTTGTTCAGTGTTTTTTTTTATATAGTGGACTATAGTTTTACCCTTGGGTTCTTTTTCACCACCTCCAGCATTGCAAGTTGTGCTCTTGATGTGAACTTTGCAGGTTGCCCACTCCTAGGGAGAGTAGCAACAGTACTGAATTGCCTCCATTTGTAGACAATTTCTTTTACTGGGGACTGATGAACACTGAAATATTTAGAAATGCTTTTGTAGCCTTTTCCAGCTTCGTGCATCTCTGTTACAGGTCCTCTGAAAGCTGTTGATTGAGGCATGGTACACCTAACCATATCTCTCTTGAGAAGAGCAGGCTCTGTCAGTAACCCACCAGGGCATCTCTCCAACCCACAACTCCAATCTCATCTCATTGATTTGAACACTTGACTCCAAATAGCTTTTGTAGAAGGCATTATCCCAGAGGTTCACATGCTTATTTGAACCTAGACTGTAATTGTTTAACTGGTCTACTCAATATTGATGAGAAGAAATACAACTGTTTGTGTGTTTCTTCAGTTTAGGGAGATTGTGTTTGTCTACTATTGTGACTTCGATGAAGATCAGACCACATTTTATGAGTAATTAATGCATAAAACCAGGTAATTGCAAAGGGTTCACAAACTTTTTCTTGTAACTGTATATTTTTTAATAATTATATATTAATCTTTCCTGTGTCTTTGGGCTGTGTTGGTTGTCTGTCATATCCGACAATGACAGAAACCTGTACAGGAGAGATTTTAAAGTGGAAAAGCTATTACACTGGGACTGTTCCACTTTCTCGATCGTGGAAGTCTGGGTCCAGAGTTATGAGCAGTTGGAACAACTTGGGTCTTCCTTGGTTGCAGTGGATGACCATGATGATTTCTATTCCTTGTTATGTTGGGCTGTATACATGTACTCTAAAGTCTCCATTGTCTTAGTTGCTGATTTATTGTGAAGAGCTCAAGGAACAGCAGCAGAAAGCAAAAGGTATTGACAGATGGGTGTTCTTGCGATAAGAAGAACTTTAGAGAACTCAGTAGCAGTCCCTTGTTTTTTGTTGGGTATAAATGACTTTGACTTCAGTGCAGGGAGTTTAATAAAGAATTTTGCGTAAGTTACAAAATAATGGCATTCTGGTTGACAGTGAGGAGGAGAGCCTTAGACTCTGAGCAGATGTACCACAAGACATAGGAACAGAATTAGGCCATCTGGGCCATCGAGTCTGCTCCACCATTCAATCATGGCTGATTTTTTCCAGGTATGTTAAAAATAAAAGAGAAATGAGAATGGATATAGGACAGCTAGAAAATGAGGCAGGAGAAATACGGGGGACAAGGAGATGGCTGATGAACTAAAGTATTTTGCATTACTCTTCACTGTGGAAGACACTAGCAGTATGCCTGATGTTGTAGTGTGTGAAGGAAGAGAAGTGGGTGCAGTTACTATTACAAGAGAGAAGGTGCTCAAAAAGGTAAAAGCGTAAAGGTATATAAGTCACCCCAACCAGATGAACTGCACCCTAGGGTTCTGAAAGAGATTGTGTTAGAGATTGTGGTGGCATTAGAAATGATAGTTTAAAAATCATTGGAGTCTGGCTTGGTGCTAGAGGACTGGAAAGTTGCAAATGTCTCTCCACTGTTTAAGAAAGGAGGAAGGCAGCAGAAAGGAAGTTATAGATCAGTTAAACTGACCTCAGTGGTTGGGAAGATGTTAGAGTCAGTTATTAAAGGATGAGGTGATGGAGTACTTGGTAACACAATACAAGATAGTACAAAGTCAGCATGGTTTCCTTAAGGGAAAATCCTGCCTGATGAACCTGTTGGAATTCTTTGAGGACCGTAGGATAGATAAAGGGGATGCAGTGCATGTTGTATATTTGGACTTCCAGAAGGCCTTTGACAAGGTGCCGCACGAGGCTGTGATGCTGAGGCCTTATAAGGCACTAATGAGGCCTCACCTTGAGTACTATGAACAGTTTTCGTCTCCGCATTTAAGAAAAGATGTGCTGGCATTGGAGAGGGTTCAGAGGAGGTTCACAAGGATGATTCCAGGAATGAAAGGGTTATCATACGAGGAAGATATCATGGCTCTGCATCTGTACTTGCTAAAATTTAGAAAGATGAGGGGGGATCTCATTGAAACCTTTTGAATGTTGAAAGGACTAGACAGAGTAGATGTGGAAAGAATGTTTCCCATGGTGGGGGAGTCTAGGACAAGAGGGCATAGCCTCAGGATAGAGGGGCATCCATTTAAAACAGAGATGCGGAGAAATTTCTTTAGCCAAAGGGTGGTGGAATTTGGCAGCTGTGGAGGCCAGATCGTTGGGTGTATTTAAGGCAGAACTTGGTAGGTTGTTGATTGACCACAACATCAAAGGTTACAGGGAGAAGGGTGTGGAGTGGGGCTGAGGAGGGAAAGAAAGGAACAGCCATGATTGGATGACGGGAGCAGACTCCAAAATGAAGCCTTTCCAAATGTTCGTTAATCCTGCCCCTAAGAATTCTCTCCATTAAGTTCCCCACTACACTGTGAGACTCACCGAGCAATCACTTTTCTTGCCTCTCTCAGTAACCAGGCTTGAGCCCATCAGGCTTTGGGGATATCCACCCTTAGGTTGCAGGAGGCAATTAACTCAGTGACTCAGGAGACGGCAGGTGAAATGGGCAGCAAATGCAGAGTACCCCTGTGGCCGTTGCCCTCAATAAGTATACCACTTTGTTTACACCCTCCCTCCAAAGGTATCCAAACTACCGGGGAGGATCAACTGCTTCGGGTCTCTGGCACTGTCTCCTGCCATGGCTTAGAAGAGAATAGAGGTAAAGAGGACTGCAGTGGTGATTGGAGATTTCATAGTCAGAGGAATAGAGGAGATTTTGTGGGCGCAATAGAGACACCTGGATGGTGTGTTGCCTCTCAGGTGCCAGGGTCAGGGATGTCTTGAACCGGGTCCATGCCATTCTTAAGGGGTAACTTGAGCAGACAGAAGCCTTGGGGCATATTGGCACCAATGACATACAGTGCTTATAAAAAGTGTTTTCCCCCCTCCCAGGAAGTTTTCATGTTTTAATGTTTTACAACTTTGAATCATAATGGATTTCATTTGGCTTTTTTGATACCAATCAACATAAAGGAGCCGTGTCAAAGAGAAAACATATTCTTACAAATTGGTCTAAATTTATAACAACTATTAGACATAAAATCAGTAGACCAGGCAGCACCTATGGACGAAAGTACAGTCGATGTTTTGGGCTGAGACGTTGCCTGGCCTGCTGAGTTTCTCCAGCATTTTGTGTGTATTGCTTGGATTTCCAGCATCTACAGATTTTCTCTTGTTTGTGATTAAACAAAAAATAATTCATTGCATAATTACTCACCCCCTCCAAGTCAGTATTTAGTAGATGAACCTTTGGCAGTAATTAAAGCTTTCTGTCTGTATGGATAGGTCTCTATCAGCTTTGCACATCTGGACACTGCAATCTTTCCCCCATTTGCCTTTACAAAACTGCTCAAGCTCTGTCAGGTTGCATGGGGATCATGGATGAACAGCCCTTTTCACATCTAGCCGTAAATTCCCAGTTGAATTGAGGCCTGGACTCTGACTTGGCCACTCCAGGGCATTAACTTTGTTGTTTATAAGGCATTCCTGTGTAGCTTTGGCTTTATGCTTGAGGTTATTTTCTTGCTGGAAAACAAATCCTCCATTGATTTCCCCGGGCTTCGTTGACTCCTGGCACCACTCCAAGTCCACTTCGTCTTGCTATCTATGACCTCTCCTTTCTGGCATCTTCTCTCTTCATCTGTCACTGAACAAAAGACCCAGATCACCTCATTGTCAGGCACACAAGAATAAAAAAAACACTCCCTTCATTCCAAAGCCCCCGTTATCTCTAGCCATAACCCAAACACTGCTGCTATAGAAAAACCATTACATTAGCAGTGAAACCTTTCGTAGGGTGCTAAATTCACATTGTAAAAGAATGTGTTCAACTGTTCAAATGATGACAAAACCTACACACCCCAGAGTGATGTTTACCAACAAGGTACAAGGAATAATTAAGCATATTATGCCCAATTTTAAGTCGAGACGATATAATTCCTTCCCTTCTGTTTTACCCCCTTCTCCCATCAATCCAGCATTTTTATGTATTCTGTAAACGTGTCTCCCCTTATGCCCACAAGTCTTGCCATAATCCGCTAATTTTTATCCCACCAACCCCTTAGCTTCTGATTTGCTAAGAGGAAAGTCTATTTCCACAGATGAACTTCGAACAGCTTTTTGGCCAAACAATCAACCTGCACATTGCCATCAACACCTCTATGTGCAGGAACCCATAAGAGGACATTCAGACCAATCCTTTGAATATGAAATAAAGTTTGAAGAGCTTTCAGCAGTAAGTCAGACCTACTGCTAGAACAACCTGATTTTTAGACTCATCAAAACTGAAAGAGAATCTGAGCAAATTATAACTTTGCAAGGACAGAATTCCCCTGTAAGCTCAAAATGAGGGCAACCAGTTCTGCAGTGTGCACTGATAAATAGTAAGTCATTTTTTTATTGTTACTTGTGTCACGTACCCTGTGACGGGTTAAAGAACCAGCAGAAATAGAAAACACTTTGGAGTCTGGTATTGCTATTAACTAATACTATTTATTAGTAACTACGCAATACAGTAATATAAATTCAGATATATCAAACAGGTTAGCAAAGATTATATGTATATAAGTATGGAAATATAGAAACCAAGCTTCTTCAAGCCTAGGGGTAAATAGATACAGTCTTACAATGATGGGTAAAGTTCAGTTCAGTTTGTGGTATTGAATTGAGTAGTGATGGAGAGAGAGAGCTATTTTCTTCTTCAGGTGAGCTGATGCCGTCGATCTTCCCGTTGTCCTCCGAAACTTCCAAGTTAGCCAAACTTGACCAACTTAAGAGCACCGTCTTCAAGTGGTAGTCTACCAACCCAGGCGAGGGTTAGACACACTAGTAGACTCTACAAGGTCACTCTTTCACCCACTAGTAATCACAGATCGATCCTTTAGAATCGATTCTCAGTCCCGCACTTGTGGGCACCTGGACAGGATAGTGGTAACTTCACCACACCTTAGTGTGTCTGCGTGTCCTGTCCTGTGAAACAAGCAATTACGCTGGCTTAAATACTGTTGTGCTGAACACCAGCTGTCCATCAAGTAGCTCCTCCCTTCTCTCTCTGTGTAGGATCTCAGAAGCTGGCAGTGTCCTTGCAAAAGTGTAAACACACTGCAGAGAAACCATAACACCATCTCAAAGCAGCCTTTGCCTTTCTCTCAATAACAAGGTGCTTGTGTTGAACATTTCTCTTTCTCTCTCCTCTCTCTCTCTCTCTTAAAAGCACAATTCATAGGGATAATTCAGGATCCCGTCACACCTGTAATTCAGTCACAAAAACAGCTACACCAACGTTTCCCATTAAATTATCTTTTGATCCATCAGTAAAAATGGTTAACATATCATAATTCTTCTTGACATACTGATGAACCAACAGATTCTCAGGCATATCAGGATCCTTAGATTTCATTAAATCATGCAACCTAAAATCAACTAAAGCCAGCCATTGATTCGGAGGCTCAAAGTTTTCGGATGACTCAGAGACGGATTGTGGTTGGCCATGGCAGGGAGAGTTTTTCTTCCTTCTCCCGTCTGCGTGAGATGTGAAACATTTGAGAGACTTTGAACTTTTACTGTGCTCATGGACTCCTTCAAGTTATGGTATTGTTGCACTGTTGTAACTATATGTTATAATTATGTGGTTTTGTCAGTTTTTTCAGTCTTGGTCTGTGTTTTGTGATATCACATTGGAGGAAATATTGTATCATTTCTTAATGCATGCATTACTAAATGACAATAAAAGAGGACTGCGTGTATTCATAATCTGAAACATTGGTGGGGTTACCAATAAACCTACAGTGGGACAAATTACATAATCCAGCAAACCCTTATTTCTAGCGTGATGAGAACCCAGCCACCCAAAACTAAAAGCACTCTTGTGATGTTCCTAACGGTCTTAAAACACACTTTTAACAGGGTGATCATTCTTCTGCCCCCTCGTTAACCCAGTATTTTAACAACAACTTCATCTCCCGTTACTGTAAGATAATTGTCCCATTTCAACCAGTAGAGGTAAAACAGGAGGTGACCTTACAATACCACATCACAGTCTTAAAACCTGAGCTTGTATCACATCCAAACATTTTAAATTTGAAGATGATGCTGATCCATAAGTGACACAGCAATAATCAAGTACAGATCTAATTAAACAAATATATAAAGTCAACAGAGATTTTCGGGTAGCGCCCCAAGAATACCCACATAGACACCTAAGGATATTTAATGCACCTTTACATTTGTCAGTTATCTTACTGATATGGTGCACATGGCCAAGTGGTTAAGGCATTGGACTAGCAACCTGAAGGTTGTGAGTTCGAGCCCCAGCGGAGGCAACGTGTTGTGTCCTTGAGCAAGGCACTTAATCACACATTGCTGTGCGACGACACTGGTGCCAAGCTGTATGGGTCCTAATGCCCTTCCCTTGGACAACATTAGTGTCGTGGAGAGGGGAGACTTGCAGCATGGGCAACTGCTGGTCTTCCATACAACCTTGCCCAGGCATGCGCCCTGGAGAGTGAAGACTTTCCAGGCGCAGATCTATGGTCTCGCAAGACTAACAGATGCCTTTATGGTGCTTCCATGTCAGCTTATTTTCCAGCTTCATGTCAAGAAATCTTACCACTGTCACTTCTTGAAGAGTTTGATTATGCAATTTCAAATTGAGTGCAGGTCTGTTGATCCTCTTTGTAAAACATATAACTTGCATTTTATCTACCAAATGCTTAAAACCCCCATCTATTTGCTCACTGTTTGACCGTATTAATTTCTAATTGCATCCTATATACAGTTAAATTGAAGTTTTTCCTCTGATCCATAAAGCTCCATCATCTGCAAAGAGTGATTTACCCACCCCAGTGCCCATCTTGGAGAAAATATCATTAATCATAATATTAAACAATAAGGGGCTGCAAACACTGCCTTGTGGAGTCCTATTCTCTTATCTCATAGAAACCCAAATACACCTTTCCTACCCTTACCTGCATAGACCATCCAAATAAGAAACTCAGAAAAAAATTATATAGCCTTCCTCCTGCTCCTCCATTGGACCTTCCAGATACAGGTGTATTCAACTGAAACACCTTGACTGCCCACAGGTGATCTCTATTTAAATAATTATGTGACTTCTAAAACCAATTGGCTGCACCAGTAATGATTTGGTATGTCATAACTTGAAGGGTGTGAATAATTATGCAATCAATTATTTTGTGTTTAATAATTGTAATAAATTTAGACCATTCACTTTGACACAAAAGAATTTTTTCTGTTGATTGGTGTCAAAAATGTCAGATGAAATGAATGTTGTAAAACACTAAAATTTGAAAATTTATGTGGGGGGAATACTTTTTATAGGCACTGTACATCCTCTCACTGTCTTTCCCACAGTTTCTCAATATGGGGATCACCCATGCCTTCACCCTCTTTGCCCTGGTAGAACAGTTAATTAAAGTAACCCACCCCACTCCTTCATTTCCACATACATCCCACCCATAATTATCCACTACACTTCCTGACATCAAACAGTCTGGGTTTTCTTTGATTTTATTGCCAGTATTTTTCATCACTTCTCTTTTCAGAGTTTACTGTTTCAGTTTCATCTCAACATGTGGTGCAGTGCTTTTTTTCAGTTTGACGCTCTTCACAACTGAAATAAGCTTCTCTTCCCAGCCCTACCTGGCTCTCTCTCTACACCTTGGTAGAGGGGAAATCAGGTTCCTGGTTGTGGCACCATTTTGGAATGAGTGGGGTCCCTGAGCCACCTGAACTGGGCTGTCTGGCTTTGTCCCAGGTCTGCCTGTTAGCCCAGTCCTTACCAACTTTACCTATCAATATTCAGTAGGCAGTGCATTTCTATATTTTCATATTCTTTTGGCCTGATGTAGGACTTTTATGAGATTGTGTTGTGTTGTGTTCAGGCTCTGAAGGACAGCACCGAGGTAGAAGTGGTGGATAAAAAAATACGAAAGAAGGAAAATCCAGAGAAATGGCCTCTGCCAGAGACAGATTTCACACGACTACTCAATTGTCCCGAATTCATTCCTGGGCAGACCTACAAAAAGCAGACAGGTAAGGTTAATGGTTTTTAACATTAGTTAGCTGGTGAGGCAGTTGTTTTTGATAGCAGTAGTTACTGTGATAGGATTTAATTAGTTGAACTGGTTGGTTAGGCATTTGCTAACAGTCCTGCATTGAGTAACTGTTTTATGTAAGATTTCTCTCTCACTCTTGATATTGAAGAGTCAGCTCCAGGTTCTCCTCAGGCGGGCAGTGCTGTGAATTCAAAGACTGAAGAACCCAGTAATCTGAAGACTTTGCCGAAGGGACTTTCCACAAGCCTTCCAGACCTGGACTCTGACACGTGGATTGAAGTGAAGAAACGGCATCGGCCGGCTCCCACAAAACCAAAGGTTTGTCGTGGTCTCTCTCACATTGTCCATCTCTACTTCTTCCTGGGCTGTGGTTGCAACCACCCAGGGCCTGCTGACCTGTTGGATCCTATCCTAGTTTCATCTTGCCCACTCAGCCCCAGGACACATTCCCATTTGTTATTTATTCATTGAAATTCAACGTGGAACATGCCCTCCTGGCCTTTCGAGCTGCACCACCCAGCAATCCCCCAATTTAATCCTAGCCTAATCACAGGACAGTTTAGTTGCATGCTGATCAAGATACTTATCTAAGTAGTCCATTTGCCCACATTTTGCTTGTATCTCTTAAATCTTTCCTATACCTGTTCAAGTGTGTTTTAAATGTTGTTAATATACCTGTTTCACCCACGTCCTTTGGCATCTCGTCCCAAAAACTGACCGGTGTGAAAAACTTGTTCCTTGTTTCCTATTAAATCTAACATCCACTCCTCCCCCACACCTCACCTTAAACCTATGTCCTCTCATTCCTGATTACCTAACGTTGGGGAAAAGAGTGTTTGCTCGCCCTATCTTTGTCTGTTATGATCTTATACACTTGTGTGAGATCACTTTTCATTCTCCTGTGCTCCACTGGAAAAAAAACTTTAGCCAACTCAACGTCCCTCCATAACTCGGTACCTCGAGTCCTGGTAACATTTTCCTAAATCTCCTCTGCACTCTTTCCAGCAAAGTGACATCTTTCCTACAGCAGGGTGACCAAAATTGAACACAGTATTCAAATGCAGCTTTACCAACATCTTGTACAACTGCAATACAGCATCCCAACATCTACAGTGTGCTGGAAAGTTTGTGAACACTAGCGTTTTCTCTATTTCTGCGTAAATATGACCTAAAATGTGATCAAGTAAGTCCTAAAACTAGATAAAGAGAAGCCAGTTAAATAAAGAAAACAAAAAACATTATACTTGTTCATTTATTTATTGAGGCAAATGAAACATAGAAAACATACAGCACAATACAGGCCCTTTGGCCCACAAAGCTGTGCCGAACATGTCCTTACCTTAGAACTACCTAGGATTACCCATAGCCCTCTATTTTTCTAAGCTCCATGTATCCACCCAGGAGTCTCTTAAAAGACCCTGTCATTTCCACCTCTACCACTGTTGCTGGCAGCCCATTCCACGCACTCACCACTCTCTGAGTAAAAAACCTACCCCTGACATCTCCTCTGTACCTACCTCCAAGCACCTTAAAACTATGCCCTCTCATGATAGCCACTTCAGCCCTGGGCCCTGGGAAAAAGCCTCTGACTATCCACACAATCAATGCCTCTCATTATCTTGTACACCTTTATCAGGTCACCTCTCATCCTCCGTCACTCCAAGGAGAAAAGACCGTGTTCACTCAACCTATTCTCGTAAGGCATGCTCCCTAAACCAGGCAAAATCTTTGTAAGTCTCCTTTGCCCCCTTTCTATGGTTTCCATGTCCTTCCTGTAGTGAGACGACTAGAATTAAACACAGTACTCCTAGTGGGGTCTGATCAGGGTCCTATATAGCTGCAACATTACCTCTCGGCTCTTAAACTCAATCCCACAATTGACGAAGGCCAATGAATGGTATGCCTTCTTCACCACAGAGTCAACCTGCGTAGCAGCTTTGAGTGTCCTATAGACTCGGACCCCAAGATCCATCTGATCCTCCACACTGCCAAGAGTCTTGCCATTAATGCTATATTCTGCCATCATATTTGACCTACCAAAATGAACCATCTCACACTTATCTGCGTTGAACTCCATCTGCCACTTCTCATCTCAGTTTTGCATCCTATCAATGTCCTGCTGTAACCTCTGACAGCCCTCCACACTGTCCACAACACCCCCAACCTCTGTGTCAGCAAATTTACTAACCCACCCCTCCACTTCCTCATCCAGGTCATTTATAAAAATCACGAAGAGTAGGGGTCCCAGAACAGATCCCTGAGGCACACCACTGGTCACCGACCTCCATGCAGAATATGACCCGTCTACAAGCACTGCCTTCTGTGGGCAAGCCATTTCTGGATCCACAATGCAATGTCCCCTTGGATCCCATGCCTCCTTACTTTCTTAATAAGCCTTGCATCGGGTACCTTTTCAAATGCCTTGTACATATACAGCACATCTACGGCTTTACCTTCATCAATGTGATTCAAAATTACATGTATTTGTTGGAAAAAGTATGTGAACCTTTGTTTGCAGTAACTGGTGTGATCTCCTTGAATAGTAATAACTTCAACCAAACATTTCTGGTAACTGTTGATCAGTCCTGCGCATCAGCTTGGAGGAATTTTAGGCCATTGTTCCTTATAAAACTGCTTCAACTCAGGGATGATGGTGGGCTTACTTGCATGAATTGCTTGCTTCAGATCTTTCCACAACATTTCGAAATGATTAAGGTCAGTACTTTGACTCGGCCGTTCCAAAACACAAATTTTCTTCTTTTTAAATTATTCTGTTCATTACTCTTTCCTTTCAGATCATTGTCTTGTTGCAATATCCAACTTCTATTAAGCTTCAGGTGATGCATGCACTGCAACCCTGACATTCTCCTGTAAGATATCTCGGTACAATTTTGAATTCATTGTTCCCGCAACAATTACAAACTGTCTCGGCCCTGAGGCAGCAAAGCAGCCGCAAATCATGATACTCCTTGCACCATGCTTCACAATTAGAATGAGGTTTTGGTGTTGGTGTGCAGTGTCCTTTTCCTCCAAACATAGCAATGTGCAGTTCTGCCAATACGTTCAACTTTTGTCTCATCTGTCCACAGAACATTGTCCCAGAAGCATTGTAGAGCATGCAGGTGGTCTTTTGCAAATGTGAGATGTGCAGCAATATGTTTATAAACACCATTCTTGTTCAATGTTTTTCTTACAGTAGACACATGAACGGAGACTTTAGCAAGTTCTGGAGATTTCTGCACGTCTTTTGCTGTTACCTGTGGGTACTTTTTCACCTCCGTCAGCACTCTACATTGTGCTCTTGGTGTGATCTTTACTGGTTGCCTACTCCTAGAGAGAGTAGCGACAGTACAAAATTTTCTCAATTTGTAGACATTTTCTTTTGCTGTAGACTGATGAACACGTAGTGCTTTTGTAGCCTTTTCCAGCTTCATGCATCTCTGCAATTCTTCTTCTAAGGTCCTCTGAAAGTTGTTTTGATTGAGGCATGGTACACCTAAACTGATCTGAGCAGGCTCTATCAATAACCTGACAGAGATGTGTCTCTTTTTTTTATTGGGCAGGGCACCTCTCCAACCCACACCTCCATTCTCATCTCATTGATTGGAATACCTGACTCCAAATACTTTTGTACAAGGCATTACCCCAGAGGACCACATAGTTTTTCCAACAAATACATGTAATATTGGATCAATTTCTCTCAATAAATAAACGAACAAGTATAATGTTTTTGTGTTATTTATTTAATTGGGTTCTTTTATCTAGTTTTAGGACTTGTGTGACAATCTGATCACATTTTAGGTCATATTCATACAGAAATAAAAAATTCTGGAAGGTTCACAAACTTTCTAACGCCACTGTATACCCAGTGTCCATACTGATGATGGGCATCCAGTCTACCTGTGGCTCTATTTGCAGGAAATCATGTACTGGTACCCCTAGGCATCTCTGTTCCACAACATTCCCTAGGACCTGACTTTTCACTGTGAAAATCCTGCCCTCAGTTGTTTAACAAATTTCCACAGTTCACACCAAATTACATTCCATTTGTCATTCTTTGGTGCTCTTTACCTTGCTGATCACAATCTCTCTGTAAGTGCTAATGATCATTATCAATGATATCACCTATTTTAGTGTCATGCAAGCTTGCATTCCATCCAAATCATTGTTATAGATGGCAGTAGCAATGGCGACAGCAGCAAGCCATGGCGAATGCTGGTAGTCATGTGGCTGTAATGTGGAAAACAGCCTTCCATCACTTCTCTGTATCTTCTTCTTCTTTGCCCTTAAATCAATTCCGTACCCAATTAGACAGCTCTCCCTGGACCCACGTGATCCAACTTTCTATAGCAGCCTATGCTGTAGAACCTTATCAAAACGGCAGGTTTACTAGAACTGTTGTGTGTGGTTTAAACTAATATGGCGGGGGGGCAGTGTTGAGAACTAGTATGATAGAGCTGAGGATGTGCCAGCAGGTTTACAAGTAGATGATGGATGTAACGTGAATGTAAGGAAGGACAAGCCGATGATTAGGTACAAATGCAGACAGGGCAAAGAGTTAAATTCTACCACATAGGCAAAGTTCAAAAGGGCGAAGAATACAGGACTGAAGTGTTGGGTGCATGGAATATACCGTTGGCAGCAGTGGAAGGAGATACAATAGGGTCTTTTAAGAGCCTCTTAGATGGGTACATAGAGCTTAGAAAAATAGAGGGCTATGCGCTAGGGAAATTCTAGGCATTATCTAGAGTAGGTTACATGGTCAGCAAAACATTGTGGGCCGAAGGGCCTGTATTGTGCTGTGAATTTCTATGAAGGTGCTGTATTTAAATTGGCGTGCATTTGGAATAAGATGAATTAACTTGTGGTGCAATTAGAGATTATGGGCATTGTGGGCATCACTGAGTTATGGCAGAAATAATGCCATAGTTGGGAGCTTAACATCAAGGAATGTACTTTGTATCGAAAGGACAGGCAGGAAGGCATAGACGGTGGTGAAGCTCTGTTGGTTAAAGATGGAATTACATCTTTAGAAAGAGGTAACATAGGGTCAGAGAATGTTGACTCTTTGTAGGTGGAGTTAAGATACTGCAAGGTAAAAAAAAACATGGGAATAATATATAGGCCTCCTAATAGTAGACAAAATGTAAGGTTGAGATTGCAAAGGGAGCTGGAAAAAGGCATGTAATAAGGGTAATGACACAACTGTAATGGGGGACTTCAATATGCAAGGGGATTGGAAAAATCAGGTTGGTGCTAGATCAGAAGAGAGGGAAATTGTTGAATGCCCGGCTTTTTAGAGCAGCTTGTGCTTGAGCCTACATGGGGAATGACTATCTTAGATTGAGTGTTGTGTAATAACCTAGATCTTGTTAGGAAGCCTAATGTAAATGAACCCTTAAGAGGCAGTGATCATAATATGGTTGAATTCTTACTGCGTTTTGTAAGGAAGAAGTATAAGTCACATGTATCAGTATCACAATGCAGAAGCATGAGAGAGGAGTTTGCCCAGGTGGATTGGAGGAGGATGCTGACGGGGATGATGGCAGAACAAAGATAGCTGAAGTTTCTTGGAATAGTTCACAAGGCTCAGGATAGACTTGTCCCACAGAGGAGGAAGTTCTCAAATGGCAGGGCTAGCGAGGGGAAGTTAGGGACTGCATAAAAGCCAAGGAAGGGCATATAACGTAGCAAGAGTGAGTGGGAAGTTGGATGAACATAAGCCAACTAAAAAAGCTGTAAGAAGGGAAAAGAAATATGAGGGCAAACTATCCAATAATATAAAGCAGTATACCAAAAGTTATTTCAGATATTTAAAGAGTAAAATGGAGATTAGAGTTGATATTGGACTACTGGAAAACGATACTGGTGAGGTAATAATGGAGGACAAAGAAATGGCAGATGAACTTAATGAGCACTTTGCATCAGTCTTCACTGTAGAAGACACTTACAGTGTGCCAGAGGCTCATATGAGTGTCAGGGAGCAGGAGTGAGTGACATTTCTGTTACAAAGGGAAAAAGTGCTATGTCTTAAGTTCAAAGGTCTTAAGCTCGATAAGTCCAGAGGAATGGAAGATTGCAAATGTCACTCGCCTCTTTAAGAAGGGAGAAAGGCCAAAGAAAGGAAACTATAGGCCAGTTAGTCTAACCTCAGTGGTGGGAAAGTCGGAGTGTATTATAAAGAATGAAGTTTCGGATAGTTGGAGACTAATGACAAAGTAAGTCAAAGTCAGTATATGAAACAAAGGGTCTCGGCCTGAAACGTCGACTACCTTTTCCTAGAAATGCTGCCTGGCCTGCTGCGTTCACCAGCAACTTT
This sequence comes from Mobula hypostoma, assembly GCF_963921235.1. NCBI lineage: Eukaryota > Metazoa > Chordata > Chondrichthyes > Myliobatiformes > Myliobatidae > Mobula > Mobula hypostoma. Next base: position 17,809,878 of record NC_086103.1, on the reverse strand, counting down.
GATGTGTGTTGCCAAAGTCAGTATAGTTTCTGTAAAGGGAAATCTTGTCTGACAAATCAATGTTCTTTGAGAAAGGAACGAGCAAGGTGGACAGAGGAGAGGTAGTAGATGTCATTTACTTAGATTTTCAGAAGGCATTTGATAAGTTGCTGCACATGAGGCTGCTTAGCAAGATGAAACCTTATGGCATTACAGGAAGGATACTGGTATGGATAGAGGAATGGCTTGACAGGCAGGAGGCAGCAAGTGGGAATAAAAGAGGCCTTTTCTGGACGCCTGCCAGTGGCTAGTGGTGTTCATAGAAAATATAGAAACATAGAAAACCTACAGCACAATACTGGCCCTTCGGCGCACAGTGCTATGGCAAACGAACTTACTTTAGAAATCACCTAAGGTTACCCATAGCTCTCTATTTTTCTAAGCTCCATGTACCTATCCGGGAGTCTCTGAAAAGACCCTATCGTATCCGCCTCCACCACCGTTGCCGGCAGCCCATTCCACACACTCACCACTCTCTGCATAAAACAACTTACCCTGACATCTCCTCCTCCCTACTTCCTACTTCCAAGCACCTTAAAACTGCCCTCTCGTGTTAGCCATTTCAGCCCTGCGAAAAAGCCTCTGACTATCCACACGATAATTGCCTCTAATCCTCGGGGGTCAGTCTTGGGACTGCTACTTCTCACATTGTTTGTCAGTGATTTGGGTAATGGAATTGATGGCTTTGTAGCAGTTTGTGGATGATGAGAAGATGGTCATAGTGGTAGGTATTGCTGAGGAAGCAGTGTGATTGCAGCGAGACTTAGACAAATTGGAAGAATGGGCAAAAAAGTGGCAGATGGAATATAGTGTTGGAAAATGTGTGATAATGTATTTTGGTAAAAAGAGCAATAGTGTGGATTATTATCTAAATTGAGAAATGGTTCAAACATAAGATGTACGGAGGGTCTCAGGAGTCCATGTGCAAGATTCCCAGAAGGCTAATTTACAGGTTGAATCTGTGGTAAAGAAGGCAAATGCAATGTTGGCATTTATTTTAAGTGGAATAAAATATAAAAGCAAGCAGATGATGCTGAGTCAGGCCGCACTTGTATTGTTAACGGTTTGGGGCCCCGTATCTCAGAAAGGATGTGTTGTCATTGGAGAAAGTCCAGAGGAAATTCACAAGAATGATTTGTGGACTGAAGGGGTTAGCATATGAGGAGCTTTAGACCTGTACTGACAGGAATTTAGAAGAATGCATGGGGATCTCATTGAAACCTACTGAATGTTGAAACGAATTGATAGGGTGGATGTGGAGACGATGTTTCCTATGGTGGGCGTATCCAGAGCTAGAGGGCATGGCCTCAAAATTGAGCGGTGACCTTATAGAACAAGCAAGGAGGAATTTTTTTAGCCAGAGAGTAGTGAATCTGGTGAATGCTCTGCCACAGACTGTGGTGGACCTATATGATATGATGCAACGACCAATTTAATTTCTTTGTTCTTTCTGAAACTCGTTCTTTGTTGTTGAGCTTTGACTCTGTTGCCTTCTCTACAACTTCCTTTCCTGGAGTTGTTGTCATTACTGTGTAAAGATGGGGTATTTTCATTCTCGTGACCTAGCTAGATTTTTGCAGTAATGTACCGGTAGATAGTCTCCCAGGGCACAACAGGTTATATGCAAGGACAACGTAGGAAGCTAGAAAGGAATTTATGAGCCCCAGGTGAAATGAATTCATCATCATTAGTGACAGGTGAAGCACCGCAAAACTAGAGGATGGCAAATGCCGTTCCTTTGTTTAAGGGCTGCCAATAAGAATCTGGCAACTATAGACGTGTAATCCTAATCTGTGTGACACATGCGTTACTGGAGGGGATTCTATGAGATTGGGGACATAAGCATTCGGAAGAACAAGTGACCTTATCACTTAGCATGGCTTTGTGTGTAGGAGAGCAATTTCCAAGATCACAATGTCTCATGTATTTGGCTGAGACCCTTCAACAGGTTGAATGTACTCTTTTTGATAGATGCTACTTGGCCTCTTTGAGTTTCTCCAGCATTTTGTTTTTTGCTTTAATATGAGGCTGTAGTTTTCTGGTGTGATATGCATGAGTGCAGTGACTTTCACAGCCGAAGGTAGTGTAATCCTTTATTGATGCAAAAGTGCAAATTCAGGACTGATAGCACTATCTTGTGTCAGAGGAGACATGAGGACTGCAGATGTTGGAATCTGTTGCTAAAGAATAAAGTAATTTGGCTAATGGCGTATTATTGGGCATAACTTTAAGATGATTGGAAGAAAGTATTCGGGAAGTCAGAAGTTTTTTTTAACAGAGTGGTGGGTTTGTGGAATGCACTGTTGGGTAGTGGTGAATGCAGATACATTAGTAACATGTAAGAGACTCTTAAGTAGGCATATGGATGATAGAAAAATGGAGGGATATGTGGGAGAGAAGGGTTAGATTGATTTGGAGTTGGTAAAGGGTCAACACAGCATTATGGGCTGTAGGGCCTGTACTGTGCTGTAATAATCTATGGTTAAATTAAGCTGCAGTAGTATTAATCAATATCGACTAAATATGTTGGTCCAGCTTTGTTTGTTGCTGTAAAATGTTTGTAATGTGTGAATTGAGGAATTAAATTGAGGGTGTAGTATAGTGCAGTGCAGCATTGATGTACTGAATCTCCATGTTTCAGAAGTCTGAGGAACCCAAATCACAGACATGTTCGAAGCCAGACCAGGAGGAACAGGAGGAACTTGACTTCATGTTTGATGAGGAGATGGAGCAGATGGCAGGTCGCAAGAACACTTTCACTGACTGGTCAGATGAAGATTCCGACTGTGAAATTGATGATCGTGATGTAAACAAGATTCTGATTGTGACACAAACCCCTCCATACCTGAGAAAACATCCTGGTGGGGACAGGACAGGCAATCATGTCTCCAGGGCAAAACTAACTTCTGAGTTTGGCAAAGTCATCAATGACGGTCTCTACTATTATGAACAGGATCTGTGGAAAGAAGATTATGAACTGGAATATGCAACAATAAAGGTAATTCTGTGGTAGCTGTATACAACAATTCTTTCTTGTAATTAACAACCTTGGAGTTGTTATACTGTAAAATGTTGCTGCTGACATTTAGTTCTGGCTTCTCCTTTAATGTACCCTGTTGGGCTGAAGCATCTGCTTTTACTAGTCCTGCTCCACCATATCAGATCCTTCTTCCTCCCTTTAAAATCTGACGGTTTCATCCTTTTGTTCCCAGACCTACCCACCTCCTTCTCTTTCTCACTTGTTTTACTCCTGTCCCATCAACCTTCTCCCTCCCTCCCACCCATTCACTCCTCCATTTTCTTTGCTCCCCTACCTTCTCCCTTTCCTGCTTACACCTCTCACCCCCCCACCCACTGTCTCTCTGTCCAAACCCCTTCCCTCCATCCCTGTCACTCCACCCTCCCCCATTCCATCTCTGCCCTCCCCCACCCTGTCTATTTGCCTTCTCTCCGTGTCCCCTATGCCCCTCTTACCCACCTCTGCTACCCTGCTCGACCTTCCTCCCCTCTATCTCAGTGACAATTTTTTGTCCTTTACAGCAAGAAGTAGAAAACTTCCGTAAGCTGCATATGATCAGCCGTGAGGAGTTTAACACACTGGCTCCTGAACCGCCTGTTGATCGTAACCAGGAGGTTCCGCCTGGTCCCCCTCGGCCACAACAGGGTAAGCAAGCCACTTCAGTGAGTCTGACGACAGCCTGGATTCCTAATGAGAGCAACACATTGGTGGCTCTCAGACAGAAGTAAACAAGTCTGCCCATTATGTCCTGAATGCAGTTGATTGCATAGTCATAAATCATGGACACAGGCGCTTTGGCCCATCTAATCCATGGTGACTAGATACTCACTCAGTTTGTCCCAACTTCCAGTGTTTGTTCCCTAATGCTCTTGAGTCCCATCCTTGTCCAACTGCTTCTTAAATGAAACTGTGTACCTGCCCCAACCACCTCTGCTGATGTGTGAAATTGCTGTTCCCCCATGCTCCTTTTAGATTTTTGCTCTCACCTGCAGTGTCCCCATGGTGGTTAGAAAGCTATCTTTACTCTACCATTTGTGACCACAGAAGCTGAGGCAGCAGACAGGTAGAACTGGGGGATGCTTGGGGGAAAAGGTGGATAGGGAAGAAGGCAGGGAAACAGCCAACAGGCAGTGCAATAGACAATAGACAATAGGTGCAGGAGTAGGCCATTCGGCCCTTCGAGCCAGCATCGCCATTCACTGTGATCATGGCTGATCATCCACAATCAGTATCCAGTTCCTGCCTTATCCCCATAACCTTTGATTCCGCTATCTTTTAAGAGCTCTATCCATCTCTTTCTTGAAAGCATCCAGAGACTTGGCCTCCACAGCCTTCTGGGGCAGAGCATTCCATATATCCACCACTCTCTGGGTGAAAAAGTTTTTCCTCAACTCCATTCTAAATGGCCTACCCCTTATTCTTAAACTGTGGCCTCTGGTTCTGGACTCACCCATCAGCAGGAACATGCTCCCTGCCTCCAGCATGTCCAATCCCTCAATAATCTTATATGTTTCAATAAGATCCCCTCTCAGCCTTCTAAATTCCAGAGCATACAAGCCCAGTCACTCCAATCTTTTGACATATGACAGTCCCGCCATCCCGGGAATTAACCTTGTGAATCTATGCTGCACTCCCTTAATAGCAAGAATGTCCTTCCTCAAATTTGGAGACTAGAACTGCACACAGTACTCCAGGTGAGGTCTCACCAGGGCCCTGTACAGCTGCAGAAGGACCTCTTTGCTCTTATACTCAATTCCCCTTGTTATGAAGGCCAGCATGACATTAGCTTTCTTCACTGCCTGCTGTACTTGCACGCTTGCTTTCATTGACTGATGTACAAGAACACCTAGATCTCATTGTAGTTCCCCTTTTCCTAACTTGACTCCATTTAGATAATAATCTGCCTTCCTGTTCTTACCACAAAAGTGGATAACCTCACAGTTATCCACATTAAACTGCATCTGCCATGCATCTGCCCACTCACCCAGCCTGTCCCAAGTCACCCTGCATTCTCATAACATCCTCCTCACATTTCACACTGCCACCCAGCTTTGTGTCATCGGCAGATCTAAATCATTAATATATATTGTAAACAGCTGCGGTCCCAGCACTGAACCCTGCGGTACCCCACTGGTCACTGCCTGCCATTCTGAAAGGGACCCATTAATCGCTACTCTTTGTTTTCTGTCAGCCAGCCAATTTTCGGTCCATGTCAGTACTCTGCCCCCAATACCATGTCCCCTAATTTTGCCCACTAATCTCCTATGTGGGACTTTATCAAAGGCTTTCTGAAAGTCCAGGTACACTACATCCACTGGTTCTCCCTGTCCATTTTCATAGTTACATCCTCAAAAAATTCCAGAAGATTAGTCAAGCACGATTTCCCCTTCGTAAATCCATGCTGACTTGGACCGATCCTGTTACTGCTATCCAGACGTGTTGTAATTTCATCTTTTGTAATTGACTCCAGCATCTTTCCTGCCACCGACGTCAGGCTAACCGGTCTATAATTCCCTGTTTTCTCTCTTCCTCTCTTCTTGAAGAGAGGGACAACATTAGCCACCTTCCAATCCACAGGAACTGATCCTGAATCTATAGAGCATTGGAAAATGATTATCAATGCGTCCACAATTTCTAAAGCCACCTCCCTAAGTACTCTGAGATGCCTACCATCAGGTCCCAGGGACTTATCAGCCTTCAGACCCAACAGTCTATCCAACACCATTTCCTGCCTAATATAAATTTCCTTCAATTCATCCATTATCCTAGATCCTTTGGCCACTATTACATCTGGGAGATTGTTTGTGTCTTCCCTAGTGAAGACAGATCCAAAGTACCTGTTCAACTCGTCTGCCATTTCCTTGTTCCCCATAATAAATTCACCCGTTTCTGTCTTCAAGGGCCCAGTTTTGGTCTTAACTATTTTTTTCCTTTTCACATACCTAAAGAAGCTTTTACTCTCCTCCTTTATATTCTTGACTAGCTTACTTTTGTACCTCATCTTTCCCCCCTATGTTGCCTTTTTAGTTATCTTCTGTTGCTCCTTAAAAGTCTCCCAATCCTCTGGCTTCCTGCTCATCCTTGCTATGTTATACTTTCTCTCTTTTGTTTTTATACTGTCCTTGACTTCCCTCGTCAGCCACGATCGCCCCTTACTCCCCTTGGAATCTTCCTTCCTCTTTGGAATGAACTGACTCTGCACCTTCTGCATTATTCCCAGAAACACTTGCCATTGCTGTTCCACTGTCATCCCTGCTAGGGTATTGTTCCATTGAACTTTGGCCAATTCCTCCCTCATAGCACCATAGTACCCTTTGTTCAACTGTAGTACTGACATTTCCAAGTTTCCCTTCTCCCTCTCAAATTGTAGATTAAAACTTATCATATTATGGTCATTACCTCCTAATGGCTCCTTTACCTCAAGTGGTACTTGGGAGGGGTGGATTGGAAAGGAAGCAGGCAATCGAGCAGCAGGCATTTAGAACAGGAGGGGCGTGATTGGAGACTAGGCAGGGCAACAGGCAGCAGACTGAATGGGGGGTGGATTGGGAAGGAGGCAGAGAAACACGACGGAGTACCAGTGGATGGAAATATAGGAGCATGGTAAGGATGGCAGACTGGAGTGTGTCCAATCAGAGAACAACTCTATCCTCACTTATGTACAATATCTGGGAGTGTGCCAGAGCTTAAGCTAAGTGCAGCATTCTAAAAACCAACCATCAGAAGAAATATAAAGTAAAAAAAATGCACAAAAGGCCTTTGATCTTTTGCAGTTCTCAGGAAAATTTTAGTTCCCAATCTCCTCTTTACTCAGTTCTTCCTATTTCTGATGACTATTTCTGTTCCCTGTCAGGCAGTGTATTGTGTCTCAGCTCCTTGCGCAAATTTCAAAGCAGCCAAGTGACCAGTTTAAAGACAGTTTTCTGACTGCTTCTACCAGTCACTTGATTGCTACCCCTTTGTACCCCCCCCCCCCGAAGATCTCCTCACCGAGGGATAAAAAACGATGATGTACAATGGAAATGTACCAGCAATTTGCCTGGGATGGGACAGTTCTGCTGTGAGGAAAACTAGTTGTTTCTCCTGGAGTGGGGGAGGGTGAGGCCATAAGAGTGAGGTATATATAATTAGATTAGGTTACATTATGAGGACACTCAGTCCTCGTTTATTGTCATTTAGAAATGCATGGATTAAAAATGATACAATTATGAGGGTTGTTTGGTAGTGTAGACTTCAGGAGAATTCTGCACATATAAGACAAGATAAAACAAAAGGACAAAGGTATAGGGTTGGGGGAGTGGGGAAGAGATTTAGTAGGGGCTGTGATAGGCCTTCCCCTGGAGACAGGTGAATTTTCTGATTTAAGTAGCTTAGAGAGTGGTTGATATGGGCCACTGGTGTTTAAAATGTGTGTGGATTAGCATGTCACAACCCTAGGCACACAAACCATGTTGGAGTTAATGAACCACAGCACAGCATGGGAGCAGGCTCTTCGGCCCACAATGTCTGCTGACCGCGATGTCAAATGAAAATAGTCCCATCAGCACAGGATCCATATTCCTCCACTCCATAGACCTTCATGTGTCTGTCTAAAAGTCTCCTGATGACCACTACTGTGTGTATTTCCACCTCTTCTCCTGGAAGTGAATTCCAGGCACCTGCTACACTCTGGGCAGAAGCTGTACATCTGCTTTAAACTTTCCCCCTCTTACCTTAAACCTGTGCCCTCCAATATTTACTTTTTCTATTCCGGGAAAGATGCCTTTCATAATTTTATATCCTTCTGTCAGGTTTGTCCTCAGCCTCCGAACCGCTAGTCTCTCTAACTTCTCCTTACAGGTAATGTTCTTTAACCCACAATCCTCTCCAAAGAAGCCACTGCTCCTTCCTGTAATGCTGCACCCAGAACTCTGCACAAAATTATAAATGCAGCCTAACCAAAGTTGTATACAGCTACACCATAGCTTTCTGGCTCTTACGCTCTGATCAACAAACACAAGCATGCTATACACCTTCTGTATCACCCAATTCACTTTCAAGGAGCTGTGGCTTTGTTTACCCAGTATTTCTCTCTCCATCAATGTTGTATTAACTCTTACATTTAACTCCTACAGTGCAACACCTCACATTTGTCTGGATTAAACACCTGCCATTTCTCCATCACCATCTGCAACTGAATTATTGTGATATGCTTTTGACTATGAACAGCTTCACCAATATTTGTGTTATCTGCAAACTTATTCATCAGAATCAGGTTTAATATCAATAACTAGTGCAAAAAAGAATTTTAAAAAGTAGTAAGATACAGTTCATGAGTTTGATGTCTATTCAAAAATCGGATGGCAGAAGGGAAGAAGCTGTTCCTGATACGTTTCTATACCGCCTTCCTGATGATACCAATGAGAAGAGAGCGTCTTGGGAGGTAGAGGTCCTTAAAGATGGAGCTCCTTGAAGCTGACCTGGTTACTACAGAGACTAGTGCCCAAAATGGAGCTGACTAATTTGACAACTCTCTGCAACTTTCTTCAATCCTTTGCACCAGTGCCCCCCCCCCGCACCAATGCTAGATGGTGCTGCAGCCAGTAAGAATGCTAATGGTACAGTTATAGAAATTTGCACGTTTTTGCTAACATACTAAATCTCCTCAAACTCCTAATGTATTATAGCCACTGTCTTGCGTTCTTTATAGCTGTGTCGATATATTGGGTCCAAGTTAAGTCTTCAGAGATATTGATGTGAGCTCATCTATGTTTTCATCCAAGTCATAGTCAGAGAAATTCCAGGATTGAATGGCTTGTCATATGAAGAGTGTTTAGCCCTGGGCCTGTATTCACAAGAATTCAAAGAATGAGGGGTAACCGCATTGAAACTTATCGAATGGTGAAAGGCCTTGATAGAATGGATGTGGAAAGGATGTTTCCTATGGTGGGAGAGTCTAAGACCAGAGGACACAGCCTCAGAGTAGAGGGGTGTCCCTTTAGAACAAAGATGAGGAGGAATTGCTTTAGCCAGAGCGTAGTGAATATGTGAAATTTGTTGCCACATGTGGCTGTAGAAGCGAAGTCTTTACGCATACTTAAGGCAGAGGTTGATAGATTCTTGATTGGTCATGACTTGAAGGGATACTGGGAGAAGGTAGGAGATTGGGGCTGAGAGTAAAATTGGTTCAGCCATGATGAAATGGTGGAGCAGACTCAATGGCCTAAATGGCTTAATTCTGCTCCTATATCTTGTGGTCTAAAAGTACAGCATAGAAACTGGCCCTTCGGCTATCCAGGCCGTGACGAACCATTTAAACTGCCTACTCCCATCAACTTCTACTGGGACCATAGTCCTCCAAATCCTTACCATCCATGAATCTATCCAAACTTCTTTTAAATGTTGAAATCGAGCTCGCATCTGTCACTTGTGCTGACGGCTCATTCCACGCTCTCACAACCTTCAGAGTGAAGAAGTTTCCCCTCATGTTCCCCTTAAACATTTTACTTTTCACCTTTAACCAATGACCTCTGGTTGTAGTCCCATCCATCCTTAGCTTGCATTTATTCTATCTATTCCCCTCATAATTTTGTATACATCTATCATATCTCATCTCAGTCTTCTGTGTTCCAAAGAATAAAGTTCTAACCTATCCAATCTTTTCATAAACTCAGCTCCTCCCACCCTATCAACATTCTTGTAAGTTTTTCTCTGTACTCTTTCAACTTTATTTACATCTTTACTGTAGCTAGGTGACCAAAACTGCAAATTAGGACTCATCAACGTCTTAGAACAGAGAACAGTGCAGCACAGGAGCAGGCCATTTGGCCCACAGTGTTGTGCCAAACCAGCTAAAAGGCAAATCAAAAACACCAAAACTCTGTTTCTTCCTACCTATTCCATGTCCACGTCCCTCCATCTTTCTTACTTCCGTGTGCCTATCCAAACATCTCTTAAATGCCTCTAATGTAGTTACTTCTACCACTATACCAGGCAGTGCATTCCAGGCATCCACCACTCTCTGAATAAAAAAAAGTTACCCCTCACGTCCCCCTTGAACCTACTTCCTCTCACCTTCAATGCATGCCCTCTGGTATGAGAGAGTTCAAACCTCGGTAACAGATACTCTCTGTCCACTCTATCTCATGTCTCTCATAATCTTGTAAACGTCTATCAGATCTCCTCCAACACTCCAGAGAAAAGAACCCAAGTTTATCCAGCTTCTTGTGATGGTACATGCACTCTAAACCAGGCAGAATTCTGATAAACCTCTTCTGCACCCTCTCCAAAGCCTCAACATCCTTCCTATAGGAGGTGACCAGAACTGCACACAGTACTACAGATGTGGTCTAACCAGAGTTTTATAAAGTTGCAACACAACCTCCTGACTTTTGAACTCATTGCCTCAACTAATAGAATCATTCATTCCATAAGCCGCCTTAACCTGTGTAGCCACTTTATTGGCCTGTGTAGCCACTTTCAATGAGTTATGAACTTGGATCCCAAGATCTCGCTGCTCAGCAACACTGTTAAGAATCTTGCCCTTAAGATTGTACTGTCTCCTTGTATTTGACCTGTTGAGGTGCAACATCTCACATTTATCTGGATTAAACTCCATCTGCCATTTCTTAACCAATATCTGCAACTGATCCATATCGTGCTCTATTCGTTGCCAGTCTTCTGCACTATCCACAACTCTACCAATCTTGTTATCATTTGCAAATTTATGAACACACCCATCTACATTTTCATCCAGGTCCTTTATATACATTGCAAACAGTGGAGGTCCCAGCACAGATTCCTAACCACTGTTTTCCCATAACCTTGGAAACCTTTTCTATCCGTGTACCACCACAATGGTCTTTTACAAGTAGTTGTTAAAGTCATTTATGCATATCACATATAATATGGAAGGGCACTGCTCTGGCTTCAATGAGTTGGGTTGAGTGACCTGTTTCCATGTTGTATAGTCTTATGTCCTTATGAAAGTAAAAAAAATTAAAGTGCACATTCCAGAAATCTGGAACAAAAGCAGGAAATGCTGGAAACACTGAGCAGATCTAGCCGAAACGTGTGAATGGAGAAACATGCTTACCATTTCAGATGTAAGTCCTTTCCTCTGGAGAAACTCCGTAACATTCTCAAACAACAGGAATTCTGCAGATGCTGGAAATTCAAGCAACACACATCAAAGTTGCTGGTGAATGCAGCAGGCCAGGCAGCATCTCTAGGAAGAGCTACAGTGACTGTACCTCTTCCTAGCGATGCTGCCTGGCCTGCTGCGTTCACCAGCAACTTTGATGTGTGTTGTTCGTAACATTCTGACAGTTTCAGGTATTGTCTCTAACTAATGAATCTATACTTCATTTATTGAAGTGTGGTTTATAGAATATATTCTGTACTCTGGCTGTGTCTTCTCAGTTACCTTATCCATCTGTACTTTTGCCCTCTGCCTTTCTTGGAAAACGGACATGAAGGTCCCTAGGTTTACAGTCCTCACTATCATCAACACTCCAATCTTAAGTCGTCTATGAACTTACCCCATCATTAATGTATATAACAAACAGCAAGGGTTCAACATTAATCCCTGATCACAAGCTTCCCATTGATCAATCATTAATCTCTGCCTCCCTTCTCAAGGCCTTATGAAATTGTGCTGGATCCAATGAGTTCTAACTTTATGGATTTATCTTCCATGTGCGGTCTTGTCAGACTTTACTGATGTCATGTAGAACACTGTACTAATCTTATCGCCACAAGATGGTCAGCTTCTCTTTCCTAGGGTGGAAATGTCAAGTATTGAAGGGCATGGGCTCAGAGGAGGAGAGTTGAGGAACCGTGTGAGGAACGCCTAGCAGCTTTTGGGCTGTATTCCCTGGAGTTCAGGAGATTGAGGAGGGGTCCCATTGAAACATTCCGAATGTTAATAGGCCTGAACTGATTAGATATAGCAAAGTTATTTCCCATGGTAGGGGAGTCTAGGACAAGAGGGCACGACTTCAAGTTTGAAGGACCTCCATTTAGAACAGAGGTGAGGAGAAATTACTTTTGTCAGAGGGTAAATCTGTGGAATTTGTTGCCACGAGCAGCTGTGGAGGCCAAGTCATTGGGTGCATTTAAGGCAGAGATAGATAGATAGATTAGCCAGGGCATCAAAGGGTATGGGGAGAAGGCAGGGGATGACTGGAAGACTTGGATCAGCCCATGATTGAATGGTGGAGCAGACTTGATGGGCTGAATGGCCTACTGCTGCTATATCTTATGGTCTTATGTTTCCAGTACCTACAGATGCACTGGCCAACAAGTTGTTTGGTGCTGCCGAACCTCCGATATCTTGTGTGGCACGATCTCTGCCAACAACAGTGCCAGAATCCCCAAGCTACCGGGGTGCACGGACCCCTCGCACACCTCGCACGCCTAGGTTAAAGGATCCAAGTCAAGCTCCCAGGTTCTATCCTGTGGTGAAAGAAGGGAGGCCGTTGGATGCGAAGGTAAGAGTGGCACAGTCGACATGTTCACAAGCACTGCTACTGTTCTGTTGGTTAAGGAAAAACAAGTACATCAACTGGGGTTTGGTGCTTGGGTAAGAGAGCTCCTTTCTAGAGCCTAGAGCTGCAGGTGTCATCCTGAATCAACGAAAACTATCGAGACAGCGTGGTCCATTCCATCCGTTACATCTAACCCCATAAACCCTTTGTTGGATAAGTAGCCCTCAGGAGGAATGACCAAGTTCTGTTTAAATACATTGAGTTCCAGGTCTCCATCACTCCTGTTTTAAAAATGTTTCACCAGGATGTTGCCTGGATTGGAGGACTTTAAATCTATGGAGATGTTAGAGTGGCATCCGCCTTCTCCCTCACCTAGTCTCAACTATAACCTACCAGCTTCTTCCTTTCCAGTCCTGATGAAGGGTCTCGCCCTGAAATGTCAACTGTTTATTTATTTCCTTAAATACTGCCTGATCTGAGTTCCTCCAGCATTTTGTGTTTGTTGCTCTAGCTTTACAGGATTTGCAGAATCTCTGGGGTTTGGACATGCTGAGTACATTTTCACTGGAGCAAACGTGTTGGCAGGGTGATCTGAGAGGCAGAGATAGGGTAGATAGTCTTTTTCACACAGAGGTATCAGAAACAAGGGAGAACAAGTTTAAAATGAGAGGAAGCAGTTTTAAGGGGTTCAAAAGAAGGTGGTGGGTATGGTCAATTACAGTCACTATGTTTAAGAGATTGTTAGACACTTAAGTGAGTTAGGTGCTAAGTTAAAGGGCAGGACCTCCAGGGTTATGACCTCAGGATTGCTACCTGTGCCACGTGCTAGTGTGGCCAGAACTCGGAAGATCATGCAGTTTTATAAGTGGCTAAGGAGTTGGTGTAGGAGGGAGGGCATAAGATTTTTGGATCTTTGGACGCTCTTCCGGAGAAGGTGGGACTTGTACATAAGGGACAGCTTGCATCTGAGGGGGACGAATACCCTAGCAGGAAGGTTTGTTAATGCGGCATGTTGGGGTTTAAACAAGAGTTGTAGGGGTATAGGAACCAGAGTGCCAGAAGTTAGTGGAGAGGTCATGGAGCCAGGTGTTGGTAAGACCTCAGACAAAGGAATCAAAAGGTTGACCATGGTGTGACTTGTGTCCTGAGCTGCATATATTTCAATGCAAGAAAGGCGGATAAGAGCGCTGAAGATAAGGTAGCTGATTTACAAAATGAGGCAATATGTAGTGAGGAGAGGCTGTAGATAGGGCAAAATTGCAGTCAGCAGGATGAGTTGCAACATACAAGGCAGATAAAATCGAAAAGGATGAATACAGGACTGAGGGTGCTGTGTTCGAATGCGTGCAGTATAAGGAATAAGGTAGATGAACTTGCAGCACAGTTGCAGATTGGCAGGTATGTTGTAAGCATCACTGAATCATGGCTGAAAGAAGATTATAGCTGGGAGCTTAATGTCCAAGGATACATATTCTATCGAAAGGACAGGCAGGAAGGCAGAAGGGGCGGCATTCGTCTGTTGGTAAGAAATGAAATCAAATCATTAGGAAGAGGTGACATAGGGTCGAAAAGTGTTGAATCATTGTGGATAGAGCTAAGGAGCTGCAAGGGTAATAAGACCCTGATGGGAGCTGCATACAGACCCCCAACAAGTAGTAAGGATACGACCTACAAATTATAATGGGAGATTGAAAATGCATGCCAAAAGAGCAATGTTAAAATAGTCATGGGGAACTTCTATATTTTTAGTAGAAGTAGAATGAGAGGAGACATGATAGAAGTGTTCAAAGTCATTTAGGGTACAAGTAAGGTAGATGCCAGCTGCTACTTTAAATTTAGTCCATCAACGAGGACGCGGGGCTATAGACGATGACTGGAGATTTCAGACTATCATCAGGAAGCATGTCTTTACATTGTGTGTTGTGGACGTATGGAACAAACTACCTAGTTGTGTGGTTAGACCATAAGACATAGAAGCATGGTTAGGCCATTCAGCCTATCAAGTCTGCTCCGCTATTCCATCATGGCTGATCCCCAATCCCACTCAACCCCACACACCTGCATTCTCACCATATCCTTTGATGCCCTGACCAATTGGGAAACTATCAATTTTCACTTTCACCAGGGCCCTGGCCTCCACAGCTGTCTGTGGCAGAGCATTCTACAGATTTACTACTCTCTGGCTAAAAAAATTCTTCCTTAACCCTATTCTAAAGGGTTGCCCCTCAAGGCTGTGCCCTCTAGTTAGGACACCCCCACCATAGGGAATATCCTCTCCATATCCACCTTATTTAGTCCTTTCAACATTCGGAAGGTTTCAATGAGATCCCCTCACGCATTCTTCTAACTTCCAGTCAGTACAGGCCCAAAACTGCCAAACGCTACTCATATGTTAACCCCATCATTCCTGGAATTATCCTTGTAAACCTCCTCTAGACTGGCACCAATGACAACACATCCTTTCTGAGATACAGGGCCCAAAACTGTTGGCAATACTCCAAGTGCAGCCTGACCAGTGGCTTATAAAGCCATAGCATTATCTCCTTACTTTTATATTGAAAAGAATGCTAACATTGAAATGAATGCTAACACTGCATTTGGCTTCTTTACCACAGACTCGACCAATAAATTAACCTTCTGGGAGCCTTGCATGAGGACTTCTAAGTCCCTCTGTACGTCTGATGTTTGAATTTTCTCCCCATTTAGATAATAGTCTGTGCTATTGTTCCTTTTACCAAAATACATTATCATACATTTCCCAACACTGTATTACATCTGCCAGTTTTTTGCCCATTCTTCCAATTTGTTTAAGTCCTTCAATTGCATTGCTTCCTCAGCATTATCTACCTCTCCACCTATCATTGTATCATCTGGCATATAATTGTTATCATCTGCAAACTTTGCCACAAAGCATAGAAAACCTACAGCACAATACAGGCCCTTCAGCCCACATTGCTGTGTCGAACACATACTTACTTTAGAAATTACCTAGGGTTACCCATAGCCCTCTATCTTTAGAAGCTCCATATACCTTTCCAGGAGTCTCTTAAAAGACCCTATTGTATCCGCTGTTACGTACCCCGTAACTGGGTTGCCAAATCAGCAGAAATGGATCACTCAGTTGGAGTCTGGATTACTAGAACTAAGAAAGTTTTATTAAAGAAACAAGCAACACAGTACTCTAATCAAAAGGATAATAAATGCAACAGTTCAGCAATGATAAACACACATGTACACAGAATTAGGATAACAGGATCAATCAAGCTCTATCGTCGTCTAGGGGTAAATGACCAGTTTCAAAGTGACGCAAAGTTCAGTTCAACTGAATTCAGTTCAGTTCACAGTAATCACTGCCGTGGTGATGGACAGTGGGGGGAAGGAGAGAGAGAGCAAAAACGAATGAATATTCAAACGGCTTCCACACAGACCTTCGATATTCTTCGCAGTCAGCTTTCGGGCGAGCCCTTTGTGATGTCTTCTGAGGTCACCGACCGTGACCCCTCCGTTTCCAGATACGATCGTTTCTCTGCGGTGAACCTGGCACCCAGGCAAGGGCGGACACACACCAGGTTCCCGCCGATCGTACCGTTCCACCCTGTGCGTCTATGGCTTGGTCCCGCGACCAACCCTCCAAAACTCCCACCGACTTGTGGGAGGCGCACCGCTTCCAGTGTCTCGTTACCTCGTGGTGTCGTGTGTGTCCGCCTTAGCGAACCTGTCCCTTTTTATCCCCCTGCTGGGGTATCGCCTGTCCATCACTTCAAACAGTTCAGGGTTCAAAGGGGGAGCCGATCTTGACAGCTCTCCTTCCGTCCCTTCATTAACATCTCCAAATGCTGCTCCATTGTTTTCCTTATCTCTCTTTCTCCTGAAGACAGGTGGCAGACCAACTGCTGATCCCACTGGTGCCAGCCCAGGACAGCTAACATCTTAGTCTATGTGTATTCTCGTCACACCGCCTCCACCACAGTCGCCGGCAGCCCATTCCACGAACTCACCACTCTGCGTATAAAAAAAAAACCTTACCCCTGACATCCCCTCTATACCTACTTCCAAGCACCTTAAAACTGTGGCCTCTTGTGTTAGCCATTTCAGCCCTGGGAAAAAGCCTCTGACTAGTCACACGATCAATGCCTCTCACCATCTTGGCCACCTCTGTTAGGTCACCTCTCATCCTCCGTCACTCCAAGGAGAAAAGGCCAGGGTCACCCAACCTATTCTTGTAGGATATGCTCCCCAATCCAGGCAACATCGTTGTAAGTCTCCTCTGCACCCCTTCCATAGTTTCCACATCCTTGTAGTGAGGTGACCAGAACTGAGCACAGTACTCCAAGTGGGGTCTGACTAGTGTCCTATAGAGCTGTAGCATTACCTCTCGGCTCTTGAACTCAATCCCATGGTTGATGAAGGCCAGTACACTGTATCCCTTCTTAACCACACAGTCAACCTGGTAGCAGCTTTGAGTGTCCTATGGACTTGGACCCCAAGATCCCTCTGATCCTCCACACTGCCAAGAGTCTTACCATTAATACTATATTCTGCCATCATATTTGACCTGCCAAAATGAACCACCTCACACTTATCTGGGTTGAACTCCATTGCCACTTCTCAGCCCAGTTTTGTGTCCTATCAGTGTCCTGCTGTAGTCTCTGACAGCCCTCCACACTACCCTCAGCAAATTTACTAACCCATCCTTCCACTTCCTCATCCGGGTCATTTATAAACATCGCAAAGAGAAGGGGTCCCAGGACAGATCCCTGAGGCACACCACTGGTCACCGACCTCCATGCAGAATATGACCCGTCTACAACCACTCTCTGCCTTCTGTGGGCAAGTCACAAAGCAAGGGCCATTCCGTACTTCTCAATTAGCCTTGCATGGGATACCTTATCAAATGCCTTGCTGATATCCATATACACTACATCTGCTGCTCTACCTTCATCAATGTGTTTAGTCACATCCTCAAAAAATTCAATCGGGCTCATAAGGCAAGACCTGCCTTTGACAAAGCCATGCTGCCTATTCCTAATCATATTATGCCTCTCCAAATGTTCATAAATCCTGCCTCTCAGGATCTTCTTCATCAACTTGCCAACCACTTAAGTAAGGCTCACTGGTCTATAAATTCCTGGGCTATCTCTGCTCTTTTCTTGAATAAGGAAACAACATCTGCGACCCTCCAATCCTCCAGAACCTCTCCGTCCCCAGTTGATGATGCAAGGATCATTGCCAGAGGCTCAGCAATCTCCTCCCTCGCCTCCCACAGAAGCCTGTGTTGTATTTTGTCTGGTCCCGGTGACTTGTCCAACTTGATGTTTTCCATCATCAAAAGGGTTATTATAGAAAGAATGTTTAATAGCTTTGGGTCTGTACTTGCTGGAATTTAGAAAGATGAGGTGGAGGGTGGTTCTCATTGAAGCATTTTGAATGTTGAAAGGCATCGAAAGTATAAATGTGGAAAGGATGTTTCCCATGGTATAGGAGTCTAGGACAAGAGGGCACAGCCTCAGGATAGAAGGGTGCCCATAAAAAACAGAGATGCAGAGGAATTTCTTTAGCCAGTAGGTGGTGATTTTGTGGAGCCTATTACCACAGGCAGCTGTGGAGGCCAGGTTGCTGGGTGTATTTAAGGCAGAGTTTGATAGGGTCTCGATTGGACACGGCATCAAAGGTTGGGAAGTGAGGCTGATAAGGGGGAAAAAAGGAGCAGCCATGATTAAATGATAGAGCAGACTCAACAGGGCTAATGGCTCCTATGTATTATGGTGTTATAGTCTATTGATGAGTGAATTGTTGTCCACAAGTCTATTTCCAATCATTACGTTTCTCTACCCCGCTGTTTACTTGCCGTTTGTTAAACTGATTCACACAACATTGAGATCAGATTGGAGTACCAACTGCTACTCTGTAAAACGGGCCACCTCATTCATCCTTTTGAGTGACAGAGTTATGGATGTTTGTTACAGACGCCCCGCAAACGCAAGACGAGACACAGCTCAAACCCCCCTCTGGAGAGCCATGTGGGGTGGGTGATGGACTCAAGAGAGCATAGACCGAGGGCATCCTCATTCAGGTTAGAGCAAAACTCCTCCTTTATGTTCATTTCTACTGAAATTGACTTAAAATAAATTTTTGTATAATGAAGGGTGGGTGCATGGAGTACTGGGTCTGAGTGCTGTTTCTTTTTGTAATTTATTTTTTATTGAAGTTCATCATCAAACATTTCTATAAGATGTATTTCAGATACTGTACATATATATCATATAATCATATTTGTCACAAATCTCCACATAATATTTATCTGAGGTATACACTTATAGAAAGGAGAGGAAAGAAAGAACAATCGAAAAAAGAAAACTTTACAAAATAGGGAGTGATTTTTTTTAACAAAATTGACTTGTGAGAATATAATCAGGCCTATTGAGGTGTTATATAGTTAAACCATTTTTCACAGTATGAATCAAATTGTTCCAACTTATGATTAACAGATGCTTTTATCTTCTCCATTTTGTAAATGTCCGTTGTAATTTCCATCCATACATTTAAAGTTGGCTCTCCTGAGATAACCATTTCCTGGTAAGGGTCTTTTTACCAGCCACCAGCAATATATTCATTAAATATTTATCTCTTTTCAACCATTCTTGAGGTATATACCCAAAATTTATGGTCTTAATCTCTAAGGGTATTTCACATTTAAAGATGTCTTGTTAGGGCATTATGCTCCAATAGTCTTTGATAATGGGGCATTCCCAGAAAATATGATAATGGTTTGCATTTTGATTTCCACAATTTCTCCAGCAAACAGGGAGGTTACGATCATAATGGGATTTCTGAGAGGGTGTAATAAAATATCTTATCAAGTTTTTCCACCCGAACTTCCTCCATTTCTGTGAACTGGTACACTTCCATTGATACCTCCATATTATTGTCCATTCTTCTTCAGATATTATTATTGCTCCTTTGTCTCATTTTGTTTTAATGTATGAAGTCGACTGTGTTTTAAGATTTGACAAACCCTTATACACGCTTGAAATGATTCTACTACCGTTGTCTAAATTGTATGCTTTTCTAAATAGCTCTATCACACATGTACTTGCCTTGCTTACATTTTTAATTGTCCTATTAACATACTGTTGCATCTGTAAATACCGGTAAAAGTCTTGTTTTTCTAATAATTGTTTCTCTTTGAGCAATTCAAAACTGTGACAGTGTTCCTTCCTTTATTATATTGCAAATAGCTGTAGAGGTTTCCCCCGCCATCCGAAGGTAGAGCGTTCCTATGAAACGGTTCATAAGCCAGAATGTCGTAAAACGAAGAAGCAGTTACCGATAATTTATATGGGAAAAATTTGTGAGCGTTCGCAGACCCAAAAATAACCTACCAAATCATGCCAAATAACACATAAAACCTAAAATAACAGTAACATATAGTAAAAGCAGGAATCATATGATGAATACACAGCCTATATAAAGTAGAAATACTTCTCCCCAATCATTGCCACACTGTTCTCCGTAGCAAAAATCTCACGCAAGTGCTCATGGCAGAAACACGGCGCAAGCGCCTTCGGCAAAAACACTCTCTCCAGTAACCTTTAAGCTATGAAGCTGCCAAATCATACCAAATAACACCTAAAAATACACCGTCGATATAAAGTAGAAATAATGTATGTACAGTGTAGTATCACTTGCCGGAATCGAGAAGACAGTGCCAAGCACAGTCATGATGGTGTGTTAGGCTGGGTCGTCAGAGGTTGGGGCGGTGCAGTGGCCCCCACCCTCCGGGCAGCGACCCAATACCGATCCGCAAAGCATGCAGTGGTACAGCAGTAGCTGGAACGCACTCAGCACATCTTTAAGAAAAAAGCCAAAATAAACAAGCTAATTAATTAGGTGCTGCCTGGCACGTAAATGTTGGCCCAGATCAGAGGCGATGCAATCTGCAAAAAAACTATCCTGCACACATTTTACAAACTCCAAACCATCCAGCCCTTTTACAGTATGGGCTTCCCAGTCTGTGGGTGGAAAATTAAAATCTCCCACAATCACAGCCTTGTGTGTACTACTCTTTAGGTAAAGAGTATGTTGGTTGCCCTAAGTAGATCAAAATGTCATCAGTGTAACAGGCCAATTTATGCTCTTGCCTCTTTAATAGTAGTTCCCCTGATACCTTCTGAGTGCTGTTTCTAAGGGTAAAGTTTCAGTGGGAGAGTGGTGGGAGTACCCACCTGGGGATAATGGGTGTAATACAATGATAATTGTGGGGTAACGTTTCAGTGGGTGAGTGGTGGGAGTACCCACCTGGGGATAATGGGTGTAATACAATGATAATTGTGGGGTAACGTTTCAGTGGGTGAGTGGTGGATTAGCTGGGGATAACGGGAGTAAGACATTGATCATTGTGGGGTAACGCTTCAGTGGTTGAGTGGTGGGGTTTCTGGGGATAACAGGAGTAATACAGTGATAATTTTGGGGGTAACAGTTCAGTGGGTGTGTGGTGGGGGGGGTAGCCTGGTAACAAGTGGAGTACAATGGTGATTGTGGGGGTAATGTTTCAGTGGATGCGTGGTGGGGTTTCTAGGGATGACGGATGTAATACAATGATGATTGTGGGGTAAAAGTACGGTGGGAGTGATGGATTCTGGGAATAATGGGTGTAATAGGATGATTGCGATTGAGTTCATTGCAGTGAAGCTATTTAGACAATGTGCAAATAAGTAACACTTTGTGCATCTTTTGGGTGAATGAGACATAAAGGATTTGGAAAACACAAGTAACCCATGCTTATTTTTATTTAGAGGTACAGAGCAGAACAGGGCAACGAGCCAAGCTGCCCAGCAACCCAGCTATTTAACCCTAGCTTAGTCGCAGGACAGTTTGCATTGACCAGTTAACCAACTAACCCACATGTCTTTGGATTGAAAGATTCAAAGTGCATTTATGTTCAAAAAATGTATAAATTATGCAACCTTGAGACTCGTTTGCTTACAGGCTTACAAGGAACCCGAAAGAATTCAATTTTTGAAAAAAAGACCAAACCCCAGTGCCCACGGAGAAAGAGGAAAAACACAAAACATAGTATGCCGACAATAGAAAGGAGCAGCAACACCATTCCGAATCAAATTGAGTCTTGAGATCCAAATCCCTGGAGTAGGCCCAAACCATTGGTATTCAGTTCATCATGTTAGTGGGGCAAGTCACTGCGGAGTTCGCAGACACAAAGCACAGCAGCCATGGTCAGTGTCACGGCCTTAGCTTTGTGGAGAGAGTAGCCCGCTGACTATCTGGGCCGGTATATAAATTGTCTGAACCTCGCACTGGGACTCAGCCCCACTGTGGCAAATTTCTCTGGGCCTAGATATTACTGAAGAGAAGCTGTTCCTGACCTGTTCAAATCAGCTCAGCGCCCTCAGCAATTCACCCCTCTGGCACCCTGCCTTCCAACCTATCTTGGCCAGCATTTAGATTGTTGAAACAGCGTATTATACCTTGCATTAGAACCTGGGCCTTGCCGTGGCAGATCACTTGGGCTTAGAACATGCCACCCACAATTCACTCAGGACCTGGATTTTGCTGCTGAAGAAGCCGTTCTCGACCCTTCCAAATCAGGTCGGCATTTAGAACGATCCACCCTCGCACCCAGGCCAGCTGGACAGGCATCCTGTCTTCCCCCCTCCGAACCATCCTCTACAACCAGCAGTGCTCCAACTCCTTTTGGGGGACACTTCTCACAAATCCGCCTTGCCCTCACTTGCCTCTTCATAGCTTGCAGTTTATAGTTTACACAATTTATTTTTTAAAGAATTGTGTTATTTTTTAATGTTTTTAATTGAATTCCTTTGCTTTCGAATTACCAGTAAGCTGTCGCAAGTCTTCAGTACTGCCATCTTAAACGGTAAGTTGGACTGTGGTAGGAAACCAGAGCACTCAGAGAAAATCCACGTGCTCATAGCGAAGACAGTACAAGCTCTTTACAGATGATGTTGGAATTGAACTCTGAACTCCAAAGCCCCAAGTTATAATAGTGTTACGCTTACTGCTACGCTACTGTAGCGCCCTGCTGTTTGAGGGTGATTAATATCAGGGAGGAAATTTGGTAGAGAGGCCAAGTGTTCTATATCCAGTCTTTGTGTCATTACTAGATGTTAAACAATAAATCTTGTTATTTCACAGTTCAAATGCCAGTCCTTCCGAAGGAATTCCAGTGGCTGGTAATTATGGTTGCACGCCACAATCTCTTCCCAAGTTCCAGCACCCCTCCCATGAGCTATTGAAGGAGAATGGATTCACACAGCATGTCTACCACAAGTTTCGCAGGAGATGTCTAAATGGTAGGTCCTAAGAAGATCTAACTGCTTCAATGTGCCAATTTACCACAACACTTTGAATTCACCAAAGGTCCTTGTGTGGGTGCTGAGCCAGCCAGGCCCTGGGTTTGTTGCCTGATCCTCATTACAGGACCAGTGTTTGCACGTGATGGTTGGGCAGCAGCAATTCCAAATCATTGTGTTGCAATGTTGTCATTAATAAGACTCTTACATAGAGTCAATAATATATCAACAATCCTCTGTGCTCTTTGGTGCAAATTGGGTAGGTCAAATTTATTGCCGAGCTTATTGTCCTCTGCAGAGGTGAACCCCAGTGAATTTAGACACTTGAGCTATCTTCAGGTTGTGATCTAATTTGCATCTCTTAGATGCTTAGTGGTATTGCACATTTGTGCTGTTTTGTTGGATCTTCTGGAAACTGATCTGATCATCGTGGAAGTTCTTTCCAGTCGTAAGCACTGATGAAATCCACCATAGTTATTGGTGCTTTCCATTAAACTCACAATGGGCACCATTTTGAGTTAACAATTCAGATAATTTTCTGAGTTTAGTTGAAGGTTACTTAGGGATAAGAGAAAGGAGAAAGAATAGTGCAATGCAAAACAGACTAACAATAACCAGATTTACCAGGAAGGAACACTGTACAAGAAAATGATAAATGGAGTCCAAGTAAGGAAAATTATGAGGTAGAATTAATGGCTAACAATAAATGCCAATTGGTAAGAATAACATATAGATGTGTCTGGTCTGATGTGGTTGCATAGAGTTGGGCCATCTTGGAGGAAGCTAAGTCCATAGCCATAATCGTGACTCAACACCAATTACGATGGGTCGGCCACATCATTGGTATGTCTGACTCCCGCCTCCCTAAGCAACTCCTATTTGGTCACTCCTGGAGGGCAGAAAAAGTAGAACAAGGACAATATCAAGAGCCAACTAAGGAAATGCCACATCAACCTGAATGGATGGAAGAAATTAGCAAGGATAAGGAAAGCTGGAGAAGGACTATCTATGAGGGAACTACACAGCTCGAAAAATACCTCCAACGTGCCGAGACTAAGTGGCTTCATCGTAAGGAGAGACTGGGAAAGGCCCAACCAGCTACATCCACCACAGAATACACAAAATGCTGGAGGAACTCAGCAGGCCAGGCAGCATTTATGAAAAAAAGTACAGTCGACATTTTGGGCTGACACCCTTCAGTAGGACTGGAGAAAGAAAGATGATGAGGAGTAGAGTTAAAAGGTGGGGTGGGGGGAGAGGGGAGGGAGAAACACAAGGTGATAGGTGAAACTGGGAAGGGGAAGGGTGAAGTTAGGAACTGGGAAGTTGTTTGGTAAAAGAGATAATCGGCTAGGGAAGGGGGAATCTAATAGGAGAGAGAAAGGGGGGAGGTGCACCAGAGGAAGGTGGTGGACAGGCAAGAAGATAAGGTGAGAGAGGGAAAAGTGTATGGGGAATAGTGAGGAGGGTGGTGGCCATTACCAGAAGTTTCAGAATTCTGCATTCATGCCATCAGGTTGGAGGCTACCCAGATGGAATATTTGGTGGTGTTCCTCCAGCCTACATCCACTTCAATGACCTACACCTGTCAACAATGCATTAGGTCTGTAGATCACGGATCGGCCTCTTCAGTCACCTTAAGAACTACGAGTGATCGCTAATGATGATGGGAGTGGCAAAGTGACCAAAGCTGCGAACTGACTATTCAGGGAGATTTAGTATTTGAAAAGGATAGATCAGAACAGTAGGAGTGGGGTTGCTTTATATCGGAACAATCATTGAATTTATTCAGATCAGAGATTGTGAGACGTTCGAGAGAGTGGAGGATTGTGGGGAGAGGGTGAGAAAGTGGTACTGAGAGTAGGATGGGATTGGCCCTGATCAGATTGAATGAAGGAGCAGATTGCCTGCTTTTGCTCATGGTTCTTATGTCCTTGATGTAGAATTATAGATGTCAATAGTTTTTTCTTTCTTTCTTTTTCAATCTTTTTATTGAGTTTCAAATTAATAAACATAACAATGATAATAATACAATGAGATTGGGATTACATTAATAACGGTTAACGTATACAGACACAGACTCCAAGTAACATATTTAATTTAAGCCTCCCAATCTCTTAATAACTGAACATGAAAAAGATGCAAAAAAAAAAGTTTTTCCCCCTGCACTAAAAAAAACAAAACAAAACAAAGACTGGGCTGCCATATTTCATCGGTTAAGATCATTATTTGTCGTTAACTCTGCTCCTCTATACACACAGACAAAAAGTTATTAAAACAGATTCGGAAAAGGTCAGCTTACATCATATGAAAATGTTGAATAAATGGCCTCCAGGTTTCTTTGAATTTAACTGAAGGATCAGTGGTACCACTCCTAATTTTTTCCAAGTTTAAACATGTTATTGTTTGGGAAAACCATTGAAATGTAGTAGGGGGATTAGAATCTTTCCATTTAAATAAAATGGATCTTCTGGCTATTAATGTAACAAATGCAATCAAAAAATGTAACAAGCTGAAGGGGATAAATGACTAAAGTCTATCATTGGTAGTTCAAAAATTGCAGTAATAAGATGAGGTTGTAAATCAATATGCAAAACTACTGAAATAATATCAAAAATGTCTTCCCAATATTTTGCCAAAAGAGGGCAAGTCCAGAACTTGTGTGTCAAGGAAGCTACCTCAGAATTACCTGTCACAGACAGAATTTATATGACCATAAAAACGAGCTTTTTTATCCTTAGACATATGGGCCCTATGAACCACCTTAAATTGTATCATAATGTGTCTAGCACACATTGAAGAAGTGTTAACTAGTTGGAGAGTTTTCTGCCATTTCTGTATGGGTAAAGATACCTGAAGTTCTCTTTCCCATTCATTCTTAATTTTATCAGACTCACCTAAATGTATTTTCGTAATTAAATCATAAACAATTGCTATTAAACTCTTCTGATAGAGGTTTAAACCTAAAATATTTTCTGTAGTTTCAATTTGATGTGATATCAGGAAACTAGGTAAAATAACCTTCAAAAAGTTTCTAATCTGTAAATATCTGAAAAAATGTGATCTCGGCAAATTATTAGACAACTGTTCAAAGGACATGAGACAATTAGAACATAGAACAGTACAGCACAGTACAGGCCCTTCGGCCCACAATGTTGTGCCAACCCTTAAACCCTACCTCCCATATGACCCACCCACCTTAAATTCCTCCATATACCTGTCTAGCAGTCTCTTAAATTTCACTAGTGTATCTGCCTCCACCACTGACTCAAGCAGTGTATTCCACGCACCAACCACTCTCTATTATCCCCCTTGAACTTCCCACCCCTTACCTTAAAGCCACGTCCTCTTGTATTGAGCAGTGGTGCCTTGGGGAAGAGGCGCTGACTGTCCACTCTATCTGTTCCTCTTAATATCTTGTATACCTCTAACATGTCTCCTCTCATCCTCCTTCTCTCCAAAGAGTAAAGCCCTAGCTCCCTTAATCTCTGATCATAATGCATACTCTCTAAACCAGGCAGCATCCTGGTAAATTTTCTCTGTACCTTTTCCAATGCTTCCACATCCTTCCTATAGTGAGGCGACCAGAATTGGACATAGTACTCCAAGTGTGGCCTAACCAGAGTTTTATAGAGCTGCATCATTACACCGTGACTCTTAAACTCTATCCCTCGACTTATGAAAGCTAACACCCCATAACTTAACTACACTATCTACCTGTGAGGCAACTTTCAGGGATCTGTGGACATGTACCCCCAGATCCCTCTGCTCCTCCACACTACCAAGTATCCTGCCATTTACTTTGTGCTCTGCCTTGGAGTTTGTCCTTCCAAAGTGTACCACCTCACACTTCTCTGGGTTGAACTCCATTTGCCACTTCTCAGCCCACTTCTGCATCCTATCAATGTCTCTCTGCGATCTTCGACAATCCTCTACACTATTTACAACACCAGCAACCTTTGTGTTGTCTGCAAACTTGCCAACCCACCCTTCTACCCCCACATCCAGGTTGTTAATAAAAATCACGAAAACCAAAGGTCCCGGAACTGATCCTTGTGGGACACCACTAGTCACAATCCTCCAATCCGAATGTACTCCCTCCACCACGACCCTCTGCCTTCTGCAGGCAAGCCAATTCTGATTCCACCTGGCCAAACTTCCCTGGATCCCATGCCTTCTAACTTTGATCAGATCCACTGCACTACCCTCATCTATATGCCTGGTCACCTCCTCAAAGAACTATTATCAGGCTTGTTAGACACGATCTGCCCTTCACAAAGCCAATTCCATGAATAAATCACGAGAACATATTATTCCCTTCGTTTTCCATAAAAGAAAAGCTTGATCAGTTCTGGATGGTTGGAAGAAAAAATTGGATATAATAGGACTTGATAGGATAAATTTATTCAATCCAAAAAATTTACGGAATTGAAACCATATTCGTATTGTAAGTTTAATTATTGGATTAATTGTTTGTTGTATTCAGTTTAGTAAGTGCAAAGGGAAGCGAAGCCCCTAAAATAGAAGCCATTGAGAACCCCTGTACAGACTCTCACTCGAGGTTCACCCATCATGGACATTGAATTTCATCCAAATCTTGTGTCCAGAACATTAGACATTGAATACTAATTGCCCAATAATAGAATCAAAACTTCGGCAATGCCAAACTGCCAACCTTTTTTGATTTCTGTGAATACTTCTTACTTAATCTAGGATTTTTATTCTGCCATATATATGAAGAAATATTAGAATCAATAATATCAAAAAAGGATTTAGAGATGAAGATTGGTACCGCCTGAAATAGACACAGAAATTTATGAAAAATAATCATCTTAATAACATTGATTTGACCAATCAATGATTGGGACAGTGGGGACCATTTAGTAAGCAGTTGTTTAACATGATGAATTAAGGGTAAAAAGTTAACTTTAAATAGATCCTTAGGCTTCTTAGTAATTTTAACACCCAAATAAGTAAAATAATCAGTAACCAGTCTAAATGGTGATTGTCTATAGATTGGAACTTGGATATTTAATGGAAAAAGCTCACTCTTATTTATATTCAATTTATAACCAGAAAAACTACTAAACTGAGCAAGTAGTAATATTACTGCAGGGATGGATTTCTCTGGATTAGAGATATATAGTAACAGGTCATCTGCATATGATACCTTATGCATCTCATTCTCATGAATAATGCCAAATAGATTGGGTGAATCACGAAGAGCGATTGCCAAGGGCTCCAAGGCAATGTCAAGTAGTAAAGGGCATAAAGGACAGCCCTGTCTAGTACTTCGAAAAAGCCTAAAAAAGGGGGATTTCTGATTATTAGTAAGTACAGAAGCCAAAGGTATATGATATGTCAATTTAATCCAAGATACGAATTTTGGGCTAAAATTAAATTTCTCAAGGATGTTAAATAAATATTCCCATTCAAATATATTAAATGCCTTCTCGGCGTCAAGCGAAATAACACATTCTGGAGTCTTAGATGAAGAAGTATATGTTCATCAACCTCCTAACATTAAAATACAGATAACGATATGTAATAAATCCTGTCTGGTTGTCAGAGACAATTTGTAGCAATACATTTTCCAATCTAATTGCTAATGTTTTGGAAAAAATTTTGGAGTCCGCATTTAACAAGGATATAGGTCTATATGATGCACATTCAGTTGAGTCTTCATCTTTTTTAGGAATTAAAGAAATAGATGCTTCATAAAAGGATTGTGGTAATTTACCTACAAATAAGGCATCCTTAAAAATTCTAACCAAGGAGAAAGTAGACTTGAAAAAGATTTTTAAAAATTCTACTGTATACCCATCCAGGCCTGGTGCTTTACCAGAATTCATCGAGGAAATTGCTTTCTTTATTTCTTCTTCCATAATGGGTGCATCTAATGTTAAACATTCATTAGATTTTCTTAAAAATTCATGCATTATGGTAGAATCGTCAGGAAATTCTCATTGGTGTAAAGTGGTATAGAATTCTTGAAAAGATTTATTAATTTCATCATGGTCAACCATCAAAGTACCATTCTGTTTATGAACTTTAATAATCTGACACTTAGCCAAAGCAGCTTTCAATTGGTTGGTCAGTAATTTACCCGATTTATCACTACGTATATAAAATTGACTCTTAGTTTTAAGTAATTGATTTTCAATCGGGGATGTTAATAACAAACTGTGTTGCATCTGAAGTTCAACTCTCTTTTTGTAAAGCTCCAAATTAGGAGCAGCAGAATATTTTTTTTTTATCAGTTTCCTTAATCTTATCAACCAATGTCCGTTTTTCATTATTAATTCATGTTTTCAATCCAGCAGAATATCAAATAATTTGCCCACAGATATATACTTTAAAAGTGTCCCATAATATCCCACTGGAAATTTCTTCCGTAACATTAGTTGAGAAGAAAAAGGCAATCTGTTCTTTAATAAAGTTAACAAAATTTAAGTCCTGAAGCAGAGTAGAATTGAACGGCCATTGTCTAGCACTGAAAGTTACATCAGTTAATTTGATTGATAGTTTCAGGCGCGGATGATCAGAGACGGCAATTGTATCATACTCAACAGGCAGTAACGGATGAAACTAATTGAGAGTCAATAAAAAAGTAATCAGTTCTAGAGTAATTATGATATACATCTATACATCAGAAAAGAATGAGAACTCTTTATCATTAGGATGTTAAAACCTCCAAACTTCTAAAATTCCGGAATCAACTAAAAAGGAATTAATAAAAATAGCGGATTTGTTTGGAAGTACCTGACTGGGCGCAGACCTGTCCATCGAGGGATTCAGGCAACAGTTAAAATCTCCGCCCATTATCAACATATATTCATTTAAATTAGGAAGAGATGCAAATAAATGATTAAAGAATTCAGGATAATCTGTATTTGGTGCATAGATATTAACCATAACAACTTTTTGGTTATAAAGTAAACCAGTAATTAACGGAAATCTACCATTCGGGTCCAAAATCGTTTCATAGTGAACAAATGAAATGGAGGAATCTATAAAAATAGATACTGCTTTCACCTTAGCCTGTGAATTGGAGTGAAATTGTTGGTTTTTCCAAAACCTAAAAAAAAACCCACTGATTATCCTGCTTCCTTACATGAGTTTCCTGGGCAAAGATAATCTAAGCATTCAATCTATGAAAAACTTTAAAGATCTTCTTCTGTTTAATTGGATGATTCAAGCCATTCGTACTCCATGAAACAAAGTTAATAATATTATCCATTGTACTTGAATAAACCATATGGTGTGTAAAGGATTAACCTTACTGCATAGGAGACTCATGAATCAGGAAGAGGGAAAAAAAAGTTTAAAGAGGAACTGGAAGTCACGACAATTCAGACATATTTGTAGTTTCAGATCAGCCCAGATGGAAAAAACTAAACTAAAAATAGCCCCATTCCCCACCCACAAAAGCCCAAATACTGGCCAATAGACAGCCAGAAAGCTATCTAGACACTTTCTACCCCCATCTCTCTTGAAGGCAAGTCTCCAAAACTGAAAAGAATTCAAAACACCACCCACAGTCAAAACATTGAGAAGAGAATGCCATAAAAAAAAACACCAAACAAATGTTATAAAAACAGCTGTTTGCAAAACATTTTGAAAGGCAAGATCTTGGAAAGTGAAACAGAATACAATCTTATTAATATTTAAAGAAAAAAATCAATCACCAAATCAGATTCTTAATTATTTTGAAAAACATTGAAAATAATATAATAAAGGGAGGGGAAAAAAAGGAACTTTAACATAAAAGCACGATAAATATCCATACTTCAAAACAAAGTACGAGCGTTACCAAACCAAGGGCAAAATCCTTCAAACTTTAAAAGTCCAAATCTGTGAACTGGTTATTAACTTATAAACCAAATGAATACAGACATGAAAAGGCAGTAAATTTATTAGGCAGCTAAGATCGAATGTTGATCCTCAGGGAATTGATAAGCTTTGTCCACGGATTTAAACCATTTACGTAATTTATCGGGCAGAACAACCCTTAAGCTAGCTGGAAATAGCAGAGCTGGTAGGAACTTTCTTTGATAGAGCTCGAACATCACCGGTTTAAAAAGCGATCTTTCTCGCATTACCTCAGGACTGTAATCTTCGACCAAACGAAACTTGGGGTCTCCGTATTCAATAACCTCTTTCCGATGGGCAATTTGAACTAAGTGCTCCTTGCTATGCACATAGTATGACAGGTCGAGGTTTCAGTTCTTTAGGGGGTTTTGCTCTTAAAGTCCGGTGGGCGCGATCAAGTATAGGGGAAGTAGAAAAAACTTCAGAGTCGAACACGTCCATTAAAAATTGAGAGAAAAATTTAGTAAGGTCACCACTCTCAACGTCTTCACGGAGTCCTATTATTTGCAAATTCTGTCTACGACTGCGATTTTCCAGGTCGATAATCTTAGCTTTATATTGTTCCAATGTTTGAGTGGTCAAAGTATTTGCCATTGGTGTTTTTCACACTCCTGCTTAAGTGCTCCCAGTCTACTTACGATCTCCTTTAACAATACTTCCAAATTAGAAAATCTTGTATCGAATTTATCATCCAGGAGCTTTGACATAGCTTCCAAAGTGAGTTGAGACTTAAGCTGTTGAGAGTCACCTTCACTCCTGCCATTTCCAATACCATCTTCCTTGCCTTCGGCTAATGCCTTTTTCCCTCTGGTACTCATTTCCAGCGATTAAAAATTAAAGTTCAAGCATATATAAGTGTTATAAACACTTGAATATAGATAGTAAAAGGGTGGTAAAAAGATTGAAAAATGAACGGAGCAAAGCCAAAATGTGACTTACTCCATCTAGCGCCCCAAGAGAATCCTCAATAATTTTTTGGGTGTGTGTGACCATCCAGGTATAGTTGCTGTCTGTTTGATTTCTCAGCCATTAAATGCAGCTGCCATCCACTGACTTGTTCTTCTCCCACAGAGAGAAAGAGATTGGGAATAGGACAGTCTCAGGAAATGAACACCCTTTTCCGATTCTGGTCCTTCTTCCTGAGAGATCATTTCAACAGGAAGATGTATGAAGAATTCAAGCAGCTGTCAATAGAGGATGGGGATGAAGGTTACAGGTAACCAATGTAGTGTACTTCACTCTCACCATACAACACCCACTTTATCTTTGTTTGTTCAGCACTGGGACAGAAGCCAATGCGAAAGATGTCTTCATGGTACTTGGGGTGCCAAAACCTTGATCTTCAGTACAGAACCACAAATGGCCACACTTGTTCCTGATGTATAGATATATAGACAGATACTTTATTGATCTCTGTTTTTTGTGCTGTAGTGTTCTATGGTTCTGAAAAGAAATTACAGTGTTACAGTAGCATTATGTGTGCACAGATATAAATATTAGAAGAGAAGTAGAAAGAATAAAAAATATACGTTACCACAATGTATCAGAAGGGGGTCATCACTTCCCTGGCTATAGAAACATAGAAAATAGGTGCAGGAGTAGGCCATTCGGCCCTTCAAGTCTGCACCGCCATTTATTATGATCATGGCTGATCATCCAACTCAGAACCGTGCACCAGCCTTCCCTCCATACCCCCTGATCCCCGTAGCCACAAGGGCCATATCTAACTCCCTCTTAAATATAGCCAATGAACTGGCCTCAACTGTTTCCTGTGGCAGAGAATTCCACAGATTCACCACTCTCTGTGTGAAGAAGTTTTCCTAATCTCGGTCCTAAAAGGCTTCCCTTTTATCCTCAAACTGTGACTCCTCGTTCTGGACATCCCCAACATCGGGAACAATCTTCCTGCATCTAGCCTGTCCAATCCCTTTAGGATTTTATACGTTTCAATCAGATCCCCCCTCAATCTTCTAAATTCCAACGAGTACAAGCCCAGTTCATCCAGTCTTTCTTCATATGAAAGTCCTGCCATCCCAGGAATCAATCTGGTGAACCTTCTTTGTACTCCCTCTATGTAAAGTATGTCTTTCCTCAGATTAGGGGACCAAAACTGCACACAATACTCCAGGTGTGGTCTCACCAAGGCCTTGTACAACTGCAGTAGTACCTCCCTGCTCCTGTACTCGAATCCTCTCGCTATAAATGCCAGCATACCATTCTCCTTTTTCACCGCCTGCTGTACCTGCATGCCCACTTTCAATGACTGGTGTATAATGACACCCAGGTCTCGTTGCACCTCCCCTTTTCCTAATCGGCCACCATTCAGATAATAATCTGTTTTCCTATTTTTGCCACCAAAGTGGATAACTTCACATTTATCCACATTAAATTGCATCTGCCATGAATTTGCCCACTCACCCAACCTATCCAAGTCACCCTGCATCCTCTTAGCATCCTCCTCACAGCTAACACTGCTGCCCAGCTTCGTGTCATCGGCAAACTTGGAGATACTGCATTTAATTCCCTCATCCAAGTCATTAATATATATTGTAAACAACTGGGGTCCCAGCACTGAGCCTTGCGGTACCCCACTAGTCACTGCCTGCCATTCTGAAAAGGTCCCGTTTATTCCCACACTTTGCTTCCTGTCTGCTAACCAATTCCCTATCCACATCAATACCTTACCCCCAATACCGTGTGCTTTAAGTTTGCACACTAATCTCCTGTGTGGGACCTTGTCAAAAGCCTTTTGAAAATCCAAATATACCACATCCACTGGTTCTCCCCTATCCACTCTACTAGTTACATTCTATAGGTTAGACAATAAGACAAAGGAGCAGATGTCGGCCATTCGGCCTATTGAGTCTGCTGCGCCATTTTATCATGAGCTGATCCATTCTCCCATTTAGTCCCACTCCCCCACCTTCTCACCATAACCTTTGATGCCCTGGCTACTCAGATAACTATCAATCTCTGCCTTAAATACACCCAATGACCTGGCCTCCACTGCCTCCCATGGCAACAAATTCCATAGATTTACCACCCTCTGGCGAAAAAAATGTCTTCGCATTTCTGTTCTGAATGGGCATCCTTCAATCCTTAAGTCATGCCCTGTCGTACTAGACTCCCCCATCATGGGAAACAACTTTGCCACATCCACTCCGTCCATGCCTTTCAACGTTCGAAATGTTTCTATGAGGTCCCCTCTCATTCTTCTAAACTCCAAGGAATACAGTCCAAGAGCGGACAAATGTTCCTCATATGTTAACCCTCTCATTCCCAGAACCATTCTAGTGAATCTTCTCTGTACCCTCTCCAACGTCGGCAGATCCCTTCTTAAATAAGGAGCCCAAAACTGCCCAGAGTACTCCAAGTGAGGTCTTACCAGCGCCTTGTAGAGCCTCAACATCACATCCCTGCTTCTATACTCTAATCCCCTAGAAATGAATGCCAACATTGCATTCACCTTCTTCAGCACCGACTCAACCTGGAGGTTAACCTTAAGGGTATTCTGCACAAGGACTCCCAAGTCCCATTGCATCTCAGAACTTTTAATTCTCTCTCTATTTAAATAATAGTCTGCCCGTTTATTTCTTCTGCCAAAGTGCATAACCATACACTTTCCAACATTGTATTTCATTTGCCACTTCTTTGCCCATTCTTCCAATCTATCCAAGTCTCTCTGCAGACTCTCTGTTTCCTCAGCACTACTGGCCCCTCCACCTATCTTCGTATCATCAGCAAACTTAGCCACAAAGCCATCTATTCCATAATCCAAATCGTTGATGTACAACGTAAAAAGAAGTGGCCCCAACACAGACCCCTGTGGAACACCACTGGTAACTGGCAGCCAACCAGAATAGGATCCCTTTATTCCCACTCTCTGTTGACTCATGGTAGAGTCTAATGGCTGAGGGTAAGAATGATGTCATATAGCGCTGTTTGGAGCAGCGCAGTTGTCTAAGTCGATTACTAAAAGTGCTCCTCTGTTCAGCCAAGGTGACATGCAAAGGGTGAGAAACATTGTCTAGAATTGCCAGGATTTTCCGTAGGGACCCTTGTTCTACCACAGCCTCCAGTGTGACCAGTTTGAATCTTATAACAGAGCCAGCCTTTCTAATTATTTTATTGAGTCTGCTGGCATCACTGATGTTGATGCCATTACCCCAGCACACCACTGCATCAAAGACTGTACTGGCAACAACAGACTAGTGGAACATGTGAAGGAGAGGCCAGCATATTCCGAAGGACATCGGTCTCTTCAGGAAATAGAGGTGACTGGCCCTTCTTGTACAAATCCTCTGTGTTGGTGTTCCACTTAAGTCTGTCATCCAGGTTCCCCACCCCCCGGTACTTGTAGGTCCCCATCACATCCACGTCCTCACCATTCAATAGTAACAGGAGGCAATGCACGCTTAGCCTTCCTAAAGTCCATCAACATCTCCTTTGCCTTACTGATGTTGAGCTGCAGATGATTCAGCTTGCACCATTTGACAAAGTCCTTAAACAGGCCCTTGTATTCATCCTCCCATTCTCTCTGAATACATCCATCTATTGCTAAGTCAACAGAGAATTTCTACTGAAGTCATTTCCTGGTGTTCACTGAGGTCAGTGGAAGTGGTTACTTTCCTGATGTTTCCTGGGGTCAGTGGGAATGGTGATGGTTCCTGATGTTTACTGGGGTCAGTGGGACTGGTGACGGTTCCTGATGTTTACTGGGGTCAGTGGGATTGGTGACGGTTCCTGATGTTTACTGGGGTTAGTGGGAATGGTGATGGTTCCTGATGTTTACTGGGGTCAGTGGGAATGATGGTGGTTCCTGATGTTTACTGGGGTCAGTGGGAATGGTGTCAGTTCCTGATGTTTACTGGGGTCAGTGGGAATGGTGACAGTTCCTGATGTTTACAGGAGTCAGTGGGAATGGTGACAGTTCCTGATGTTTACTGGGGTCAGTGGGAGTGGTGACAGTTTCAATGATCTAAATGGGGGAAAAGGTTCAAATATCAGAGGTGCAGACGGACTCATGCAGGACTCCCAGAAGATTAATTTACAGGTTGAGACTGTGGTAAAGATGGCAAATGCAATTTATTGGCATTTATTTCAAGGGGAATAGAATATAAAAGTAAGGCACTCGTCAAGCCACACTTGGAGTATGGAGTATGTCAACGGTTTTGAGCCCCATATCTCAAAAAGAACATGTCATTGGAGAGAGTTCAGAGGAGGTTCATGAGGATGATTCTGGGAATGAAGGGGTTAACCTATAAGGAGCGTGCAGTTTTGGGCCTGTACTCACTGGAATTTAGAAAAATGCGGGTGGACCTCATGGAAACCTACCAAATGTTGAAAAGACTAGATAGGGTGAGTGTGGAGAGGATGTTTCCTACGACGGGGGTATCCAGAACCAGAGGGCACAGCCTCAAAATTATGTGGGTTAGAACAGAAGTAAGGAAGGGGAGTTTTTTTTTTAGGCAGAGAGTAGTGAATCTGTGGAATGCTCTGCCACAGACTGTGGTGGGGGCCAAGTCCATGAGTACATTTAAGGCAGAAGTAGATAGTTTACTGATCGTCAGAGTATCAAAGGATATGTTGAGAAAGCAGATGTATGGGGTTGAGTGGGATCTGGGATCAGCCATTATGGAATGGCAGAGCAGACTTGATGGGCTGAATGGTCTAATTCTGCTCCTATGTCTAATGATCTTATGGATGGCTGTGGAGGCCAAGTCATTGAGTACAAGTATATGGAGGAATTTAAGGTGGGGTGGTTATATGGGAGGCAGGGTTTGAGGGTCAGCACAATAATGTGGGCCAAAGGGCCTGTACTGTGCTGTACTATTCTATGTTCTATATTTAAAGCAGAGACTGATAGGTTCTTTTGGTCAGGGTGAAGGTTGAGAATGGGATTGAGAGGGATAATAAATCAGCCGTGATGGAATAGCCTAATTCTACTCCTGTGTGTGTCTAATGAACTATATCTTTGGGTATTTTGGAAGATGGGAAGACGAAGGAGATCTTTAGGGGGATGGGGGCGAATCTGGTAATGAATTCTCATGGAAGATGGTTGCTGTTTACCTCTCTACTTGCCTGCTTCTGATCACACTGTGTTTGTCTGCTTCAGGTATGGGCTAGAGTGCCTTTTCAGATATTACAGCTATGGCCTTGAGAGGAAATTTAGACCGGAGATATTCAAAGATTTCCAGCAAGAAACCATCGTGGATTATGAAGCAGGTAAGTTGTGATTTTATTGAATACTGCTGACCTCTGGTGCATTTGATGGACTGCTTCATTCTAGAACAGAGTGGAATGGTGAGTCACCAGCAGTGTCATGGTATCAGGCATATTCTAGTTTTCTTACTGTTCCTGGGAATTTTGTTACTCGCAGTCATACAGCAAAAAAATGGTCCATGCTGATCAGATGCCCATTCAGACCAGTGTTTTATCAAATCAAGTCAACTCACTTTTCAATGTCATTTTGACCATAACTACTGGTACAGTACACAGTAAAAACGGGACAATGTTTTTCAGGACCATGGTGCTACATGAAACAATACCAAAACTACATTGAACTATGTAAAAACAACACAAAAACTACAGTAGACTACAGACCTACCCAGGACTGCATAAAGTGCACAAAACATTGCAGGAATTACAATAAATAATAAACAAGACAATAGGCACAGTAGAGGGCAGTAGGTTGGTGTCAGTCCAGGCTCTGGGTATGGAGGAGTCTGATGGCTTGGGGGAAGAAACTGTTACATAGTCTGGTAGTGATATCCTGAATTTTAAAAATTTCTAGAGAAGCATATTATTTTTTTTGAAGAGAATAAAAAGGAGGAGACATCTAATTGTATGGGATACTTTCAACGCCTATATTAGAGGACAAATCATTTCTTGTACTGCAAGTGTTAAGAATAAAGCTAATAAAGAAAGAATTGAATTAGCCAATCAATTGAAACAATTAGATCAAAAATATGCTATAACTCCAGATCCTGTTTTATATAAAAGACGTGTTGAAGTTAAAACTAAATATGATCTTATGTTAACATATTCAATTGAAACTCAACTTCTTAAAGATAAAACTCAATTTTACATTCATGGAGATAAATCAGGCAAAGTACTGACCAGCCAATTAAAAACTTCTGTAGTTAAATGAATTTGCAAAACTAATGGTGATAGGACAAATGATTACTCTGAAATAAATTATACCTTTAGAGAATTCTATTCTAAACTTTATTGTTCTGATTCCCCTAAAGATAATACTGTAATGAATAATTTTCTAGATCAATTAAATACCCCTGCACTTTCTGCAGATGATTGCAAACAGATGGATCAACCCATTTTTCATGAGGAGATTCCTGAGGCTATACGTTCATTACACTCGGGGAATGCTCCGGGTCCAGATGGATTTTCTGGAGAATTTTATAATGCTTTTTCTTCATTAATTATACCGCAGTTACACTTGGTCTTTTTTGGATTCTTTCAAATTGGGTAGTTTGCCTCAATCTTTCTATGAAGCTTCCATTTCGCTTATCTTAAAAAAGAACAAGGACTCAGCTAAATGCTCTTCTTATAGGCTAATTTCAGTACTCAATGTTGATACTAAAATTCTTTCTAAAGTTCTGGCTCGTAGGATTGAAAATATTTTACCTTCTATTATTTCTGATGATCAGACTGGATTTATTAAAAACCGACATTTCCATTTTAATATACGCTGTGTATGAAACATTATTTATTCTCCTTCTCGGGAGATATCAGAATGTGTGATATCCTTAGATGCTGAGAAGGCCTTCGATCAGGTTGAATGGAATTATATATTTAAAACCTTAGAAAAATTTGATTTTGGACCAGGTTTTATTCAATGGATTAAATTACTTTATTTATCTCCTTCTGCTCAGGTTCGTACTAAATTTCAAAATTCCAAACCATTTAAACTTCACCGCAGAACTAGACAAGTCTGTCAGTTGAGTCCTTTGCTTTTTGATCTAGCTTCAGAACCCCTTGCCATTGCTTTTCGAGAATCTAATGATATTTGTGGTATTTTAAGGAGAGGTATCACCCACAAGGTCTCTCTTTACACTGATGATATATTGCTTTTTACCTCTAATGTTTAGACCTCGTTACCTCGCGTACTTTCTTTACTCTCTTGTTTTAGTTGGTTTTCAGGATATAAATTGAACCTACATAAGAGTGAATTATTTCCTTTAAATAATTTGGTATCAATTAATACTAATCTTCCTTTTAAAATTGTAAGGAATCAATTTACTTATTTGGATGTAACAGTCAAGAAGAATTACAAACACCTGTTTAAAGAAACTTCCTTACTTTATTGAACCATATGAAAAAAGATATCATTAAATTGGTCACCTCTTTTAATATCGCTGATTGGACGAATTAATTCTATTAAAATGAATATTCTACCTAAATTTATATATCGTTTTCAGGCTTTACTTGTTTTTATTCCTAAATCCTTTTTTGACTCTCTTGAATCTATTTTATCCTCCTATATATGGAAAAAATAAATGTCCTCGTTTAAATAAAGTTCATCTTCAAAAACCTAAAAAGTCTGGAGGTTTAGCCTTACCTAATTTTAGATTTTGTTACTGGGCAGTTAATATACGATATCTTATGTTTTGGCTATATTATATTAATCGTGTAGACTGTCCGG
The DNA here is from genome assembly GCF_963921235.1 of Mobula hypostoma. Taxonomy (NCBI): domain Eukaryota; kingdom Metazoa; phylum Chordata; class Chondrichthyes; order Myliobatiformes; family Myliobatidae; genus Mobula; species Mobula hypostoma. The sequence goes on along the minus strand of NC_086103.1, from coordinate 17,770,491 downwards.
TATGGGTTTCTTTAGAAGCTAACTCTGTTAATAAATTTTCTATTCTTTCTCTTCTTGGATCCTCACTTCCTTTATTTGTAAATAAACCAACTGATAATTTAACAGTTAAACATACTCTGAGGATCTGGATACAATTTAGAAAACATTTTGGTTTATTGAGATTTTCCCTTTCTAGGCCCATTTATTGTAATTTTTTTTTAAACCCTCTATGACTGATTTAGTTTTTAAAGAATGGGACAGGTTGGGTATTAAATGTTTTTGTGATCTGTTTGTGGAGGAAACCTTTTCTCATTTGAGCAATTGTCAGCTAAATATAACTTACCCAAAATTCACTATCTTAGATATCTACAAATCAGAGACTTGCTAAGATCTCAAATATGCACATTTCCTATAAGCTCAGATAAGAACTTAGTAGACGCAATTTTTAATTTGACACCTTTTCATAATGGTTCAATATCTAATATTTATCGTATGTTACTGGAGATGAGGAATATTCCTTTAGACAAAATTAAGAATCTCTCGGAACAAGATTTACAGACATCAATATCTGACGAAACTTGGAATGAAATTTTTAAACTAGTTAATACTTCATCGCTATGTGCTCGCCATTCCCTCATACAATTTAAGGTGGTACATAGAGTCCATAAAGATAAGCTTATCTTGTTTTTATTCAATATATCTCTGTACTGTGACAGATGTTATAATAAAGAAGCTTCATTAATTCATATGTTTTGGACTTGTCCGTGTCTTGAAAAGTATTGAAAGGAAGTTTTTCAAACTTTTTCTTTACTTTTCAAGGTCAATTTTAAGCCTAATGCTCTGATGGCCCTGTTCAGTATTGTTGCTGGACAAGATATTAAGCTGAAGACATCTGATTTACATATTTTGGCCTTTAGCTCTCTTATAGCTAGGAGGGCACTTTTGTTTAAATGGAAAGATGTTTTTCCTTCTACTCATACTCAATGATTATATGACGTTATGTCATGCTTAGATTGAGAGAAGATTCATTGTTCAATTTCTGAATCTCATCAAGACTTTCAAACATTGTGGGGACCCTTTCTGAATTATGTTCAAAACTTTCAAAATCCTCAATTCGTTGTTTAACTTCAGATGTTGGCTGTTATTAATTTTTTATTATACGAGAAGGTATTTTACCTTTTTTCTCCTTAATAAACAGCTTCGGTCTTGGTAGGGGTTAGACTTTTTTTTGTAATAAATTAGTATATTTCAATATAACTAATGACTAACTTACATGAATACGGGGTAATGAGATTGTTATTATGAATAGATATAATGTAATTGGTAGGTTTCTATCTTTTTTTGACCTTTTATATACACTTTCTTGTACTCTTTATTCTTCTATGTAGAAACCAATGAAAATATTGAAAAGAGACAGGTTGTTGGCTTTGCACCAGTCTGTTAGCCGCTGCACCTCCTCTCTGTATGCTGACTCATCGTTCTTGCTGATGAGACCCAACACGGTCGTGTCATCGGTGAACTTGACGATGTGGTTGGAGCTGTGTGTTGCAGCAGAGTGAACAGCAGTGGACTGAGCACACAGCCCTGGGGGGGCCCCATGCTCAGTGTGATGGTGTTGGAGATGCTGCTTCCAATCCAGACTGACTGAGGTCTCCCAGTCAGGAAGTCTAGGATCCAGTTGCAGAGGGAGGTGTTCAGTAGGCTCAGCTTTCCAATCAGTTTCTGATCAGATTGTGTTGAATGCTGAACTGAAGTCTATGAATAGCATTCGAACGTACGTGTTTCTTTTGTCCAGGTGGGTTAGGGGTAGGTGGAGGGTGAGGGTGATGGCAATGGCATTATCTGTTGAACGATTGGGACGGTACGCGAACTGCAGGGGGTCCAGTGAAGGGGCAGCAGGGTCATGATGTGCTTCATGATGAACCTCTCGAAACACTTCATGATGGATGGATGTGAGTGCAACGGGACGGTAATCGTTGAGGCAGGACACTGAAGACTTCTTCGGCACGGGGACGATGGTGGCGGCCTTGAAGCACGTAGGAACGATGTCGCTGCTTGGGGAGATGTTGAAGATGTCAGTGAGAATCTCAGCTAGCTGGTCTGCACATCTTCTAAGCACTCTGCCAGAAATATTGTCTGGTCCAGCAGCCTTCCGTGGGTTGACCCTACACAGGGTTCTCCTCACATTGGCCACGTTAAGACACAGCATCTGGTCATTTGGAGGAGGAGTGGTCTTCCTTGTCGCCACATCATTTTCTGCCTCAAAAGGAGTGTAGAAGTTGTTCAACGCATCTGGGAGGGAGGCTTCACCAGCACAGGCAGGTGGTGTTGTCTTGTAGTTGGTGATGTCCTGATTGCCCTTCTACATGTCTCGTGTGTCGCTGCTGTCCTGGAAGTGGCTGTGGATTTGCTGGGCGTGTGCACGCTTTGCCTCTCTGATGGCCCGGGACAGTTTGGCCCTCTCTGTTGTTAGGGCTGCCTTGTTGCCTGCTCTGAAGGCAGAGCCACGGGTCCTCAGCAGTGCACGCACCTCCACGGTCATCCATGGCTTCTGGTTCAGCACGTGTAGTGATGGTCTTGGCCACAGTGATGTCAGCGATGCACTTGCTGATGTAGCTAGTCACTGATGCCGTGCACTCCTGTAAGTTGGTAGAGTCGCCACCGGTTGCAGCCTCCCTGAACGTGTGCCAGTCAATGTGCTCAAAGTAGTCTTGAAGAGCAGAGATGGCTCCTGCTGGTCAGGTTTTCACCTGCTTCTGAACTGGTCTGGAGCGCCTGATGAGCGGTCTGTATGCTGGGATTAGCATAACAGTGATGTGATCTGAGTAAACGAGGTGGGGGGTGGGGCTCCGCCCGGTACGTGTCGGGAATGTTTATGTAAACAAGGTCCAGTGCGTTCTCCCCTCTCATTACAAAGTCCACGTTCTGATGGAATCTGGGGAACACTGACTTAAGGTTCGCGTGGTTAGAATCTCCAGCAACAATAAACAGTCCATAAGGGTGTGAATTCTGCAGTTTGCTAATTGCCCCATACAGTTCACAGAACACCCCTTAGCATTAGCGCTGGGGGGAACGTAGACACCGACTATAAGGACAGTGGTGAATTTCCGTGGTAAATAAAATGGTCTGCATCTAACAGTCACAAACTCTACTAGCGATGAGCAGTATCTGGAAACCAGCACAGAGTTCTTGCACCATTCCATATTGGTGTAAACACACAAGCCACTACCACGAGTCTTACCGGAAAGAGCTGCATCTCTGTCCGCTCGAAACAGGACGAGCCCATCCAGCTGAATGGTGGCATCCGGGATTCCGTCGGTGAGCCACGTTTCTGTGAAAACATACTCACAGCAGACTCTGTACTCCTGCGGAGTATTTCCTTGGAGTCAGATGTAGTCCAATTTATTGTCCAGAGAGCAGAATGGACGGGAGAGCTGGCCAGCTAGGGTTTGATTTTTGCCTGGCACAAGACTCCTCCCCACTTGCCTCGCTTCTGCTTCTTCGTGCACCGCTTACGATGCCCCCACTTCCAGCCACTGGCATCAGGCGACTCCGAGGACTGTAGGCCCGATCCCCTCAGCAAGCCGAGGTCGCATAATTTAACCAGCAGATTTTCATGAAGGTTTGTTTTTGGCAATCTCTGTATTGTAGCAGTATCTGGCAATGGTAGATAGTCGCCCTGTTATCCATGTGCCCTTGTCAAAAATTGTGCCTTAAAATTAAATTAAAATAACACCAGATCCGAAAGGCCGCTGCTGCCATGCCGTGCGGCCTGCTTTATCCTTAATCCCTCAAAACCTTTCCTATCCATGGACCTGTTCAGCTGTCTTAAACGCTGTTAATGAACCATATTCTAGAGCAGTTTGTTCCATATACTGAACGCCCTTTGTGTTTAAAGAATAGTCGCTCAAATTCTCATTAAATCTTTCCTCCTTCAGCTTAAACCTATGGCTTAGATTCCCTAACTTTTATTGCTACCTATGTTCTCATGATTTCAGAAACTTGATTATTTTGTGACTCTCAATCTCTGGTCATCAGTGTCATTATTGTTGGAGATGCATGAGTTGGTCAGGGGCACTGCATCGGATGCAAGGTGTATTGCTGTGTGTTGCATAATCCGAGATGAAGTGTTTGGTTCATTCTGATCCGAGGAGAGTGTCTCATGTATGCCCTCTCCCGGCCCAGTGCTGTGTTCTCTCACACTGGGTGCTGCAGACTGATTAAACAGCTAGAGAGCAGGCTGCAAATAACTCTTCCTAAAATAATTTACTACTTATTTTATTGTGTGCTGGCACTTTCTGTGCATCGATCTTGAGAATTACCTTTGAATGTGTGGGGTTGAGATCATGCTGATATTGTGGGAACTCTCATCTATTGGGCAGTTAGAATATCTGAGGCTTGTGCAACTGATTTACCATTTGTAATCTTTGTGCTGTGTGTTTTCTGTTTGAAAATTTAGGGCAGCTGTATGGATTAGAGAAATTCTGGGCCTATCTAAAGTATTCAAAAGCTAAGAATCTGGATATCGACCCAAAACTTCAGGAATACCTCAGCAAATTTAAACGCTTAGAAGATTTCCGGGTGGACGTAAGTAACAGTCACCATGTGAAACATTCCACAAAAACTTCTCAGGTTTCCAGCTGGGTACAGGTGTTGATTTTAACCAAAAATTTCGATGACAAACTCCGCCATCTTCATCAGGGATAATGCCTAGGCTTGCCTAGTCCAGTGGTATTTATATGGTGTATATGCTCAACTCCTGTCATCCGACCCTCCTGGTTGTTTAATCCTCAACCAATCCAGTTTCCGCAACACTGCAGAGCTGGTGGTGGTAGGGTCATTATTTGCAGCTCCCCAGAGCTGACTGTGGTAGGATTGTCAATCTGCAACAACTCAGAAACTAACTGTGGTAGGGCAGTCCGCAGCACCCAGAGCTGACTGTTAGGGTCGTCAGTCTGCAGCACCCAGAGCTGACTGTTAGGGTCGTCAGTCTGCAACACCCAGAGCTGACTGTTAGGGTCATCAGTCTGCAACACCCAGAGCTGACTGTTAGGGTCGTCAGTCTGCAGCACCCAGAGCTGACTGTTAGGGTCGTCAGTCTGCAACACCCAGAGCTGACTGTTAGGGTTGTCAGTCTGCAACACCCAGAGCTGACTGTTAGGGTCGTCAGTCTGCAACACCCAGAGCTGACTGTTAGGGTTGTCAGTCTGCAACACCCGGAGCTGACTGTTAGGGGCATCAATCTGCAACACCCAGAGCTGACTGTTAGGGTCGTCAATCTGCAACACCCAGAGCTGACTGTTAGGGGCGTCAATCTGCAACACCCAGAGCTGACTGTTAGGGTCGTCAATCTGCAACACCCAGAGCTGACTGTTAGGGTCGTTAGTCTGCAACACCCAGAGCTGACTGTTAGGGTCGTCAGTCTGCAGCACCCAGAGCTGACTGTTAGGGGCGTCAGTCTACAACACCCAGAGCTGACTGTTAGGGGCGTCAGTCTGCAGCACCCAGAGCTGACTGTTAGGGGCGTCAGTCTGCAGCACCCAGAGCTGACTGTTAGGGTCGTCAGTCTGCAACACCCGGAGCTGACTGTTAGGGTCGTCAGTCTGCAACACCCAGAGCTGACTGTTAGGGGCGTCAATCTGCAACACCCAGAGCTGACTGTTAGGGTCGTCAGTCTGCAGCACCCAGAGCTGACTGTTAGGGTCGTCAGTCTACAACACCCGGAGCTGACTGTTAGGGGCGTCAATCTGCAACACCCAGAGCTGACTGTTAGGGTCGTCAGTCTGCAGCACCCAGAGCTGACTGTTAGGGTCGTCAGTCTGCAACACCCAGAGCTGACTGTTAGGGTCGTCAGTCTGCAACACCCAGAGCTGACTGTTAGGGTCGTCAGTCTGCAACACCCAGAGCTGACTGTTAGGGTCGTCAGTCTGCAGCACCCAGAGCTGACTGTTAGGGGCGTCAGTCTGCAGCACCCAGAGCTGACTGTTAGGGTCGTCAGTCTGCAACACCCAGAGCTGACTGTTAGGGGCGTCAGTCTGCAGCACCCAGAGCTGACTGTTAGGGTCGTCAGTCTGCAACACCCAGAGCTGACTGTTAGGGTCGTCAGTCTGCAACACCCAGAGCTGACTGTTAGGGTCGTCAGTCTGCAACACCCAGAGCTGACTGTTAGGGTCGTCAGTCTGCAACACCCAGAGCTGACTGTTAGGGTCGTCAGTCTGCAACACCCAGAGCTGACTGTTAGGGTCGTCAGTCTGCAACACCCAGAGCTGACTGTTAGGGTCGTCAGTCTACAACACCCAGAGCTGACTGTTAGGGTCGTCAGTCTGCAACACCCAGAGCTGACTGTTAGGGTCGTCAGTCTGCAGCACCCAGAGCTGACTGTTAGGGGCGTCAGTCTGCATCACCCAGAGCTGACTGTTAGGGTCGTCAGTCTACAACACCCAGAGCTGACTGTTAGGGTCGTCAGTCTGCAACACCCAGAGCTGACTGTTAGGGTCGTCAGTCTGCAGCACCCAGAGCTGACTGTTAGGGGCGTCAGTCTGCATCACCCAGAGCTGACTGTTAGGGTCGTCAGTCTGCAGCACCCAGAGCTGACTGTTAGGGGCGTCAGTCTGCAGCACCCAGAGCTGACTGTTAGGTCGTCAGTCTGCAGCACCCAGAGCTGACTGTTAGGGTCGTCAATCTGCAGCACCCAGAGCTGACTGTTAGGGTTGTCAATCTGCAGCACCCAGAGCTGACTGTTAGGGTTGTCAATCTGCAGCACCCAGAGCTGACTGTTAGGGGCGTCAATCTGCAACACCCAGAGCTGACTGTTAGGGTCGTCAGTCTGCAACACCCAGAGCTGACTGTTAGGGTCGTCAGTTTGCAGCACCCAGAGCTGACTGTTAGGGTCGTCAGTCTACAACACCCAGAGCTGACTGTTAGGGTCGTCAATCTGCAGCACCCAGAGCTGACTGTTAGGGTCGTCAGTCTGCAGCACCCAGAGCTAACTGTTAGGGGCGTCAGTCTGCAGCACCCAGAGCTGACTGTTAGGGTCGTCAGTCTGCAACACCCAGAGCTGACTGTTAGGGTCGTCAGTCTGCAACACCCGGAGCTGACTGTTAGGGTCGTCAGTCTGCAACACCCAGAGCTGACTGTTAGGGTCGTCAGTCTGCAACACCCGGAGCTGACTGTTAGGGTCGTCAGTCTACAACACCCAGAGCTGACTGTTAGGGGCGTCAGTCTGCAACACCCAGAGCTGACTGTTAGGGTCGTCAGTCTGCAGCACCCAGAGCTGACTGTTAGGGTCGTCAGTCTGCAACACCCAGAGCTGACTGTTAGGGGCGTCAGTCTGCAGCACCCAGAGCTGACTGTTAGGGGCGTCAGTCTGCAGCACCCAGAGCTGACTGTTAGGATGGTCAGTCTGCAGCACCCAGAGCTGACTGTTAGGGTCGTCAGTCTGCAACACCCAGAGCTGACTGTTAGGGGCGTCAGTCTACAACACCCAGAGCTGACTGTTAGGGTCGTCAGTCTGCAGCACCCAGAGCTGACTGTAGTTGTTTTTATCTGGAGAGACCAAGGGATGGAATGCACGCAGAATGGGGTGGGCGCTGTTTGACTATAACCTGATCGAGTTGTGAAAGTAATGGATGGTGTTTTGTTTCGAGACTTTCCAAAGGTGCTGCAGTCTGGAGATGGGAGCGAATGGGATTAAAGGTTAATGAGCTACATCTAACATGAGTCAAAGGTAGAGAGGGATAGACATCTTGTGGTGGGGACCTGGTGCCCTTACACACCCAGATAAAGAAAATAGGCAACTTCAGCAAGCAGTTTAGGCATTAGAACAGGAGGCTGGGTCCAATGAATGTGTGAGTAAGGATAGTATTGAAGGGGAGTTTCAGATTTTATCATTCGAATTGTTTTAGGGAGAAAGTGGGAGCTGGCTGATCTGAACAAGTTACTCATGAAACAAAATGGGTGAGCAGAGAGATTTGTCAGTGGTTTTGGGAGGGTGTACATTAATTTGTCAGAGCAACAGTATTCAGTAGGTGGGATTCAGTCAGCTATAAATGGAACTCTATAATTCAGTCCTGTTAGCAGATCACGTGTGCATGCCACAAGGGAAGAATGCAAGGGGTTCTCAAATTTCTCAGTTGTAAAATTATTGAAGGTTTAACTAAATTACTGGGAAAGTAGAATGAAGTAGTTGTTTCATTATTAATTGCCTGTTATACATTGGGGAATGAAGTAGTTGTTTCTGTTGCAGCCTCCAATTGGCGATGACGTTGGCCGCAAGCGACAGTCACTGGCAGGTGAAGAAAAACGCCGGCTTTCATCCGTGTCTTCCAGTAAAATGTGTGGCTCTGCCAGTGATGCCGAGAATGGGTCGCCGTTCCCCCCTCAAAGTATGAACGAAGGAACCAATTCAACTGTGATCCCGGAGGGGGCTTCGGCAGGACTTGTGCAAGTGAGAGCCACAGGCAAATAGAGAGTGGACTCTGCCTCTAACCCTGGATCTTTATTTGAACTTTGGTATTGTCACCTCAATGAGCTACAGAAAAACTGGGCTGGATATCAGACATTCTTCAACGCTGGGCAGTAGCCATTGCAGCAACTGCCGGAAGATTTGTATTCTAAGCTGGTTTCACAGCCTTCACCCATATGAATGAATGTTGCATGAGAACAATTGGTCTGAAATATAATTCATCTGCTTGATTTGGGAGTCGACAATACAGCTTCACTCAGATATCCAAAAAAAATCCGAACCCCTCCCTAGCGGAGAGTGGGATTAAAGAGATGCCTTATTATTGCCTGCTCCTGTTTGTGAGCAGCACGTAGTTAAATTCTGCTCGCTCTGCTAATGACTCTCCTGTTGGTCTGCTAATGTTGATAAAATTATCCGTTCCTTACCCTGGATTTTGAATTATTGAGGTTTTTGTTAGTGCCCCAATTTAAAGTTGCCGCAGGCGGACGGAATAGGAATGGTGATGTCAAATGCAGATGCTCTTGCACCACAGGTACTTTGTGTCAGGCCTTATCCCCGTGGTGGACTGAACTTCAACAGCCTGACGGCCACAGGTACTGACATTAGGAAATAGCCCAGTGACCCATGTCAAGCTCTCCATCAGGGTCACTGCTAAAGTGTCTTTGGCCACCATTCTTATCCTGTTACCATCCAGTTGTCTCTTTCACTTTGCATACCCAAGCCAGCACCTTGGAAAAATTGGACTATCTGATTTCTTCGGCATTGATGAATCTGTCTGCTTGAAGTAGTATTGCTGAAATTATACTGGGTAACATCATTCACGACTGTCATGTGTTCTGTAGGGATGTCACAGTGTCGTTTATTTTGATGTCCTGGTAAAGTAGTGACCTGAAGTCCCATCTAGATTGTTGTCCTGGAATTTCAGCCTTTGCTAGGAGCCAAAGTGTCACCGTGTTAATCATTATCATCATCACTTTAGTTTTGGGCTGTGGTTCGAGTAAATGGAAAAAAAACTGAGCCTTTCGGGTTTGCTGTGTGCTACTTTAATGCTGTTGATACGTCGTGCTTGCTGTGCATGTATCTCATGGGTAGCAGGAGTAGGCTCTGCAGAACGAGCTGGTGATGAGAAAACCTATTAGCTTAGGCTTTCCAACTCTAGCTCTACTCCGGGGTCATCTGTCCCCGAGGAACCGTTGGCACGATTGATCCCCCTGTCCCCGAGGGTTGGGTGACACTTGTGATGAGATTTCATCTTCTCTGCTCTCTTTCAGTGCATTTAGATCTCCCATTCTTGTACCTTATTATTTTTCATGCTTTCTTTCTTCCCTTTTGTATCTCTCTATCCATCAGTTTATCTCGAGCCCATCCTCTGCCCCTCACACACACCAATACCATGTCTCTTCTCATGCATGTGTGTCCGTGTCTTAAGCGCACAAACACACCGCCGACTTGTTTTTCTAACATGCATTTGTGCCCTCCGAATGTCATGCACACGCCCACCCCTCTGCATTTCCTTCTCCCAGCAGAAATGCCTAAGTTATTTGGGATCTTCTTGCTGTATGGGAATTGTATCTCCACGTGAATGGACCATGCACCAGTGTAGAATGTGGCAGGTGTCACTGAATATAACCTTCGTCTTCCTGTTTCCTCGGTGCCGAACTCACTGAAGGGCTAAACTCCTGAAACCAAAGGTTTGATCCATGCTGTTGAATGTTTTTGATGTTAATTCTTATAAAAGACATGGGAGAAGAACTGCTGACCATTGTAAGGAGTGTGGGATAAAATATTAGTCCTGGGTAACTTCCCCCTCTTCCCAGGGCTGTCATGCTTTTCAAGAGTATGTGTCTAATTGAACCTCACCACGATTAGTTATGTCCTAAAAACATCCAGTGATGTGTTTAGGGTCTCCTAGACTGCAAACACTTGCTGACGGCTGCCTGATGGTGTTTGCAAAGTTGATTAAAACCTGACACTAGTTCTGTGACTTTGAGAATTCATTGTTTACATTTACATGTTCAGTCATCCCATAATCTTCCAAGATTCCTGTAACCGACTGCCTGGATTGTCAGGACTGAGATCACTCACAGGACATTGGTTTCCTCTCCTTAACCAGAATGTTCATGTGGAACAGACTGATTTATTTGCAACTAAGAGGCTCGATTGTTGGTGTAATTCAGGTGGAGATTCCTGAATGTGCAACCAGTTGTGTAATGTGAAGCTGCTGTTTATTTAATGAATTTCTTTGAAATGCCTCTGAAACAAGAACATTTTATTTCAGGTAATTTGGTGAGCATCTCTTTGCTGTTTATTGTACAGAAATCACACTGTTGGGAGTTAAAATTCCAGTGTGTAATTCATGGCACGATTTGTATATAACGCAAGTCCACCAGCTTTTAGATGAATGTCTTTTTTTTCCTAAGTAAGAAATCTTTAAGAATCTAGCCATATTTGCCAAAGAAAAATCTCTGGGTTTCACAGATGCTGAAAACATTAAAACAAAAGGTGCTGTGGATTTATTCTGAGTGAACAATGCAGCTTGCACGGACAATTTGTGTTAAGGCCATTTTCCTTCCTCTTTGGTGCCCACCCTTTGAACCAGTTGCCTCTGATTGCCCCATATCCACAGGAGCACCAGCCTACACCACCCACCGCCTGCCATGCCTGCTTTTCAGTGGAGTCCCCAGGAACGACCGCCTTATTTTGGTGACAGCATGACGATAAAAAAGCTTACATTGTAAAATGTACAAAATTAGAATCGTCCTTCACAACTCTGTTAAGTCCAAGATGATCACTATCCTGTACCAAACTCACCAAGCCATCCACGTGACACTACCTAAATTAATAGTACTCTCAGGCCCAGTGAAATGGGGCATGGCGATCACTGAGTTGGGCTCCTGCCCTCTCTAGTCCAGGTATTTATAGTTTGAGATTCAGATCTGCTTGGTAGAAGACTAACGCGAGAAGAAGAGAAAAGATTACTGCAAACATCCCATGTGTCTTGTGCTAAAGCACATTAGAGCTGTGTAGCTTGTGTTCACTGTAAAGTTTAGAATTTCAGTTACACACGTAAAGTGAATCTACACTAACTCTTCTGAGAGCCAACAATTAACTTATGATGTAATGTGCATGCCCCAGGACCATTCTTTGCACTCTCTGAATCACTTAACTGTACTCACTCTCCTTTCAGGTTTTCAAGGTCTACTTTGGTGTTTTATTAAAACATGGGTAATATTTGGTTGTCCCCAAAAGATTACATGAACTCTGCTGAGAAATTATGTTTAGAACCTTCGTAAGCCTATTTTTCGATTGTGTTCACATGCAGAATATAAAGGATGTAAACTGTATTTTGGGGTTTGTTGAACCCAAGTTATTCCTAAGAGCTCTAATGTCCTGAGATTCCATGGTGAAGTAGTCAGGGTTTGATTTTAAAAAAAACACAACATGTCCCTCAGTCTGTCAGGATTAACTTGAAAATCATAGCCTTGGAGAACTTTCGTGAAGCATGTAATTTCCACTGGAGCCAGCTCTCTGGAAATGTCTTGTAGGCATTAGTCTTATTCACTGAATAAAGTGACTGGAACAAACCTCCAGCTTCCCAATTGCGGTCTGAGGCTGTGGAATGGCACAGGTCCAGGTGAGTAAGGCAGGTGCTTACAGGGTGGGGACTACAAGCTGAATATTTCACTGTGTCAATAGACAAGTGTTGGGGAAATGAATCCGAATCTAGCAGCTAGGGGTTGAACAGATACTGTTTATGGTACAGATTCGGCAGGTTCTGGTAGAGCTGGACTTGAGATAGTAACTGTTGAGATACTCTGCAAAGGGTTGAGGGTTAGTCCAAATACATCATGTAACCTGCTTTGTGGATGACTTGGTCTCAGGTGGAGGGACAGTATGAAATGGAAAGAATATACTTTTGTGGAGACAGTTAATTCCTTGTCTGATTCACAGCTCTTGTGGTTGAGAAGTACCTCATAGCTCAGAAATTGTGCTGAATTTGGAGAGTTTCTTGTGCTGGTTGGATTCACACTTGCTTTTTGATAGCTTTGAAATACTTGTGCCTGCAGCTTTCCTCCAATGTGATTACACTGGTCACATTATGACATTTCATTTCAATCTCCAGTCAGGTCATAGACATGATGACCAAGTCAGTGTTTAATGTTAAATTTAACCAAATTTAAAGCCTTTCACAAAATGGGACAGGTGTCTATTCTGATGTTGAATGCCAAGAGTTTGGCCATTCAGGAGTGCAGGGAATGGCCCTGTGTAAGAAGTCACAGGAGCGCTGATGAAGGCTTCAGGCTCTAACTCCCATTAATGTCTCATCGCTGCTGAATTTGGTCATCTGACCCATTGACGTGCTTCCAAGTCTGTTCCTCAGTCAGGAGCTGATAATTCACACTGATTGCTTGAGTTTTGATGGTCTCTGGTCTCCATTGCCAGGAGTGTCAATGGGATATTCAGTTCTCAGTACAGCCAATTCAAAATTGAGAGCGTGGTTTGCAAAGGGTATGTGGTGCTTTTATGAGCCATGATCAGTTATCCAGCAGTACAAAGTAGGTTGAGGGCATGAGTGGAACTCTCAATGTCTGCTAGGGTGCCAGTGAATCTCCTTATGCTGGCTGCTGTAATTCTAGAAATAACCACGTGCACAGATTTATTCCACTTTAAAAAAAAACTTGTAAGATACTTGAACAAGAACTTGTAACATAAACTTAATCATTTAGAGTCTTTGCTTTTTAGTCTGATGTGGTTCCTTCTGGCTAGTGTTTTGCCCTTTGTAATTTGTGGTAACTGCTTTCCTTTTATATAAAATCAATTAAAATTCACAAAAATTAAATAAAAACACTAAAATGACCAATTTGTATGGTTGTTTTTGTTTAATGTAAGCATGGATTATAATTCTTTCAGTGCGTGAGAAGGCTTCCTGCCTCCTTCATAAAAATTACTGATGGTAACTGATCCTAGAGATATACAGAGGTTGGCCCATGATCATCGTTCCTCTCGTCCTAAACCTTCTCACCTTTGAGTAGCACCCTGGGATAGAGCCATTATTGTGTAGATTAATTCCTTTGTGGGAAGTTTGTTGAAGTTGAAGTGCAAGGAAGAAGGGTTGAGAGAAACTCACAGCCTTGTACAGACCATTTGACGCGAGGAATGGGTTGGCCCCTGAGCTGGATGTTGGCTTTACCTGCAAATGGATGTCTGAGAGCAGCTGAATGAGGATACCATATAACCCCGACTGTCAGGTCATAAAAGGCCCAGTATTCATGATGCTATCTAAACTTGTAAGTTACTCCCCCTCCCTCTTCCTCTCTTCATATTTGTTTGTTTCTCATCTATTAGTGTATAGTATAGTGAGAATGGTTCCGGGGCAGTACTGTGAGTAGGATGTGGAAGTCTGGGAGATTTCTAAACATATCTGTACAAAAGGGGCGGGTTGCACTTGAATCTGAGAGAGACCAGTATTCTTGCGGGCTGATTTACTAGAGCTGTTGGAAGTGGTTTAAACTAATGTAGCAGGGGAATGGGAATCAGTATGATAGAGCTGAGAATGAGCCAGCAGGTTTACAAGTAGATGATGGATGTAACATAAATGTAAAGAAGGACAAGCCAATGACTGAGTACAAATGCAGACGGAGCAAAGAGTTATTGTACCACAGAGGTAAAATTCAAAAGGGGAAAGAATGCAGGACTGAAGGTGCTGCATTTAAACGTGCATAGCATTTGAAATAAGGTGGACAAACTCGTGGCACAATTAGAGATTGGTCAGTATAATATTGAAGTCATGGCTGAAAGAAAGCCATTGTTGGGAGCTTAACATCAAAGGATATACTTTGTATTGAAAGGAAGGGCAGGAAGGCATAGGTGGTGATGTGGCTTTGTTGATAAGAGCTGGAATTACATCTTTTATAAAGAGGTGACATAGGTGAATCCTTGTGAGTGGAGTTAAGAAATTGCAAGGGTGAAAAAAACATGGGTATCATATGTAGGCCTCCAAATAGTAGCCAAGCTGTCAGGTTGAGAATAAAAAGGGAGCTGGAAAAGGCATGTGTAACTCGGTTCAGCTAGCGGCCAGGCCAAACTTAAGAAATATTGTTTGGGTGGATGCTGCGTGATGTGTCCCCTGTTACAAATCAGTACTACAAAATAACAAACAGTACACAATATGTGATTAAACGATTGAGCTTTATAATTCTTAATTTGACTATATGGTTAGGAAAGAAGCAAAAGAAGAAAAGGGCCCATTCTCATGAAACAGCCTAATGCACAATGTTGGAGCTCACTGATAAGGCCGTTTGTCCACCATCAACCTCCGAGCATCGCTGACCTTCGGACCCTCGCTCCAAGTCCACTCCACTCAGTGGTCTAGCAACTCTCTCCATTCGCATCTTCTCTCCCTGGCTAAAGCCCGCAAAATCCCTGATCCCAGACCCACAAGAAAGAACAACATCCCTCTCCTTGGATAGCCCCACATGCCAAAGTCTCAGTATCTCTAGTCATAACCCAAACATTGCTGCTACAGACAAACTATTACATTAGCAGTGAAACCTTACAGCATGTTACACATGTAATAAGGGTAATAACACAATTGTAATGGAGGCTTCAATATGCAAGGGGATTGGGAAAAATTAGGTTGGTGTTGGATCGAGAAAGAGAATTTGTTGAATGCCTTTGAGATGGCTTTATAGAGCAGCTGGTGCTTGAGCCTACATGGTGAAAGGCCATCTTGGATTGAGTCTTGTGTAATAACTCAGATCTTATTAGGGAGCTTAATGTCAAAGAACCCTTTCAAGGCAGTAATTATAATATAATTGAATTCATACTGCAGTTTAAGAGAGAGAAACATAAGACATGTATCTATCACAATGGAACAAAAAGAATTATAGAGGCATGAGAGGGGAGCTTGCCCAGGTGGATTGGACGAGGATACTGGCGGGAATGATGGCAGGGTAGAAATGACTGGGAATAGTTCACAAGGCACAGGATAGTTAAATCCCACAGAGGAAGAAATTCACAAATGGCAGAGGTCGGCAACTGTGACTGATGAAGGAAGTTAAGGGCTACATAAAAGTCAAGGAAAGGGCATATAGGTAGCAAAAGTGAGTGGGAAGTTGGATGATTGGGAAGCCTTTAAAATCCAACAAAAGACAACTAAAAGCTACAGAGAGAAAAGATGAAATTATCAGGACAGACTAGCCAATAATGTAAAGCAGGATACCGAATGTTTTTCTCAGTTATATAAAGTGTAAAAGGGAGGTGAGAGTTGATATTGGACCACCAGAAAATGATGCCAGTGAGGTAGCAATGTGGGACAAAGAAATGGCGGATGAACTTAATGGGTACTTTGCATCTGCCTTCACTGTGGAAGACAACTTGCAACATCCCAGAGGACACTGAGTATCGAGGAGCAGGAGTAAGTGCCATTGCTATTACAAAGAAATAAAAAAGAATATATCACCTGAACCAGATGGACTACATCCCAGAGTCCTGAGAGTGGTTGCTGAAGAACTAACAGATGCATTAGTTACGATCTTTCAAGATCCATTTGATTCAGGAAAGATACTGGCATGGACAGAGGAAAAGCTGACAGGCAGGAGGCAGCAAGTGGGAATAAAACGAGCTTTTTCTGGATGGCTGCCAGTGACCAGTGGTGTTCCTCAGGGGTCAGTATTAGGACTGCTGCTTTTGACATTGCTTGTCAATGATTTGGACAATAGAATTAATGGGTTTGTGGCAAAGTTTGCAGATGATAATGAAGATCGATGGAGGGGTACGTAGTGCTGAGGAAGCAATGCGATTGCAGCAGAACCATAACAAATGGGAAGAATGGGCAAAAAAGTGGCAGATAGAATAGTGTTAGGAAATGTATGATAATGTGAAATCTTTCTGCATCCTACCTGTTTCCTCAACACTACCTATCTCTCCACCAATCTTCGTATCATCTGCAAACTTGGCAACGAAGCCATCTATTCCATCATCTAAATCATTTACATACAGTATAAAAAGAAGTGGTCCCAACACTGACCCCTGTGGAACACCACTAGTCATTGGCAGCCAACCAGAAAAGGATCCTTTAATCCCCACTTACTGCCTGCTACCAATCAGCCAATGCTCTAACCATGTCCGTAACTTTCCTGTAATACCATGGGCTCTTACTTGGTTAGCAGCCTCATGTGGGCACCCTGTCAAAGGCCTTCTGAAAGTCCAAACATACAACATCCACTTTATCTATCCTACTTGTAATCTTATCATAGAATTCCAACAGGTTTATGAGGCAACACACATCAAAGTTGCTGGTGAATGCAGCAGGCCAGGCAGCATCTCTAGGAAGACGTTTCAGGCCCAGACCCTTCGTCAGGACTAACTGAAGGAAGAGTGAGTAAGAGATTTGAAAGTGGGGGGGGGGAGGGGGAGATCCAAAATGATAGGAGAAGACAGGAGGGGGAGGGATGGAGCCAAGAGCTGGACAGGTGATAGGCAAAAGGGGATACGAGAGGATCATGGGACAGGAGGTCTGGGAAGAAAGACAAGGGGGGGCGGGGGGGACCCAGAGGATGGGCAAGGGGTATATTCAGAACTACAGAGGGAGAAAAAGGAGAGTGAGAGAAAGAATGTGTGTATAAAAATAAGTAACAGATGGGGTACAAGGGGGAGGGGGAGGTGGGGCATTAGCGGAAGTTAGAGAAGTTGATGTACATGCCATCAGGTTGGAGGTTACCCAGACGGAATATAAGGTGTTGTTCCTCCAACCTGAGTGTGGCTTCATCTTTACAGTAGAGGAGGCCGTGGATAGACATGTCAGAATGGGAATGAGATGTGGAATTAAAATGTGTGGCCACTGGGAGTCCTGACGAAGGGTCTCAGCCTGAAACGTCGACTGCACCTCTTCCTAGAGATGCTGCCTGGCCTGCTGCATTCACCAGCAACTTTTATGTGTGTTGCCTGAATTTCCAGCATCTGCAGAATTCCTGTTGTTTGAGGTTTATGAGGCAGGGTTTTCCTTGAAAGAACCATGCTGAGTTTGTACTTTCTTGTCCTGTGTCACCAAGCACTCCAGAACCTCATCCTCAACAATTGACTTTAACACCTTCCCAACCACCGAGGTTAGTCTAACTGGTCTATAATTTCCTCTCTGCTGCCTTCCTCCTTTCTTAAAGAGTGGATTGACATTTGCAATTTTCCAGTCCTCTAGCACCATGCCAGAGTCCAATAATCTTTGAAAGGTCATTGCTAATGGTGCCACAATCTCTAACGCTACCTCTTCAGAACCCTAGGACGCAGTTCATTTGGTCCAAGTGACTTACGTACTTTCAGGTCTTTCAGCTTTTAAGCACCTTCTCTCTTGTAACAGTAACTGCATCCACTTCTCTTCCTTCACACACTACAACATCAGGCACACTGCTAATGTCTTCCACAGTGAAGACTATCATAACATCGCCCTTTTGACTTGCCTTTTCTATTTCCTGTTGTAATCTGTGTCCACCTCCCAGGCACTGTTGGGAGGCCTGTATACAAACACCATAAAATTCCTTTTACCTTTGCGGTTTCTTAACTCAACCTATAAGGATTCAACATCTTCCAATCCTATATCACATCTTTCTACTGATTTAATGCCATTCTTTACCAGTAAACACACACCACCCCCATCCTATCCCTCTGATGTAACATGTAACTTTGGACATTCAGCTTCCAACTACATCCATCCTTCAGCCATGATTCAGTGATGGCCATATCACTGTTGATCGTTTCCAGATCGGTCGGGGCATCAAGGATATGGAGAGAAAGCAGGTGTGTAGAGTTGAGTGGCATCCAGGATCAGCCATGGTGGAATGGCTGAGCAGAGTCAATGGGCGGAATGGCTTAGTTCTGCTCCAAAGTCATAGTCTTACGTAGTCTTTATGTATGTTAAAGCCAAAGGTTGATAGATTCTTGATTGGTCAGAGTGTAAAGAGATCAGGGGCCGGGGGGCGGGTTGCTGAGAGGAAAAATGGATTAACCTTGATAAAATGGCAGAGCAGACTCGATGGGTCAAGTGGCCTAATTCTGCTCCTACATCTTATGGTCTATACTCTTGAACATTACATGATGAGGGAATGTTCATTTTGACTCAGAGTTCTTCTGTCACTGGAAGGAGACAACTGAAGCTGAAGTGGGTCTTGATGATGACCTTCCCTGTGATGAATAGGGCAGGAAACCCACTCTAAATGTTGTGATGGGACTTGACGTGTTGAAGAAAAGCACGACCAGTGTCTCTGGCGTGCAGTCCAATTCTGCTGGTTTCAGTACAGTGCGATTCTGTTGGTAGTTAGCATCTGCGGGCTGGAGTTAGTGACAAGCAGCATCTGCCATCCTCACTGCTTCCAGTAAGTACTGATCTGCTGGGCTAGGTTCAGACCTCAGGAGAGCTGATATTGCGGAGAACTAAGGTGGTAATTAATAGCCTGTCTGCTCATCACCAGGTTCACAGAAAGTTGACTGAAGTAACACAATTGTGTCTGGAACCAGTCACTTTTAAAGGGAACTGAAGTAAGTCCAACGCTATATTGTCAGTAAGTATTAATGGATATAGTTGGAATAGGCCCTTACAGCCCTTTGAGCCGTGCCACCACCAACCCACCTACTTAATCCCAGCCAAATCATGGGAGAATTTACAATGACCAATTAACCTACTAACCCATATGTCTTTGGTCTGTGGGAGGGATTTAAGTCCGATGCCCCAAACTGTAATAATGTCACGCTAACTGCTGTGCCTCACACAGTAGGGACGCTCTGCCATACTTTGTTTTCGTGCCCCAGAATCACAGGCCAGGATTTTGGATTGTTGCTACCCTCAATTTTAAACTTCTTTCATTGAGGAAACCAACCACACTCACCCACCTAGCCTTGTATAATATTGCCTTTGGATTGCACGGAAGATCCCCTGTGGAACAGCTGACTCATCTGTGTGTCTGTCAGCAAAGAAACTGAGCCATCAAAGTGACGATTTTGCCTATGTATGCCAAACCTACTGTCCACATTAGGACCATATCCTTGTCTTGTTGTTCGGATCCACGCCTTGGGCCACATTAGGTGGCAGCTTTCCCTGTTTCCTTAGCATTTGTTTTTTATGAGACTGAGCTGAATTGTTTGGAATGAAATGGTGGAGAAGACTTGCTGGGATGAATGGCCTAATTCTGCTCCAATCTGTTATGCTCTATCCACCCACATTGCCACTTTCACAGAAATATGGACTTGAGCCTTGATTTCTCTGTTCGTTTATGCATCACTTCATAGGCTTAAATTCAATCTGCTAACACTCTGGGCAACTTTTCATCTGCCCATAAGACACAGGGGCAGAATTAGGCCATTTAGCCCATCATGGCTGATTCACTATTCCTCTCAACACCATCATCCTGTCTTCTCCCCATACCCTCCGAACAATATCTTGCCATAACTGTGTTAGCCTGAAATATGCGTTTGTGAATGCCAGTCAATAGCCAGGACTAAAATCATTTTTGTGTGAACATTCATGCTGTCATTGATAGAAATGGGATACAATTACAATCATGAATAATTTGTTTTATTTGTGCACAAAGTTAATCTAGTCCCATTTCTAATTGTTATCAACACAAACCTAAGCAACAGCAAGTAAACCTTTATCAGGAATGAGATCTCAGCCTTTCAATATTAATTTTCCCATGGTTACAAATAGGACAAATTGGCCCTTTTTAAAAGTGCTAAATTGGTGTTATCCTAAACTGCCAAAAATTTTTGTCTCTACCATATTGTTTATAAAAATTTCACAGTGAATAATTAAAAACAATTCTTTCTCATCCAACCCCCACATCAGTTAATAGTGACTACAGTTCAGTTATCATTCTTGTTATTGAGAATTAAAATGTTAAAACATCACTCATAGTTCCTTCTTGTGGGAGGGTGGGGATATTGAACATACAGTACAGAACAGGCCCTTCAGCCCATCACATCTTATCTACCAGAATTGAGCTGTGAGAGCTCATGTGAAATAGGCTCTGTTAATCTGCCACCACCACATCAAACACAATATCAAGAACCTAACTCAGCAATGAGTATGCCACAGGAACTACAAGGATCATCTGGAAAAGAGATCTCCACGATTTGTTTCAACAACAGTTCCATGTGGCTCTTGTTCGACAGCAGTTGAGATTGACAGAATCAAAATCTTGAGTTCATGATAAAAATCAAACCACAATCAAAGAGTTAAATTTTAAAGATCACAAAGTTTGCATCAGGGTTCTGAGTTAGTTTCATTTTTTCTTCAGGGAATCAGGAATGGTCTCAGATAAAGGAACAAGACCAAGCAGAAGTGTGTGGCGCTCATATTGTTTGCTTGCTCGGAACACTGTGTCTGTCTGGTGTAAACGATCCAAGACTCCCAGCACCCCAAAACACTGGTTAAATCTGCAAAACATGAGCCAATATTCATAGCAGCTTGAATACTTCTGAAACCATTAATAACAAAAATCAATTTGTAAATTAGTGTTTGATAAAACCAAGAGCCTTCAAGCTGACAATTATGCTAATTTAAACTGACTCCACGTCAATTCCCTTCTCGTCTCCACCTGTACCATTGCAAGCTCATGCTAGGCACCGACCACTTTGAAAAAGAAAATCATCTTTGTTCAAAGTAAATTTATTATCAAAGGACATGTATGTCACCATATACAACCCTGACATTTATTTGCTTGTGAGCATATCAATAAATCCATAGGAGGCATGGGATCCAAGGGGACGTTGCTTTGTGGATCCAGAACTGGCTCGCCCACAGAAGGCGAAGAGTGGTTGTAGACAGGTCGGTCATATTCTGCATGGAAAACACATCAAAGTTGCTGGTGAACGCAGTAGGCCAGGCAGCATCTCCAGGAAGCGGTACAGTCCTGACGAAGGGTCTTGGCCCGAAATGTCGACTGTACCTCTTCCTAGAGATGCTGCCTGGCCTACTGCGTTCACCAGCAACTTTGATGTGTGTTGCTTAAATTTCCAGCATCTGCAGATTTCCTCGTGTTTGCATATTCTGCATGGCAGTCAGTGACCAGTGGTGTGACTCAGGGATCTGTTCTGGGACCCCTACGCTTCATGATTTTTATAAATGACCTGGATGAGGAAGCGGAGGGATGGGTTAGTAAATTTGCTGATGACACAACGAATGGAGGTGTTGTGGATAGTGTGGAGGTCTGTCAGAGGTTACAACGGAACATTGATAGGATGCAAAACTGGGCTGAGAAGTGGCAGATGGAGTTCAACCCAGGTAAGTGTGAGGTGGTTCATTTTGGTAGGTCAAATATGATGGCAGAATATAGTATTAATGATAAGACTCTTGGCAGTGTGGAGGATCAGAGGGATCTTGGGGTCTAAGTCCATTGGACACTGAAAGCTGCTACACAGGTTGACTCTGTGGTTAAGAAAGCATACCATGCATTGGCCTTCATCAATCGTGGGATTGAGTTTAAGAGCCAAGAGGTAATGTTGAGGCTATATAGGAGCCTGGTCAGACCCCACTTGGAGTACTGTACTCAGTTCTGGTCGCCTCACTATAGGAAGGATGTGGAAACCATAGAAAGGGTGCAGAGGAGATTTACAAGGATGTTGCCTGGATTGGGGAGCTAAAGGATGGCTGCCATTGGGAGCTGAATGTCCAAGGATATATGGTATATTGGAAAGATAGGTTAATAGGCAGAGGGGGTGGTGTGGCTCTGTGTATAAGAAATAATATTAAATTATGGGAAAGAGATGACATAGGATCGGAAGGTGTAGAGTCTCTATGGGTTGAGTTAAGAAATGGCAAGGGTAAAAGGACCCTTGTATACAGGCCTCCAAACAGCAGTCAGGATGTGGATTACAAATTACAGCGGGAGATGGAAAAGGTGTGTCAGAAAGGCAATGTCATGATAATCATTGGGGATTTTAACATGAAATTGGATTGGGAAAAACAGGCCAGTACTAGACCTCAAGAGGGAGAATTTGTAGAATGTCTAAGGGATGGCTTTTTAGAACAGCTTGTTGTTCAGCCCACTAGGGATCGGCTGTTGGGTGTTGTGCAATGATCCGGAGGTGATATGAGAGCTTAAGGTTAAGGAACCCTTAGGGAACAATGATTACAATATGATCGAGTTCACATTGAGGGAAAATATAAAATCCAATGTGTCGGTATTTCAGTGGAATAAAGGAAATTACAATGGCATGGAAGGGGAACTGGCCAAAGTTGACTGGAAAGGGACATCTGCTGGAAGGACAGCAGAGCAGCAACGAGCTGGAGTTCTTGCGAAAAAGGAGAGAAGTGCAAGACAGATATATTCCAAATTTGAAGAAATTTGCAAAGGTAAAAGGACACTACTGTAGCTGACAAAGTGACGTCAGAGCCAAAGTAAAAGCAAAAGAAAGGGCTTACAAGGAAGCCAAAGCTAGTGGGAAGATAGAAGATTGGGGAACTTTTAAAAACTTGTGGAAGGAAGCTAAGAAGGTCATTCAGAAAGAAAAGATGAATTATGAGAGGAAGCTGGCAGCTAATATCAAAGAAGATACTAAAAGCTTTTTTAAAGTACATAAAGGGTAAAAGGGAGTAGAGGGTAGATATAGGACCAAATCAAAATGACGCTGGAGATATTGTAATGAAAGATGCAGAGATGGCAGAGGAACTGCATGCGTATTCTTCATAGTGGAAGACGTCTGCAGTATACCGGACATTCAAGAGTGTCAGGAAAGTTAAGTTTCTGCAGTGAAAATTACGACTGGGAAGGTGCTCAGGAAGCTTCATGGTTTGAGGGTGGATAAGTCTCCTGGACCTGATGGAATGCACCCTCGGGTTCTGAAGGAAGTAGCTGGAAAGATTGTGGAGGCATTAACGATGATCTTTCAAGAATCGATAAATTCTGGCATTGTAATGGATGACTGGAAAACTGCAAATGTTACTCTGCTATTTAAGAGGTGTGGCAGGCAGCAGAAAGGAAACTATAGACCTGTTAGCCTGATATCAGTGGTTGTGAAGTTGTTGAAATCCCTTATCAGGGATGAAATTACAGAGTACCTGGAGGCACATGACAAGATAAGCCAAAGCCAGCATGGTTTCCTGAAAGGAAAATCCTGCCTGACAAACCTACTGTAATTCTTTGAGGAAATTACAAGCAGTGTAGACAAAGGAGATGCAGTAGACGTGGTGTACTTGGATTTTCAGAAGGCCTTTGACAAGGTGCTGCACATGAGGCTGCTTAGCAAGATAAGAGCCGATGGAATTACAGGGAAGTTACTAGCATGGGTGGAGCTTTGGCTGGTCGGCAGAAAACAGAGAGTGGGAATAAAGGGATCCTATTCTGGCTAGCTGCAAGTTACCAAGAAATGGCAAATGAAATACAATGTTCGAAAGTGTATGGTCATGCAGTTTGATGGAAGAAATAAACAGGCAGACTATTATTTAGATGGGGACAGAATTCAAAACGCAGAGATGCAAAGGGACTTGGGATTCCTTGTGCAAAATACCCTAAAGATTAAGCTCCAGGTTGAGCCGGTTGTGAAGAAGACGAATGCAATGTTGGCATTCATTTCTAGAGGTATAGAATATAAGAGCAGGGATGTGATGTTGAGACTCTATCAGGCACTTGATACCACACTTGGAGTACCGTGTGCAGTTTTGAGCTCCTTATTTTAGAAAAGATATACTGACATTGGAGAGGGTTCAGAGAAGATTCATGAGAATGATTCCAGGAATGAAAGGGTTACTGTACGAGGAACGTCTGGCAGCTCTTGGGCTGTATTCCCTGGAGTTCAGGAGAATGAGGGGGGATCTCATATCAACATTCAGAATGTTAAAAGGCCTGAACAGATTAGATATGGCAAAGTTATTTCCCATGGTAGGGAATTCTAGGACAAGAAGGCATGACTTCAGGATTGAAGGACGTCCATTTAGAATTGAGATGTGGAGAAATTACTTTAGTCAGAGGATGGTAAATCTGTGAAATTTGTTGCCACGAGCGGCTGTGGAGGCCACAGGTATAGATAGGTTCTTGATTAGCCAGGGCATCGAAGGGTATGGGCTGAAAGCAGGGGAGTGGGGTGACTGGAAGAATTAGATGAGCCCATTATTAAATGGCCTATTCTGCTCCTATATCTGACGGTCTTATGCAAAGTTAAAGCTATTGTAAAAGCAAAAATTAGCCGGAAGATGGAGGATTGGTAAGTTTTTAAAAACCTACAGAGAGCAAGTAAAAAAAATCATTAGAAGGGAAAAGATAAAATACGAAAGCAAGCTAGTGAATAGTAAAAGTTTTTTCAAGTATGTTAAAAATAAAAGAGAAATGAGAGTGGATATAGGACTGCTAGAAATAAGGCAGGAAAAGTAATAACCAGAGAAAAGGAGATGACTAATGAACTAAATGAGTATTTTGCTTCACTCTTCACTGTGGAAGACACCAGCAGTGTGCCTGATGTTGTAGTTTGTGAAGGAAGAGAAGTGGGTGCAGTTTCTGTTACAAGGGAGAAGGTGCTCAAAAAGCTGAAAGACCTAAAAGTACGTAAGTCACCCGGACCAGATGAACTGCATCCTAGGGTTCTGAAAGAGATAGTGTTAGAGATTATGTTGGCATTAGAAATGATCTTTCAAAAATCATTAGACTCTGGCATGGTGCTAAGAGCCCATGGTATTACAGGAAAGGTACTAACACAGATTGGTAGGAGGCAGCTAGTGTGTATGAAACTAGTGTCTATTGTCTATTCTCTATTGTCTATTGAACTGGAGGAGATGGCAGAGGTACTTAATGAATGCTTTGCTTCAGTACTCACTATGGAAAACGATGTTGGCGATTATAGGAGTGACTTGCAGCAGACTGAAAAGCTTGAGCATGTAGACATTAAGGAAGAGGATGTGCTGGAGCTTTTGGAAAGCATCAAGTTGGATAAGTCACCGGGATCAGACGGGATATACCCCAGGCTACTGTGGGAAGTGAGGGAGTCTAATGTCATCCTTTTGTTCTTCACATAATTGAAGAATGCCTTGGGGTTTTCCTTTACCCTACTCGCCAAGGCCTTCTCATGCCCCCTTCTTGCTCTTCTCAGCCCCTTCTTAAGCTCCTTTCTTGCTACCCTATATTCCTCAAAAGACCCATCTGATCCTTGCTTCCTAAACCTCATGTATGCTGCCTTCTTCCACCTGACTAGATTTTCCACCTCACTTGTCACCCGTGGTTCCTTCACCCTACCATTCTTTATCTTCCTCACCGGGACAAATTTATCCCTAACATCCTGCAAGAGATCTCTAAACATCGACCACATGTTCATAGTACATTTCCCTGCAAAAACATCATCCCAATTCACAGCCACAAGTTCTAGCCTTATAGCTTCATAATTTGCCCTTCCCCAATTAAAAATTTTCCTGTCCTCTCTGATTCTATCCTTTTCCATGATAATGCTAAAGGCCAGGGAGCGGTGGTCACTGTCCCCCAGATGCTCACCGACTGAGAGATCTGTGACCTGACCCGGTTCATTACCTAATACTAGATCTACTATGGCATTCCCCCTAGTCGGCCTGTCAACATACTGTGACAGGAATCTGTCTTGGACACACTTAACAAACTCTGCCCCGTCTAAACCCTTGGAACTAATCAGGTGCCAATCAATATTAAGGAAGTTAAAGTCACCCGTGATAACAACCCTGTTATTTTTGCACCTTTCCAAAATCTGCCTCCCAATCTGCTCCTCTGTATCTCTGCTGCTACCAGGGGGCCTATAGAATACTCCCAATAGAGTAACTGCTCCATTCCTGTTCCTGACTTCCACCCATCCTGACTCAAAAGAGGATTCTGCTACATTACCCACCCTTTCTGTAGCTGTAATAGTATCCCTGACCAGTAATGCCACCCCTCCTCCCCTTTCCCCCCTCTCTATCCCTTTTAAAACACTGAAATCTAGGAATATTGAGAATCCATTCCTGCCCTGGTGCCAGCCAAGTCTCTGTTATGGCTACTACATCATAATTCCATGTATATATCCAAGCTCTCAGTTCATCACCTTTGTTCCTGATGCTTCTTGCATTGAGGTACACACATTTCAGCCCTTCTACCTTACTGTCTTTACACCGTTTATTCTGCTTCTCTTTCCTCAAAGCCTCTCTATATGTTAGATCTGGCTTTACTCCATGCACTTCTTTCACTGCTCTATCGCTCTGGGTCCCATCCCCCTTGCAAATTAGTTTAAACCCTTCCGAACCATGCTAGCAAACCTACCTGCAATTCTGGTGCAACCTATCCAATCTGTACAGGTCCCACCTTCCCCAGAAGAGATGCCAATGATCCAAAAATCTCAAACCCTGCCCCCTGCACCAACTCCTCAACCACGTATTCAACTGCCATCTCCTCCAATTCTTACCATCACTATCACGTAGCACTGGCAGCAATCCTGAGAACGCCACCCTTGAGGTCCTATTCTTCAGCCTTCTGCCTAGTTCCCGAAACTCACACTTCAGGGCCTATGTTGTTGGTACCAACATGTATCATGACTTCTGGTTGCTTTCCCTCTCGTACCCTCTCGTTCCTGTATTGAGGTGACCAAAAATGAGCACAGTACTCCAAATGGGGTCCTATATAGCTGCAACATTACCTCTTGGCTCTTAAACTCAATTCCATGGTTCATGAAGGCCAATGTACCATATGCCTTCTTAACCACAGTGTCAACCAGTGTAACGGCTTTGAGTGTCCCATGGACTCGGGCCCCAAGAACCCTCTGACCCTCCACACACTGCCAAGAGTCTTACCATTAATACTATATTCTGCCATCATATTTGACCTACCAAAATGAATCACCTCACACTTATCTGGGTGAACTCCATCTGTCACTTCTCAGCCCAGTTTTGCATCGTATCAATGTCCCACTGTAACCTCTGACAGCCCTCCACACTATCCACAACACCCCCAACCATTGTGTCATCAGCAAATTTACTAACCCATCCCTCCACTTCCTCATCCAGATCATTTATAAAAATCACGAAGAGTAGGGATCCCAGAACAGATCCCTGAGGCACACCACTGGTGAATGACCTCCATGCAGAATATGACCCGTCTACAACAACTCTTTACCTTCTGTGGGCAAGCCAGTTCTGGATCCACAAAGCAATGTCCCCTTGGATCCCATGCCTCCTTGCTTTCTCAATCAGCCTTGCATCGGGTACCTTGTCAAGTGGCTTGCTGAAATCCATATAGACTACATCAACGGCTCTACCTTCATCAATGTGTTTAGTCACATCCTCAAAAAAAATTCAATCAGGCTCGTAAGGCACGACCTTCCTTTGACAAAGCCATGCTGACTATACCTAATCATATTATGCCTCTCCAAATGTTCATAAATCCTTCCTCTCAGGAGCTTTTCCATCAACTTACCAACCACTGAAGTAAGACTCGCTTGTCTATAATTACCTGGGCTATCTCTACTCCCTTTCTTGAACAAGGGAATAATATCCGCAATCCTCCAATCCTCCGGAACCTCACCCGTCCCCATTGATAATGTAAAGATCATCACCAGAGGCTCAGCAATCTCCTCCCTCACCTCCCACAGTAGCCTCGGTTACATCCCATCCCCAGTCCCAGTGACTTATCCAACTTGATGCTTTCCAAAAGCTCCAGCACATCCTCTTCCTTAATATTTACATGCTTTCAATTCCCTCTAAGCCGTCCCTACAATCGCCAAGATCCTTTTCCGTAGTGAATACTGAAGCATAGTATTCTTTAAGTACCTCTGCTGTCTCCTCCGGTTCCATATGCACTTCTCCACTGTCACACTTGATTGGTCCTATTCTCTCACGTCTTATCCTCCTGCTCTTCACATACTTGTAGAACACCCTGGGGTTTTCTTTAATCCTATCTGCCAAGGCCTTCTCATGGCCTCTTCTGGCTCTCCTAATTTCATTCTTAAGCTCCTTCCTGCTAGCCTTATAATCTTGTACATCTCTATCATTACCTAGTTTTTTGAACCTTTCATAAGTTCTTCTTTTCTTCTTGACTAGATTTTCAACAGCATTTGTACACCACGGTTCCTGTACCCTACCATCCTTTCCTTGTCTCATTGGAATGTACCTATGCAGAATCCCACACAAATATCCCCTGAACATTTGCCACATTTCTTCTGTAAATTGCCCTGAGAACATCTGTTTCCAATTTATGCTTCCAACTTCCTGCCTGATGGCCTCATATTTTCCTTTACTCCAATTAAATGTTTCCCTAACTTGTCTGTTCCTATCCCTCTCCAATACTATGGTAAAGGAGATAGAATTGTGATCACTATCTCCAAAATGCTCTCCCACTGAGAGACCTGACACCTGACCAGGTTCATTTCCCAATACCAGATCAAGTACAGCCTCTCCTCTTGTAAACCTATCTCTATATTGTGTCAAGAAACCTTCCTGAACACACCTAACAAACTCCACCCCATCTAAACCCCTCACTCTAGGGAGATGCCAATCAATATTTGGGAAATTAAAATCTCCCACTACAACAACCCTATTATTCTTACACCTTTCCAGAATCTGTCTCCCTATCTGCTCTTTGATGTCCCTGTTACTATTGGGTGGTCTATAAAAAACACCCAGTAGAGTTATTGACCCCTTTCTGTTCCTAACTTCCACACACAGAGACTCCATAGACAACCCCTCCATGTCTCATGCCTCTGTAATTCCCTTTACTACATTGTAATACTGATACATCTGACTTTAGCTTCTCCCTTTCAATCTGCAGGGTGAATTCTACATTCTGTGTAATGTCCCGGCTCCTGTGGTCTATGCACCTACCTTTGAAGGCCTTCAGTATCAGTGTTGCTGTTTTCAAGGAAATGCTGAATTGGATCCCTAAGTCACTCTGTTCACCAACACTTGACTGTTTACTGTATGTGTTCTATCCCTATGTGACTGGCCTCGTACTTTTCAGGAACAAGTTCCATCTGCCAACACACTGAACAACTTTTCGTCTGAACTAGGTCCTGCTGCAGCCTTAAACAATCTTCCTCACTGTCCACAGCACCATCGACTGTTGTTTCATCTGTGAACTTAATGATTATCTCTTCTACATTCACATCCAACACCAGAAGATATAGGAACAGAATTAGGCCTTTTGGCCCACACACAGTAGAGGTCATAGCACCAATTCCCGATTCCCACATTACAGCATTAGTCATTGACATCCACCTGTGGACAAAGCATTTATCCTCCTACCCTGTGAAAACTGCAACAGCTCCAGCCTTGTGTGTAAGAGGACTGCTCCTAATGCCTTTCAATAGTTTGAATGCCCCCCGGTGTTTTAAGCTCAGAGGCCACAATGTCCCATTCCTCTGTCCAAATGGAAGATCGATCCCTGCTCTGTACTGAAGGCTCTCACATTGTGTTCGTCACACCGCACACCACTAAACAAATGGGGTTCAACCAACCTCCCCAATGAGAAATTAACTAGCAGGAGATCTGCTTCCCGCAGCCTGGCTCCTAACCTCTGGCAGGACTTACCGTAGGTGATGGAAATCATGGAATTCTGGAGAAGGTATCAGCGGGAGATGGTATCCGCAGTGGGAAATGGTGGAGATTAACAGTGCCAAGGAAAACCACAGCATCATAGTTGCCACATGGGATCGCAGTAGGATCGGACCAATCATCGGTGGAAGCATGTTGGAGAACTGTAGAGAGAGGAGTTGAGGAACGAAGGCGGCAGAGTGAGTGTTGAGGGAGGCAGAGGTGAGAAAGAGGGGTGAGAATCAGAGGGGGGAAGTGTTGGGGGAGGTAAAGGTAAGAGAGAGAACATTAGAACATTGGAAAGGTTTGAAAAGAACAGGCCATTCGACCCAACAAAGTTTGCCAAATTCCTATTCACATACTATGTTCAAATAACTATTGAGTTTAGATTTGAAAGTCTCTAAAGTACTACTCTTAACTACTCAATGAGGTAGTTTGTTCCGGGTGTCCAAAACTCACTGAATGAAGAAATCAAGAAACGACGGTGCTGGCACATGAACGTCAGCGAGTTAGACCGGCGGGAAGAGTTCAAAAAGGAGATCATTTTCTTTTTGGCGGTTTGATTGAGTAACGACTGCAGATGCGCGTAGACGTCAGCGAGTTAGACCAGCGGGAAGAGTTTAAAAAGGAGACAACTTTATAGAGTGGGCGTCAGAGCACTGTGCGACGGAGTAGAGAGAGACAGAGTAGGAGGGCTTTGGCTCAACAGGGCTTCAGCGATAACGGATCGAGGCAGGGTAAGTTACTTGTGCAGAATAGAAACAGGAAGTATGTCTGTGAGGCCAGCGTTCTGTACTGGGCGTCAGATGTGGGATGTCTGGGAGACTCCCAGCCTCCCGGACGGCCACATCTGCACCAGGTGCGTCGAGCTGCAGCTCCTTACAGACTGGATTAGGAAACTGGAGATGCAGCTCAATGACTTTCATCCGGTCAGAGAAAGGGAGGAGGTGATAGAGAGGAGCTATAGGCAGGCAGTCACACTCGGGCTTCAGGAGACTGATAAGTGGGTAACAGTCAGGAGAGGGAAGGGCAAGGGTCAGATACTAGAGGGTACCCTTGTGGCTGTCCCCCTTAACAATAAGTATCGAGTCTCTGTGGGTGGAAGTTAGAAACAGGAAGGGGTCAATAACTCAACCGGGTGTTTTTTATAGTAACAGGGACATCAAGGAGCAGACAGGGAGACAGATTCTAGAAAGGTGTAATAATAACAGGGAGGGAGATTTTATTTCTCACATATTGATTGGCATCTCCCTAGAGCGAGAGGTTTAGGTGGGGTAGAGTTTGTTAGGTGTGTTCAGGAAGGTTCCCTGACACAAAATGTAGATAAATCTACAAGAGGAGAGGTTGTACTTGATCTGGTACTGGGAAATCAACCTGGTCAGCTGTCAGGTTTCTCAGTGGGAGAGCATTTTGGAGATAGTGATCACAATTCTATCTCCTTTACCATAGCATTGGAGAGGGATAGGAACAGACAAGTTAGGAAAGCGTGTAATTGGAGTAAGGGGAAATATGAGGCTGTCAGGGAGCTTAAATTGGAAACAGACGTTCTCAGGGAAATATACAGCAGAAATGAGCAAATGTTCAGGAAATATTTGCGTGGTGTTCTGCGTAGGTACGTTCCAATCAGACAGGGAAAGGATGGTAGGATACAGGAATCGCGGTGTACAAATGCTATTGAAAAACTAGTCAAGAAATGAAAAGCTTATGAAAAGGTCAAAAAGGCACACACTCAGCAATTCAGGAATAGCTTCTTCCCGTCTGCCACCCGATTCCTAAATGGACGTTGAAGCTTCGGACACTACCTCACTTTTTTTTAATATACCGTATTTCTGTTTTTGCATATATTTTTAAAAAATTATTCAATTCATTGATTTACTTCTTTATTTATGTGTTATTTTATTTAATATTATCATTTTTTTTCTCTCTGCTAGATTATGTATTGCACTGAACTGCTGCTGCTAAGTTAACAAATTTCATGTCACATGCCGGTGATAATAAACCCGATTCTGATTCTGAAAAAACTAGGTAATGATAGAGATCCAGAAGATTATAAGGCTATCAGAAAGGAGCTGAAGAATGAAATTAGGAAAGCTAGAAGGGGCCGTGAGAAGGCCTTGGCGAGCAGGATAAAGGAAAACCCCAAGGCATTCTACAAGTATGTGAAGAGCAAGAGGATAAAACTGGAGAGAATAGGTCCAATCAAGTGTGACAGTGGAAAAGTGTGTATGGAACCAGAAGAGGTAGCATAGATACTTAATGAATACTTTGCTTCAGTAAGTAAAGGCGTCCGTTAGTCTTGCGAGACCATGGATCTGCACCTGGAAAGTCTTCACTCTCCAGGGCGCAGGCCTGGGCAAGGTTGTGTGGAAGACCAGCAGTTGCCCATGCTGCTAGTCTCCCCTCTCCATGACACCGATGTTGTCCAAGGGAAGGGCATTAGGACCCATACAGCTTGGCACCAGTGTCGTCGCAGAGCAATGTGTGATTAAGTGCCTTGCTCAAGGACACAACACGTTCCCTGGACTGGGGCTCGAACTCACGACCTTCAGGTCGCTAGTCCAATGCCTTAATCACTTGGCCACGTGCCCATTTGCTGCAGTATTCACTACGATAAAGGATCTTGGCGAATGCAGGGAAGACTTACAGCGGATTGAAAAGCTTGAGCATCTAGACATTAAGAAAGAGGATGTGCTGGAGCTTTTGGAAAGCATCAAGTTGGATAAGTCTCCGGGACCGGACGGGGTGTACCCCAGGCTACTGTGGGAGGCAAGGGAGGAGATTGCTGAGTCTCTGGCAATGATCTTTGCATCATCAATGGGGACGGGAGAGGTTCCGGAGGATTGGAGGGTTGCAGATATTGTTGCCTTATTCAAGGAAGGGAGTAGAGATAGCCCAAGAAATTATAGACCAGTAAGTCTTACTTCAGTGGTTGGTAAGCTGATGGAGAAGATCCTGAGAGGCAGGATTTATGAACATTTGGAGAGGTATAATATGATTAGGAATAGTCAGCATAGCTTTGTCAAAGGTAGGTTGTGCCTTATGAGCCTAATTAAATTTTTTGAGGATGTGACTGAACACATTGAAGGAAGAGCCGTAGATGTAGTGTATATGGATTTTAGCAAGGCAGTTGATAAGGTACCCCATGCAAGGCATATTGAGAAAGTAAGGAGGCATGGGGGCCAAGGGGACCTTGCTTTGTGAATCCAGAATTGGTCAAATATGATTGCAGAATATAGCATTAATGGTAAGACTCTTGGCAGTGTGGAGGATCAGAGGAATCTTGGGGGTCCAAGTCCATAGGACACTCAAAGCTGCTGCGCAGGTTGACTCTGTAGTTAAGAAGGCATACGGTGTATTGGCCTTCATCAACCATGGGATTGAGTTTAAGAGTTGAGAGGTAATGTTACAGTTGTATAGGACCCTGGTCAGACCCCACTTGGAGCACTGTGGTTACCTCACTACAGGAAGGATATAGAAACTATAGAGCAACGGAGGATGAGAGGTGACCTGATGGAGATGTATAAGATGATGAGAGGCATCGATCGTGTGGATAGTTAGAGGCTTTTTCCCAGGGCTGAAATGGCTAATACGAGAGGGCACAGCTTTAAGTTGCTTGGAAGTGGTACAGAGGAGATGTCAGGGGTAATTTTTTTTTTACGCAGAGAGTAGTGAGTGCGTTGAATGCGCTGCCAGTGACGGTGGTGGGGGCAGATACGATAGGGTCTTTTAAGAAACTCCTGGGTAGGTACATGGAGCTTAGAAAAATAGGTGGTTATGGGTAACCCTAGGTAATTTCTAAAGTAAGTACATGTTCAACACAGCATTGCGGGCCAAAGGGCCTGTATTGTGCTGTAGGTTTTCTATGTTTCTGTGAAACCTCACTTTAACCAGTTTCCAACTATGGCCCTGTGTCGTCGTTGTTGAATTAATTTTGAAGTAGCAGCTGGCATCCATCTTAGTATACCCTTAATGATTTTGAACATTTCTATCATGCCTCCTCTTATTCTATGCCTACTTAGGAGATTTAATTTTTTCAATTTTACTTCATAGCTCATACACTGCAGACCTGGAATGAGTCTCCAAAAGACACAGGAGCAGAATTAGGTCATTGGCTGATTTTTTTTTCCCTCCTCGGCTCCACTCCCTGGCCTTCTCCCTGTAACCTTTGATCCCATACTAATCAACGACCTGGCCTACACAGCTGCCTGTGGTAACAAATTCCACAACTTGGGCTAAAGAAATTTTTCCACATCTGTTTTGAAAGGGCGTCCCTCTATCCTGAGGCTGTGCCCTCTTGTCCTAGACTCTCCCACCATGGGAAATATCCTTTCCACTTCTACTCTGTCTAGTCCTTTCAACACTCGAAATGTTTCAATAAGATCCCCCCTCATCTTTCTAAATTTCAGTGAGTACAGACCCAGAGCCATCAAATCTTCCTCGTATGATAATCTTTTCATTCCTGGGATCTTCCTTGTGTACCTCCTTTGAACCCTCTCCAATGCCAGCACATCTTTTCTGAGATAAGGAACCCAAAACTGTTCACAATACTCAAGGTGAGGCCTCACCAGTGCCTTATAAAGCCTCAGCGTCACATCCCTGCTCTTGTATTCTGGACCTCTTGAAATGAATGCTAACATGGCATTTGCCTTCACAAACAAGAGAAAATCTGCAGATGGTGCAAATCCAAGCAACACACACAAAATGTTGGAGGAACTCAGAAGGCCAGGCAGCATCTATGTTAAAAAGTACGTTCATGTTTCAGGCCGAGACCCTTGGGCAGGGTCTCGTCCTCAAACATCGACTGTACTTTTTTCCATAGATGCTTCCCAGCCTGCTGAGTTACTCCAACATTTGTGTGTGTTGATTGCATTTGCCTTCCTCACCATCAGCTCAACCTGCAAGTTAATCTTTAGGGTGTTCTGCACAAGGATTCCCAACTCCCTTTGCATCTTAGGTTTTTGAATTTTCTCCCCGGTTAAAACATTGTCCACACATTTATTTCTATTACCGAAGTGCATGACCATTCATTTTCCAACAATGTATTTCATTTGCCATTTTTTGCCCATTCTCCTAATCTCCTTCCAATTTAATTTGGCCAACTCCTCTTTCATACCCCTGTAATCACATATTTTTGATTTCTCCAGTACCTTCAATACAATCCAGCCACTTCTGAGTGAGAGGCTGCAAAGGGTGGTCATAGACAAATCCACTATCTTCTGCATTACCAACTACCTGACAGATTGTTGTTTGGAGCGCTGAGCTGATGCAGCAGGAGTATTTCTGCACAGGTCTGACAAAGAGCTTGAAACACCAGCAAGCTGTTCGACAGGAGTTGTTGATTGGCATACTGCACATACGCAATAGGTCCGTGTAGGTCCGGTGAAGAGCTTTAAAAAACCCATTCTCTACAAAAGAGAGGTACCGCCAGCAAGCGGACACCATTGTCAGAGCAGTCTTGAGTCAAAGAAGTAAGGCTTTGACTCAACAAGGCTTCAGCGAAAACAGGTGCAGAGGCAAGTCAAGTTCATTCCTTATTTTTTATTCAACTCTAGAGAGAATAGGGGGCTGGGTGCCAGATGTGGAATTACCAGGACACACCCAGCCTCCCCAGTGGCCACAGAAGAAAGTCAAGCAGGACCTGAAAGGTAGCAATCTCAGAAATGCTGCCTGTGCCACATGACAGTGAGGATAGGAATAGAATAAGGTGGCAGATAAATGTGTGGCTGAAGAATTGGAGCAAAGGGCAGGGATTCAGATTTCTGGATAATTGGGACATCTTCTGGGGCAGATGGGACCTGTACAAAAGGGACGGGTTGCACTTTAATCCAGGAGATAGCAATATTCTTA
Organism: Mobula hypostoma; assembly: GCF_963921235.1. Lineage (NCBI taxonomy): Eukaryota > Metazoa > Chordata > Chondrichthyes > Myliobatiformes > Myliobatidae > Mobula > Mobula hypostoma. The sequence goes on along the minus strand of NC_086103.1, from coordinate 17,734,708 downwards.
TGGGCAGATTTACTAGAGTTGTAAGGCATGGTTCAAACTAAAATAGCAGGGGGATGGGAACAAGGATGATAGACCTGAGGATAAGCCAGCATGTTTACAAGTAGATGATAAGACTATAGACCATAAGACATAGGAGCAGAATTAGACCGTATGACCCATCGAATCTGACCCGCCTTTAATCATGGCTGACCCTTTTTTCCCTCCTCCTCAACCCCAGCTCCCGGCCTTCTTCCCATAACCTCTGATGCCGTGTCCAATCAAGAACCTATCAATCTCTGCCTTAAATACACCCAAAGACTTGGCCTCCACAGCTGCATGTGGCAACAAATTCCACAAATTCACCACCCTTTGACTAAAGAAATTTCTCCACCTCTCTGTTTTGAACGGATGCCCCTCTATCCTGAGGCTGTGCCCTCTTGTCCTAGACTCCTCCACCATGGGAAACATCCTTTCCACATATACACTGTCTAGGCCTTTCAACATTTGAAAGGTTTCAATCCTTCTGAATTCCAGCAAGTACCAACCCAGAGCCATCAAATATTCCTCGTATGATAACCCTTTCATTCCTTGTGAACCTCCTCTGGACCCTCTCCAATGCCAGCACATCTTTTCTAAGATCAGCAACCCAAAACTGTTCACAATACTCAAGGTGAGGCCTCACCAGTGCCTTATGAAGTCCCACCATCACATTCCTGCTCTTGAAATGAATGCTAATATTGCATTTGTCTTCCTCACCACCAACTCAACCTGCAAGTTAACCTTTAGAGGATTCTGCACAAGGACCCCCAAGTCCCTTGCATCTCAGAACTTTGGATTTTCCACCTGTTAGAAAATAGTCCACACATTTATTTCTACTACCAAAGTGCATGACCATGCATTATAATTCCTTTGCAACTTTCTTGTCCATTCTCCTAATCTGTCTAAGTCCTTCTGCATCCTGCCTGTTTCCTCGAAACTACCTATCCCTCCACCAGTCTTCGTATCATCGATAAACTTGGCAACAAAGCCATCTATTTCATCATCCAAATCATTTATATACACAATAGAAAGAAGTGGTCTCAAGACTGACCCCTGCGGAACACCACTGGTAACTGCCAGCCAACCAAACAAGGATCATTTTATTCCCACTCGCTACCTTCTTCCAATCAGCCAATGCTCTAGCCATGAAACAGGTGAATTGATTATGGGGAACCAGGACATGGCAGACCAATTGAATAACTGCTTTGGTTCTGTCCTCACTAAGGAGGACATAAATAGTCTTCCGGAAATAGTAGGGGATAGAGGGTCCAATGAGATGGAGGAACTGAGGGAAATACATGTTAGTAGGGAAATGGTGTTAGGTAAATTGAAGGGATTAAAGGCAGATAAATCTCCAGGGCCAGATGGTCTGCATCCCAGGGTGCTTAAGGAAGGAGCCCAAGAAATAGTGGATGCATTAGTGATAATTTTTCAAAACTCTTTAGATTCTGGACTAGTTCCTGAGGATTGGAGGGTGGCTAATGTAACCCCACTTTTTAAAAAAGGAGGGAGAGAGAAACCGGGGAATTATAGAGCCTACAAGCCTAACATAGGTGGTGGGGAAAATGCTAGAGTCAGTTATCAAAGATGTGATAACAGCACATTTGGAAAGCGGTGAAATCATCGGACAAAGTCAGCATGGATTTGTGAAAGGAAAATCATGTCTGATGAATCTCATAGGATCTTCTGAGGATGTAACTAGTAGAGTGGATAGGGGAGAACTAGTGGATGTGGTATATTTGGATTTTCAAAAGGCTTTTGACAAGGTCCCACACAGGAGATTAGTGTGCAAACTTAAAGCACATGGTATTGGGGGTAAGGTATTGATGTGGATAGAGAAACTGGTTGGCAGACAGGAAGCAAAGAGTGGGAATAAACAGGACCTTTGCAGAATGGCAGGCAGTGACTAGTGGGGTACTGCAAGGCTCAGTGCTGGGACCCCAGTTGTTTACAATATATATTAATGACTTAGATGAGGGAATTAAATGCAGCATCTCCAAGTTTGCGGATGACACGAAGCTGGGCGGCAGTGTTAGCTGTGAGGAGGATGCTAAGAGGATGCAAGGTGACCTGGCTAGGTTAGGTGAGTGGGCAAATTCATGGCAGATGCAATTTAATGTGGATAAATGTGAGGTTATCCACTTTGGTGGCAAAAACAGGAAAACAGATTATTATCTGAAGGGTGGCCGATTAGGAAAAGGGGAGGTGAAATGAGACCTGGGTGTCATTATACACCAGTCATTGAAAGTGGGCATGCAGGTACAGTAGGCCGTGAAAAAGGCGAATGGTATGCTGGCATTCATAGCAAGAGGATTCAAGTACAGGAGCAGGGAGGTACTACTGCAGTTGTACAAGGCCTTGGTGAGACCACACCTGGAGTATTGTGTGCAGTTCTGGTCCCCTAATCTGAGGAAAGACATTCTTGCCATAGAGGGAGTACAAAGAAGGTTCACCAGATTGATTCCTGGGATGGCAGGACTTTCATATGATGAAAGACTGGATCGACTAGGCTTATACTCTCCGGAATTTAGAAGATTGAGGGGGGATCTTATTGAAACGTATAAAATCCTAAAGGGATTGGACAGGCTAGATGCAGGAAGATTGTTCCCGATGTTGGGGAAGTCCAGAACGATGGGTCACAGTTTGAGGATAAAGGGGAAACTTTTTAGGACCAAGATTAGGAAAAACTTCTTCACACAGAAAGTGGTGAATCTGTGGAGTTCTCTGCCACAGGAAACAGTTGAGGCCAGTTCATTGGCTATATTTAAGGAAGAGTTAGATATGGCCCTTGTGGCTAAAGGGATCAGTGGGTATGGAGGGAAGGCTGGTACAGGGTTCTGAGTTGGATGATCAGCCATGATCATACTGAATAGCAGTGCAGGCTCGAAGGGCCGAATGGCCACTCCTGCACCTATTTTCTATGTTTCTATGTTAGTAACTTTCCTGTAAATCCATGGACTCTTAACTTGGTTAGCAGCTTCATGTGTGGCACCCTGTCAAAGGCCTTTTTAGAGTACAAATATACCACATTCACTGCATGTCCTTTATCTATTCTACACATAATCTCCACAAAGAATTCCAACAGGCTCATCAGGAAGGATTTTTCCTTAAGGAAACCATGCTGACTTTGTCCTATCTTGTCCTGTGTCACCAAGTACTCCATCACCTCATCCTTGACAACTGACTCTACCATCTTCCCAACCACCGAGGTTAGGCTAACTGGTCTATAATTTCCTTTCTGCTGCCTTCCTCCTTTCTTAAAGAGTGGAGTAACTTTTGCAATTTTCCAGTCCTCTGGCACCATTGCCAGAGTCCAAAGATTTTTAAAAGGTCATTGCTAATGCCACCACAATCTCTAACGCTACCCTTGGGTGCAGTTCATCTGGATTGGGTGACATGTAATTTTACATCTTTCAGCTTCTTGAGCAATAGCAATTGCACCCACTTCTCTTCCTTCACATACACCTGGCACACTGCTAGTGTCTTCCACAGTGAAGACTAATGCAAAATACTCATTTAGTTCATCTGCCATCTGCTTGTTCCCCAGTTATTATTTCTTCTGCCCCATTTTCTAGCAGTCCTATATCTACTCTCATCTCTCTTTTATTTTTTTACTTACTTGAAAAAGATTTTACTATCCACTTTGACATTGCTTGCTAGCTTGTTTTCATATTTCATCTTTACCCTTCTAATGATTTTTTTTAGTTGTTCAGGGACGGGGTCCTGAATTACCCCTATGAACTGTGCTCATTTACCCCTATTAACTGTGCTTTTGAAAAGAGAGAGTTATTTAACACCAACAACTTGTTTTTAAAAGAGAGAGAGAGAGAGACGAAGACTGCTCACAGGTTGTTTATACTTTCCTAAGGACGTTCGCCTGCTTGCATTTCTTACAGAGAGAGCGAAAGGAGGAGTTATTTGAATGACAGTTGATACTCAGTACGGTGAGATAAATAGGAGGTCAGATGATATAGACCTCAGACACGTTTTGGACACTGAATGAGGTTTGTTGTGCCCGCAAAAAAAGTGGGTTTTTGGAGAATCGATCAGGCAGATCGATCTGTCGCTCTTGCAGTGAAAAGGAAAGGGGTTGTCTGGTGGGAAGTGGTCCATGTGTCCACCCTCGCCTGGCTGATAGCTCCACCACAGAAAACCAGTCCCCTTTGTTGTGGTCACAGTCGGTGACTTGTTAAAGGATTTCAGAGGACAATGAGGAGATTCGACAGCGTCAACTCACCTGAAGACTCAAATCTCTCCCCCCCTCTCTCTCTCCATCACTACTCAACTCAACACCACGAACTGAACTGAACTTTACTCATCATCGTAAGACTGTATCTTTATACCCCTAGACTTAAAGAAGCTTGGTTTTCATATATATTTCCACACTTACTGATATACTTACTTATATATAATCAGTGCTAACCTGTTTGATTTATCTACATTTATATTACTGTATTGCGTAGTTACTAATAAATATTATTAGTTTATAGCAATACTGGACTCCAAAGTGTTTTCTATTTCTGCTGGTTCTTTATTCCCATCATGGGGTACGTGACAGTTCTCTGTAGGTTTTTACATTAGCTTTGACTTTCCTTGTCAGCCATGGTTGTACTATTTTGCCATTTGAGTATTTCTTCAATTTTGGAATACACATGTCCTGCACCTTCGTCACTTCTCGCAGAAATGCATACCCTTGCTACCCTGCTGACATCCCTGCCAGCAGCTCCTTCCAATTTACTTTGGCCAACTCCTCTCTCATACCACTGTAATTTCCATTACTCCACTGAAATATTGCTATGTCAAACTTTACTTCCCCTTATCAAATTTCAAGTTGAACTCAATCATATTGTGATCACTGATTGCTAAGGGTTCTTTTACCTTAAGCTCCCTAATTGCCTCCAGTTCATTACATAACACCCAATCCAGTATAGCTGATCCCTTAGTAGGCTCAACAACAAACTGCTCTAAAAAGCCATTTCTATGGCATTCAATAAACTCACTCACTTGAGATCCATTACCAACCTGATTTTCCCAATCAACCTGCATGTTAAAATTTCCCATGACTTTCATAACATTGCCCTTTTGACATGTCTTTTCTATTTCCTGCTGTAACCTGTGGTCCACCTCCCAGCCACTGTTAGGAAGCCTGTATATAACTGCTATCAGCGTTCTTTTACCCTTGCAGTTTCTTAACTCAACCCACAAAGATTCAACATCTTCTGATCCAATGTCACATCTTTCTACTGATTTGATGCCATTCATTACCAGTAGAGCCACGCCTCCTTTCTGCCTATTTTCCTATCCCTCTGATACAATGTGTTATAGGCATCCGTTAGTCTTGTGAGACCATAAATTTGCGCCTTGGAAAGTTTCCAGGGCGCAGGCCTGGGCAAGGTTGTATGGAAGACCAACAGTTGCCCATGCTGCAAGTCTCCCCTCTCCATGCCACCGATGTTGTCCAAGGGAAGGGCACTACAGCTGATACAACTTGACACCGGTGCCTTCGCAGAGCAATGTGTGGTTAAGTGCCTTGCTCAAGGACACAACACGCTGCCTCAGCTGAGGCTCGAACTAGCGACCTTCAGATCACTATACCAATGCCTTAACCACTTGGCCATGCGCCAACACTGATACAATGTGTAACCTTTGACATTCAGCTCCCAACTACAACCATCCTTCAGCCACAATCCAGTGATGGCCACAACATCATACCTGGCAATCTGTAATAGTGCAACAAGGTCATCCACCTTATTTCTTATACACCATGCATTTAGACACGCCTTGAGTACTGTATTTATTACCCATTTTGACTTTGCATCCCTAATGTACTGATACTCACCATGTTGGCTGCGACCATGTCCCATCACCTGCCTGCCATTCCTGACAATCTGACTGCACGCTATCTTTACTTTTTTACCCTCCATCCTATCCTGAGTCCCTTCATTCCGTTAGCACCCTCCTGCCAAATTAGTTTAAACCCTCCACAACAGCTCTAACAAACCTGCCCAAGAGAATAATGGTCCCCTGCGGGTTCAGGCGCAACCTGTCCCTTTTGTACTGGACATACCTCCCCCAGAAGAGATTCCAATGATCCAAGAAACTGAAGCCCTGCCCTCTGCACCAGCTTCTCAGCCACGCATTTGTCTACAAATTATCCTGTTTGTACCCTAACTGGCCTGTGGCACAGTCAGCAATCCAGAAATTACTACCCTGGAGGTCTTGCTTCTTAGCTTTCTACCCTAGCTCTCTAACATCTCTTTTCAGGACCTCTTTGATGGGTGTAGTATGAATGTAAGAAAGAACAAGCAAATGATTGCGTACAAATAGAGACAGAGCAAAGAGTTAAATTGTACCACAGTAGTGCAACAGAACAATAGGAGAGGAGGTTGCTCAGGTGGATTAGAGAAGGATATTGGTGGGGATGACGGCAAAGCCAAGATGGTTGAAGTTTCTGGGAATAGTTCACAAAGCACAGGATAGATATCTGCCGTACAGAAAGTTCTCAAATGGCAGTGGCAGTCAACCGTGGCTGACAAGGGAAGTTAAGGACTGCATAAAGGACAAGGAAAGGGCATATAAGGTAGCAAAAATAAGTGAGAAGTTGGATGATTGGCAAGCTATTAAGATCCAACAAAAGGCAACTAAAAAGCAATAAGGGAAAAGATAAAATATGAGGGCAGACTAGCCAATAATATACAGCAGGGTACCAAAAGATTTTTCAGCAATTTTAAGAGTAAAAGGGAGGTGAGTATTAGACCACAGGAAAATGACGCTCGTCGTTAGGTCGCATCTGTATTTTCCAGTTGGCGGACGATTTCGCTCCACGCTGCTCTGACCCAACACTTGTCCACAACATCCCTAGTCTTGTCTAGCTTGGTCCAATCCTTGATGTTATCACGTTGTTCTTTGCCTTCCTCTTCCTTTCTTTCCCTCCACCTTTCCTTCCTTTACTCCACTAACATCAGACTTTACTTTCTCCTAATCAAACTTCAAGTTGAACTCAATCGTATTGTGATCATAGCCTCCTCAAGGTTCTTTTACCTTAAGCTCTCTAATCACCTCCGGCTCATTACATAACACCCAATCCAGTATATCTGATCCCCTAATGCAGGGGTCCCCAACCTTTTTTGCACCGCGGACCGGCCGACGGGGGGGGGGGGGGGGGCGGTGTTCATGACAATGACCATGAAGCCTTGCGCGGGCACCTGTGTGCGCATGCGTGACATGCACATATGATGCGCACATACGCGTACGTGCCAATTCTTTTCCCCACAAATCGGTTTTGCCTTCATCTTCCTGTCTATGTTGTACATACATTATTTCTACTTTATATAGGCTGTGTATTTATCATACCATTCCTGCTTTTGCTATATGTTAGTGTTATTTCTTTTTGGCTTTATATGCTATTTGGTATGACTTGTTAGGTTATTTTTTGGGTCTGGGAAAGCTCAAAATTTTTTCCCTTATAAATTAATGGTAATTGCTTCTTCACTTCACGCCATTTCGACTTACGAACGGTTTCATAGGAATGCTCTACCTTAGCAGGGGAAATACAGGACAAACCAATTTAGCCCAATATATGGGATTTCCCGGCAAATACGGGACAGTTGGCAACCCTATGTTCAAGTTCAACAGTGCGTGACAGGGAATGAGGAAAGGTGCAGCTGACTCATATCATTTCCTCATGGCCCGGTAGCACATGCTTTGTGGCCCGGTACCGGTCCACGGCCCGGTGGTTGGGGACCGCTGACCTCATGGGCTCAACAGCAAACTGCTCTAAAACGCCATCTTGTAGGCATTCAGCAAGCTCACTCTTGATATCCATTGCCAACCTAATTTTCCCAATCAAACTGCATGTTAAAATCTCCCATGACTATCATAACATAGCCCTTTTGACACACATTTTCTATTTCCTGTCATTCATGACGAAGGGTCTCGGCCTGAAACATCGACTGTACCTCTTCCTAGAGATGCTGCCTGGCCTGCTGCGTTCACCAGCAACTTTGATGTGAGTTGGTTGAAATAATATTAAAAATATTTTTCCAAAAGAGAGCAAGACCAGAACATATGAGTCAAAGAAGCTACCTCAGAGTGACATCTGTCACAAACAGGATTTATATGGGAGTAAAAACGAGCTGGTTTATCTTTAGGCATGTGCGTCCTATGTACCACCTTAAATTGTATCAACGTATGTTTAGCACATATAGAGGAAGAGTTAACTAATTGAAAAATTTTCTCCCATTTCTCTATAGGTAAGTGAAGTTGAAGTTCCCTTTCCCATTCATTTTTAATTTTGTCAGATATACCTGGCTGTATTTTCATAATTATATCATAAATAGTTGCTATTAAACCCTTCTGATAAGGATTTAAACCTAAAACTTTTTCCGTCATATCAGTTGGGTATGAAGTCAGAAAGGTAGGTAGTGTAGTATTTTAAAAGTTTCTTAATTGTAAATATCTAAAAAAATGGGATCTGGGCAAAGTATATTTATTGGACAACTGTTCAAAAGACATGAAACAGTTATCCAAGAATAAGTCACGAAAACATATTCATTTTCCATATCAGAAAAGCTTGATCCATAACAGAGGGTTGGGAAAAAAATTAGATGTAATAGGGCTTGATAAAATAAATTTGTTCAAACCAAAACGTTTACAAAATTGAAACCGTATTTGTAATGTATAGTTAACAATTGGATTAACCATTAGTTTATTCAATTTAGAGAGAACAAAGGGAAGCGAAGTTCCTAAAATAGAAACTAATGAAAACCCTTGTACAGATTTACATTCAAGGTTTACCCATCGTGGACTTGGGATTATATCCAAATCCTGTGTCCAAAATATTAAATATCGGTTATTAATTGCCCAGTAACGAAGTCTTAAATTCGGCAATGCCAAATCACCGTCTTTTTTGGACTCCTGTAAGTATTTTTTATTTAATCTGGGATTTTTATTCTGCCATATTTGAGGAAATTTTAGAATCAACAGTATCAAAAAAGGATTTAGGAATAAAAATTGGTACCACTTGAAATAGATATAAAAATTTAGGTAAAATAATCATTTTAATAGCATTGATTCGGCCGATCAGTGATAAAGACAATGGGGACCATTTAATAAACAATTGTTTAACCTGATTAATTAACGGTAAAAAATTGAGCTTTAATAAGTTCTTACGCTTCTTAGTAATTTTAACACCCAGTTAAGTAAAATAGTCCGTAATCAATCTGAATGGTGAACATCTATAAATTGGAACCTGCATATTTAGTACTAAGATTCAATTTGTAGTCAGAAAAGTTACTAAACTGAGCAAGCAGGGCTAAAACTGCCGGAATGGTTAGAGATATATAATAATAAATCATCTGCATATAGTGATAGTTTGTGTATCTCATTCCCACGGGTAATGCCAAATATATTAGGTGAGTCACGAATAGCAATAGCTAAGGGTTCCAGGGCAATATCGAATAATAATGGACCAAGAGGGCAACCCTGCCTAGTAGCACGAAACAACTGATGAAAGGGAGATCTTTGATTATTGGTAAATACCGAAGCTGAAGGGGTAAGGTATATCAATTTAATCCAAGATATAAATATCGGACTAAAATTAAATTTCTCAAGCGTATTAAACAAATATGTCCATTCGACTCTGTGAAAAGCTTTCTCAGCGTCCAGTGAAATGACGCATTCTGGAGTTCTAGGTGAAGAAGTATAAACAATATTCATTAATCTCCTAATATTAAAGAAGGAATAACGATTTTTAATAAATCCAGTCTGGTCAACAGAAATAATTTGAGGCAATCCATTCTCCAGTCTCGTTGCCAGTATTTTAGAAAAAAATCTTGGAATCCACATTTAGCAAGGATATAGGCCTATATGATACACATTCAGCAGGATCCTTATCTTTTTTAAGAATTAGGGATATAGAAGCTTGATAAAAAGATTGCGGTAATTTACCTATAGATACTGCATCCTTAAAGATTCTACATAACCAGGGAAAAAATATAGTAGAAAAGGATGCCATTTCCTCAATGAATTCCGGTAAAGCACCTGGTCCAGATGACTAAACAGTAGAATTTTTAAAATCCTTTTATCCTTGCAGTTTCTTAACTCAACCCACAAGGATCTGACACCTTCCGATCCTGTGTCACATCTTTCTACTGATCTGATGCCATTCTCTCCCAGCAAAGCCACACCACCCCTTCTCCCTACCTTCCTATCCCTCCGATACAAAGCATAACCTTGGACATTCAGCTCCCAAATACAATCACCCTTCAGCCATGATTCAGTGATGGCCACAACATCATACCTGACAATCTGTAATAGTGCAACAAGATCATCCACCTTATTTCTTACACTCTGTGCATTGAGATGTAACACTTCAAGTACTGCCCTTTTGCTATCCTTTTGGATTCTGCATTCCTACTGCACTGATACTCACCTTGCTGGCTACAATTCTGTCCTATCATTTGCCTGCCCTTCCTGACAGCCTGCACACTATCTTTGCTTTTTTACCATCCGTCCTATCCCGAGTCCCATCACTCCGTTTTCCAGTCCCCTACTAAATTAGTTTAAACACTCCCCACCAGCTCTAACAAGGCTGCCCATGAGAATATTGGTCCTCCTCAGGTTGGGTGCAACCCGTCACTTTTGTACAGATCATACCACCCCCCCCGCCCCCGAGAAGTTATCCCAATGATCTGATCCAAGAACCTGAAGCCCTGCCTCCTCCACAAGCTTCTCAGCCACGCATTAGTCTGCTAAATCATCCTGTTTCTACCCTCACTGATGTGTGGCACAGACAGCAATCCAGAATTTACTACCCTGGAGGTCCCACTTCTCAACTTTCAACCTAGCTCTCCAAGTTCTCTCTTCAGGACCTCTCTGGTTTTCTTTCCTATGTCATTGGTATGAATATGTACCAAGACATCTTACTGCTCTCCCTCCACCTCCAAAATGCTATGAACGAGATCCGAGACATCCCGTACCATCCAGGTGTCTCATTCAAGTCCACAGAATCTCCTGCCTGTTCCATTGATTATTGGGTCCCCTACCACGACCGCTTTCCCTTCTCCACCATGGACTCATGCTCAGCGCTAGTAACCTGGTCTCCATGGCATTCCCCTGGGAAGTCATCCCCCACAACAGTACACAAAACTTATTATTGAGGGGAATGGCCACAGGGGTGCTCTGCATTAACTGCCTATTCACATATCCTTTTCTCCTGACAGTCACCCAGCTGCTCACCTCCTGCAACTTCAGGTTGACTATTTCCCTGTAACTCTGATCAATCATCTCCTCACTCTCCCATACAAGCTGCAGATCATCCAGCTGTTGCTCCAGATCCCTAACACGATCTTCAAGGACTTACAGCCGGATAAACTTCACGCAGATGTAGTTCCCTGGGAGATACTGGGTCTCTCAGGACTCCAGCATCCACCATGAAGAACACACAACAGCCATTTACTACACTAAATACAGTAAGATAAAAAAAGGGAACCTTAATGGAAACTTACCAAGAGCCAACGCCTCTTTCATATCGAAGCCTGTCACTCCTACTCTCACCACTGACCCACTCCCAAGAATGGCCACCTCACAGGCCCCTTTTTTAATTCGCTGAGCTCTGCTCCCGCCACTGACTGGGCCGCTGGATGAAGACGATCGCCCTCACAGCACTCCCAAATCTATCTCATACAGCGCACTTTCTAACTCAAGACTCCCCCTTTGGATATTTGTATCTACTATTTCTCCTTCCCAAATATAATATTTTACCTACTTACATTAAATTTCATCTGCCATTTATCTACCACATCTAGATTGTGTTTTGATCTAATTGTATTGATTCTGCTGCCTGAATGTTATCAGCCTGTCGCCCTAATTTTGTGTCATTGGAGAACTTTACCAGTTTATTTGTTATGTTTATCCAAATCATTAATGTAAATTAAAAACAGCAGCAGCCCCGAAAATGATCCCTGCGGAACCCTACTTCAAACATCTTCTAGGTGTGAAAGTGGTACTCTCACCATAACTCGTTTTCTATTTCTGAGCCAATTCGGCACCCATTCACATACCTTACCATGAATCCCTGTAATTTGAGTACTGACCTCTTGTGGAGTTTCTTCTCAAAAGCCTTCTAAAAGTCCAAGTAAATGATATTAACTGCACAATTGTTATCATAAAATTTAGTTGCTTCTTATAGAACTCCAGCATATTAGTAAAACATGATTTCTCCTTTTTGAACCCATGATAGCTTTCTGCTGACATGTCTATTCTTATCAGTTGCTTTTCCATCTCATTCTTTATTAATGTTTCCATTAACTTACCTACAATACACTTTAATCTTACTGATCAGGGTCAGTATGGTTACCCTTCTTATATACCGGGACAATGTTAGCCCATTTCCAGTCCTTGGGGATTTCAGCAGACTGACTTTTGAAAATACATGTTAGGCCTTTGTATATATAATAACAACCTCCTAAAGTACCCTTAGATATATGTTGCCTGGCCCTGGAGGCTTATTAACTTTCTGCTTTTTCACCTGACACAGGACCTCACTTTCTAAGAACTCTAAGTCATTTAAAACAGCCTTATTTTTTTCTACACTTACTGGTGTTTTGCTAACATCTTCATAGGCGAATTCCTTAGTAAAATACAAGTTAAGAGTATCCACTATGTCCTTCTCTGCATAACTTATCACCCCACTATTATTCCTAATACACCTAACCTACTCCTTGACTTTTCTTTTATGACTAAAGTATTGAAAATATCTCTTGTGGTCAATCTTAGCATCATCAGCAATATCTTTTTCAACCTGACTTTTGCAATCTGAATTTTCCTCTCAACTATAGCTCTCATGTTTTCATATGCCCTACGGTTAACTTCATTTCTATTTTTTCTGTATTTCTTACATAGCTATCTTTTCTTCAATAATTTTTAATGTACATCTTAATTCATCCATGTAGTCGATATATGGTTTTTATCCTGACCGGGTACGAACATTTCCTGCACTGCATGTATTAACTCTTTAAATCAACCTCAACTGACTCAATGTGAAGCAGTTTCCTTCCAGTTTGCTTTTCTGAAATTCAATTTAATTGCTTTGGTTTTTCCTGATAGGCTCTCCCAAAAAAACTTTGACACAGACAATGTTATGATCACTTGTTCCTAAAGGCTCAAGAACTTCCACACTCAGAATTCTATCTTGATTGTTCCAGAATATCAAATCTAGATAAGCCTCCCCTCTCACTGACATACTGGGTCAAAAAACAATCATTCAATAACTCAATGAATTCACTTTCCTGTAATCCATTAGTCACTGGGTTCTCCCACTCAATATCTGGGAAATTAAAGTCGCCCATAACTATAACATCACCCTCAGAACTTGCATTTTTAATATTCACCTTGACTATTACTGGCGTAATGCTAATATCTTTGCAAGTGAATGAGTGTAGGGAGATTGAGTGTTGCAGGAGGTAGAGGTAAGGAGGGGTGAGGATGGGAGGGAAGCGGGTGGAGGAGGGGGACAGTGGGTGTTGTGGGAGGGGATGGGAAGGGGTTGGAAGGGGAGGGGCAGGGGATGGGTGAGGTTGGGAGAGTGAGTGTTGGGGACATAGATGTGAGAGAGGGGGTGAGGATGGGAGGGGTGGGTGACAGGAATGAGGATAGGAGGGGTGGGTGAGGGGAATGAGGATGGGAGGGGTGGGGTGAGGGGGACAGTGTGTTGGGGAGGCAGAGGTGACAGGGGGTTAAGGATGGGAAGGGGAGTGGGGTGATGGGAGAGGTAGGGTGGGGGGGAGAGTGTGTGGGGAAGGTAGATGTGAGGGGGTGAGGGTGGGAAGGGGAGTGGGATGATGGGAGAGGTAGGGTGAGGGGGAGAGTGTGTGGGGAAGGTAGATGTGAGGGGGTGAGGGTGGGAAGGGGAGTGGGATGATGGGAGAGGTAGGGTGAGGGGGAGAGTGTGTGGGGAAGGTAGATGTGAGGGGGTGAGAATGGGAAGGGGAGTGGGTTGAAAATGGGTGGGGTGAGGGAGGAGAGTGTGTGGGAGTGTGGGGGAGATAGAGGTGAGGGCTTTAAGGATGGGAAGGGGAATGAGGTGAGGATGGGAGGGGTGGGGTGAGGGGGGTGTGTGTTGGGGAGGTACAAGTAAGAAGGGTTGAGGATAGGAAGGGGGTGAGGGTGGGAGGGGTGGGGTGAGGGGGAGTGTGTTTGGGAGGTACAAGTAAGAAGGGTTGAGGATAGGAAGGGGGTGAGGATGGGAGGGATGGGGTGAGGGGGGAGTGTGTTGGGGAGGCAGAGGTGAGAAGGGTTGAGGATGGGAGGGGTGGGGTGAGGGGGGAGTGTGTTGGGGAGGTAGAGGTGAGAAGGGTTGAGGATAGGAAGGGGGTGAGGAAGGGGGTGAGGATGGGAGGGGTGCGGTGAGGGGGGAGTGTGTTGGGGAGGTAGAAGTGAGAAGGGTTGAGGATGGGAGGGGAGGGGGAGAGTAAGTGTCAGGGAGTGAGGGAAGTGGGGGGATGAGGGGATGGAGGGAAGGGTGGGAGGGGGATGGGGGGGCATGTTTGGGCAAGTAGAGGAGAGGAGAACGGAGGGGGAGTAGAGGGAGAACCGGGTCAGTTATTGATCCCACCAGTTTCATCACAACCCGTGCATCTCACATGCACATTGTCATTGTACAGTCACAGGCACATTCGAACTGTTGAGGGGACCCTGTCTCCATCACCCACGAACACAGGAAAACGTGAACAGGAGCAGGAGGAGTCATTCAGCCCCTCAACCCTGCCTCACCACTCAATTTACTCTGAACTCCTCTTCTGCACCAGTTCCCCATTGCCCTCCATCCTCGAACTTTCAAGTATTTATCTCCAATTTAAGTATATTGAGTTCAGCTCCATGAATTAAATGATTTCGAGTCATTCTAACATTCCACGCTATAAGAGGACAGATTAATCAACCCTTCATTAAAACCATAACACTACAAGACATAGGAGCAGAATTAGGCTATTCAGCCCATCTATTCTGCTCTACCATTGCATCATGGCTGATATATTATTGCTCTCAACCCCATTCTCCTGCCTTCTCCCCATAACCTTTTACACCCTGATCAATCAAGTACCTATTAGCATTCGTAAATATACCTAATAACTTGGCCTCCACAACGGTTTATGCCAACAAATTCCACAGATTCATCACCCTCTGGCTAAGTAAGATTTCCTTCATCTCTGTTCTAAATGGATGTGCCTCAATTCTCATGCTTTTCCCTCTGGTCCTAGACTCCCCCACCATAGGAAACTTCCTCTCCACACCTACTCTATCTAGACCTTTCAATATTCAATGAGATCCCCCATCATTCTTCTAAACTCCAGAGAGTACAGGCCCAGAGCCGTCAATCCCGATGTTGGGGGAGTCCAGAACCAGAGGCCACAGTTTAAGAATAAGGGGTAGACAATTTAGAACGGAGTTGAGGAAAAACTTTTTCACACAGAGGGTTCTGGTTCTGTGGAATGCTCTGCCTCAGAAGGCAGTGGAGGCCAATTCTCTGGATTCTCTCAAAAAAGAGTTAGGTAGAGCTCTTAAAGACAGCGGAGTGAAGGGATATGGGGAGAAGGCAGGAAAAGGGTACTGATTGTGGATGATCAGCCATGATCATAGTGGATGGTGGTGCTGGCGCTGGCTGGAAGGGCTGAATGGCCTACTCTTGCACCTATTGTCTAATCACTCGTCATACATTAATCCATTCATTCCTGAATCATTTTCGTTAAACTCCTTTGAATCCTATCAATGTCAGCACATCCTTTCTTAGATAACATATGAAAGATTTCATTTATCATCAAAGAATATATAAATTATACAACCTTGAGATAAGAAGCCCAAAGCTACTCACAATGCTTCAAGTGAGGCCTCACCGGTGCCTTATAAAGCCTCAGCATTACATCCTTGCTTTACTCTAGTCCTCTTGAAATTAATGCTAATATTACATTTGTCTTCCCCACCATAGACTCAACCATTAAGTTAACCTTTAGGGAATCCTATACGAGGACTCCCAAGTCCCTTTGCACCTTGGAGTTTTGAATTCTCCTCCCATTTAGAAAATGTTTTAGTTCCCTTCTGTTGGTTTTAAAAAGCTTCCCAATACTCTACATTCCCAATTATTTTTGCAATATTATATGCCCTCACTTTTGCTTTTATGCTGTCTTTGACTTCACTTGTCAGCCATGGTCATCTCATCCTCCCTTCAGAATACTTGTTTATCTTTGGGAAGCATCTATCCTGTGCCTTCCAAATTTCCCCTAAACACCACTTACCACATACTCAACTGGATGGGCATACAAGGCGATTACTCCAATTGGTGCCGTCCATTCATGGTGCTTCTTGTGAATATGTTTATAAAGTGTTGGATGATGGAATAACCTGGAGAGAATTAATACAGAAGCCAATCAGCCAAACAATAAAGGTGGCACCTTACCAACTCTCTATCTGCACACGTCACTAAATCCACTTTTCCCGGGTCCATGGTACACCCATCAGCCAATAACCCGGGTGAAACATTAATTCTCTTCTTGACCCGCAGTGTACTTTGTAATTGAATGTTGACACACATGAATTGGGGGATTGAGAATTGGTTATAAGACAGAAGCAGAGATTAGGCATAAACCAGTCTTTGACTAGTGGGATCATGCAGGCATTGGGACAGCCATTCACAATCAGAATACCGATATGGCCAAGGGGCCAAGTGGAGAATTTCTAAAAAATTGAAGGTTATGTGGGAGGAAAGGGCCAGATTGATCTTAGAGTCAGTTAAAAACTATAAAGAACTGAGGAGCCTTTTCCCACACCCATTTCCTGTATAGTTTCGGATGAAACAGGCAAGTGGGTCAGTGAAGGGACCTCCAGAGGTCAGACCCTTACAACTGTTGCAATATCACATTCAGCAGCTCAAGAGGCATGAACAGGCAGGGAGTGGAGGGACACGCATCACAAGCAGGCAGATAGGATCCACACAGACACAGTGGCCTGAAGGATCTGTTCCTGTGTTGAGGGATAGAGGCGTAGAGGTGTTGTTGAACAGGAAGTAACATGCATCAGACAGTGGGGGGGGGGGTGGCTGGGGTAAGGAGTAGATCGGTGCTTGTGAGTTAGGATAAGGTGACGGTTCTCACTCACCTGTGGGAATAATAGAAGATCATCTCCTCAAGCAGGCCGAGGAAGCAGAGCTCAAACAGCACCCAGTGGAAGGTGGGCAGCTCAGGCCCACACGGGTTACCCCTCCACTTCATGATGGGGTACAGCAGCAGAAGCATGGGTAAGGACAGGAAAACCTGGTTGAACACCACCGTCCGAATGGCCAGCAGTAGCTTTGCCGACTCCACCTGTGAAAGAAATAGCAAGTTCGTGAATGGCAGACACAAATGGGATCTTGCTGCCTCTGCTTCTCCCCTCTTTTCCTCCAGAGTTGACGGTTTATTATTGTCACATATGCTAAGATGCAGTGAAAAGCTTGTCTTGCATATAGTTACCATCACTAGAGAGAAGATTCTTGGGAAACTGAAAGGACTGAAGCTCTGAACCAGATGGTGTACACCCCAGGATTCCGAAAGTAGTGGCTAAAGAGATTGCGGAGGCATTCCTAATGATCTTTCAAGAATCACACAAAAGATGCGGAAGGAACTCAGCAGGCCAGGCAGCATTTATAGAAAAAGTACAGTTCATATTTTGGACCATAAGGCACAGGAGCAGAATCCGGCCATCTGGCCCATTGAGTCTGCTCTGCCATTCAATCATGGCTGACTCTTTTTTTTTTCTCCTCCTCAACTCCAATTCCCGGCCTTCTACCCATAACCTCTGATGCCAAGTCCAATCAAGAACCTATCAATCTCTGCCTTAAATGCACCCAGCGACTTGGCCTCTACAGCTACACGTGGCAAGAAATTCAACAAATTCACCACCCTTTGGCTAAAAAAATTTCTCCACGTCTCTGTTTTGAAAGGGTGCCCCTCTATCCTGAGGCTGTGCCCTCTTGTCCTAGACTCCCCCACCATGGGAAACATCCTTTCTACATCTACTCTGTCTAGTCCTTTCAACATTTGAAAAGTTTCAATGAAATCCACCCCCTCCCCATCCTTCTGAATTCCAGCGAGTACAGACCCAGAGCCAGGAAACATTCCTCGTATGATAACCCTTTCATTCCTGAAATCGTCTTTGCGAACCTCCTCTGGACCCTCTCCAATCCAGCACATCTTTTCTGCGATGAGGGGCCCAAAACTGTTCACAATACTCAAGGTGAGGCCTCACCAGTGCTTTATAAAGCCTCAGCATCACATCCTTGCTCTTGTATTCTGAACCCCCTGAAATAAATGCTCACATGGCATTTGCCTTCCTCACCACCAACTCAAACTGCAAGTTAACCTTTAGGGGGTTCTGCACAAGGACTCCCAAGTCCCTTTGCATCCCAGATTATTGGATTTTCTCCCCAGTTAGAAAATAGTCCACACATTTATTTCAACTACCAAAGTGCATGACCATGCATCTTCCAACATTATATTTCATTCGCCACTTTCTTGCTCATTCTCCTAATCTGTCTAAGTCCTTCTGCATCCTACCCATTTCCTCAACACGACCTGCCCCTCCACCAATCCTCGTATCATCTGCAAACTTGGCAACAAAGCCATCTATTCCATCATGTAAGTCATTTATATACAGCATAAAAAGAAGTGGTCCCAACACCGACCCCTGCGGAACTCCACTAGTCACTGGCAGCCAACCAGACAAGGATCCTTTTACGCAACACACATAAAAGTTGCTGGTGAACACAGTAGGCCAGGCAGCATCTCTAGGAAGAGGTGCAGTCGACGCTTCAGGCCGAGACCCTTCGTCAGGACTAACTGAAGGAAGAGTGAGTAAGGGATTTGAAAGTTGGAGGGGAAGGGGGAGATCCAAAATGATAGGAGAAGACAGGAGGGAGAGGGATGGAGCCAAGAGCTGGACAGGTGATAGGCAAAAGGGATAGAGAGGATCATGGGACAGGAGGTCCGGGAAGAAAGACAAGGGGGGGGGGGACCCAGAGGATGGGCAAGGGGTATATTCAGAGGGACAGAGGGAGAGAAAGGAGAGTGAGAGAAAGAATGTGTGTATAAAGATAAGTAACAGATGGGGTACAAGGGGGAGGTGGGGCCTTAGCGGAAGTTAGAGAAGTTGATGTTCATGCCATCAGGTTGGAGGCTACCTAGACGGAATATAAGGTGTTGTTCCTCCAACCTGAGTGTGTCTTCATCTTTACAGTAGAGGAGGTCGTGGATAGACATGTCAGAATGGGAATGGGATGTGGAATTAAAATGTGTGGCCACTGGGAGATCCTGCTTTCCCTGGCGGACAGAACGTAGATGTTCAGCAAAGCGGTCTCCCAGTCTGCGTCGGGTCTCGCCAATATATAAAAGGCCACATCGGGAGCACCGGACGCAGTATATCACCCCAGCCGACTCACAGGTGAAGTGTTGCCTCACCTGGAGGGACTGTTTGGGGCCCTGAATGGTGGTAAGGGAGGAAGTGTAAGGGCATGTGTAGCACTTGTTCCGCTTACACAGATAAGTGCCAGGAGGGAGATCAGTGGGGAGGGATGGGGGGGACGAATGGACAAGGGAGTTGCGTAGGGAGCAATCCCTGCGGAATGCAGGGGGGTGGGGAGGGAAAGATGTGCTTAGTGGTGGGATCCCGTTGGAGGTGGCGGAAGTTACGGAGAATAATATGTTGGACCCGAGGCTGGTGGGGTGGTAGGTGAGGACCAGGGGAACCCAATTCCTAGTGGGGTGGCGGGAGGATGGAGTGAGAGCAGATGTACATGAAATGGGGGAGATGCATTTAAGAGCAGAGTTGATAGTGGAGGAAGGGAAGCCCCTTTCTTTAAAAAAGGAAGACATCTCCCTCGTCCTAGAATGAAAAGCCTCATCCTGAGAGCAGATGCGGTGGAGACGGAGGAATTGCGAGAAGGGGATGGCGTTTTTGCAAGAGACAGGGTGAGAAGAGGAATAGTCCAGATAGCTGTGAGTAGGCAGTAGGCTTATAGTAGACATCAGTGGATAAGCTGTCTCCAAAGACAGAGACAGAAAGATCTAGAAAGGGGAGGGAGGTGTCGGAAATGGACCAGGTAAACTTGAGGGCAGGGTGAAAGTTGGAGGCAAAGTTAATAAAGTCAACGAGCTCTGCATGCGTGCAGGAAGCAGCGCCAATGCAGTCGTCCATGTAGCGAAGGAAAAGTTGGGGACAGATACCAGCATAGGCACGGAACATAGATTGTTCCACAAAGCCAACAAAAAGGCAGGCATAGCTAGGACCCATACGGGTGCCCATAGCTACACCTTTAGTTTGGAGGAAGTGGGAGGAGCCAAAGGAGAAATTATTAAGAGTAAGGACTAATTCCGCTAGATGGAGCAGAGTGGTGGTAGAGGGGAACTGATTAGGTCTGGAATCCAAAAAGAAGCGTAGAGCTTTGAGACCTTCCTGATGGGGGATGGAAGTATATAGGGACTGGACATCCATGGTGAAAATAAAGCGGTGGGGGCCAGGGAACTTAAAGTCATCGAAAAGTTTAAGCGTGAGAAGTGTCACGAACGTAGGTCGGAAGGGATTGAACAAGGGGGGATAAAACCGTGTCGAGGTTTGCAGAAACGAGTTCGGTGGGGCAGGAGCAAGCTGAGACAATAGGTCGGCCAGGACAAGCAGGTTTGTGGATCTTGGGTAGGAGGTAGAAACGGGAAGTGCGAGGTGTGGGAACTATAAGGTTGGTAGCAGTGGAATTCCTGTCGTTTAAAGATCTTTTTATTCCCACTCACTGCCTCCTACCAATTAGCCAACGCTCTAACCATGTTAGTACCTTTCCTGTAATACCATGGGTTCTTAGGTTGGTAAGCAGCCTCATATGTGGCACCCTGTCAAAGGCCTTCTGAAAATCCAAATACACAACATCGACTGAATCCTCTTTATCGATCCTACTTGTAATCCCCTCTAATTATTCCAACAGGTTTGTCAGGCAGGACTTTCCCTGAAGGAAACCATGCGGACTTTGTACTATCTTGTCCTGTGTCACCAAGTCTCCATCACCTCATCCTTAACAATTGACTCTAACATCTTCCCAACCACCGAGGTCAGGCTATCTGATCTATAATTTCCTTTCTGCTGCCTTCCTCCTTTCTTAGAGTGAAGTGATATTTGCAATGTTCCAGTCGTCTGGCACTATGCCAGAGTCCAAAGATTTTTAAAAGATCATTTCTAATGCCACGACAATCTCTAACGTTATCTCTTTCAGAGCCCTCGGGTGCAATTCATCTGGTCCAGGTGACTTATATAACTTTAGGTCTTTTAGCTTTTGAGTACTTTCTCTCTTGTAATAGTAACTACACCCACTTCTCTTCCTTCACACACTACAACATCAGACATACTGCTCGTGTCTTCCACAGTGAAGACTGACGCAAAATACTCACTTAGTTCATCAGCCATCTCCTTTTCTCTCGTTATTATTTCTCCTGCCGCATTTTCTAGCGATCCTATATCCACTCTCATTTCTCTTTTATTTTCTCATACTTGAAAGAACTTTTACTATCCACTTTGATATTATTCACTAGCTTGCTTTCATATTTCATCTTTTCCCTTCTAATTATTTTTTTTAGTTGCTTTCTGTGGGTTTTTATAAACTTCCCAATCCTCTATCTTCCCACTAATTTTGCTTTGCTGTATGCCCATTCTTTAACTTTTGCAATAGTTTTGACTTCCCTAGTCAGCCATGGTTGCCCTATTTTACCATTTGAGTATTTCTTCATTTTTGGAATACACATGTCCTGCACCTTCCTCATTTTTCCCAGGAACACACGTCATTGCTGCTCTGGTGATGTCCCTGCCAGTAGCTCCTTCCAATTTACTTTGGCCAACTCCTCTCTCATACCACTGTAATTTTCCTTACTCTACTGAAATACTGCTACAACAAACTTTACTTTCTCCCTATCAAACTTCAAGTTGAACCCAATCATATTGAGATCACTGGTTCCTAAGGATTCTTTCACCTTAAGCTCCCTAATTGCCTCCGGTTCATTACATCACACCCAATCCAGTATAGCTGATCCCCCAGTAGGCTCAACAACAAACTGCTCTAAAAAGTCATCTCTTAGGCATTCAACAAGCTTACTCTCTTGAGATCCATTACCAACCTGATTTTCCCAATCAACTTGCATGTTAAAATCTCCCATGACTACCATAATATTGCCCTTCTTACTCGCCTTTTCTATTTCCTGTTGTAACCTGTGGTCTACCTCCCAGCCACTGCTGGGAGGCCTGTATATAACTGCCATCAATGTCCTTTCACCCTTGCAGTTTTCTTATCTCAACCCACAAGGATTCAACATCATCTGATCCTATGTCACATCGTTCTACTGATCTGATGCCATTCTTTACCAGCAGAGCCACACCAGCCCCTCTCCCTACCTTCCTATTCCTCCGATATAACGTGTAACCTTGGGCATTCAGCTCCCAACTACAACCATCCTTCAGCCACGTTTCAGTGATGGCCACAACATCGTACCTGGCAATCTGTAATAGTGCAATAAGATCATCCACCTTATTTCATATACTACACACATTTAGATACAACACCTTGAGTACCGTTATTGCTGTCCTTCCTGTTTCTGCATCCCTAATGTTTTGATACTGAGCCTGTTGGCTGCAATGAAGTCCCATCACTTGCCTGCCTTTCCTGAGAGTCTATCTGCATGCTACCTTTACTTTTTTCCATCCACCCTACCCTGAGTCCCTTCACTCCAGTTTCCACCCCCATGCCATACTAGTTTATATTACCCTTCCCAACAGTTCGAACAAAGCTGCCTGCGAGAATATTGATCCCCCTCGGGGACCAATTTTGGGCCAAGACACTTCAGTAGAACTGGAGGAAAATAAAAGATGAGGAATAGATTTAAAAGGTGGTAGGAGGGGGGGGAGGGAGAAACACAAGGTGATTGTAAAAGGCGAAATCAGGAGTGGGAAGGGTGAAGAAACATAGAAAATAGCCTGCACCGCCATTCAGTATGATCATGGCTGATCAACCAACTCAGAACCCTGTACCAGCCTTCTCTCCATACCCCCTGATCCCTTTAGCCACAAGGGCCATATCTAACTCCCTCTTAAATATAGCCAATGAACTGGCCTCAAATACTTCCTGTGGCAGAGAGTTCCACAGATTCACCACTCTCTGTGTGAAGAAGCTTTTCCTAATCTCGGTTGTAAAAGGCTTCCCCTTTATCCTCAAACTGTGACCCCTCGTTCTGGACTTCCCCAACTTCAGGAACAGGGAAGAACTGGGAAGTTGATTGATGAAAGAGATACAGGGCTGGAGAAGGGGGAATCTAATAGGAGAGGATAGAAGGAAGAAAGAAAAGGGGGGGGGGGTGGAGAGGAGCACCAGAGGGCAGACAAGGAGAAAAAATGAACAAGGGAAAGGGGATGGGAAATGATGAAGTGGTGGGGGGGGGGGGTTTACAAGTAGAGGATGGGTGTAACATGAACGTAAGGAAGGAGAAGCTAATGATTGGGTACAAATGCAGACAGAGCAAAGAGTTTAATTGTACCACAGAGGCAAAATTCAAACAGGCGAAAAACGCAGGACTGAAGGTACTATATTTAAACGCAGGACTGAAGGTACTATATTTAAACGCACGTAGCGTTCAGAATAAGGTGGACAAACAAATGGCACAATTAGAGTTTGGTCGGTGTGACATTGTGGGCATCACTGAGTCGTGGAAGCTGGAGAAGGCATGAAATGAGGTTAATAACACATTGTAATGGGGAGTTCAATATGCAAGGGGATTGAGAAAATCAGGTTGGTGTTGGATCGCAAGAGAGGGAATTTGTTGAATGCCTATGAGATGACTTTTTAGAGCAGCTTGTGCTTGAGCCTACTCAGGGAAAGACCATCTTAGATCGGGTGTTGTGTAATAACCTAGACCTTATTAGAGAGTTTCACAAAAAGTAACCCTCAGGAGGCAGTGATCATAATATGATTGAATTCATACTGCAATTTGAGAGGGAGAAGCATAAGTCACATGTATCAGAATTACAACGGAATAAAGGGAATTACAAAGGCATGAGAGAGGTGCTTGCCCAGATGGATTGGAGGAGGATACTGGTGGGGATGACGGCAGAGCAGAGATGGCTGAAGTTTATGGGATAGTTCAGAAGGCACAAGATAGATATATCCTGCAGAGTTCTCAAATGGCAGGAGTAGGCAACCGTGGCTGACAAAGGAAGTTCAGGATTGCATAAAAGTCAAGAAAGGACACATAAGGTAGCAAAAGTGAGTGGAAAGTTGGATGATTGGGAAGTTTCAAATCCAACAAAAGGCAACTAAAAAAGCTATAAGAATGGAAAAGATGAAATATGAGGGCAGACTAGCAATAATATAAAGTAGGATAGCAAAAGTTTTTTCAGTTATATAAAGAGCAAAAGAGAGGTGAGAGTTGATATTGAACCACTGGAAGTTGAATCTGGTGAGGCAGTAATGGGGGACAAAGTAATGGCAAATGAACTTAACGTATACTTTGCATCTGCCTCCACTGTGGAAGACACTAGCAGTGTGTCAGTGGACTGTGAGTGTCAGGGAGCAGGAGTGAGTGCTATTGCTCCTACAAAGGAAATGTGCTAGGCAAACTCAAAGGTCTTAAGTGGATAAGTCACCTGGACCAGATGGACAACCTCCCAGAGCCCTGAGGTTGCTGAAGAGATAACAGATGCATTGGTCATGATCTTTCAAGACTCACTTGATTCTGGCATGGTCACAGGGGACTAGAAGATTGCAAATATCACTCCACTCTTTAAGAAGGGAGAAAGACAAAAGAAGGGAGAAAGACAAAAGAAGGGAACGCCTCAGTGGTTGGGAAAGTGTTGGAGTCTGTTATTAAGGATGAGGTTTCGGAGTACTTGGAGACTAATGATAAAATAAGTCAAAGTCAGCATGGTTTCTGTAAAGGGAAATATTGTTACAAATTGTTACAGTTCTTCGAGGAAGTAACAAGCAGAGTGGACACAGGAGAAGCAGTGGATGTCCTTTACTTGGGTTTTCAGAAGGCGTTTTATAAGGTGCCACACGAGGCTGCTTAACAAGATAAAGTCCAATGGTGTTCAAGGAAAGATACTGACATGGGTAGAAGAATGGCTGGCAGGCAGGAGGCAGCGAGTGGGAATAAAAGGGGTCTTTTCTGGTTGGCTGCCGGTGACTAGTGGTGTTCCCCAGGGGGTAGTATTGGGACCGCTACTTTTCGTGTTGTCTGTCAATGAATTAGATAATGGAATTGATGGCATTGTTTCAAAGTTTGTGGATGATACAAAGGTAAGTAGAGAGGTAGGTGGTGCTGAGGAAGCAATGCGATTGCAGCAGGACTTAAACAAATTGGAAGAATGGGCAAAAAAGTGGCAGATAGAATATAGTTTTGGGAAGTGTACGAGAATACATTTTGGTAAAAGGAACAATAGTATGTTCTATTATCTCTCAGGAGTGAAAATTCAAAATCAGAAGTCAGAGCAACTTAGAAATCCTCGTGCAGGACTCCCAGAAGGTTAATTTACAGGTTGAGTCTGTGATAAAGAAGGCAAATGCAATGTTGGCATTTATTTCAAGGGGAATAGAATATATAAAAGCAAGGAGATTATGCTGAGCCATTATAAGACACTAGTCAGACCACACTAGGAGTATTGTCAACAGCTTTGGGCCGTATATATCAGAAAGGACATGTTGTCATTGGAGAGAGTCTCGTCAAGCTTCACGGGGATGACTCTGGGAATGAATATGTTAACATATGAACTGCATTTGACAGCTTTGGGCCTGTATTGTAAGAACGCAGGGGGTGGTGCATATCATTGAAACCTACCGAAAATCGAAAGGACTGGATTGGGTGGATGTGGCGAGGATGTTTCCTATGGTGGGGGTATCCAGAATTAAGAGGGGACAGCCTCAAAATCGAGAGGCGACCCTTTAGAACTAGGGTAAGGAGGAATTTTTTTTAGCCAAAGAGTAGTAAATCTATGCAATGCTCTGCCACAGATGTGGATGAGTTTATTTAAGATGGATGTTTATCATTTCCTGATCAGTCAGGACTTCAAAGGATATGGTGTGAAGGCAGGTGTATGGGGCTGTGGGATCCAGGATCAGCCATGAATGAATGGTGGAGCAGACTCGATGGGCTGAATGGCCTAATTCTGCTCCCATGTCTTTGGTCTTATGGTATTACAGGGAAGTTCTAGCATGGATAAAGCAGTGGTTGATTGGCAGAAGGCAAAGAGTGGAAATAAAGGGAGCCTCTTCTGGTTGGCTGCCTGAGTAGTGGTGTTCCACAGGGTCTGTTGGGACCAATCCTTTTTATGTTATATATCAGTGATTTGGACAGTGGAATTGATGGCTTTGTCGCAAAGTTTGCAGATGATATGAAGAAAGATGGAGGGGCAGGTAGTTTTGACAAGTAGAGAGGCTACAGAAATATTTTGACAGATTAGGAAAATGGGCAAAAAAATGGCATATGGAATACAGTTGGGAAGTGTATTGTCATGCACTTTGGTAGAAGAAATGAAAGGGTTGACTATTTTCTAAATTGAGAGAAAAATACAAAATCAGAGGTGCAAAGGGACTTGGGAGTCCTTGTGCAGGATTCCCTAAAGGTTAATTTGCAGGTTGAGTCTGTGTTGAGGAAGGCAGATGCAATGTTAGCATTCAATTCAAGAGGACTAGAATATAAAAGCAAGGATGTAATGTTGAGACTTTATAAAGCACAGGGCTAGTGAGACCTCACTTGGAGTATTGTGAACAGGTTTGGAAAACATCTTAGAAAACATGTGCTATCATTGGAGAGGGTTCAAAGGAAGATCACAAAAATTATTCCAAAATTTAATGGCTTGTCATCTGAAGAGGGTTTGATGGCTCTGGGCTTCTAGGGCGGGAGAGACCAAGACCAGAGGACACAGCCTCAGAATAGAGAGGTGTCCTTTTAGAACAGAGATGAGGAGGGATTTCTTTAGCCAGAGAGTGGTGAATCTGTAGAATTCTTTGCCAGAGACAGCTTTGCAGGCATCTGTAAGTGTATTTAAGGCAGAGGTTGATAGATTCTTGATTGGTCATGGCATGATGGGATATGAGGAAAAGGCAGGCAATTGGGGCTGTGAGGAAAATTGGATCAGCCATGATGAAATGGCAGAGCAGATGTGATGGTCCAAATGGCTGAATTCAGCTCCTATACCTTATGGTCTTATTTTATTCATGGAGATCAGATCATTACACAGTGCATTGTGGTAGTACAAGAGAAAACAATAACAGAATCCAGAATAAAGCGTTATAGTTACTGAGAAAGTACAGTGCAGGTAGACAATAAGGTGCAAGGTGATAACAAAGTAGTTTGTGAGTTCGAGTCCACTTTATCCTACTAGGGAGCCAATCAATAGTCTGAGCGCAGCAGGGTAGAAGGCATCATTAAGCCTGCTGGTACATGTTCAGGCTTTTGTACCTTCATCCCAGTGGAACATGGGAGAAGGGAGAATGTCCAGAATGGGTAAGGTCTTTGACAATGGTGACTGCTTTACTGAGGCAGTGAGAAGTGTAGACAGAGTCCAGGGAGGGGAGGCTGGTTTCTGTGATGTGCTGAGCTGTGTCCACAACTCTCTGCAGTTTCCCGCAGCCACGCGCGGAGCAGTTGCAGTACGAAGCTGCGATGCTTCCAGATAGGATGCTTCCTGTAGTGCATTGATAAAAATGGGTGAGGGTCGATGGGGACATGCAAAATATTTTCAGCCTCATGAGGAAGTAGAGGTTTCTTAGCTATTGCACCAATGTAGTGAGACCAGGACAGGTTATTGGTGGTGTTCACTCTTGGAACATGAAGCTCTCAATCTGAACATCATGGATGTAGCCAGGAGCATGTGCACCACTCCCAATGCTGAACTCAATGATCGTAAAGCCATAAGATATAGGAGCAGAATTAGGCCTTCTGGCCCATCGAGTCTACCATAGCATTTCATCACAATTGATCCATTTTCCCTCTCAGCCCCAATCTCCTTACTTCATTCCCTGACTAATCAAGAATCTATCAACCTCTGCCATACATAAACCCAATGTCTTGGCCTTCACAGCTTCCTGTGGCAATGAATTCCACAGATTCACAACTCTCTGGCTGAAGAAATTCCTCATCTCTATTCTAAATGGATGGCCCTCTATTCTGAGGCTGTGCCTTCTGGTCTTAGACTCTGCATATCCACTCTTTCAAGACCTTTCACCATTCGATAGGTTTCAATGAAATCACCCCTCATTCTTCTCAATTCTAGTGAATATAGGCCCACAGCCATCAAATGCTCTTCACATGGCAAGGCATTCAATCCCGAAATCATTTTCGTGAAACTGTTTGAACCCTCTCCAATCTCAGCCTATCCTTTCTCAGATAAGATTTCAAAGTACATTTATTATCAAAGAAAGTATACAAACTTAAGATAAGGGCCCAAAACTGCTCACAATACTCTGCGAACTTCACCAGTACTTTCTATGCTTCCTTTTATATTCTAGTCCTCTTGAAATCAATGCAAACATTGGATTTGCCTTCCTCACCACCAATTCAACCTGCGAGTTAACCTTTAAGGATTCCTGGATGAGGACTCAAGTTCCTCTGCACCTCAGATTTTTGAATTTTCTCTTCAGTTAGAAAGCAGTACAAGCTTTTATTTCTGCTACCAAAGTTCATGACCAAACACTTTATGACACTGTATTCCATCTGACATTTCTTTGTCTATTCTTCTAATTAGATTAGATTATGAGGACACGCAGTCCTTTTTTATTGTCATTTATTAATGCATGCATTAAGAAATGATACAATGTTCCTCCAGTGTGATATCACAGAAACAAAGACAGACCAAGACTGAAAAACTGAGAAAAACCACATAATTATAACATATCGTTACAACAGTGCAAGCAATACTGAAATTTGATAGAAGAACAGACCATGGGCACGGTAAAAAAAAAAGTCTCAAAGTCTCTCGAAAGTCCCATCATCTCACGCAGACGGTAGAAGGAAGAAAAACTCTCCCTGCCATGAACCTCCAGCACCGCAAACTTGCCGATGCAGCACCCTGGAAGCACCAAACCATAGCCGACTCTGAGTCTGTCCGAAAACTTCGAGCCTCCGACCAGCCCTCCGACACCGAGCACCAAGCACCATCTCTGTCGAGCGCTTCGATCCCAGCCCCGGCCGCCAGCAACAGGCAAAGCCAAGGGTTTGGGGCCTTCCCCTCGATTGCACAGTAGCAGCGGCAGCGAACCGGGCATTTCAGAAGTTTCTCCAGATGTTCCTCCATGCTTCTCACGTCTGTCTCCATCAAATCAGGATTGTGCATGACATCCTACTTACAAATACGATATCATTCACCGGAGAGGCCGCACGCACTGCGTGGCACCGCCATCTTCTCCTCCCTCCTAATCTGTCTGCCCTTCTGTAGCTTCTCTACTTCTTCAAAACTGTCTACCCCTCCATCTATCATTGTATCACCAACAAACTATGCTACAAAGTTATAAACTCTGTCATCCAAATCATTGACATAAAACGTAAAAACTAGCAGTCCCATCACAAACCCCTGTGGAACACCACTAGTCACCGGCAGCCAACCAGAAAAGACTCCCTTTATTCCCACTCTTTGTCTCCTGCCAATCAGTCACTGCTTTATCCATGCTAGAATCTTTCCTGTAACACCATGCCTCATCTATTTTACATCAGTCTTCACTGTGTTCTAAAAGAGATAGTGGTAGAGATTGTGGAGGCATTAGGACTGATCCTTCAAGAATTATTGGACTCTAGCATGGTTCTGGAGGACTAAAAAATTGCAAATGTCACTCCACTCTTTAAGAAAGGAGGAAGGCAACAGAAAGGAAATTATAGACCAGTTAGCCTGACCTCAGTGGTTGGGAAGATGTTGGAGTCAATTGTTAAGGATGATGTTACAGAGTACTTGGTGACACAGGACAAGATAGTACAAAGTCAGCATGGTTTCCTTCAGGGAAAATCCTGCCTGACGAACCTGTTGGAATTCTTTGAGGAGATTACAAGTAGGATAGTTAAAAAGATGCAGTAGATATCATATATTTGGATTGTTTGAAGGTGTCATACTTGAGGCTGCTTACCAAATTAAGAGCTCATGCTATTACAGGAAGATTACTGGCATGGTTAGACCATTGGCTGATTGGTAAAAGGCAACGAGTGGGAATAAAAGGTTTCTTTTCTGGGGCGGCCAATGACCAGTGGTGTTTCGCAGGGATGGGTGTCGGGACTGCTTCTTTTTATGGTGTATATCAATGATTTCGATGATGAAATAAGACATGTGACCATAAGACATAGGAGCAGAATTAGGCCATTCAGCCCATCTAGTCTGCTTCGCAATTCCATCATGGCTGATCCCAGATCCCACTCAGCCCCATACACATGCCTTCTCGCCATATCCTTTGATGCCCTTACTGATCAGGAAAAGATCAACTTCCACCTTGAATATACGTATGAACTTGGCCTCCACCACAGTCTGTGGCAGAGCATTCCACAGATTATTACTGTCTGGCTAAAAAATTTCCTCCTTACATCTGTTCTAAACGGTCACCCCCTCAATTTTGAGGCTGTGGACTCTAGTTTTGGATACCCCCACCAAAGGAAACATCCTCTCCACATCCACCCTATCTAGTCCTTTCAACAATCAGTAGGTTTCAAAGAGATCCCCATACATTCTTCTAAATTCCATCAAGTACAGACCCAAACCTGCCAATCGTTCTTCAATGTTAACTCCTTCATTCCTAGCATCATTTTCGTGAACCTCCTCTGGATTCTCCATGACAACACATCCTTTCTGAGATGTGGGGCCCAAAACTGTTGCTAATACTCCAATGTGGCCTGACTAATGTCTTATAAAGGCTCAGCATTATCTCTTTGCTTTTATATTCTATTCCCCTTGAAATAAACGTCAAAATTGCGTTTAACCTCTGGGAGCCTTGCACGAGGAACCCTAAGTCCTTCTGCACCTCTAATGTTTGAACCTTCTCCTCATTTAGATAATAGTCTACACTATTGTTCCTTTTACCAAAATGCATTATTGTACATTTCCCAACGCTGTATTCCATCAGTATTGCTTTGCCCATTCTTCCAATTTGTCTAAGTCCTGTTGTAATCGCATTGCTTCCTCAGCACTACCTACACCTCCATCTATCTTTGTATCATCCGTAAACTTTGCCACAAAGCCACCAAATCATTCACAAACAACAGGAAAAGTAGCAGTCCCAATAAAGACCCATGAGGAACACCACTAGTCACTGGCAGCCAACCAGAAAGGGCCCCCTTGATTTCCACATGCTGACTCCTGCCTGTCAGCCATTCCTCTATCCACGCCAGTATCTTTCCTGCATTGCGATTGGATTTTATCTTGTTAAGCAGCCTTATGTGTGGCACCTTATCAAATGCCTTCTGAAAATCCAAGAAATTACATCCACTGCCTCTCCTTTGTTCACCCTGCTTGTTACTTCCTTGAAGAATTGTAAAAGAATTTGTCTGGCAAGATTTCCCTTTACAGAAACCATGCTGACTTGGATAATTTCATTATTAGTGTCCAAATACCTCGAAACCTCATTCTTAATGACAGACTCCAACACTTTCCCAACCACTGAGGTTAGGCTAACTGGCCTATAGTTTCTTTCCTTTTGCCTTCCTCCCTTCTTAAAGAGTGGAGTGATATTTTCAATCTTCCAGTTCTCCAAGACCATGCCAGAAACAAGTAACTCTTGAAAGATCATGACCAATGCATCTGTTATTTCTTCAGCAACCTCTCTCAGGACTCTGGGATGTAGTTCACCTGGTCCAGGAGATTTATCCACTTTAAGATCTCTGAGTTTGCCTAGCACTTTTCCCTTTCGTAATAGAAATTGCACTCACTCCTGCTTCCTGACACTCACGGAACTCTGGCACAGATGCAAAGAACCCATTAAGTTCATCTGCCATTACTTTGTCCCCTATTATTACCTCACCAGCATCTGTTCCAATGGTCCAATATCAACACTTTTACTCTTTATAGAAACATAGAAAATAGGTGCAGGAGTAAGCCATTCGGCCCTTCAAGCCTGCACCGCCATTCAGTATGATCATGGCTGATCATCCAACCCGTTTATTCCCACTCTTTATGCTTCCTGTCTGCCAACCAATTCTCTATCCACATCAATACCTTACCCCCAATACCGTGTGCTTTAAGATTGCACACTAATCTCCTGTGTGGGACCTTGTCAAAAGCCTTTAGAAAATCCAAATATACCACATCCACTGGTTTTCCCCTATCCACCCTACTAGTTACATCCTCAAAAAATGCTATGAGATTCGTTAGACATGATTTTCCTTTCACAAATCCATGCTGACTTTGTCCGATGATTTCACCGCTTTCCAAATGTGCTGTTATCACATCTTTGATAACTGATTCTAGCATTTTCCCCACCACCGATGTTAGGCTAACCAGTCTATAATTCCCCGGTTTCTCTCTCCCTCCTTTTTTAAAAAGCGGGGTTACATTAGCCACCCTCAAATCCTCAGGAACTAGTCCAGAATCTAAAGAGTTTTGAAAAATTATCACTTAATGCATCCACTATTTCTTGGGCTACTTCCTTAAGCACTCTGGGATGCAGACCATCTGGCCCTGGGGATTTATCTGCCTTTAATCCCTTCAATTTACCTAACACCACTTCCCTACTAACATGTATTTCGCTCAGTTCCTCCATCTCACTGGACCCTCTGTCCCCTACTATTTCCGGAAGATTATTTATGTTCTCCTTAGTGAAGACAGAACCAAAGTAGTTATTCAATTGGTCTGCCATGTCCTTGTTCCCCATGATCAATTCACCTGTTTTTGACTGTAAGGGACATACATTTGTTTTAACCAATCTTTTTCTTTTCACATATCTATAAAAGCTTTTACAGTCAGTTTTTATGTTCCCTGCCAGCTTTCTCTCATAATCTTTTTTCCCTTTCCTAATTAAGCCTTTTGTCCTCCTCTCCTGGACTCTGAATTTCTCCCAGTCCTCAGGTGAGTCGCTTTTTCTGGCTAAATAGTATGCTTCTTCTTTGGAATTGATACTGTCCCTAATTTCCCTTGTCAGCCACGGGTGCACTACCTTCCCTGATTTATTCTTTTGCCAAACTGGGAGGAACAATTGTTGTAGTTCATCCATGCGATCTTTAAACGCTTGCCATTGCATATCCACCGTCAATCCTTTAAGTGTCATTTGCCAGTCTATCTTAGCTAATTCACGTCTCATACCTTCAAAGTTACCCTTCTTTAAGTTCAGAACCTTTGTTACTGAATTAACTATGTCACTCTCCATCTTAATGAAGAATTCCACCATATTATGGTCACTCTTACCCCAAGGGGCCTCTCACGACAAGTTTGCTAACTAACCCCTCCCCATTGCTCAATACCCAGTCTAGAATATTCTGCTCTCTAGTTGGTTCCTCGACATGTTGGTTCAAAAAACCATCCCACATACATTCCAAGAAATCCTCTTCCTCAGCACCCTTACCAATTTGGTTCAACCAATCGATATGTAGATCGAAGTCACCCATTATAACTGCTGTTCCTTTATTGCATGCATTTCTAATTTCCTGTTTAATGCCATCCCCAACCTCACTACTACTGTTAGGTGGCCTGTACACAACTCCCACCAGCGTTTTCTGCCCCATAGTGTTATGCAGCTCTACCCATATCGATTCCACATCCTCCCGGCTAATGTCCTTCCTTTCTATTGCGCTAATCTCCTCTCTAAGCAGCAATGCTACCCCACCTCCTTTTCTTTCATGTCTATCCCTCCTGAATATTGAATATCCCTGAATGTTGAGCTCTCATCCTTGGTCACCCTGGAGCCATGTCTCTGTAATCCCAACTATATCACATTCATTAATAACAATCTGCACTTTAAATTCATCCACCTTGTTATGAATGCTCCTTGCATTGACTTACAAAGCCTTCAGGCTTGCTTTTGCAACACTCTTAGCCCTTACACAATTATGTTGAAAAGTGACCCTTTTTGATTTTTGCCCTGGATTTGCCGGCCTGCCACTTTTACTTTTCACCTTACTACTTTTTGCTTCTACCCTCAGTTTACACCCCTCTGTCTCTCTGCACTTGGTTCCCATCCCCCTATTGTGAACTAACCTCCTCTCTCCTAGCCTCTTTAATTTGATTCCCACCCCCCAACCATTCTAGTTTAAAGTCACCTCAGTAGCCCTCGCAAATCTCCCTGCCAGGATATTGGTCCCCCTAGGATTCAAGTGTAACCCGTCCTTTTTGTACAGGTCACGCCTGCGCCAAAAGGGGTCCCAGTGATCCAAAAACTTGAATCCCTGCCCCCCGCTCCAATCCCTCAGCCACGCATTTATCCTCCACCTCATTGCATTCCTACTCTTACTGTCGCGTAGCACAGGTAGTAATCCCAAGATTATTACTTTTGCAGTCCTTTTTCTCAACTCCCTTCCTAGCTCCCTATATTCTCCTTTCAGGACCTCTCCCCTTCTCCTACCTATGTCATTGGTACCTATATGTACCACGACCTCTGGCTCCTCACCCTCCCACTTCAGGATATCTTGAACATGATCAGAAATATCCCGGACCCTGGCACCAGGGAGACAAACTACCATCCGGGTCTCCAGACTGCATCCACAGAATCGCCTATCTGACCCTCTTACTATCGAGTCCCCTATTACTACTGCCCTCCTCTTCCTTTCCCTACCCTTCCGAGCTACAGGGTCGGACTCTGTGCCGGAGGCACGGCCACTGTCGCCTCCCCTAGGTAAGCTGTCCCCCTCAACAGTACTCAAACAGCAGTACTTATTGTCAAGGGGCACAGCCACTGGGGTACTCTCCAGTACCTGACCTTTCGCCTTCCTGACCGTGACCCACTTGTCTGCCTCCCGTGGCCCCGGTGTGACCACCTGCCTGTAACTCCTCTCTATCAACTCCTCACTCTCCCTGCCAGGACGAAGGTCATCGAGCTGCAGCTCCAGTTCCCTAACGCGGTCCCTTAGGAGCTGCATCTCAGCGCACCTGGCGCAGATGTGGACGTCTGGGAGGCCTGGAGACTCCAGGACCTCCCAGATCTGGCACCGAGAACAACAAGCTACCCTCACACTCATACTGCCCCTCTCCTCAAATAACAACAAAAAATGAATACCAAACCTTCCTCGCCTCGCCCGTTTCCGCCTAAGCCCGTTGAGCCGAAGCCCTTAAGCCTTCACTCTGCTCCCGGCTCACTCTGCCGCCCACAAACGACGTTGCCGGCTGTATGAGGCTCTGTTCCTTTTAAATCTTCCGCGCTTCACTGCCCGACGTCACATGCCTGTGTAGTCCCGCCTTTCTGAACGCCGATGGGAAAAAACCCAAAAAATTCAAAAATGGCTTCCTCTGAATCCCACTCCAAGTGTTACTTCCTTAAACACTCTGGGATGCAGACCATCTGGCCCTGGGGATTTATCTACCTTTAATCCCTTCAATTTACCTAACACCACTTCCCTACTAACATATATTTCCCTCAGTTCCTCCATCTCACTGGACCCTTGTTCCCCTACTATTTCTGGAAGATTATTTATGTCCTCCTTAGTGAAGACAGAACCAAAGTAATTATTCAATTGGTCTGCCATGTCCTTGCTCCCCATAATCAATTCACCTGTTTCTGACTGTAAGGGGCCTGTAAGGGGACTGTAAGGGTCTTAACCAATCTTTTTCTTTTCACATATCTATAAAAGCTTTTACAGTCATTTTTTATGTTCCCTGCCAGCTTTCTCTCATAATCTTTTTTCCCTTTCCTAATTAAGCCTTTTGTCCTCCTCTGCTGGACTCTGAATTTCTCCCAGTCCTCAGGTGAGCCACTTTCTCTGGCTAATTTGTATGTTTCTTCTTTGGAATTGATACTATCCCTAATTTCCCTTGTCAGCCACGGGTGCACTACCTTCCCTGGTTTATTCTTTTGCCAAACTGGGATGAACAATTGTTGTAGTTCATCCATGCGATCTTTAAATGCTTGCCATTGCATATCCACCGTCAACCCTTTAAGTATCATTTGCCAGTCTATCTTAGCTAATTCACGTCTCATACCTTCAAAGTTACCCCTCTTTAAGTTCAGAACCTTTGTTTCTGAATTAACTATGTCACTCTCCATCTTAATGAAGAATTCCACCATATTATGGTCACTCTTACCCAAGGGGCCTCTCACGACAAGATCGCTAATTAACCCTTCCTCATTGCTCAAAACCCAGTCCACAATAGCCTGCTCTCTAGTCGGTTCCTCGACATGTTGGTTCAAAAAACCATCCCGCATACATTCCAAGAAATCCTCTTCCTCAGCACCCTTACCAATTTGGTTCACGCAATCTATATGTAGATTGAAGTCACCCATTATAACTGCTGTTCCTTTATGGCACGCATTTCTAATTTCCTGTTTAATGCCATCCCCAACCTCACTACTACTGTAGGTGGCCTGTATACAACTCCCACCAGCGTTTCCTGCCCCTTAGTGTTATGCAGCTCTACCCATATCGATTCCACATCCTCCAGGCTAATGTCCTTCCTTTCTATTGCGTTAATCTCCTCTCTAACCAGCAACGCTACCCCACCTCCTTTTCCTTCATGTCTATCCCTCCTGCACCTCCTCTCTGTATGCTGACTCATCGTTCTTGCTGATGAGACCCACCACGGTCGTGTCATCGGTGAATTTGATGATGTGGTTTGAGCTGTGTGTTGCAGCACAGTCGTGGGTCAGCAGAGTGAACAGCAGTGGACTGAGCACACAGCCCTGGGGGGCCCCAGGGCTCAGTGTGATGGTGTTGGAGATGCTGCTTCCAATCCGGACTGACTGAGGTCTCCCAGTCAGGAAGTCTAGGATCCAGTTGCAGAGGGAGGTGTTCAGGCCCAGTAGGCTCAGCTTTCCAATCAGTTTCTGAGGAACGATTGTGTTGAATGCTGAACTGAAGTCTATGAACAGCATTCGAACATACGTGTCTTTTTTGTCCAGGTGGGTTAGGGCCAGGTGGAGGGTGATGGCAATGGCATCATCTGTTGAACGATTGGGACGGTACGCGAACTGCAGGGGGTCCAGTGAGGCGGGCAGCAGGGTCTTGATGTGCCTCATGACGAGCCTCTCGAAACACTTCATGATGATGGATCTGAGTGCAACGGGATGGTAGTCGTTGAGGCAGGACACTGAAGACTTCTTTGGCGTGGGGACGATGGTGGCGGCCTTGAAGCACGTAGGAACGACAGCGCTGCTCAGGGAGATGTTGAAGATGTCAGTGAGAATATCTGCTAGCTGGTCTGCACATCCTCTAAGCACTCTGCCAGGAACATTGTCTGGTCCAGCAGCCTTCCGTGGGTTGACCCTGCACAGGTTTCTCCTCACATCAGCCACAGTAAGACACAGCACCTGGTCATTTGGAGGAGGAGTGGTCTTCCTCGCCGCCACATCATCTTCCGCCTCAAAACGAGCGTAGACGTTGCTCAACGCATCTGGGAGGGAGGCATCACCTGCACAGTCAGGTGATGTTGTCCCGTAGTTGGTGATGTCCTGAATGCCCTTCTACATGTTTCGCGTGTCGCTGCTGTCCTGGAAGTGGCTGTGGATTCGCTGGGCATGTGCACGCTTTGCCTCTCTGATGGCCCGGGACAGTTTGGCCCTCTCTGTTGTTAGGGCTGCCTTGTCGCTTGCTCTGAAGGCAGAGTCACGGGTCCTTAGCAGCACACGCACCTCCGCGGTCATCCATTGTTTCTAGTTAGCGCGTGTAGTGATGGTCTTGGCCACAGTGAAGTCATCAATGCACTTGCTGATGTAGCTAGTCACTGATGCCGTGTACTCCTCTAAGTTGGTGGAGTTGCCATCGGTTGCAGCCTCCCTGAACATGCGCCAGTCAGTGTGCTCAAAGCAGTCTTGAAGAGCAGAGATGGCTCCTGCTGGCCAGGTTTTCACCTGCTTCTGAACTGGTCTGGAGCGCCTGATGAGCGGTCTGTATGCTGGGATTAGCATAACAGAGATGTGGTCTGAGTAACCAAGGTGGGGGCGGGGCTTCGCCCGGTACGCGTCGGGAATGTTTGTGTAAACAAGGTCCAACGCGTTCTCCCCTCTCGTTGCATAGTCCACATACTAATGGAATCTGGGGAGCACTGACTTAAGGTCCGCGTGGTTAAAATCTCCGGCGACAATAAACAGTCCATCAGGGTGTGCGTTCTGCAGTTCGCTAATAGCCCCATACAGTTATCAGAGCGCCTCCTTAGCATTAGCGCTGGGGGGAATGTAGACAGTGACTCGAAGGACAGGGGTGAATTCCTGTGCACCCCCAGGTACTTGTAGGTCCTCACCACTTCCACGTCCTCACCATCAATAGTAATAGGGTGCAGTGCAGGATTAGTCTTCCTAAAGTCCATCACAATTTCCATTCTCTTACTGATGTTGAGCTGCAGATGATTCCGCTTGCACTACTTGACAAAGTCTTTGCCAGGGCCCTATATTCATCCTCCTATCCTCCCTTTATACAGCCTACTATAGCTGACTTATCAGAAAATCTCTGCAGGTGAAATGACTCAGTGTTGTAACTAAAGTCCGAGGTATAGAGGGTAAACAGGGAGGCATCCAATACAGATCTAAAGAAGAGCTAAAGCATCAATATAATCACTCCGACTCTATCCACTCAGATGATGACCACTGCTCTTACCCCGCCTTCCTTTAATTTGCTCTTTCTATTCAATCCCAGACGCTGATTGGTCGCTGGTCAATGCTTTTTTTTCCCACTGTAGTGACCCACTACCGCCTTTTGTACTTGGGCAGCATGCCTGATTGAAGTCCCCTCCTCTCAAAAATCCAAACCCCCACCCCACCCCGTGCAGCGCTAGCAAACCTTCCCGCTGGGATATTAGTCAGATGCAAGCCGTCTCTTCTGCATTTTGGGAGGACAAACCAGAAGGCTGAGTACAGGGTTAATGGTCAGTTACTTAAGAGTGTGGATGAACAAAACCTTGGGGTTCAAATCCATATATCCCTCAAGGTCGCTGCACAGGTTGATAGGATAGTTAAGAAGGCCTATGGGATGCTAGGCTTCATTCATAGGGGGATTGAGTTCAAGAGTAGAGAGGTCATGTTGCAACTCTACAAATCTCTGGTGAGACCACACTTAGAATATTGTGTTCAGTTTTGGTTACCTCATTACTGGAATGATGCGGAAGCTATGGAGAGGGTGCTGAGGAGATTTACCAGGATGTTGCCTGGATTGGAAAACAAATCTTATGAGGCAAGGTTAGCAGAGCTGGGACTTTTCTCTTTGGAGCATCGAAGGATGAGAGGGGACTTGATAGAGGTCTACAAGATTATGAGAGGCATAGATAGGGTGGATACCCAGTACCTGTTTCCCAGAGCACGAATAGCAAATACCAGAGGGCATATGTACAAGGTTAAGGGAGGGAGGTTTAGGGGAGACATCAGGGGTAAGTTTTTTTACACAGGGGGTTGTGGGTGCCTGGAATGACTTGCCAGGGATGGTGGTGGAGGTTAAAACATTAGGGGTATTTAAGAGCCTCTTGGACAGGAACATGGATGAAAGAAAAATAGAGGGTTACGGGGTAGTGTGAGTTTAGTACTTTTTTTAAGGAATATATGGGTCGAAACAACATCGAGGGCCGAAGGGCCTGTATTGTGCTGTAGTATTCTAGTGTCTAGAGTCTAGAATCACTAGATTCTGGAATGGTTCCGGAAAACTAGAAAATTGTAAATGTCACTCCACCCTTCAAGAAGGGAGAGAGGCAGAAGAAAGGAAAATACAGGCCAGTTATTCCGACATCCATGGTTGGGAAGATGTTGGGAGTCGATTATTAAAGATGAGGTCTCAAAGAACTTGGAGGCACATGATAAAATCAATCGTAGTCAGCATTGTTTCCTCAAGGGAAAACTTTTCCTGACAAAGCTGTTGAAATTCTTCGAAGAAATAACAAGCAAGATAGACAAAGGAGAATTGGCTGATGTTTTCCAGAAGGCCTTTGACAAGATGCCACACACAAGGCTGCTTAACAAGCTATGAGCCTTGTGCATGGAATGGGCTGCCGGGAATGGTGGAAGAGGCTAACACAATAGGGTCTTTTAAGAGACTCCTGCATAGGTACATGGAGCTTAGAAAAATAGAGGGCTATGGGTAACCCTAGGTAATTTCTAAAGAAGTACATATTCCACACAGCATCATGGGCTGAAAGGCCTGTATTGTGCTGTAGGTTTTCTATGTTGGAATTGGCAGGAGGCAAAGAGTGGGAATAAAGGGAGTGTTTTCTGCCTGTGACTTAATGGTATTCCACAGGAGTCTGTGTTGGGACCAATTATTTTTACACCATATGTCAATTGTTTGGATGATGAAGTTGATGGCTTTGGTACAAAGTCTGCAGATGAAATGAAGATAGGTGAAGGGACATGTAGTTTTGAGAGAGAGGATACAAAAGGACTTCGACAGATTAAGAGAATGGGCAAAGAAATGGCAGATGGAATACAATGTCAGGAAGTGTATGGTAATGCATTTTGGCTGAAGAAATGAAAAGGTTGACTATTTTCTAAATGGAGAGAAAATGCAAAAAAACTGAGCTGCAAACTGAGCCCTTGTGCAGGATTCCCTGAAGGTTAGCTGGTTGAGTGTGTGGTGAGGAAGGCAAATGCAATGTTAGCATTCATTTCAAGAGGACTAGAATATAAAAGCAAAGATGTGATGTTGAAACTTTATAGATCACTGGTGAGGCTTCACTCAGGGTATTGTAAGCAGGTTTAGGCCCCTCATCTTAGAAAGGATGCGCTAAAACTGGGAGACGGTTCAAAGGAGGTTCATGAAAATGATTCCAGGATTGAATGGCTTATCATATGAAGAGCGTTTGACGGCTCTGGACTTGTATTCACTGGAATTCAGAACAATGAGGAGTGACTTCACTGAAACGTATCGCATGGTGAAAGGCCTTGATAGAGTGGACATGGGGATGTTTCCTATAGTGGGAGAATCTAAAATCAGGGGACCCAGCCTCAGAATAGAGGGGTGTCCTTTTAGAATGGAGATGAGAAGGAATTTCTTTAGCCAAAGAGTGGTGAACCTGTGTAATTCTTTGCCACAGTTAGCTGTGGAGGCCAAGTTTTTAAAATATATTTAAGGCAGAGGTTGATAGAGTCTTAATTGGTCAAGGCAAGAAGGAATACAGGGAGAAGGCAAGAGACTGGGTCTGAGAAATGGTGCAGCAGACTCGATGGACCAAATATCCTAATTCTGCTTCCATATCTTATGGTCATATGGTCTTTATCAATCAACCTGAACACTGCTCAAAGCACCAAAATGCCGCAAGTTGCTGCCTCTTCTATTCAATCGATGAACCTGAGTGAACTACTACTTCTCAAGCTTCCAATCACCAAATGGGTGCTTAGAAAACATTTGGTCATGTGTGTAGATTGGAAAGTTTTAGGGGCGAAAGGATATAGTGCAGCATTGATGAATTGGAACAAACGGTCTGTTTCCAACATTTGCCCACTCCTCTACACCCTCCCCCACCAAATCGACACCGTGTAGTCTCACCGGGTCATTCTGCCCTGCCTGAATCCTGTAACGTGTAATCAGCTGAGGCTTCCCAGTGACATCGACTATCAATAGAAGTCCATTCACCAGCCAGAAAGCGACGGTTGGGATTACCATAGTACCTGGGAACGAAACAAAAGGCAACTGAATATCGACAATGGTTAGAAATCATTAGCACTTTCACATTAACACGAGTTAGAGTGGTGATATTGGAAATGGTTCAGGGTTGAACTCCATCTGCCACTTCTCAGCCCAGTTTCCCATTCTATCAATGTCCCGCTGTAACCTCTGACAGCCCTCCACACTATCCACAACACCCCCAACCTTTGTGTCATCAGCAAACTTACTAACCCACCCCTCCACTTCCTCATCCAGGTCATTTATAAAATTCACCAATAGTAGGGGTTCCAGAGCAGATCCCTAAGGCACTCCACTGGTCACTGACCTCTATGCAGAATATGACCCGTCAACAACCACTCTTTGCCTTCTGTGGGCAAGCCAGTTCTGGATCCACAAAGCAATGTCCCCTTGAATCCCATGCCTCCTTACTTTCTCAATAAGCCTTGCATGGTGTACCTTATCAAATGCCTTGCTGAAATCCATATACACTACATCTACGGCTCAACCTTCATCAATGCGTTTAGTCATATCCTCAAAAAATTCAATCAGGCTCATAAGGCACGACCTGCACTTGACAAAGCCATGCTGACTATTCCTAATCATATTATACCTCTCCAAATGTTCATAAATCCTGCCTCTCAGGATCTTCTCCATCAACTTACCAACCACTGAAGTAAGACTCACTGGTCTATAATTTCCTGGGCTATCCCTACTCCCTTTTTTGAATAAAGGAACAACATCCACGAGCCTCCAAACCTCCGCAACCTCGCCCGTCCCCATTGATGATGCAAAAATCATCGCCAGAGGCTCAGCAATCTCCTCCCTCGTCTCCCACAGTAGCCTGGGGTACATCTTGTCTGGTCCCGGTGACTTATCCAATGTGATGCTTTCCAAAAGCTCCAGCACATCCTCCTTCTTAATACCTAAATGCTCAAGCATTTCAGTCTGCTGCAAGTCATCATTACAATCACCAAGATCCTTTTCCATGGTGAATACTGAAGTAAAGTAACACACATCAAAGTTGCTGGAGAACACAGCAGGCCAGGCAGCATCTCTAGGAAGAGGTA
Organism: Mobula hypostoma; assembly: GCF_963921235.1. Taxonomy (NCBI): domain Eukaryota; kingdom Metazoa; phylum Chordata; class Chondrichthyes; order Myliobatiformes; family Myliobatidae; genus Mobula; species Mobula hypostoma. The sequence goes on along the minus strand of NC_086103.1, from coordinate 17,691,885 downwards.
CAGTCGACGTTTCAGGCCGAGACCCTTCGTCAGGACTAACTGAAGGAAGAGTTAGTAAGAGATTTGAAAGTGAGGGGGGGAGGGGGAGGGGGAGGGGGAGGGGGCGATCCAAAATGATAGGAGAAGACAGGAGGGGGAGGGATGGAGCCAAGAGCTGGACAGGTGATTGGTAAAAGGGATATGAGAGGCCCAGGGAGAAGGAAAAGGGGGAGGGGGGGAAAACCCAGAGGATGGGCAAGGGGTATAGTCAGAGGGACAGAGGGAGAAAAAGGAGAGAGAGAGAAAGAATGTGTGTATATAAATAAATAACGGATGGGGTACTGAAGTAAAGTATTCATTAAGTACCTCTGCTATTTCCTCTGGTTCCATAGACACTTTCCCACTGTCACACTTGATAGGTCCTATTCTTTCACGTCTTATCCTCTTGCTCTTCACATACTTGTAGAAGGCCTTGGGGTTGTCCTTAATTCTGGAGTGTACCTATGCAGAACTCCACACAAATATCCCCTGAACATTTGCCACATTACTTCCATACTTTTCCCTGAGAACATCTGTTCCCAATTTAAGCTTCCAATTTCCTGTCTGATAGCCTCATATTTCCCCTTACTCCAGTTAAACGCTTTTCTAATTTGTCTGTTCCTATGTCTCTTCAATGCTATTGTAAAGGAGATAGAATTATGATCACTATCTCCAAAACGCTTTCCCACTGAGAGATCTGACACCTGACCAGTTCATTTCCCAATACCAGATCAAGTACAGCCTCTACTCTTGTAGGCTTATCTACATATCGTGTCAAGAAACCTTTCTGAACACACCTAACAAACTCCACCCCATCTAAACCCCTTGCTCTAGGGAGATACAAATCGCTATTTAGGAAATTAAAATCTCCCATCACGACAACTTTGTTATTATTACACCTTTCCAGGATCTGTTTCCCTATCTGCTCCTCGATATCCCTGTTACTATTGGGCAGCCTATAAAAAACACCCAGTAAAGATATTGACCCCTTCCTGTTTGTTGCCAAGTTTACAGATGACACAGAAGCGGAGGGACAGGGGCTGTTGAGCAAACAGGTGGGCTGCAGAAGGACTTACACAGATTAGGAAAACAGGCAAGAAAGAGGCAAATGAAATACAATGTTGGAAAATGCATGGTCATGCACTTTAGTAGTAGAAATAAACGTGCAGACTATTTTCTAAATGGGAAAAAAATCCAAAAACCTGAGATTCAAAGGGACTTGGGAGTCCTTGTGCAGAACATCCTGTTAACTTACAGGTAGAATCAGTGGTGAGGAAGGCAAATGCCATGTTAGCAATCATTTCAAGAGGTCTAGAATACAAGATCAAGGATGTGATGCTGAGGCTTTTTAAGGCACTGGTGAGGCCTCATGAACATTGTGAACAGTTTTGGGCCCCTCATCTTAGAAAAGATGAGCTGGCATTGGTGAGGGTCCAGAGGAGGTTCACAAGGATGATTCCAGGAATGAAAGGGTTATCATACGAGGAATTGTGTCTGGGTCTGTACTCACTAGAATTTAGAAGGATGAGGGCGAATCTCATTGAAACCTTTCAAATATTGAAAAGCCTGGACAGAGTAGATGTGGTAAGGAGTCTAGGGCAAGAGGGCACAGCCTACGGATAGAGCAGCATCCATTTAAAGAGTACCTTTACTACACATACTACCTTGGGATGAATTTGTGGAATTTACTATCACAGGCAGCTGTGGACACAAGGACGCTGGATATATTTAAGGCAGAGCTTGATATGTTCTTGATTGGACATGGCATCAAAGGGTACGGGGAGAAGGCTGGGGAGTGGGGCTGAGGAGGGAACAAAAGGATCAGCCATGATTGAATGATGGAGCAGACTTGATGGGACAAAATGGACTAAATCTGCTCCTATGTCTTATGATCTAAGTGTTTCACACAGAGAAAATCAGAATCAGGTTTATTATGGGGAATCTCCTCTGTACTTTCTTCAACACCAATACATTCTCTCTGAGATAAGAGGTCTAAAACTATTGACAATATTTCAAGTGTAGCCTAACTAGTGTCTTATAAAGCTTCAGCATTATCTCCTTGTTTTAATATTCTACTCATCCTGAAATAAATGCCAACATACGTATTTGCCTTCTTTATCACAGACTCGACCTGCAAATTAACCTTCTGGGAGTCTTGCTCAAGAACTCCCAGTCCCTTTGCGACAATGATGTTTGAATTTTCTCCCCATTTAGATAATAGTCCACACTATTGTTCCTTTTACCAAAATGCATTATCATACATTTACCAACTCTGTATTCCATCTGCCACTTTTTTGCCCATTTTACCAATTTGTCTAAGTCCTGCTGCAATCACATTGCTTCCTCAGCACTACCTACCCCTCCACCTATCTTCATATCATCCACAAACTTTGCCACAAAGCCATCATTCCATTATCCAAATCATTGAAAAACAATCTTAAAAGTAATGGTCCCAATACTGATCCCTGAGGAACACCTACTAGTGACTGGAAGCCAACCAGAAAGGGCCCCCTTTATCCCACTTGCTGTCTCCTGCCTTTCACCCACTCCTCTATCCATGCCAGTATATGTCCTGTAACACCATAGGATTTTATCTTGTTAAGCAGTCTCATTTGTGGCTTCTTATCAGATGCCTTCCGAAAATCCAGGTAAATGACATCCACTGCCTCTCCTTAGTCCACCCTGCTTGTTACTTCCTCAAAGAACTCTAACAGATTTCTCAGGCAAGATTTCCCTTTAGAGAAACCATGATGACTTTGACTTATTTTATCATTAGTCTCCAAGTAGCCTGAAACCTCATCCTTAATAATGGACTCCAACACTTTCCCTACCACTGAGGTTAGGCTAACTGGCCTATAATTTCCTCCTTTTTGACTTTCTCCCTTCTTAAAGAGCGGAGTGACATTTGCAATTTTCCAGTCCTCCAGGACCATGCCAGAATCAAGTGATTCTTGAAAGATCATGACCAATACATCCATTATCTCTTCAGCAACCTCTTTCAAGACAACTGGATGTAGTCCATTTGGTCCAAGTGTCTTATCCACCTTAAGACCTTTCAGTTTTTTCCCTTACTATCTCGTACAGGGTACCTTTACTACACATACTACCCTGGAATTATTTTTTGCAGGCACTTACAGGAAAATGACAAAATACAACCAATATAATTTATTTAAAATTATACATAAAAATATACATAATACCTTAACCACTTGGCCATGTGCCCACGTGGCCAACTGGTTAAGGCATTTGACTAGCGGCCTGAAGGTCATGAGTTCGAGCCCCAGCCGAGGCAGCGTGTTGTGTCCTTGAGCAAGGCACTTAACCACACAGTGCTCTGCAACGACACTGGTGCCAAGCTGTATCAGCCCTTGCCCTTCCCTTGGACAACATCGGTGTCGTGGAGGGGGGAAGACTTGCAGCATGGGCAACTGCCGGTCTTCCATAAAACCTTGACCAGTCCTGCGCCCTGGAGAGTGAAGACTTTCCAGGCGCAGATCCATGGTCTTGCAAGACTATCGGATACCTTAAAATACATAAAAAAGCCTGACAAACGATCAATGTGCAAAAGGAGATATACTGTCCAAATAAAAAGAATAATACAGATAACATGAGTTGTAAAGAGTCCTTGGAGGTGAGTCAGCTGGAGAAAGTGTTCAGAGATATGGTCAGTGCAGTTATCCAAGCTGGTTCAGGAGGCTAATGGTTGAGAGGTAATAACTGTTCCTGAAACTGGTGGTGTGGGTCCTAAGGCTCCGCATCTCCATATCTCCTGCCTGATGATTGTAGTGAGAAGACCGCATGGCCTGGACTGTGGGTGGCCTTGACGATGGATGCTGCTTTACTGTGATGGCGCTCCGTGTAAATTTACTCAGTGGTGGGAAGAACTCAGCCTGATTGGGCGTATCCATCACTTTCTGTTGCCTTTTCCATTCCTGGGCATTGGTGTTTATTCACATCATACAGAACCAGGAGAGATAGAGACAGAAGAAATGGTTTCGGTCAGAAGTGTAGGTAACCAGATGAGACACACTTGAAATTGTAGTGATGTAGGGCACAAGGGAATTAAATCAGATTGAAGAGTAATTTTTTTTTTTACAAGTTAACTGAAAGAAAATAGTGGGGCTGCAAGGAAAGAGCATGGGAGTGAATAACCAGATAACTCGTCAAATGAGAGAATGAAGAGCAGGATGCTTGACTGACTACCTCCTGTGTGTGACTGTCAATCTTCCCTTCCTCCAACTGAAAGAATTCAAACCCAAGCCCAACATCTAATCATCTTACTCCCCTTTCTGTTCCTTTCCTCCTGCGTACCTTTACTCTTTACAGCCACAATGGAATTTCCAGTTTTCTATTAAACTTCTTATTTTTATCAGAGTCAAAGGAACGAGAGATTCCTGAATTAAATGAAGAATTGTTTCCTTATACACCAGGCTCACCAAAATTAACGATGGAAACAATAACTAAAATCACTAGCCCCTCTCGAAACTTGAAATGTGCCCCAAACAAAAAATGCACACCAAACATAGGAACATAGAAAACCTACAGTACAATACAGGCCCTTCGGCCCATAAAGTTCTGCTGAACATGTCCCTACCTTAGAAATTACTAGGCTTACCCATAGCCCTCTATTTTTCTAAGCTCCATGTACCTATCCAAAAGTCTCTTAAAAGACCCTATCATATCCGCCTCCACCACCATTGCCGGCAGCCCATTCCACGCACTCACCACTCTCTGCATAAAAAAAACTTACCCCTGACATCTCCTCTGTACCTACTCCCCAGCACCTTAAACCTGTGTCCTCTTGTGGCAACCATTTTAGCCCTGGGAAAAAGCCTCTGACTATCCACACGATCAATGCCTCTCATCCTCTCATCATCTTATACACCTCTATCAGGTCACCTCTCATCCTCTGTCGCTCCAAGGAGAAAAGGCCAAATTCACTCAACCTGTTTTCATAAGGCATGCTCCCCAATCCAGGCAACATCCTTGTAAATCTCATCTGCACCCTTTCTATGGCTCCAACAAAACCCCAAAACAATGGGCTTTACCAAACCCTGCACAACATCCAACTCTCCCCTATCTCCAGACTGAGCTGTGCATCTACTCTAAATCACAGGTCAGCTGTACTCACCGAGAAGGAAGAGGACACATTCATTGCCTTGGAAGAAGTTGTACGCCTTTCCCCACTGTGACTGCCAGAAGTCCCCGGATGCTCCCCAGAACTGTTGCAAGTGCCTGCAGATAGAATGAATATTTCCAGTTCAGAATGAGTGGGTCAGCACAGAAATAAGCCCTTTGACCATAAGGTATAAGACCAGATGGCCTAATTCTGCTCCGTTGTCTTTATGGTCTTATTTGGCCCATTGAGTCTGTTCCGCCATTTAATCATGGCTGATCCTTTTTTCCCCTCCTCAGCCCACTCCCCAGACTTCTTCTCATAACCTTTGATGTTGTGTTCAATGAAGAACCTATCAAGCTTTGCGTTAACTGAACAACCTGGCCTCCACAACTGCCTGTGGTAATAAATTCCAGAAATTCATCACCCTCTGGCTAAAGAAATTTTTTCTGCATCTCTGTTTTAAATGGATGGCCCTCTATCCTGACACTGTGTCCTCTTGTCCCAGACTCCTCCACCATGGGAAACATTCTTACATCTATTGTGTCTAGGCCTTTTAACATTCAAAAGATTTCAGCAAGTACAAACCCCAGAGCTATCAAAAGTTCCTTGCTGACTTTGTCTTATCTTGTCCTATGTCACTAAGTACTCCACAACCTCATCCTTAACAATTGACTCTAACATCTTCCCAACCAGTGAGGTTAGTCTAACTGGTCTATAATTTCCTTTCTGCTGCCTTCCTTCTTTCTTAAAAAGTGGAGTTTCATTTGTAATTTTCCAGTCCTCTGGCACCATGTCAGAGTCCAATGATTTTTGAAAGATCATTTCTAATGCCTCTACAATCTCTACTGCTACCTCTTTCAGAACCCTAGGGTGCAGTGTATTTTGTCAGGGTGACTTACATACCCAGTTTTTCAGCTGTTTCAGCACCTTCTCCCTTGTAATAGTAACTGCACTCCCCTCTCTTCCGTCACACCCTTCCACAGTGAAGACTGATACAAAATACTCTTTTAGTTCATCTGGCATCTCCTTGCCCCCCGCTATTATTTCTCTGGCCTCACTTTCTAGCAGTCCTATATCCAAACTCATCTCTCTTATTTTTAAAAACACTTGAAAAAACCTTACTATCCACTTTGATATTGTTTACCAGCGTGCTTTCATATTTCATGTTTTCCTTCCTAATAATTCTTTTAGTTGCTCCCTGTAGGGTTTTAAAAGCTTCCCAATCGTCTGCCTTCCCTCTAATTTTTGCTTTGTTGTATGCCTTCTCTTTTGCTTTTACATTAGCTTTGACTTCCCTTGTCGGCCATGGTTGGGTACTAATTTGCCATTTGAGTAATTCTTTATTTTTGGAATACGTCTATCCAGCACCTTCCTCATTTTCCCAGAAACTCACACCATTTCTGCTCTGCTGTCATCCCTGCCAGTATCTCCTTCCAATTTTCTTTGGCCAACTCCTTTCTCACACCACTATAATTTCCTTTACTCCACTGAAATACTGCTACATCAGACTTTACTTTCTCCCTATCAAATTTCAAGTTGAACTCAATCATTTTGTAATTACTGGTTCCTAAGGGTTCTTTTACCGTAAGTTCCCTAATCACCTCCGGTTCATTTTATAATTGTATAATACCCAATCCAGTACATTCATGTTACACCTGTAAGGGGTTTCTTCTTTTATGTTACTGCATAGTCTAATTAAAATGGCTTCTTTGTTATGTTAAAATTAAAATGGCTTCTTCGTTAAATGCTGAGAAAGTCTCTAGCTAGCACTTTGCTTGGGTTATAACAGATATCAGAGTACTATGAGCCAATGGGTGTCCATGTTATTCTTTCTTGGGGTGATATGCTGTCTCATATGGCTGGGAACCAGGGGCTTTTGGCAGGGAGTCAGAGGAGAGACCGTGAGGACGACAGACATGCAGGAAATCTCAGGTTTATCACTCCGACTGGTCCCGAGCTGCGAGTCGAAGGGGTCAGAATGATCCCAAAGAAATTCCCGAGCTCCAACGTGTGCACGAAGAAATTGAACTTTGATAAGTCTGGCGCCTTTTCCATTCCTTTTTTGTATTGAACTTCTATTAATCTCATAGACTTAGTAATATCTATAAAGTGTAATTGGTAAAACGTACATTGTGTGCGGGCTGATGATTGATGTTTGAAGCTGAATCAGGTGTCAGTTGTACAGCAACCGACATCAACGGAGACAAGGTGGGCAGCAGACGGGGTTTCCCCTGGATAGATACGAGCCAATATAGCTGAGCGTTACACACCTATCATAAACCTGCTGGCTCGTGCTCAGCTCTATCATCCTGGTTCCCATCCAGCTGCCATATTAGTTTCTGGATGGGCTATTAGTGGGTGGAATGTGTAATAGCAGCACTAATGTGTGATGATTTCTGGTTGGCTGCCGGTGACTAGAGGTGTTCCTCAGGGGTCAGTATTGGGACCACTTCTTTTCACATTGTTTGTCAATAATTTAGATAGTGGAATTGATGGCTTTGTGGCAAAGTCTGTGGATGATATGAAGATAGGTGGAGGGGTAGGTAGTGCTGAGGAAGCAATGCAATTGCAGCTGGAATTAGACAAATTGGAAGCAAGGGCAAAAAAGTCGCGATGAAATACAGTGTTGGTAAATGTACGATAATGCATTTTGGCAAAATGAACAACAGTAGACTATTATTTAAATAAGGAGAAGGTTCAAACATCAGAGGTGCAGAGGGACTTGGGAGTCTTTGTGCAAGACGCCCAGAAGGTTAATTTAGAGGTTGAGTCTGTGGTAAGAAGGAAATGCAATGTTGCCATTTATTTCAAGGGGAATAGAATATATGAGCAAGGAGATAATGCTGAGGCTTTATAAGATACTAGCCAGACCACATTTGTATACTTAAGGTGGAAGATGATCATTTCCTGATCGGTCAGGACATCAAAGGTTATGGCGAGAAGGCAGATGTATGGGGCTGAGTGGAATCAGGATCAGCCATGATGGAATGGTGGAGCAGACTCAATGGGCTGAATGGCCTATTCTGCTCCTATGTCTTACGGACATATGGTCTTATCCCACACTGTTAACTTACCAAGTCACCGAGTTCCGAAATGCTGCAAACACGAAGAGTCCAGATCCCAGAATAAAGGTTGCTTTCTTCACCGAATCCCAAACACATCTCTCCTGTAGATGAGGCTTCAAATGACAGTGCACCAAACATCAATCATTTTAGCAACCTCACTACACCATATAAATAACCCCCCACCACAGCCCATACCCCAAAAATAACCTTCACCATACTCCAGAGACCACAACCAAACCCCAAAAATAATCCCCACAGCACCCCCGCACCCCAGAGGTAAACCCCACCACACCCCTGTACCCCAGAAATAGTCCCCATTGCACCCCCCTGTATTGCAGAAAGAGCCCATCACACCCTGCACCCCGTACCCCAGAAACGGCCTCCACCGCACCCCATACCCCATAAAAAGCCCCCGCCGCACCCCATACTCCAGAAATAAATCCACCATGCCCACGTACCACAAACTAGCCCCTCTTACACCCATGAACCCCAGAAATAACCCCCACTGCATCCCCTATACCCCAGGAACAGCCCTGCCTCACCCACGTAGCCCAGAAATAACCCCTACCGTACCCCCGTGTACCAGAAATAATCCCAGCCGCATCCCCGTAGCCCAGAAATAACACCCACCGCACCCCCATACATGAGAAATAGTCCCCACCGCACCCCCGTACCCCAGAAATAGTCCCCATCTCAAACACATACCACAGAAGTAACATCCACTGCACCCCCGTACCCCAGAAATAGTCCCCATCTCAAACACATACCACAGAAGTAACATCCACTGCACCCCCATACCCCAGGAACTAGACCCGTGACACCCCCGTGCCCCTAAATCGAGTCCCCTGCTGAACCCCCGTAGCCCAGAAATAGCCCGCACCATGCCCCCATAGCCCAGAAATAGCCCCAACTACACCCCTGTACACCAGAAACATCCCCCGCCATGCCCCCGTAGCCCAGAAATAGCCTCCACCATGTCCCCGCACCCCAGAAATAGCCCCCACCACACCCCTGTACACAAGAAACAGCCCCACCTCCTCCCCGTAGACCAGAACTCGCCCCACCGCATCCCCATACCTGAAATAACCCCACAGCACCCATACCCCAGAAATAACTCCCACCTCACCCCCACATCTCAGACATAACCCCCACTGTACCCCCGTGCCACAGAAATAACCCCCTCGATATTCAAAGCAAAATGAACCAACACTGTACCCCTGAAATAACCCTGTTCCACTGCACCTCTCTCCACCACACCGCACATGCGGCAACTCACCTAAGATCACAGCTCAACAACACATACCCCCAAAGCTCTATCACAGAAATCCCATCCTCCAGAAATCTAACTGACACAACACTGTAATCCACAAACCTTTCCCTAGCACATCCCAAAAATCTTTCCTCTGCACACTAACCTTGCACCACTTTCTTCTGCAAGGGAGCAGATTTCTGGCACTCAGATTGATAATTTAAAGCCTTCAATGACCACAGGTACCAGAAGACTGGACAATTGCCAACATTGTTCTTTTACTCAAGATGGGCAGCAGTGATGATCTATGAAACTAAAAGCTCTGAGCTTTAGATCCGTGGTAATGACATTATTAGAAAAAAAATCTAACAGAGGAAGGAACTGCTTGGAGATAGAAAATAGAACTGTACACCACAATACAAGCCCTTCAGACCATGACGTTGTGCCAAGCTTAGTCAGCATAGCAATCTTGGCTTAACAATGAGAAATTTTGTAGAGTTATTTGAGAAGATCGATGAGGGCAGAGCCATAGATATTGTCTGCTTTGACTTTTCGTAGGCCTTTGACAAGATCCTGCATTAGGTTGGTTAAGGACAATAAAGTATATGGGATCCAAAAAAATGGAATCCTAAATTGCCGTGGCAGAGGGTGGTAGTGGGATACTTTTCAGATTATAGAAATGTGACCTTATGTTTGTTATATACTGACAATACATGATTATTAAGTTTGCAGATGACACGCAAATTGGTGAATAGCAAAGATTGCCCAAGGCTATGGTGTAGATCAGCAGGAGCGATGGGCAGAGCTAGGACAGGTGGAATTTAATCTAGACAAGCGTGAGATGATGCAATTCTGGAAAGTCAAATAGGAGTAGGACAGATACCATAAACAGTGGGGCCCGAAGAAACACTGATAAATAGGGGGATCTTGATGTCCAAGTCCATAGTTCATTGAAACTGGCAACAGGGTAAAGATGATGGCATGTTTGACTTGACAGTTAAGGAATCATGTTAAAATTTCATAATATACTGGTTTGGCCACACTTGGAGTCCTGTGTGCAGTTTCTATTGACAGCACTAAAGGAAGGATGTGACCATACAGGAGATGGTCCAGAGGAGATTCACCAGGATATTGCTGGGGTCAAGGAGATTACATAGCACAGGAACAGGTCCTCCAATCCACGACATATGTGCTGACCACAATAAGAGTTTGAACAAATTCCTTCCACCTGTACCTGGTCTATAAGCTGGGAGATTGTTTTCCCTGGAGTGAAGGGGTTGGAGCCATGATCTGATAGAAATATATAAAATCATGAGAAGAAGGTAGAGCAGATGGAAAGAAACTTTCCACCCGGTGCTGGAGATGGCTACAAAGTGCAGAAGGGTCAGGTCTGATGTCTGGAATGTTCCACCAGAGGACGGGCTGATGGTAGAAATATTACAACATCAGTGAGGTGTTCGGACAAGCACTTGAATAACCAAGACATAGAAGGCCACTAACCTCATAGGGTCAAACTGTATAAGTATAGAGAAGTACAAAGGTTAGCACAAAGATGATGGTCTGAAGGGCTGTTTCTGTGTTATAAACTTAATGATTCTTACAACACAGAAGTGTTCTTGTACCTGCCTCTGTGGTGCTGTACAATCAGACTCCTCTCCCCAATCTTGTACCTGCCCCTGTGGCTCTGTAAAATCAGACTCCTCTCCCCAGTCTTGTACCTGCCTCCGTGGTGCTGTACAATCAGCCTCCTCTCCCCGATCTTGCATCTGAGAAATAGAAAGTACATGCATTATTTGTTCAGTCAGGTTTAAAGATCTGCGTGTGTCCGTTGTTTCCTGGTTAACCAGGATTCAGCGATCCAGATTGACGGGTTTACTATACACCGTCAGGATAGATCTATAGAGTCTCTCAAAAGCAGAGGTAGAGGAGTATGCTTCATCACTAACTCTTCTTGGTGCACAAATATATCAAAGCTGTCCCAATTCTGCTCACCAGAGCTGAGATATCTAGCAGTTAAATGCCATCCTTTTTACTTACCACGGGAGTTCTCCAGGGACATTTTGGTAGCAGTATACATTACACCTCAGGCCAATGTCCATCAAGCTTTAGATGATCTGAGCAATGGGATCAACATGCACAAAACAGCACATCCTAATGCCTTCATCATTGTTTTGAGTGATTTTAACCAGGACAGTCAAAAAAACAATTACTAAGCAATTACCATCAACAGATCACTTGCAATAAGGAAGCAACACACTGGACCATTACTACACCACCATCAAGAATGCCTACAGTGCTATTCCACGCCCTCACTTCAGGAAGTTTGACACCTGGCTGTACTTCTACTCCCTGAGTATAGGCAGAGACTGAAGACTGCAGCACCAGCAGTGAGGACCACGAAGGTTTGGACAAGTGAAGCACAGGAGTGCCTACAGGACTGCTTTGAATCTGTGAACTTGACTATATTCAGGGATTCATCTTCGAACCTGGATGAGTATGCTGCAGTTGTTACTGACTTCATTAAAACCTGTGTGGATGAGTGTGTGCCTACAAAGACTCACTGTACATTCCCAAACCAAAAGCCGTGGATGAACCAGGAGGTACGTTGTCTGCTGAAGGCTAGATCTATGGCATTCAAGTCTGACGACCCAGGCCTGTACCAGAAAACCAGGTATGCTTTGCGGAGGGCTATTTCAAGGGCGAAGAGACAACTTCAAATGAGGTTGGAGGCGACATTGGATGTACGACAACTCTGGCAGAGTTTGCAAGACATTACTTCCGACAAAGCAAAACTCAGTAGCATAAATTGCAGTGATGCTTCACTAGGAGAGGAACTCAATGCCTTCTATGCCCACATTGAAAGGGAGAACACAACTACACCTGTGAAGATTCCTGCTGCACCCAATGACACTGTGATCTCTGTCTCGGAGGCCGATGTTAGGCTGTCTTTAAAGAGGGTGAACCCTCTCAAGGTGGAAGGTCCCAATGGAGTACCTGGTAAGGCTCTGAAAACCTATGCCAACCAGCTAGCGGGAGTATTCAAGGAAATCTTCAACCTCTCACTACTACCTGCGGAAGTTCCCACTTGCTTCAAAAAGGCAACAATTATACCAGCGCCTAAGAAAAATAATGTGTGCTGCCTTGATGTCTATTGCCCGGTAGCACCTGGCTAAAGGATGCATGTCTCTGGGAACTGAACGTCCAAGGATACATGGTGTATCGGAAGGATAGGCAGGTAGGCAGAGGGGGAGGCGTGGCTTTATTGGTAAGAAATGATATTAAATCATTAGAAAGAGGTGATATAGGATCGGAAGGTGCAGAATCTTTATGGGTTGAGCTAAGAAATAGCAGGGGTAAAAGGACCCTGATGGCAGTTATTTATAGGACTCCAAACAGCTGCAGGGATGTGGACTACAAATTACAACTGGAAATAGAAAAGGCTTGTCAGAAGGGCAGTGTTATGATAATTGTGGGGGATTTTAACATGCGAGTGGATTGGGAAAATCAGGTCGGCACTGGATCTCAACAGACAGAATTTGTAGAATGTCTGCGAGATGGCTTTTTAGAACAGCTTGTTGTTGAGCCCACTAGGTGATCGGCTGTACTGGATTGGGTATTGTGTAATGAACCGGAGGTGATTACAGAGATTGAGTTGAAGGAACCCTTAGGAGACAGTGATCATAACATGATTGAGTTCACTGTGAAATTTGAAAAAGAGAAGCCGAAATCTGATGTGTCGGTATTTCAGTGGAGTAAGGGAAATTACAGTGGCATGAGAGAGGAACTGGCCAAAGTTGACTGGAAAGGGACACTGGTGGGAAGGATGGCAGAGCAGCAGTGGCTGGAGTTTATGCGAGAAGTGAGGAAGGTGCAAGACAGGTATATTCCAAAAAAGAAGGAATTTTCAAGTGGAAAAAGGATGCAACTGTGGTTGACAAGAGAAGTCAAAGCCAAAGTTAAAGCAAAGGAGAGGGCATACAAGGAAGCAAAAATTAGTGGGAAGACAGAGGATTGGGAAGTTTTTAAAATCTTACAAAAGGAAACCAAGAAGGTCATTAAGAGGGAAAAGATTAACTATGAAAGGAAGCTAGCAAATAATATCAAAGAGGATACTAAAAGCTTTTTCAAGTATATAAAGAGTAAAAGACAGGTGAGAGTAGATATAGGACCGATAGAAAATGCTGCTGGAGAAATTGTAATGGGAGATAAGGAGATGGCAGAGGAACTGAACGAGTATTTTGTATCAGTCTTCACTGAGCAAGACATCAGCAATATACTGGACACTCAAGGGTGGCAGGGAAGTGTGCGCAGTCACAATTACAACACAGAAAGTACTCAGGAAGCTGAATAGCCGAAAGATAGATAAATCTCCCAGACCAGATGGAATGCACCTGCGTGTTCTGAAGGAAGTAGCTGTGGAGATTACGGAGGTATTAGCGATGATCTTTCAAAAGTCGATAGATTCTGGCATGGTTCCGGAGGACTGGAAGATTGCAAATGTCACTCCGCTATTTAAGAAGGGGGCAAGGAAGCAAAAAGGAAATTATAGACCTGTTAGCTTGACATCAGTGGTTGGGAAGTTGTTAGAGTCGATGGTCAAGGATGAGGTTACGGAGTACCTGGAGGCATATGACAAGATAGGCAGAACTCAGCATGGATTCCTTAAAGGAAAATCCTGCCTGACAAACCTATTACAATTTTTTGAGGAAATTACCAGTAGGCTAGACAAGGGAGATGCAGTGGATGTTGTATATTTGCATTTTCAGAAGGCCTTTGACAAGGTGCCACACGAGGCTACTTAACAAGATAAGAGCCCATGGAATTACAGGAAAGTTACATACATGGATAGAGTGTTGGCTGATTGGCAGGAAACAGAGAGTGGGAATAAAGGGATCCTATTCTGGTTGGCTGCCGGTTACCAGTGGTGTTCCACAGGGGTCCGTGTTGGGGCCACTTCTTTTTACATTGTACATCAACGATTTGGAATATGGAATAGATGGCTTTGTGGCTAAGTTTGCTGACGATACGAAGATAGGTGGAGGGACCGGTAGTGCTGAGGAAACGGAGAGTCTGCAGAGAGACTTGGATAGATTGGAAGAATGGGCAGAGAAGTGGCAAATGAAGTACAATGTTGGAAAGTGTATGGTTATGCACTTTGGCAGAAAAAATAAACGGGCAGACTATTATTTAAATGGGGAAAGAATTCAAAGTTCGGAGATGCAACGGACTTGGGAGTCCTCGTACAGGATACCCTTAAAGTTAACCTCCAGGTTGAGTCAGTAGTGAAGAAGGCGAATGCAATGTTGGCATTCATTTCTAGAGGAATAGAGTATAGAAGCATTAGGGTGATGTTGAGGCTCTATAAGGCGCTGGTGAGACCTCACTTGGAGTACTGTGGGCAGTTTTGGTCTCCTTATTTAAGAAAGGATGTGCTGACGTTGGAGAGGGTACAGAGAAGACTCACTAGAATGATTCCGGGCATGAGAGGGTTAACATATGAGGAAGGTTTGTCCGCTCTTGGACTGTATTCCTTGGAGTTTAGAAGAATGAGGGGAGACCTCATAGAAACATTTCGAATGTTGAAAGGCATGGACAGAGTGGATGTGGCAAAGTTGTTTCCCATGATGGGGGAGTCTAGTACGAGAGGGCATGACTTAAGGATTGAAGGGCGCCCATTCAGAACAGAAATGCAAAGAAATTTTTTTAGTCAGAGGGTGGTGAATCTATGGAATTTGTTGCCACGGGCAGCAGTGGAGGCCAAGTCATTGGGTGTATTTAAGGCAGAGATTGATAGTTATCTGAGTAGCCAGGGCATCAAAGGTTACGGTGAGAAGGCGGGGGAGTGGGACTAAATGGGAGAATGGGTCAGCTCATGATAAAATGGCGGAGCAGACTCGATGGGCCGAATGGCCGACTTCTGCTCCTTTGTCTTATGGTCTTATGGTAGCACTCACATCTACAGTGACGAAATACTTTGAGAGTTTGGTCATAACTAGACTGAACTCCTGCCTCAGCAAAGACCTGGACCCATTGCGTTTTGCCTATCGCCACAATAGGTAAATGGCAGACACAATCTCAATTGCTCTTCACACGACTTTAGACCATCTGGACAACACAAACACCTACGTCAGAATGCTGTTCATCAACTATAGCTCAGCATTTAATACCATCGTTCCCACAATCCTGATTGAGAAGTTACAGAACCTGGGCCTCTGTACTCTTCTCCGCAATTTTTGGATACTGTTGATGGGGTCAACCTACCAGGGACAAGTTGCAGTGGTTGCATCTCTGGCACCGAGATGGGACCCTCAACTCAGAAGGGAAGGAGGGAAAAGAGGAGAGCAGTAGTGACAGGGGATTCGATAGTTAGGGGACAGATAAGAGGTTCTGTGGAAGAGATCGAGAATCCCAGATGGTCTGTTGTCTCCCTGGTGCCAAGGTCCACGATATCGCGGATCGATTTCTCGGTATTTTCAAGAGGGAGGGTGAGCAGCCGGATGTCGTGGTCCATGTAGGGACCAATGACATGGGTAGGAAGAGTGAGGAGGTCCTGAAAAGTGAGATTAGGGAGTTATGCGCCAAGTTAAAGGACAGGACCTCCAGGATAGCAATCTCAGGATTGCTACCAGTGCCGCGTGCAGGCGGGTTTAGAAATACTAAGATAGTGCAGATCAACACGTGGCTGAAGGCATGGTGCAGGAGGGAGGGCTTCAGACTGATAGATAATTGGACAGTTTTCCAGGAAAGGTGGGACGTGTTCCAGCGGGACGGTCTACATCTGAACTGGAGGGGGACAAATAATTCCTGCAGGTAGGTTTGCTAGAAAGGCTCCGGTGGATTTAAACTAGATACGAGGGAGGAGGGAAACCAGAGTGTAGGAACAGAGGTAGAGAAGAAGGAAGAAAAAGAAAATAGTAAAGTTGTTTGCACTGTTACTGATAAACAGAGAGTAAGAGGTGGAAAATTTCTTAAATGCATTTATTTTAATGCTAGGAGCATTATAAGAAAGGTGGATGAGCTTAAAGCATGGATTGATACCTGGAAGTATGATGTGGCAGTTATTCGTGAAACATGGTTACAGGGAGGGTGTGATTGGCAACTAAATATTCCTGGATTTAATTGCTTCAGGTGTGATAGAATCGGAGGGACAAGAGGGGGAGGTGTTGCATTGCTTGTCAGAGAAAATATCACAGCAGTGCTCTGGCAGGATAGATTAGAGGGCTCGTCTAGGGAGGCTATTTGGGTGGAATTGAAGAATGGGGAAGGTGAAGTAACTCTTAAAGGGGTGTATTATAGACCACCAAGTGGGGAGCGAGAATTGAAGGAGCAAATTTGTAAGGAGATAGCAATATTTGTAGTAAGCACAAGGTTGTGATTGTGGGAGATTTTAATTTTCCCACACATAGACTGGGAAGCCCATATTATAAAAGGGCTGGATGGTTTGGAGTTTGTAAAATGTGTGCAGGATAGTTTTCTGCAGCAATACACAGAGGTACCAACTAGAGAAGGGGCAGTGTTGGATCTCCTGTTAGGGAATGAGATAGGTCAGGTGATGGAGGTATGTGTTGGGGAGCACTTCGGGTCCAGTGATCACAATGCTATTAGTTTCAATATAATTATGGAGAAGGATAGGTCTGGACCCAAGGTTGAGATTTTTGATTGGAGAAAGACTAACTTTGAGGAGATGCAAAAGGATTTAGAAGGAGTGGATTGGAACAATTTGTTTTATGTGAATGATGTAATAGAGAAATGGAGGTCATTTAAAGGTGAAATTTTGAGAGTACAGAATCTTTATGTTCCTGTTAGGTTGAAAGGAAAGGTTAAAAGTTTGAGAGAGCCATGGTTTTCAAGGGATATTGGAAAGTTGGTTCGGAAAAAGAGAGAGATCTACAATAAATATAGACAGCATGGAGTAAATGAGGTGCTCGTGGAATATAAAGAATGTAAAAAAAAATCTTAAGAACGAAATTAGAAAAGCTAAAAGAAGATATGAGATTGTTTTGGCAAGTAAGGTGAAAATAAATCCCAAGGGTTTCTACCGTTATATTAGTAGTAAAAGGATAGTGAGGGATAAAATTGGTCCCTTAGAGAATCAGAGTGGATGGCTATGTGTGGAGCCAAAAGAGATGGGGGAGATTCTGAACAATTTATTTTCTTTGGTATTCACTAAGGAGAAGGATATTGAATTGTGTAAGATAAGGGAAACAGGTAGGGAAGTTATGGAAACTATGATGATTAAAGAAGTAGTAGTACTAGAGCTTTTAAGGAATATAAAAGTGGATAAGTCTCCGGGTCCTGACAGGATATTCCCTAGGACATTGAGGGAAGTTAGTGTGGAAATAGCAGGGGCTCTGATAGAAATATTTCAAATGTCATTAGAAACAGGGATGGTGCCAGAGGATTGGCGTATTGCTCATGTTGTTCCATTGTTTAAAAAGGGTTCTAAGAGTAAACCTAGCAACTATCGGCCTGTGAGTTTGACGTCAGTGGTGGGTAAATTGATGGAAGGTATTCTTAGACATGGTATATATAATTATCTGGATAGACAGGGTCTGATTAGGAACAGTCAACACAGATTTGTGTGTGGAAGGTCATGTTTGACGTATCTTATTGAATTTTTTGAAGAGGTTACTAGGAATGTTGACGAGGGTAAAGCGGTGGATGTTGTCTATATGGACTTCAGTAAGGCCTTTGACAAAATAGCTTTTTTTGCTTGTACTTGAGCCTACTCCGGGAAAGGCTATCTTAGATTGGGTGCTATGTAATAGCCCAGATCTTATTAGTGCGCGTAATGTAAAGGAACCTTTGGAGGCAGTGATCATAACAAGATTGAATTTATACTACAATATGAGAGGGAGAAGCATAACTCACATTGCAATGGAATAAAGGGCATTACAGAGGCATGAAACAGGAGCTTGCCCAAGTGGATTGGAGGGGGTTATTGGCTGGGATGAGGACAGAGCAGAGGTGGCTGAAGTTTCTGGGAATAGCTCACAAGGCGCAGGATAGATATGCAGTACAGAAGTAGTAGTTCCCAAATGGCAGGGGTAGGCAACTGTGGCTGACAAAGGAAGTTAAGGACTGCATAAAAGCCAAGGAAAGGGCATATAAGGTAGCAAAAGTGAGTGGAAAGTTGGATGATTGGGAAGCTTTTAAAATCCAACAAAAGCCAACTAAAAGAACTACAAGAAGGGAAAAGATGAACTACGAGGGCAAATTAGTTGATAATATAGAAACACAGAAATCCTACAGCACAACAGAGGCCCTTCGACCCACAAAGCTGTGCCAAATATAAAGCAGGATACTACGATATTTACGGTCATGTACAGAGTAAAAGGCATATGAGAGTTGATATTGGACCACTGGAAAATGATGCATTTGAGGTAGTAATAGGGGGACAAAGAAATGGCAGATGAACCTAATGGGTACTTTGCATCTGTCTTCGCTGTGGAAGACACTAGCAGTGTGCCAGAGATCTGTGACTGTCAGGGAGCAGGAGTGAGTGCCATTGCTATTACATAGAAAAAAAGTTTTAGGCAAACTCAAAAGTCTTGGAGTGGATAAATCTCCTGGACTAGATGGACTACATCCTAGAGTCCTGAGAGAGGTTGCTGAAGAGATAAAAGATGCATTGGTCATGATCTTTCAAGAATCACTTGATTCAGGCATGGTCCCGGAGGGCTGGAAGATTGCAAATGTCACTCCACTCTTTAAGGGAGAAAGGAAATTATAGGCCAATTAGCCGAACCTCAGTGGTTAGGAAAGTGTTTGAGTCTATCATTAAGGGTGAGGTTCTGGGGTACTTGGAGACTTAAGATAACAATGAGTCAAAGTCAGCATAGTTTCTGTGAAGGGAAATCTTAGCTGGCAAATCTGTTAGATTTCTTCGAGGAAATAGTAAACAGAGTGGACAAAGGAGAGGCAGTGGATGTCATTTATTTGAATTAGCAAAAGGCATTTGATAAGGTGCCACACACGAAACTGCTTAACCAGATAAAATCCTGTTACGTCACAGGAAAGATACTGGCATGGATAGTGGAATGGCTGACAGGCAGGAGGCAGTGAGTGGGAATAAAAGGGGCCTTATCTGGTAGGCTGCCAGTGATGAGTGGTGTGATCTTCAGGTGTCAGTATTGGGACTGCTACTTTTCACAATGTTTGTCAATGATTTGAATAATGGAATTGATGGCTTTGTGGCAAAGTTTGCAGATGATACGAAGATAGGTGGAGGGGTAGGTAGTGCTGAGGAAGCAATGTGTGTGCAGCCGGGCTTAGACAAATTGGAAGAATGGCAAACAAGTGGCAGATGGAATACATTGTTGGGAATTGTATGATAATGCATTTTGGTAAAGGGAACAATATTGCAGACAATTATCTAAATGGGGAGAAGGCTGAAACATCAAAGGTGCAGAGGGACTTGGGAGTCCTCGTGCAAGACTCCCAGAAGGTTAATTTACAGGTTGAGTCTGTGGTAGGGAAGGCAAATGTAATGTTGGCATTTATTTCAAGGGGAATAGATTATACAAACAAGGAGATAATGTTTAACCTTTATATGGCACTAGTCTGGTTGCACTTGGAGTATTGTCAACAGTTTTGGGCCCTGTATCTCAGAAAGGATGTGTTGTCATTGGAGAGAGTCCAGAGGAGGTTCACGAGGATGATTCCGGGAATGAAGGAGTGTTTGGCAGTACTGCCTGTACTCACTGGAATTTAGAAGAATGCCGGGGGAGGGGATCTCATTGAATCTCACCCTATGTTGAAAGGACTAGATAGGGTGGATATAGGGAGGATGTTTCCTATGATGGGGATATCTCGAACTAGAGGCACATCCTCAAACTTGTCGGGCAACTTTTTCAAACAGAGTTAAGGAAGAATTTTTTTTAGCCAGACAGTAGTGAATCTGTGGAATGCTCTGCCACCGACTCCAATGGAGGCCAAGTCTATTTAAGATGGAAGATGCTCGTTTCCTATCAGTCAGGGCATCAAAGGATATGGCGAAAACAGGATCTGGGATCAGCCATGATGGAATGGCGGAGCAGACTCGATGGGCTGAATGGCCTAACTCTGCTCCTGTCTTATACTCTTAACCGAACCTATTTACAAAGATAGCCCCTGTGGCAATTTCTTCATCTGTGATGGTGCCCATCATCAGAGTTGGTGGTGCCCAATGTTTGCAAAGTGCCTCTGCTGTAGCATGAACTCCATGTAAGTTCACCAGGAATGCCAACAAGAGGCATGCAATTTCAGAGAGGCAGGCAATCAGGATGGACAGAACTCCTCAGAACCAGTTGCCTGGGAGCGTGAATAACTCTCACAGAGAGATCCAAGAATAGTTCAATCAGTGAGGCCCATAACTGGTCACCCACCTATGTACAAAGTGCCCAAAGAACTAGGGGGTGATATGATTAACCTAGAACAGTACAGAAAGGATTGGAAGCACTGAATGAACTGGGTCTATTTTCACTGGAGTGAAGAATACATGATGGAAGTGAGATGTGCATAGATCCGGTGGGTAGTCAGAATCCATATCTCATGGTAGGGGTGCCTAAAACTAAAGATTTAAGGGTAGAGTGAGGGGTTTTAATGGGCATCCAAGTGAGCTTAAGGTAATAGAACCCTTAGGAGGCAGTGATCACAATATAATTGAGTCCAACTTGAAATTTGATAGGGAGAAAGTAAAGTCTGACACAGCAGTATAGGAAATTACAGTGGTATGAGAGAAGAGTTGGCTAAAGTAAATTGGAAGGAGATGCTGCCAGAGTTGTCAGCAGAGCAGCAATGGCTCAACTTTCAGGGAAAAATGAGGAAGGTACAGGATAGATGTATTCCAAAAACAAAGAAATATTCAAATGGCAAAATAGTACAACCATGGTTGACAAGGTAAGTCAAAACTAATGTAAAAGCAAAAGAGAGGGCATACAACAAAGCAAAAATTAGTGGGAATACAGAGGATTGGGAAGCTTTTAAAAACCTACAGGGAGCAACTAAAAGAATCATTAGGAGGGAAAGGATAAAATATGAAAGCAAGTTAGCAAACAATATCAAAGTGGATAGTGAAAGCTTTTTCAAGTATATGAAAGAGAGAGATGAGCGTGGATATAGGACTGCTCGATAGTGAGGCTGCAGAAATAATGACAGGGGACAAGGAGATGGCAAATAAACTAAATGAGTATTTTGCATCAGTCTTCACTGTGGAATACACCAGCAGTGTGCCAGGTGTTGAAGGGTGTAATGGAAAAGAAGTGAGTGCAGTTAATATTACAAGGGAGAAGATGCTTGAAAAGTTGAAAGACCTAAGGGTACATAAGTCACCCAGGCCAGATAAAGTGCACCCTAGGGTTCTGAAAGATGTAGCGGTAGAGATTGTGGAGGCATTAGTACTTACCTCCCAAAATTATTGGACTCTGGCATGGTGCCAGAGGACTGGAAAATTGCAAATGTCACTTCACTCTTTAAGAAAGGAGGAAGGCAGCAGAAAGGAAATTATAGACTAGTTAGATTGACCTCAGTGTTTGGGAAGATTTTGGAGTCAATTGTTAAGGATGAGGTTATGGAGTACTTGGCGACACAGGACAAGACAAGACAAAGTCAGCATGGTTTCCTTAAGGGAAAATCCTGCCTGACGAACCTATTGGAATTCTTTGAGGAGACTACAATTAGGATAGATAAAGGGGATGCAACGGATGGTATATATTTGGACTTTCAGAAGGCCTTTGATAAGGTGCCACATATGAGGCTACTTGCCAGGCTAAGAGCCCATGGTATTACAGGAAAGTTACTGGCATAGTTAAAGCATTGGCTGATTGTTAGGAGTGGGAATAAAAGGATCCTTTTCTGGTTGGCTGCCAGCGACCAGTGGCTTTCCACAGGGGCTGGTGCTGGGACCACTTCTTTTTATGATTAATATTAATAATTTAAATGATGGCATAGTTGGCTTTGTTGTCAAACTTACAGATGATACAAAAATTGGTGCAAGGGCAGGTAGTGTTGAGGAAATAGGTAGGTTGCAGAAGGACTTGGACAGATGAGGAAAACAGGCAAGAGAATGGCAAATGAAATGTAATGTTGGAAAATCCATGGTCATGCACTTTAGTAAAAGAGATAAATGTGCAAATTATTTTCCAAACGGGGAGAAAATCCTAAAGTTAGGTGTAAAGGGACTTGGGAGTCCTTATGCAGAACACCCTAATGGTTAACTTGCAGGTTGAGTCGGTGGTGAGGAAGACAAATGCAATGTCAGCAATCATTTCAAGAGGTAATGAATACAAGAGCAGGGATGTGATGCTGAAGCTTTATAAGGCACTAGTGGGGCCTCACCTTGAGTATTGTGAACAGTTTTGGGCTCATCTTAGAAAAGACATGCTGGCATTGGAGAGGGTCCAGAGGAGGCTCACGAGGACAATTCCGGGAATGAAACGGTTATAGTACGAGGAACGTTTGATGGCTCTGGGTCTGTACTTGCTGGTATTTAGAAGGATGATTGAATCTCATTGAATCCTTTCGAATGTTGAAAGGCCTAGAAATGGTAGATGTGGAAAGGATGTTGCCCATAATGGGGGAGTCTGGGACAAGAGGGCACAGCCTCAGAACAGAAATACGAAGAAATTTCTTTAGCCGGAGGGTGGTGAATTTGTGGAATTTGTTACCACAGGCAGCTTTGGAGGCCAGCTCGTTGGATATATTTAAGGCAGAGATTGATAGATTCTTGATTGGACATTGCTTCAAAAGTTACAGGGAGAAGGCCGGGAGATGGGGTTGAGAAGGAGAGACAAAAAGGATCAGTCATGATTGTATGGTGGAGCAGACGCATTGGGCCAGATGGCTTAATTCTGCTCCTATGTCTTATGGTCTAAATGGTTCACACAGAGAAACTCTGAATCAGGTTTATTATCACAGATAAAATTTATTGCTTTGTGCCAGCATAGCAAGATAGTAAACCTACATCACAATACAGACCCTTCAGCCCACAAAGCTGTGCCGAACATGTACTTACTTTAGAAATTACCTGGGGTTACCCATTGCCCTCTATTTTTCTAAGCTCCATGTACCTATCCAGAAGTCTCTTAAAAGACCCTATTGTATCCGACTACAGCACAGTCACCGGCAGCCCATTCCACACACTCACCACTCTGTGTAAAAAAACTTACCCCTGACATCCCTTCTGTACCTACTTCCAAGCACCTTAAAACTGTGCCCCCTTGTGTTAGCCATTTCAGCCCTGAGAAAAAGCCTCTGGCTATCCCCACAATCAATGCCTCTCATCATCTTATACATCTCCATCAGGTCACCTCTCATCCTCTGTCGCTCTAAGGAGAAAAGGCCAAGTTCACTCAACCTATTCTCATAAGGCATGTTCCCCAATCCAGGCAACCTCCTTGTAAATCTCCTCTGCACCCTTTCTACAGTTTCCACATCCTTCCTCAAGTGAGGCGACCAGAACTGAGCACGGTACTCCAAGTGGGGTCTGACCAGGGTCCTATCTCGGCTCTTAAACTCAATCCTATGGTTGATGAAGGCCAATGCACCATATGGCTTCTTAACCACACAGTCAACCCGTGCAGCAGCTTTGAGTGTCCTAGGACACAGACCCCAAAATCCCTCTGAACCTCCGCACTGCCAAGAGTCTTACCATTAATACTATATTCTGCCATCATATTTGACCTACCAAAATGAACCACCTCACACTTATCTGGGTTGAACTCCATCTGCCACTTCTCAGCCTAGTTTTGCATCCTATCAATGTCCCGCTGTAACCTCTGACAGCCCTCCACACTATCCACAACCCCCAACCTTTTTGTGTCATCAGCAAATTTACTAACCCATCCCTCCACTTCCTCATCCAGGTCATTTATAAAAATCATGAAGAGAAGGGGTCCCAGAACAGATCCCTGAGGTACACCACTGGTCACCAACCTCCATGCAGAATATGACCTGTCTACAACCACTCTTTGTCTTCTGTGGGCAAGCCAGTTCTGGATCCACAAAGCAATGTCCTCTTAGATTCCATACCTCCTTACTTTCTCAATAAGCCTTGGATTAGGTACCTTATTAAATGCCTTGCTGAAATCCATTTACACTACATCTACTGCTCTACCTTCGTCAATGTGTTTAGTCACATCCTCAAAAATTTCAATCAGGCTCATAAGGCAGGACCTGCCCTTGACAAAGCCATGCTGACTGTTCCTAATCATGTTATGCCTCTCTAAATGTTCATAAATCCTGCCTCTCAGGATCTTTTCCATCAACTTACCATCAGCAGTAGAGGAAGACATAAAAATGACTTTAAGTAACAATAGATAGATACATACATACATATAACTAAAGAGGAATAGGGTGGTAGTGTTCATGAACTGTTCAAAAATCTAAAAGCAGAGGGGAAGAAGCTTTTCCTAAAACAGTGAGTGTGTGTCTTCAGACTCCTGTACCTCCTCTCTGATGGTAGTAATGAGAAGGGAAAGGTGTGGGTCTTTAGTGATAGATGCCACCATTTTGAGGCACTGTCTTTTGAACATGCATCTTAAATGTCACTAATGTATCTGTCTCTACCACCACTCCTGGCATGAAGCCGTTCTATGCACTCTCTATGTAAAATACCTATCTCTGACACCACCACACACTTTCCTCCAAACACCTTAAAATTACGGCCTCTTGTATTAGCCATTTTTGCCTTGGAAAAAGTATCTGGCTGTCTACTCTATGCCTCATCGTCTTGTACATCTCTGAGAAATCCCCTCACATCCTGCTTCACTCGGAAGAGAAAAGTCTAGTTTACTAAGTCATGCTTTCTAGTCCAGGCAGCATTCTGGTAAATCTCCTCTGCACCCTCTCCAAAGCTTCTAAATCCTTCCTATAATTAGACAACCAGAACGGAACACAACATTCCAAGTGTGGTCTAACCAGGATTTTATAGAGCTGCAACATTATCTCGTGGCTCTTGAACTCAATCCCCTGACCTATGAAGGCCAACACACCAAACACTTTCTTAACCACCCTATCGTCTTGTGTGGCAACTTTCTTTTAAATATTTCAACATTAGTTTTGGATGATAGAAAAGGTCAGAACAGGTCCACAGGTTAGTGTCCTGGGCTAGTTTTAGGGGAATTAGGGTTGATTGGGTCGCACAAGTTAGTGTCCTGGGCTAGTTTTAGGGGAATTAGGGTTGATTGGGTCGCACAAGTTAGTGTCCTGGGCTAGTTTTAGGGGAATTAGGGTTGATTGGGTAGCACAGTAGGTAGCACATTGTTTTACAACGTCAGCTGTAGGATTGCAGTTTCCTCGCAGTACTCCAGCTTACCCCCACGTTCCAAAGACATATGGGTTAGGGTTAGTAAGCTGTGGACAAGCTACATTGGTACTGGAAGCGCGACTTCACTTGCGGACTCTCCAGCACAATCTTTGCTGATTTGATTTGACAGAAACAACACATTTCATTGTATGTAAATCCCCGGGGCCTGACTGAGTGGATCATCAGACTTTGTGGGAGGCAGAGAAAACCTTGTGGGGCCCTATTTGAGATACTTGCTTCATCATCAGCCACTGATGAATTTCCTGAAGACTGGAAGGTGATCATTTATTACTTATGAAGTATAGCGAGGACAAGACAGCCCGGTATCAGTAGTGGAATTGTTACTGAGGGGAATTTTGAAGGACTGGATCTATTTAATTTGGAGAGACAGCTTAATTAGGATTTAGCAGGTTATCGTGCATGGCTGGTTGTGCTTGACAAAACTTTTAGAGTTATTTTTTGAAGAGCTATCAAAAAGGGTAGACGAAGGAAGGGCAGTTAATATTGTCTATGTTGGACTTTAGTCAGGCTTGCAAGGTACACTGCTTCTGCAATTCAGTGAGAGCGATCGATTAAGTCATATTCTGCAAATTTCAATGATATACTAACAGATAAATACACATGGCTAAGGACAAAGTAAAACTCATTTCCTTTAATGTCAATGGACTGTTAAATCCAATCAAATGAAGTAAAATTCTATCAAAAATGAAAATAGAACAAGCCCATATAGTATATTCACAGGAAACTCACTTAAGTGATAATGAGCATGGAGAATTAAAGAGAATCGGCTTCACTAATTTGTTTTTCTCCTCATATAAATCAGGACATAGAAGAGGAATTGTTATTCTCATCTCAAGCAAGTTAAATTTGGAAAAAGTATTCGAAATGGGAGTTGAGGAGGGCAGATATATTCTGGTAAGGGGTAATATAGACGGAAATCCAGTTACTTTATTGAATATATACGCACCCCCAGGAAGTGATATTAGTTTCTTCCAGAAAATTACTAATATTACGGTAATTGAAACAGAAAGTCTCTTGATATGTGGGGGAGCCTTAAATTTACAATTACAACCAAAGTTCTTCCAATAGAAAAACTTATGAAACAAAGTCCTTACATAAGAAAGTTAACACTCTCTTTGAGGATGTTGGTCTAATTGATATATGGAGGGACCTTTTCCCCGACAGAAGCGATTACACTCATTATTCTGCCCCCATTCTGTATATACAAGAATAGACTATTTCATAATATTTGGAAAAGATAAAGAAAAAGTAATCACCTGTGGAATTGGGACAATAGGTGTAAGTGACCATGCACCTATATATTTATCTGTTGATTTTGACCTACAGCCAAAGAATACTATTTGGAAACTAAATTCAAGTCTACTCAATGATTCCTATGTTAAGGAACAAATTAAAAAAGAAATTGTTCTTTACTTAGAATTCAATGATAATGGAGAGGTTTCACCTCCCATTCTATGGGATACTCTAAAGGCTGTCTTAAGAGGGAAAATTATAGCGATATCTTCATATAAGAAAAAAACAAGGAATAAAACATTAAAGGAATTACAAAATAAGCTGAAGGAACTAGAAAAAAAACACAAATTGAGTTTGGCCCAGGATACACTAGAGGAAATTTAAAATATTAGGAATGAAATTAATAGTTTGGCTACACAAGAAATTAGAAAAAATTTAATGTTTCTGAAACAGAGACAGTATGAAAGTGGATCTAAATCTATGAAAATACTGGCGTGGAAACTGATTAAAAAAGATAACAGAAAATACAATTCATAGAATTAGGGATCCAAGAACAAAACTGATAAAAAATAAGCTAAGTGAAATTCAAGAAGCTTTTAAAATGTTTTACAAAACTCTATATTCCAAAGCTCCAGGGGGAAGCATAGCCCAGATTGACACCTTCCTGAATTCTTTAGAATTACCCACTTTAAGCAAAGAAGAAAATAGAACGATGACTGCTGACATAACTGAAGCTGAACTAAAAACTGCAATTAGTAGACTTAAATTAAGCAAGTCACCAGGATCAGATGGATATACGGCAGAGTGGTATAAAGAGTTTAGAAGTGAGTTAATTCCTGTTTTACTCCCCACACTGAACTGGGCTCTAAGAAAGGCGCAAATGCCACCCAGCTGGAAGGAGGCGATAATCTCAGCTATACCGAAAGAAGGCAAGGATAAAATGGAATGTGCGTCATTTAGACCAATATCTGTTCTTAATGTGGATTATAGAATATTTACCTCCATCATGGCCAAACGATTAGAAGAGTTTCTACCCACACTGATACATAATGAGCAGACAGGTTTTATACAACAACGCCAAACACAAGACAATATATGAAGGTCCCTTCACATTATGGATCATATAAAAAAATAAAATTGAAGCAATAGTGATAAGCGTGGACGCTGAAAAGGCATTTGATTCAGTTAATTGGAATTGTCTTTACAGAGTTTTATATAGATTTGGTCTTCATGACACAATTATTAAAACTATACAGGAACTATACGACAATCCTACTGCTAGGATTAAAATCAATGGATATTTATCTAATAGTTTTAGAAAGGAGCACGAGACAGGGTTGTGCATGCTACTCTTCGCATTATACCTGGAACCATTAGCTCAATACATCAGACAAAATGAAGATATCAGGGGAGTTACTATTAAAGGGACTGAGCATAAATTGGCCTGTGACGCGGATGACATTTTGATCTACCTAGGGCAACCAACATATTCTTTACCTAAATTGATGCAATCCCTTGAACAATATGGCCAATTATCAGGATACAAGATCAACATAGATAAAACCCAACTACTTTCATATAACCATATAACAATTACAGCACGGAAACAGGCCATCTCGGCCCTTCTAGTCCGTGCTGAACTCTTACTCTCACCTAGTCCCACCCACCGGCACTCAGCCCATAACCCTCCATTCCTTTCCTGTCCATATATCTATCCAATTTAACTTTAAATGACAACATCGAACCTGCCTCAACCATTTCTGCTGGAAGCTCGTTCCACATAGCTACCACTCTCTGAGTAAAGAAGTTCCCCCTCATGTCACCCCTAAACTTTTGCCCTTTAACTCTCAACTCATGTCCTCTTGTTTGAATCTTCCCCCACTCTCAATGGAAAAAGCCTATCCACGTCAACTCTATCTATCCCCCTCATAATTTTAAATACCTCTATCAAGTCCTCCCTCAACTTTCTACGCTTCAAAGAATAAAGACCCAACTTGTTCAACCTTTCTCTGTAACTTAGGTGATGAAACCCAGGTAACATTCTGGTAAATCTTCTCTGTACTCTCTATTTTGTTGACATCTTTCCTATAATTCGGTGACCAAAACTGTACACAATACTCCAAATTTGGCCTCACCAATGCCTTGTACAATTTCAACATTACATCCCATCTCCTATACTCAATGCCCTGATTTATAAAGGCCAGCATACCAAAAGCTTTCTTCACCACCCTATCCACATGAGATTCCACCTTCAGGGAACTATGCACCATTATTCCTAGATCCCTCTGTTCTACTGCATTCTTCAATGCCCTACCATTTACCATGTATGTCCTATTTTGATTAGTCCTACCAAAATGTAGCAACCCACATTTATCAGCATTAAACTCCATCTGCCATCTTTCAGCTACTCTTCTAACTGGCCTAAATTTCTCTGCAAGCTTTGAAAACCTACTTCATTATCCACAACTCCACCTATCTTAGTATCATCTGCATACTTACTAATCCAATTTACCACCCCATCATCCAGATCATTAATGTATATGACAAATAACATTGAACCCAGTACAGATCCTTAAGGCACACCGTTACACACCGTCCTCCAATCTGACAAACAGTTATCCACCACTACTCTCTGGCATCTCCCATCTAGCCACTGTTGAATCCATTTTACTACTTCAATATTAATACCTAATGATTGAACCTTCCTAACTAACCTTCCATGTGGAACCTTGTCAAAGGCCTCACTGAAGTCCATATAGACAACATCCACCACTTTACCCTCAACATTCCTAGTAACCTCTTCAAAAAATTCAGTAAGATTTGTCAAACATGACTTTCCACGCACAAATCCATGTTGACTGTTCCTAATCAGACCCTGTCTATCCAGGTAATTATATATACCATCTCTAAGAATACTTTCCATCAATTTACCCACCACCGACGTCAAACTCACAGGCTGATAACTGCTAGGTTTACTCTTAGAACCCTTTTTAAATAATGGAACAACATGAGCAATACACCAATCCTCCAACACCATCCCTGTTTCTAATAACTATAGCCCACCAAGAGAAATTGAAAGTAGATATCCTTGGGCATAGCAAACAGAGTCTGTCAAATATTTGGGCATCATTATGCCAAAAGATTTGGCAAAATTATCAGAATGCAATTATCAAGTCAAGTCACTTTTTATTGTCATTTCAACCATAACTACTGGTACAGTACATAGTAAAAATGAGACAACGTTTTCCAGGACCATGGTGCTACATGAAACAATACAATAACTACACTGAACTACGTAAGGAAAAAACACAAAAACTACACTAGACTACAGTCCTATCCAGGAATGCATAAAGTGCACAAAACAGTGCAGGCATTACAATAAATAATAAACAAGACAATAGGCACAGTAGAGGGCAGTAGGTTGGTGTCAGTCCAGGCTCTGGGTATTGAGGAGTCTGATGACTTGGGGGAAGAAACTGTTACATAGTCTGGTCATGAGAGTCCAAATGCCTCGGTGCCTTTTTCCAGATGGCAGGAGGGAGAAGAGTTTGTATGAGGGGTGCGTGGGGCCCTTCATAATGCTGTTTGCTTTGTGGATGCAGCGTGTGGTGTAAGTGTCTGTGATGGTGGGAAGAGAGACCCTGATAATCTTCTCAGCTGACCTCACTATCCGCTGCAGGGTCTTGCGATCTGAGACGGTGCAATTCCCGAAGCAGGCAGTGATGTAGCTGCTCAGGATGCTCTCAATACAACATCTGTAGAATGTGGTGAGGATAGGGGGTGGGAGATGGACTTTTCTCAGCCTTCGCAGAAAGCAGAGATGCTTCTGGGCTTTCTTCGCTATGGAGCTGGTGTTGAGGGACCAGGTGAGATTCTCCGCCAGGTGAACACCAAGAAATTTGGTGCTCTTAATGATCTCTACGGAGGAGTTGTCGATGTTCAGCGGAGAGTGGTCGCTCCGTGTCCCCCTGAAGTCAACAACCATCTCTTTTGTTTTGTTCACATTCAGAGACAGGTTGTTGGCTCTGCACCAGTCCATTAGCCGCTGCACCTCCTCTCTGTATGCTGATTCATCGTTCTTGCTGATGAGACACAACACGGTCGTGTCATCAGAGAACTTGATGATGTGGTTCGAGCTGTGTGTTGCAGCACAGTCGTGGGTCAGCAGAGTGAACAGCAGTCGACTGAGCACACAACCCTGGGGAGCTCCCGTGCTCAGTGTGGTGGTGTTGGAGATGCTGCTCCCAATCCGGACTGACTGTGGTCTCCCAGTCAGGAAGTCCAGGATCCAGTTGCAGAGGTAGGAGTTCAGGCCCAGTAGGCTCAGCTTTCCAGTTTCTGAGGAATGATTGTGTTGAATGCTGAACTGAAGTCTATGAACAGCATTCGAATGTATGTGTCTTTTTTGTCCAGGTGGGTTAAGGCCAGGTGGAGGGTGATAGCAATGGCATTGTCTGTTGAATGGTTGGGTCGGTACGCGAACTGTGGGGGGGGGGTCCAATGAGGGGGGCAGCAGGGTCTTGATGTGCCTCATAACAAGCCTCTCGAAACACTTCATGATGAAACACATCAGCCTATATATAAAAAAATTAAGGAAAATATAACAAGATGGAACCTAATTCCTTCCCTTGGTCTCAGTTCAAGGATTGAATCTATTAAAATGAATATACTGCCCAGACTACCATATTTCTTTCAGACCCTACCAATAGAAATTAACCAAAATCAATACAATGAATGGAACAAGATGCTATCAAGATATATAAGGCAAGGTAAAAGGCCCAGGGTTCGTCTGAAAACTTTGCAATTAGCCAAAAAAAAGGAGGGATGGGGCCTACCTTCTCTTAGAGATTATTATTTTTCAGCACAGTTGAGAGCCGTGATATGCTGGTGCAACCCATCATATGACGCTCAATGGAAAAACTTTGAGGAGAGGACACCTTCCATCCCCATACAGGCAATTTTGGCTGATAACAACCTACAAAGTTACATAAATACTACTGATAACCCATGGGTGAAGTGGACTGTTAAAATATGGAAAACTATTATAAAAGAATATAAACTAGAGAGAGACATTGCAATTCTTAAATGGTGTGCATATGATTCGGATTTTACGCCGAACAAACTGGATGCTTGATTTAAGGACTGGACAGCTGAAAGAAAAACAGCTATTTGCAATATAATGAAAGAAGGAACACTGTTCAGTTTTGAAATGCTCAAAGAGAAACACTTATTAGAAAAATAAGACTTTTACCGATATTTACAGATGTGACAGTGTGTTAATAGGACGGTTAAAAATGTAACCAAGGCAAGTACATGTCTGATAGAGCTATTTAGAAAAGCATATAATTCAGACAACGGAAGTAGAATCATTTCATGCGTGTATAAGGGTTTGTCAAATCTTAAAACACATTTGACTTCATACATTAAAATAAAATGGGAGAAGGAAGGAGGGATAATAATATCTGAGGAAGACTGGACAATAATATGGAGGTATCAATGGAGTGTACCAGTTCACAGAAATGGAGGAAGTTCGGGTGGAAAAGCTTGATAAGATATTTTATTACACCCTCTCAGAAATCCCATTATGATAGTAACCTCCCTGTTTGCTGGAGAAATTGTGGAAATCAAAATGCAAACCATTATCATATTTTCTGTGAATGCCCTGTTATCAAAGACTATTGGAGTGGGATACACAATGCCCGACAAGACATCTTTAAATGCGAAATACCCTTAGAAAGTAAGACCATATATTTTGGATATATACCTTAAGAATGGTTGAAAAGAGATAAATATTTAATGAACGTACTGCTGGTGGCTGGTAAAAAGACCCTTACCAGGAAATGGTTATCACTGGAGAGCCCAACTTTAAATGTACGGATGGAAATTACAATGGACATTTACAAAATGGAGAAGATAACAGCATCTGTTAATTATAAGTTGGAACAATTTGATTCATACTGGGAAAAATGGTTTAACTATATAACACCTCATAGGCCTGATTTTATTCTCACAAGTCAATGAATATGTTGCTAAAAAAAAGATTACTCTCTACTTTGTACATAGTTTTCTTCTTTTGATTGTTCTTTCTTTCCTCTCCTTTCTATAAGTGTATACCTCAGATAAATATTATGTGGAGATTTGTGACAAATATGACTATGATATATATGTACAGGATCTGAAATACTTCTTATGGGAAGTTTTGTTTGATGATGAACTTCAATAAAAAAATAAATTACAAAAAAAAAAGAATTCATTAAGAGCTCGTTGGGTGGATTCAAAATTGGCTCATAGATAGGAAGCAGAGGCTGGTGGATTTAAGTGGTTTCTCAGAATGGAAACCAGAGACTAGTGGCATGCTGCAGGAGAGGCCGTTTGTACCACTATTATTCATTATTTATATAAACAATTTGGATGCAAATGCATAAGGCTTGATCGGTAAATTTGCAGATGACACAAAATTAGGTGTTGTTGATAATTCTCAATTACAGGGAAATCTAGGTCAGTTAGAGAAATGGGCTGAGGTGTGAAGTGTGGTATTCCTAACTGACACTTTGAAAACATGGTCAAAAATTGAAAAATTATGAAAAGTGAGTTATAAAATATGTAACTAAAAATACTGAGATCAATCCAATTCAGTCAAATATGTTTAACTGTACATGGGCACATAGAACAACACAGCACAGGAATTGGCCTTTCCACCCACAATGTTATGCTGAACCAGCAGAAAAGCACCCAAACCTTATCCCTCCCACCTACACCATGTCCATATCATTCCATCTTCTTTACATTCATGTGCCTATCCAAATATCTCTTAAAAGGCTCTAATGTATTTGCCTCTACCACTACACAATGCAGGTCATTCCAGGCATTTACTCTCTGAGAGTAAAAAAAACTTACCCCTCACATCCCCTTTCAACCTACCGCCTCTCACCTTCAATGCATGCCTTCTGGTACTGGACGTTTCAACCCTGGCAAACAGATCCAGCCTGTCTACTCTGTCTGTGCCTCTCATAATCTTACAAACCTCTATCAGATCTCCGCCACTCCAAAGAAGAAAACCCAAGTTTGTCCATCCTCTCATTATAGCACATGCCCTCTAAACCATCTTCGTAAACCTTTTCTGCACCCTCTCCAAAGCTTCAACATCCTTCCTATCATGGGGTGACCAGAACTGTACACAATACTCCAGATGTGGCCTAACCACAGTTTAATGAAGTTGCAACATAACCCCTTGACCTTTCAACTCAATGCCTCAACTAATAAAAGCAAGTATTCTATAAGCTTCTTAACCATCTTATCAACCTGTGTCGCCACTTTCAAGGAGCTAAGAACTTGGATCCCGAGACCTCTCTGCTCAGTAACGCCGTTAAGGACCTTGCCCTTAACAAGTTTGCATTTGCCCTGCTGAGCTGCAACACCTCACATTTATCTGGGTTAAACTCCATCTGCCATTTCTCTGCCCACATCTCCAACTGGTCTAAACTGCACTGTATTCTTTGCCAGTCTTCTACACTATCCACAAATCTTGGTATCATCTGCAAATTTACCAGCCCACCCATCTATCTTTTCATCTAGGTCATTTATATATGTCGCAAACAGCAGAGGTCCCAGCACAGTCCCTGGAGAACTCCACTGATTACAGACATCCAGCTCGAATAAGCCCCTTCCATCACTACCCACCTTCTATGCGCAAGTCAGCTCTAAATCCAAGCAGCCAATTTGCCACAGACCCCATGCATCTTAATCTTCTGCATTAGCCTACCACAAGGGACTTAGTGAAACACCTTCCTAAAATTCACGCTGAGAGCATTCACTGCCCTATCTTCATCAATCTGTCTTATCCCCTTGTCAACTCTCTGCTGAAGTGTACGATACTTGCAATTTTGCTAAATGCAATTAACTTTAAGGATTTTAAATCCTAATCTTTTTCTAGAATCTAATTACAACTGACATTTCAGTTTGACCAAAACATTGTTGTTTTTTTTTAAAGTCGTAAACCACTTGCTTCTGGAAGTTACACAGTTAATTAGGCAGCTAACTGGAAGTGGCTGAATAAATTACTGAAAGAAAAACACTTAAATAGAGCTCCATTAAAACACTATTTCCAAATCTGATTGAAACCAAAGTAGGGATAGGGGTAATCAACACAGAGGACAGCTGCAGCAAGTTAAACATAAACACTGATAAACTTACAGAAGAACAAATAATTGGGCCAGGTTCAACACAGACAAATACAAGGTTGCGTGTTTTGATCAGGATAAGAAGTCCACTTGTGACCTGGACAGCAAGCAGCAGAACAAAGGGTGTTCTCGAGGTACAAATATACAAATTACTGAAAGCTGTACCACAAGTTACTAAAGCAATAAAGGAAGCAAAGCAGTTCCCCTCCCCACTCCACCTCAACATCTGTAGATTTTCTTTTGTTATCAGTGTTTATTTCTGGTGGGACATAACTGAAAACCGGGGACATTATGCTGAATCTTCATTGAACATTGGAACACCGTCATGGGATGGGCTGATACACAAACACAGTTCTAAAAATGCCCCGCTCCATAGCTATTCGATCAAAACCTTCCATTAATTGAGTTCAACACTGGACCTTTTGTCGAGAAAAAGCCCAGTTTGTTCACTTTCCTGGTATCATCCCTCTCAAGTACCCCCATGTCCTCTCTCAGATCAACCCCTTTCATTACATTCAGCAGAATTGCTAAACCTGCGGCAGATCAAACACAGCACACATTAAACAGATAGATTTAAGACCATAAGCCAAAGGAGCAGAATTAGGCCATTCAACCCATCAAGTCTGCTCTGCCATTCGATCACGGCTGATCCCGGATCCCACTCAACCCCATACCTTCTCACCATATCCTTTGACATCCTGACCGATCAGGAAACAATCAACTTACGCCTTAAATATACCCACGGACTTGACCTCCACCACAGTCTGTGGCAGAGCATCCCACAGATTCACTATACTCTGCCTAAAAAAAAATCCCTCCTTACCTCTGTTCTAAAAGGTCACCACTCAATTTTGAGGCAGTGCCCTCCAGTTCTGGATATCCCCAACATAGGAAACGTCCCTTCCACATGCACCCTATCTAGTCCTTTCAGCTTTCAGTAAGTTTCAATGAGATCCCCCTGTATCCTTCAACATTCCAGTGAGTACAGGCCCAAAGCTGCCAAATGATCCTCATATGTTAACTCCTTCATTCCCAGAATCATCCTCATGAACCTCCTCTGGACTCTCTCCAATGACAACACATCATTTCTGAGAAATGGAGCCCAAAACTGTTGACGATACTCCAAGAGCAGCCAGACTAGTGTCTTATAAAGGTTAAGCATTATCTCCTTGCTTTTATATTCTATTCCCCTTGAAATGGACGTCAACATTTCATTTGACTTCTTTACCACAGACTCAATCTGTAAATTAAACTT
Organism: Mobula hypostoma; assembly: GCF_963921235.1. Taxonomy (NCBI): domain Eukaryota; kingdom Metazoa; phylum Chordata; class Chondrichthyes; order Myliobatiformes; family Myliobatidae; genus Mobula; species Mobula hypostoma. The sequence continues at coordinate 17,655,460 of NC_086103.1, read as the reverse complement.
CTGGGAGTCTTGCACAAGGATTCCCAAGTCCAACTGCACCTCTGATGTTTGAACCTTCTTCCCATTTAGATAATAGTCCACACTATTGTTACTTTTACTAAAGTGCATTATCATACATTTTCCAACACTGTATTCCATCTGCCACTTTTTTGCTCATTCTTCCAATTTATCCTGCCGCAATCGCATTGCTTCCTCAGCACTACCTACCCCTCCAACTATCTTTGTATTATCCGCAAACTTTGCCACAAAACCATCAATTCCATTACCCAAATCATTGACAAACAACATGAAAAGTAGCGGTTCCAACACTGACCCCTGAGGAACATCACTAGTCACTAGCAGCCAACTAGAAAAGGCCCCTTTATTCCCACTCACTGCCTCCTGCCCGTCAGCTATTCCTCCATCCATATTAGTATCTTTCCTGTAACACCGCAGGATTTTATCTTGTTAAGCAGCCCCATGTGTGGCACCTTATCAAATGCCTTCTGAAAATCCAAGTAAACGATATCCACTACCTCTCTTTTGTCCACCCTGCTTGTTATCTCCTCAAAGGACTGCAACAGATTTGATAGGCAAGATTTCTCTTTACTGTACCATGATGATGTTGACTTATTTTATTATTAGTCTCCAAGTACCCCAAAACTTCATCCTCAGTAATAGACTTCAACACTTTCTCAAGCACTGAGGTTCGGCTAACTGGCCTATAGTTTCCTTTCTTTTACCTTCCCCCCCTTTCTGAAAGAGTGGAGCCCAAAACTCAAGGAGATCTTGTGACTTTCTTGTGAAAATGATGTAATGGTCTTTTGGAGGTCACCTGATGTAATTTTCCCGCTGATGTGAGGTCACATGATGACATGTTCACCACGGGTATAAGAGGGAAGATCTCTGGTGACGCAGTTAGTTTTCCAGCTAAAACGTTAGTCAGTGTCTCCGTTCCATTGCGTATTTGTTTTATGACGCAGTTTCATTTTTAAAACGGAGTGTTACGTTCTGTTGCAAGGTACAATAGCTCTGGACTGGCAATTTCTGCTAGATTTGTTGATGTACCTTTTCAGTAGTATTGGAGAGTGAAGACTTTATTGAAGTACAGGACCTGAAGGATTAAGAGAAGTCGGTATTGTTCGGCAGTTTAATAAAGGATCAACCTTATTGAGTCTTCGTTGAAGAAGTAGCGACCTGCATTAAAGATAACTCTAGCAAAAAAAGCAAGGAAGTTCATGCAGGGTGCTCTCTAGAAATTAAGATCAGTTGTTTTAAGCCGTTTATTTCCTTCCTCGTGAATCCTTTGGACAGAACCAGCAAGAAAGTCGCGTCTATGAAGAAATCCTTCTCCAGAGAAATCTCTCCCAAATGGATGTATAAATCTGTTGGACTTTCGAATTTACCATTTTTAAGAACTGTATTTGACTTTACCGCTTTAAGAACTGTTTTCGAATTTATCGCTTTAAGAATCAATACCGAGCGACGATTTGTTGAACAGCCGCATAGCGGTTAACTTCTGGTTAAGGTTTTTGTTTGTTTTTTATTGTTTATCCATGTTTAATAAATGTTTGGTTGTTTTTATATAAACTGACTCGATTGATATTCAGTGTTGCTGGTTACGTAACAGTGGAGTGACATTTGCAAATTTCCAGTCCTCCGGGACTATGCCAGAATCAGGTGACTTTTGAAAGATCGTGACCAATGCATCTGTTACCACTTCTGCAACCTCTCTCAGGACTCCGGGATGTAGTCCATCTGGTCCAGGTGACTTATCCACCTTAAGAGCTTCGAATTTATCTAGCGGTTTTTCCTTTGTAATAGCAATGGCACTCACTCCTGCTCCTTGACACTCACGGACCCTCTGGCACACTGCTAGTGTCTTCCACAGTGAAGATTGATGCAAAGTACCCATTAAGTTCATCTGCCATTTCTTTGTCCCCCATTACTACCTCACCAGAATCATTTTCCAGTGGTTCAATATCAACACTCACTTCCCTTTTATTCTTTATATACTGTAAGAAATTTTAGTATCCTTCTTTATATTAATGGCTATTTTTACACTCGTATTTCATCTTTTCACTTCTTATAGCTTTTTATTTGCCTTCTTTTGGGTTGGGGGGGTAGGGGGCCTCAGTCACTTTGCAGTGGGGCGTGTCACTGTAGCTTTGTGCAAATGCAACTGATGCTCAAACTGAGCTGCATGTAACAATGCAGAACCTATTATGTTACAGTAACACAGTCTATTTACATTATCAGTAAGATAATATCCGTGAATAACCTTAAAAACCTAGTCTTAAATGCATCTGACTCAGGGGAATGTTTCTGACTATATTCCCTATCTATGCCTCGCTCAGTTTTATTTACCTCCAAGATTCACTCCTCTCCACCCTCACCCGGCTCCTCCACTTCAAGGAAATCAAACCCAGCCTCACCTCATCACTGAACCGCTCCATGACAGGCAATGGACTGGTGAGTCTCGCCAGCACCTTCTCACATTCTACCTATAGTATTGTGGCCACAGTACTGCAGCTGTGGGTTTTTTTTTTAAACCTCCTTCCCCACATGTGGAAAATTGGATCAGCAAGATTGCTAATGACACTAAGATTGGAGGCATTATGGACAGCGAGGAAGGCTTTCAAAGCTTGCGGAGGAATCTGGACCAACTGGAAAAATGGGCCAGAAAATGGCAGATGGAATTTAATGCAGACAAGTGTGAGGTGTTGCATTTTGCTAGGACAAATCAAGGTAGGACATACACAGTAAATGGTAGGGCACTGAGGAGCGTGGAGGAACAAAGAGATCTGGGAGTTCAGATACATAATTCCCTGAAAGTGGTATCACAGGTAGACAGGGTTGTACAGAAGGCTTTTGGCATCCTGGCATTCATAAATCAAAGTATTGAGCATAGGAGTTGGGATGTTATGGGGAGGTTGTACAAGACATTGGTGAGGCCAAATTTGGAGTATTGTGTACAGTTCTGGTCACCGAATTATAGGAAGGATATCAATAAGATTGAAAGTGTGCAGAGAAGATTTACTAGGATGTTGCCAGGTCTTCAGGAGTTGAGTTACAGGGAAAGATTGAACAGGTTAGGACTTTATTCCTTGGAGCGCAAAAGAATGAGGGGAGATTTGATAGAGGTTTACAAAATGATGAGGGGTATAGACAGAGTAAATGTGTTCTTTCCACTTTGATTAGGAGAGATAAAGACGAGAGGACATGGCTTTAGGGTGAAAGGGGAAAGGTTTAGGGGGAACATTAGGGGGAACTTGTGGTGGGAGTGTGGAACAAGCTGCCATCTGACGTGGTAAATGCGGGCTCACTCTTGGGAAGTTTTAAGAATAAATTGGATAGATACATGGATGGGAGAGGTCAGGAGGGTTATGGACTGGGTGCAGGTCAATGGGACTAGCGGAATAAAGTTTTAGCACAGACTAGAAGGGCCAAATGGCCTGTTTTCTGTGCTGTAGTGTTCTATGGTATACCCCAGCTCTGCCATTTGCCTTCATCTCCTTAAGGACCCATGTTGCCACTTTCAGAGATCCACGTGTTTTCTTTCCTTCAGTTTTCTGACTGCTTACTGTTCATTATGTCCTCTTCTTAGTTAGTCCTCCCAAAATGTACGACCTTATTTTTCTGGGTGATGCAAAATCTGCTACTGCTCTACACAATTTACCAATTGAACATTGTTCAGTAATCAGACTACCCACCTCACTGTCAACATCACAATCAATTTTCATGTCTTCTAATCTAACCTCCACATTCACATCAGGTCATTATTGTACATTATGTGAAGGCCCTAACACCAGTCACTGAGATGCACCAATGTTCACAGGCTTCCAAACATAAGCAACCTACTATGATCCAGTTGGTAGTTTAATTGATTACTGTAAAATGTCCAGTGATAAGGCTAGGGTTAAAATCAATGGTGGGCCAGAAGGTCCTGTTCCATGCTGTATCTCTAAAATAAATGTATGTGTTTAAAATCTTCTGTGTCCAATTACCAAGCCAATTTGCTAAACCACTTGGATACCATGGTCTCCAGCTGCCTGGATCAGATTCCCATGTGGGACCAATTGTACTCCCCTCACTGCACATTCAGTAGTGACTTCAATATACTTGATTCAATTAGTCAGACAAATTTATCCTTTACCAACATTATATCAAGACTACCCAACTTGATTTATCCTGACTTCTGTATAGTTTTCCAATAATTTCCTTACCATGGCCATATAACACACTGGTCTGTAATAAGCTGGCTGATCCCTGCTATCTTTCTTGAACCAGAGGTACAGTACTGTGCAAACGTCTTGGGTACTTACATATAGCTGGCAATTCTCAGAGTTTTGCACAGTACTGTAGTGATTTTAGGTATTGCACTGTACTGCTGCCACAAAAAAAAATCACCGTATATGTGAGTGATGATAAACCCGATTCTGATATGGGACTGAGAGTGGGAAGGGGGCAGCGAGAAGGGAATCATAGTTGGGAATACGGGAAGGGAGGGGGGAGGGGGGAGAGGGGAGAGGGAAGCACCAATGAGACATTCTGAAATGATCAATAAACCAATTGTTTGGAAGTAAGGAATTAAGGATTGAAGGGCACCCTTTCAGACCAGAAATGCGAAGAAATTTTTTTAGTCAGAGGGTGGTGAATCTATGGAATTTGTTGCCACGGGCAGCAGTGGAGGCTAAGTCATTGGGTGTATTTAAGGCAGAGATTGATAGGTATCTGAGTAGCCAGGGCATCAAAGGTTATGGTGAGAAGGAGGGGGAGTGGGACTAAATGGGAGAATGGATCAACTCATGATAAAATGGTGGAGCAGACTCGATGGGCCAAATGGCCAACTTCTGCTCCTTTGTCTGATGGTCTTATGGAATCAAATGACCTTGCCTGATATCTCAGGGCTGGGTATGTCTGCACCTGTGCCACCTCTGCCCTGGCACTCCCGTCATCAGTCCAGCGCCGCTCCCCCGTCATCCGTCCCACACCATTCCCGTCATCCGTCCCACACCAGTCCCGTCATCCGTCCCACACCAGTCCCGTCATCCGTCCCACACCAGTCCCGTCATCCGTCCCACACCAGTCCCGTCATCCGTCCCACACCAGTCCCGTCATCCGTCCCACACCGTTCCCCTCATCCGTCCCACACCGTTCCCCTCATCCGTCCCACACCATTCCCGTCATCCGTCCCACACCATTCCTGTCATCCGTCCCGCACCGCTCCCCCGTCATCCGTCCCGCACCGTTCCCCCGTCATCCGTCCCGCACCGTTCCCCTCATCCGTCCCGCACCGTTCCCCTCATCCGTCCCGCACCGTTCCCGTCATCCGTCCCACACCGTTCCCATCATCCGTCCCACACCGTTCCCGTCATCCGTCCCACACCATTCCCATCATCCGTCCCACACCATTCCCACAGCGCTCCACCCTTGCCATTCCCAACATCCTTTGCTCCTGCCAGATTTACAAACACTCTCCACTCCATGTTGACAAATACAGAATTATGCAAAAATGTTAGGTGTCATATATATATGTGTGTGTGTATATATATATATATATCTCTAAGACTTTTGCACAGTACTGTACCACGATACTCCCTGTATAGTCATGACTGCATGGTCAGATTCTGCTGTCGTTTGCAGATGATACCATTGTAGTGGGCCGTATCTCAAATAACAATAAGCCATCATACAGGAAGGTGATAGAGAGTATCATGGTGTCCTAGAGTCATGAAATATTGCAGTATAAAAACAGGCCGTTCTATCTAGTCCAGGGGTTACCAATCTTCTTTATGCCACGGACACAATACCATTAAGCAAGGGGTTTGTGGCCCCAGGTTTGGAACCTCTGATCCATCTGAGTTGAAATACTATCTACCTGATTCCATCAAACTGCACCCGGAACATAGTCCTCCATACCTTTCCCATCCATGTTCCTACACAAACATGTCTTAAATGCTGCAATCGAACCCACACCCATCATTTCTGCTGGCAGCTCGTTCCACGCTTTCTCCAGCCCTGAGTGAGAAGTTCCCCCTCAGGTTCACCTAAAAAGCATTACACCTTTCACCCTTATCCCACGCCCTCTAGTTCTAGTCTCACCCAACCTCACTGGAAACAAAGCGTGCTTGCATTTACAAAGTGCAGACATGAAGACTACAACAGAGTTCTGTTCCTTAGAACCGTTTGTAAAGTGAGCCATTTGTAAGTCAGAAATCAATAAAGTATGGGGGGGGGGTCACAGAAATTTCTGTTACAGGAGAGCAAGCGGTTGCCAGTCAGCCTCACGGACCTAGTGAGCTCATAGCCTCCACCCAGTGCTCCCAGCCCCTCATCATTACAGCTCAGGAGGTGGGGTTGGAGAACATAGTTCTCAACTGGCACAGCAACTCTGTAGCAGTCAGCAAATTTATTCCAAAAGCTTCCCAAATGTTCACTATGCTCCAGTTGGGAACTGCACTACTTAACAAATGTCCAACTCTTGGTCACTCAACCTGTAGCTCCCACCCCACCCCCAGCACAACTGAAGAAGGGGAGCAGTTCGAACCTACTAGCCCAAGACTGGTCCACACTAACCCTTGAACAGAGGTTTGTATAGGGCAACATTGACACCTGTCCACAACAGCCCACACCTTCTAGGCCAGTCTCACCTTGCTGTTCCTGGTGACACTCTTTCCACGGCGGGAGAGACAAACAAATCGTGTCTATCTGAAAAACACAGATTGCACAGTCAGCATTGTGCCTGCTCCCTGAGCTCCCACTGGAACCATCTTACTGTCCCATCTCACCTCATCATCACACTACACCAACCCACACCAAACAACCCCACATCACCACCCACCCCACTACCCCAAACTCAACCCCATCACACCTCACTCCCCAACCCCATCTCACCATACTGCCCACCACAAACTCAACCTCATCTCACTACATCACCCCACCAACCCAAACTCAACCACATCTCACCATCCCATTCCCTACCCCACCAGAAACTGAACATCTCACCACACTTCCTGACACCATCACACCACACTGCCCACCCCAAACTCAATCACATCTCACCACATCATCCCACCACTCTAAACTCAACCACATCTCACCACATCATCCCACCACCCTAAACTCAACCACATCTCACATCATCCCACCATCCTATACTCAACCCCATCTCATCACCCCAACACAAACTCAACCACATTTCACCAACCCCACCCTAAACTCAACTCTATCTCACCACCTTCACCCCACCCCAAATTGTGATATAAACCTTAACCATATCGCAACACATCATCCCACCACCCTGAACTCAACTCCATCTCACCACCCCACCCCATCTCACTGCCCCTACCTCAAACTCAACCACATCTCACTGCCCCTACCCCAAATTCAACCATGCCTCACCGCACTCCCCGATACCATCAACCCACCCCACCCAAACAACCTTATCTCACCACACTCCCCAACACTATCACACCACCCTGACACCACCACAAACTCAACCCCATCTCACCACGCCGCCCCATACCATCACAGTCACATCCCCACCCATCGCACCACCCAAATGCATCCAACCCCATCTCTTTCCCTCTCAACCACTTGAACCAACTACCCCATCAATAATCTGCTCTGCCCCCCCATCTGCTTCATTTTTTTTCTTCTTATAAAGTTTAATGGCATTTGGCAGACTAATATAGGGTAATTACTGCCACCTACAGAGTTGGAATGGAGCAAAGAGACAGGAAGTAAACCCACTACATTCTACATCATAAAATAAAACTCAGATAGTATCAAAAAGGCTATGCTTTTCAGATAGTCCAATACACTCTTATACACATTACAATGGCAGTGATATCCTGACAAACTTCCCATGTTAAACAAGGGAGGATCTACAAATGCTGGAAATGCAAGCAATGCACACAAAATACAGGACTGCCAAAGGGTCTCAGCCTGAAACGTCGACTGTACTTTTTTCCATAGATGCTGCCTGGCCTGCTGAGTTCCTCCAGCATTTTGTGTGTGTTTCCATGTTAAACAATATGTTCAAATCAAAGATTTCAATATAGCAATTAGATGTTCCCTTTGCACCTCATAGGAAATGCATTCAAACAACATATGTTGCACTGTCTTGACAAGTGCGCTCCCTGCAAATGCCCGTATACTCGCATTAATTGAACAGGGAATTACTCAACCTGGTATGACCAATACAAAATGTAAAAGTGCAACTTCTTCCCTCCTTTTATACACAGCTCCCAGTTGAGGTAACACCTGTATGATTGTCATTGGATCTTCTGAACCATCTTTGTAGATATATATGTAAGAAACCATAATATTGGCCTTTCTGTGCCATCTTGATCTTTTCTTGAAGATCCGAATCAACCACAGGCAAAGGGAAAACCCATGGAGGTACGACAGAAAGGGATACACTGGGACCACAATCCCCTTTAAACAACGCAACATTTTGTGCCCATTCATTTCCCAATCATCCAAAACGGAGAACTTTCCGAATACAATTGCTCCCAACACTCCACTAATATTGCCAAAATTGGCTAACCAACTTTATGTCCTCTTACATTAACCAATAAACCATTGGTAACTGTAACCTGTGTAGATATAAAGGTAATTCACCCATTTCTACTAGTAATGTTGATGCTAATAGCACCACAACAAAATGCCTTAACTTTATCTAAGGGCTTTAAGACCACTGGTGTGGCTGATCCATGAGCAACACATCCATAATCAAAGACACATCTGATTAAAGCAATATATATATATATTTCTTTAAGTGACGTCCTACTCCGCCCAATCACATTCAACGAAGCACCTGAACACCTTAAGGGCTTATTATTAACACTTCTCTAGAATTTTATTCACCTACACTTTCCATATTAGCCTTGTGTCTATCCACAAGGAAGCTTTACCATATAACCTGAGATCAGTTGTGGGCGTAATGTACCTTTAAAAAAAAACAATTTGAGCCTTTGCAACAGAGAATTTAAATCCCCACCGTTCTCCCCATTTCTCTACTTCATTAATAGTTGCCTACAGTTTCCTAACTATATACTTTATATTCCTTACCCTTCTACTTCAGATTAGCAAAGAACAGGCCAATATATTAAATTAATTAACTCATAACCAGTAAATGGTGACCGGCGACCTGCGACAACTCACCCCCGCTGCCTCTGTCTCTGCGCTACGCTCCGACACCGCGCATGCGTCGCCTGCAACTCGCTACCGATTGACGGCGCTGCGGTCACCTGACTGCAGCCGCCCGCAGTGGGGGGGGGGAGTCCCCGGTGCGCAGCGCTGCCTCGTCCCCGGGAGCCCGTCCCCGACCCCGGGGCGCGGAGTCTCCCTAATCTCATTGTGATATGATGCAGTATAGACTCCCTCAACCTCCAACTCCATCACGCCAGTTCCTTTTAGAAACCCTGCAGCACAATACAGGCCCTTCGGCCCACGATGCTGCACCGAACGTGTACTTACTTTAGGAATTATCCATAGCCCTCTTATTTTTCTGAGCTCCGTATACATGACCAGGAGCCTCTCAAAAGACCCTGTCGTATCCGCCTCCACCACCGTCACCGTCAGCCCAATCCACGCACTCACCACCCTCTGCGTGAAAAAACCTACCCTTAACATCTCCTCCAGATCTACTTCCAAGCACCTTAAAACTGTGGCTTCTCGTGCTAGCCATTTCAGCCCGGGGGGGGGGGGGGACAGTCTAATTTTCTGAAATGTTTTCAACATTCAAGCGCTTTTTAAAAAAAAAATCTAATTGAGGTTAGGGTAGACTACTTGAGCACTTCGGCTAATGAAGAGAATTGTTCGGCCTCTTTAGTCACTTGCCCTAAGACGATGGGGTATATCTCTGTGGTGGGACAGATAAATAACCCGATCTGGTATAGGTTCCGAGAAGGGTTGGGGATTCTTGAACAGATGCGCCCACCTCAGGGAAGTTGTCCTTGTCGTAAGGTCGGGCAAATCTATGTCTTTCTCTACATTTCATGGACTTCCAAGATGCTGGTAGAACCTGTTCTACCTGGGTCTGATCACATGGTGCGTGCTGCAGGACTATTGTTCCTCTGGTGAATTAGTCTGAAACCCAGACAGCTTCACCACTCCTGAATGGTGACAAAGATTTTGCTCTGTGTCGGAGATCGTGTATGCGCTGCGTTTTCTTACGGTGTTTTGTCTCAGACTTTCTCGCTTTGTTTAAGTCCGGTAAGTGAGGTTGGAGAAGGGAAGGAAGGACAGGCAGGCTGGTTCTCAGTCCCAGCTCATTGACAGCTCTGATGGGCTGCATTCATTTGTCTGTGGGTACTGTGGACTACTAGCGGCACATTTGGATAGCAGTAACAGGATAGGTCCGAGTCAGCGAAGGGGAAATCATGCTTGACTAATCTTCAGGAATTTTGAGGATATAACTATGAAAATGGACATGGGAAAGCCAGTGGATGTAGTGTACCTGGACTTTCAGAAAGCCTTTGATAAGGTCCCACATAGGAGGTTAGTGGGCAAAATTGGAGCACACGGTATTGGGGGTATGGTACTGACATGGACAGAAAATTGGTTGGCAGACAGGAAACAAAGAGTAGAGATTAACGGATCCCTTTCAGAATGGCAGGCAGTGACTAGTGGGGTACCACAGTGTTCAGTGCTGGGACCGCAGCTGTTTACAATATACATTAATGATTTAGATGAAGGGATTAAAAGTAACATTAGCAAATTTGCAGATGACACAAAGCTGGGTGGCAGTGTGAAATGTGAGGAGGATGTTATGAGAATGCAGTGTGACTTGGACAGGTTGGGTGAGTGGGCAGATGTATGGCAGATGCAGTCTAATGTGGATAAATGTGAGGTTATCCACTTTGGTGGCAAGAACAGGGAGGCAGATTACTATCTGAATGGTGTCAAGTTAGGAAAAGGGGAAGTACAACGAGATCTAGGTGTCCTTGTTCATCAGTCACTGAAAGTAAGCATGCAGGTACAGCAGGCAGTGAAGAAAGGTAATGGCATGTTGGCCTTCATAACAAAAATTAACAAAATTGTAATAGGTTTGTCAGGCAGGATTTTCCTTTAAGGAAACCATGCTGGGTTCTGCCTATCTTGACATATGCCTCCAGGTACTCCTAACCTCATCCTTGACAATTGACTCCAACAACTTCCCAACCACCGATGTCAAGCTAACAGGTCTATAATTTCCTTTTTGCTTCCTTGCCCCCTTCTTAAATAGCAGAATGACATTTGCAATCTTCCAGACCTCTGGAACCATGCCAGAATCTATTGACTTTTGAAAGGTCATCGCTAATGCCTCTGCAATCTCCACGGCTACTTCCTTCAGAACACGAGGGTGCATTCCATCTGGTCCCAGAGATTTATCTACCTTTAGACTATTCAGCTTCCTGAGTACTTTCTCTGTCGTAATTGTGACTGTGCACACTTCTCTTCCCTGCCATCCTTGAGTGTCCAGTATACTGCTGATGTTCATCAGTCACTGAAAGTAAGCATGCAGGTACAGCAGGCAGTGAAGAAAGCTAATGGCATGTTGGCCTTCATAACAAGGGGAGTTGAGTATAAGAGGAAAGTGGTCCTTCTGCAGCTGTACAGGGCCCTGGTGAGACAACACCTGGAGTATTGTGTGCAGTTTTGGTCTCCAAATTTGAGGAAGGACATTCTAGCTATTGAGGGAGTGCAGCGTAGGTTCACAAGGTTAATTCCCGGGATGGCAGGACTGTCATATGTTGAAAGATTGGAGCGAATGGAATTTGGAAGGATGAGAGGGGATCTGATTGAAACATATAAGATTATTAAGGGATTGGACACGCTAGAGGCAGGAAACATGTTCCTGATGTCAGGGGAGTTCAGAACCAGAGGCCACAGTTTAAGAATTAGGGGTAGGCCACTTAGAACAGAGTTGAGGAAAACCTTTTTCACCCAGAGGGTTGTGGATCTGTGGAATGCTCTGCCTCAGAAGGCAGTGGAGGCCAATTCTCTGGATGCTTTCAAGAAACAGATAGGGCTGTTAAAGATAGTGGAGTCAAGGGATATAGGGAGAAGGCAGGAATGGGGTACTGATTGTGGATGATCAGCCATGATTGCAATGAATGGCGATGCTGGCTCGAAGGGCCGAATGACCTACTCCTGCACCTATTGTCTATTGATTCACTTGAATCCCACTTGCCAAGGTGTTTTCATGGCCCCTCCTGGATTTCCTAATTCCCTTCTTTCATTATTTTTTGGCTTCTTTATATTCTTTATGTGTTTCGTTTGTTCGTATTTTCTGAAGCTTTGCATATTTCTCTTCTTGACTAAATTCATCAACTGTCAGGACATCGAAGGTTCTCTTATCTTTCCACCTTTCCATTCCTGTCCTTCTTTCTGACAGGAACATACCTTTCCTGTACTCTGTGCAATTGATCTTTAAACACCCTCCACATGTCTGATGTGGACTTGCCAGAGAAAAAGTACTCCCAATTAACACTTTTTAGATCATGCCTAATGCCCTCGTAATTTAAGACCATAAAGTATAGGAGCAGAAGTGGGCCAGTCAGCCCATCGAGTCTGCTCTGCCATTCAATCATAGGCTGATCCAATTCTTCCAGTTATCCCCACTCCCCTTCCTTCTCCCCGAAACCTTTGATGCCCTGGCGAATCAAGAACTTATCTATCTCTGCCTTAAAACCACCCAATGGCCTCCACAGCCATTTGTGGCAGCAAATTCGACAGATTTACCATCCTCTGATTAAAGTAATTTCTCTGCATCTCTGTTCTAAACGGATACCCTTCAATCTTGAAGTCGTGCCCTCTTGCCCTAGACTCCCCTACCATGGGAAATAACTTTGCCATATCTAATCTGTTCAGGCCTTTTAACATTCGGAATGTTTCTATGATCCCCCCTCATTCTCCTGAACTCCAGGGAATACAGCCCAAGAGCTGCCAGACATTCCTCATATGGTAACCCTTTCATTCCTGGAATCATTCTCGTGAATCTTCTCTGAACCCTCTCCAATGTCAGTATATCCTTTCTAAAATAAAGAGCCCAAAGCTACACACAATACTCCAACTCATGATTGCCTTATAGAGCCTCAACATCACATCCCTGCTCTTATATTCTATACATCTAGAAATGAATGCCAACATTGCATTCGCCTTCTGAACCACTGACTCAGCCTGGAGGTTAACCTTTAGGGTATCCTGCACAAGGACTCCCAAATCCCTTTCCATCTCTGTGTTTTGAATTCTCTCCCCATCCAAATATTAGTCTGCCTGTTTATTTCTTCCGCCAAAGTGCATGACCATGCACTTTCCTACATTGTATTTCATTTGCCAATTCCCCTAACTCTCTCTGCAGGCTCTCTGTTTCCTCAACACTACCCACTCCTCTACCTATCTTTGTATCATCAGCAAATTTAGTCACAAATCCATTATTCCTATAGTCCAACTCATTGACATCCATCGTAAAAAAACAGCAGTTCCAACACCGACCCCTGTGGAACCCCACTGGTAACTGGCAGCCAGCTAGAATAGAATCCCTTTAGTCCCACTCTCTGTTTTCTGCTGACCAGCCAATGCTCCACTTGTGTAGTAACTTCCCTGTAATTCCATGGGCCCTTATCTTGCTAAGCAGCCTCATGTGCAGCACTTTGTCAAAGGCCTTCTGAAAATCCAAGTACACCATACCCGCTGCATCTCCTTTGTCTACCATGCTTATAATTTCCTCACAAAATTGCAGTAGGTTAGTCAGACAGGATTTTCCTTTCAGGAAACCATGCTGGCTTTGGCCTATCTTGTCTTGTGCCTCCAGGTACTCTGTAATCTCATCCCTAACAATTGATTTCAACAACTTTCCAACCACTGATGTCAGGCTAACAGGTCTATAGTTTCCTTTCTGCTGCCTCCCACCCTTCTTAAATAGCGGAGTAACATTTGCAATTTTCCAGTCATCCAGTACAATGCCAGAATCTATCGATTCTTGAAAGATCATTTTTAATGCTGCCACAATCTCTCCAGCTACTTCCCTCAGAACCCAAGGGTGCATTCCATCAGGTCCAGGAGATTTATCCACCCTCAGAGCATTAAGCTTCCTGAGCACCTTCTCAGTCATAATTTTCACTGCACAAACTTCACTTCCCTGACACTCTTGATTGTCTGGTATACAGCAGATGTCTTCCACTGTAAAGACTGATGCAAAATACACATTCAGTTCCTCTACCATCTCTGTGTCTCTCATTACAATATCTCCAGCGTCATTTTCTATTGGTCTTATATCTATCCTCAACTCTCATGGAGGTACGTCGTCTGCTGAAAGCCAGACCTGTGGCATTCAAGTCTGGCAACCCAGGCCTGTACCAGAAAACCAGATATGATTTGCAGAGGGCTATTTCAAGGGCGAAGAGGCAATTTCGAACGAGGTTCAAAGGTTCAATTGATGTCAGAGAAATGTATACAATATACATCCTGAAATGCCTTTTCTTCGCAAGCATCCATGAAAACAGAGGAGTGCCCCAAAGAATGAATGACAGTCAAATGTTAGAACCCCAAAGTCCACCCCCAACTCCCCCCCCCGTGCATAAGCGTCAGCGAGCAACAATCCCCCCCCCCCCACAGGCAGAAAACAAGCAAGCATTGGCTCGGCCACTGAGCAGAGCAATAGTAAAGACACAGGCTTGCAGTTACCCCAAAGACTTCGTGTTTCACCCGGTATTCCACATACTGTAGGCTCTCTCTCTCTCCCTAATAAGGGAGAAAGAGGTATCTCCATTTTCCCAATGAGCGGGGGAGACATAACAAACAACTCACTGGTTTACGATGTTAAAAGTCCATTACACTGTTTTTCTTTAGCTCTGTGCCTGAAGATCACAATGATCCCAGGTCTCCAGGCATGCAGCAGATATTCCGACTCCCCGATGACCATACGGGTCTCCTGTCGTGACACCGACCCTCGATCTGCCCGTCTCCAGAGCTCTGAGATCCTCGGCTTCCAAATTCAAGCCGGACTCTTAGGCTGAGCCCTTGGCATGCTGAACAACGGCCAGTTGTAAAACCCCAAGAGCGGATCCCATTCCTGCAAAGAACCATAGTCAATGTGTAACCCAGGTCAGGGTCTTCAAAAGAACCCTGAAAGGGAAAAATAGAGATATTTAATATGGAAATAGAGCTGTTTCCGAAGATGCAAGCAAAAGAATCACCATTAGGCATCATTAACCTTCATCATTGACCCTACATCATTGGAGGGAACATTGGATGCACGGCAGCTCTGGCAGGGTCTGCCAGACATCACTTCCTACAAAGCAAAACCCAATAGCATGAATGGCAGCGATGCTTCGCTACCAGATGAACTCAACACCTTCTATGCATGTTTTGAAAGGAAGAACACAACTACAGCTGTGAAGATCCCTGCTGCACCTGATGACCCTGTGATCTCTGTCTCAGAGGCCGATGTTAGGCTGTCTTTAAAGAGAGTGAACTATCGCAAGGTGGAAGGTCCTGATGGAGTATCTGGTACGGCTCTGAAAACCTGTGCCAACCAACTAGTGGGAGTATTCAAGCACATTTTCAACCTCTCACTGCTACGGGCAGAAGTTCCCACTTGCTTCAAAAAGGCAACAATTATACCAGTGCCTAAGAAAATGGAGTACTGTGCTCAGTTCTGGTCGCCTCACTACAGGAAGGATGTGGAAGTCATAGAAAGGGTGCAGAGGAGATTTACAACTTGTCTTTCTCCCCCGGACCTCCTGTCCCATGATCCTCTCATACCCCTTTTGCCAATCACCTGTCCAGCTCTTGGCTCCATCCCTCCCCCTCCTGTCTTCTCCTATCATTTTTGGATCTCCCCCTCCCTGTCCCACTTTCAAATCTCTTACTAACTCTTCCTTCAGTTAGTCCTGACGAAGGGTCTCGGCCTGAAATGTCGACTGTACCTCTTCCTGGAGATGCTGCATTCACCAGCAACTTTGATGTGTGTTGCTTGAATTTCCAGCATCTGCAGAATTCCTGTTGTTTACAAGGATGTTGCCTGGATTGGGGAGCATGCCTTATGAAAACAGGTTGAGTGAAGGCCCCAAATCTTCGGCTTTGCCTGTTGCCGGGGCTGGGGTCGAAGCGCTCGGCAGGGATGGTGCTCGGTGCTCGGTGTTGGAAAGCTGATCGGAGGCTCAGAGTTTTCGGACGTACTCGGAGTCGGACTGTGGTCGGATGCTTCCAGGATGCTGCATCGGCAAGTTTGCGGCGCTGGAGGTTCACCGTCTGCATGAGATGATGGGATTTTCAAGAGATTTTGAGATTTTTTTACCGTGCCCATGGTCTGTTCTTATCAAACTACGGTATTGCTTTGCACTGTTGTAACTATATGTTATAATTATGTGGTTTTTGTCAGTTTTTAAGTCAGTTTGTCATGTGTTTCTGTGATATCATTCTGGAAAAACACTGTATCATTTCTTAATGCATGCATTACTAAATGACAATAAAAGAGGACTGCGTGTCCTCATAATCTAATCTAATCTAATCTAATCTACATTATGTGTTGCATTGAACTGCTGCTGCTAAATTAACAAATTTCATGTCACATGCCGGTGATGATAAACCTGATTCTGATTCTTTTACCCTTTAAATACTTAAAGAAGCTTTTAGTAATCTTCTTTGATATTAGTTGCCAGCTTCCTTTCATAATTCAAATTTTCCTTCCTAATAACCTTCTTAGTTTCCTTCTGCAAGTTTTTAAAATCCCAATCCTCTATTTTCCCATTAGCTTTGGCTTCCTTGTATGCCCCATCTTTTGCTTTTACTTTGTCTCTGACTTCACTTGTCAGCCACGGTGGTATCCTTCCTCCATTCGAAAATTTCTTCTTATTTGTATTATATCTGTCTTGCACTTTCCTTATTTTTCGCAGAAACTCCAGCCATTGCTGCTCTGCTGTCCTTCTTGCTAGTGTCTCCACAGTCAACCTTGGCCAGTTCCCCTCTCATGCCAATTTATGCTAATTTGCCCTGTTCCAATTTAAAACACTCCCACAAGGACCATACCATAGAAATAGAAACCATAGAAAAACTACAGCACAGAAACAGGCCTTTTGGCCCTTCTTGGCTGTGCCGAACCATTTTCTGCCTAGTCCCACTGACCTGCACACGGACCATATCCCTCCATACACCTCCCATCCATGTATCTGTCCAATTTATTCTTAAGTGTTAAAAAAGAACCCGCATTTACCACCTCATCTGGCAGCTCATTCCATACTCCCACTACTCTCTGTGTGAAGAAGCCCCCCACTAATGTTTCCTTTAAACTTTTCCCCCCTCATGTCCTCTGGTTTTTTTCTCCCCTTGCCTCAGTGGAAAAAGCCTGCTTGCATTCACTCTATCTATACCCATCATAATTTTATATACCTCTATCAAATCTCCCCTCATTCTTCTACACTCCAGGGAATAAAGTCCTAACCTATTCAACCTTTCTCTGTAACTGAGTTTCTCAAGTCCCGGCAACATCCTTGTAAACCTTCTCTGCACTCTTTCAACCCTATTTATATCCTTCCTGTAATTTGGTGACCAAAACTAAACACAATACTCCAGATTCGGCCTCACCATTGCCTTATACAACCTTATCATAACATTCCAGCTCTTATACTCAATACTTTGATTAATAAAGGCCAATGTACCAAAAGCTCTCTTTATGACCCTATCTACCTGTGACGCCACTTTTAGGGAATTTTGTATCTGTATTCCCAGATCCCTCTGTTCTACTGCACTCCTCAGTGCCTTATCATTTACCCTGTATGTTCTACCTTGGTTTGTCCTTCCAATGTGCAATACCTCACACTTGTCTGTATTAAACTCCATCTGCCCTCCATACCTATCCTTATCTATCGCTATCCTGAAAGTGAAGGAGTTGTGGTCACTGTTCACTCACTGAACGGTTAGTCGCCTCACCTAACAGCAGATCCAGTACAGTCCCTCCTCTTGTTGAATCATCCACATAATGATTTGAGAAACCTAGTGTACACTTAACAAATTCTGCCCCATACACTAAGAATGTGTAGAATTCCCCGTCAACAGCCAGTAGGAAGGATGGGATGGCCAACTCGTACACCCGGCAATGGCTGGGGTCTTGTGTTTCTTGGACACCAGCCTCTTTGTGAAGAACATGTTGCAGATGCCACTGAGACCCATCATCCTGGGCTAGAAGCAGGAGAAAACCTGACTAGTTGTTGAGCTAAGGGAGTCCACTATCCCACTGGTGAGGAATACCAATGCTCCAATCCATACTGGATATAAATGGAGAACTCAAACTAAAGTAGATCAGGCCTTCAGCAGGCTGCAGCACTAACAGGTTGTTGGCAGAGTCCAGGCTGGACATGCAGGACTTGGCTGAGGGAAGGCAACACATTTTTGGTAGTGAAGGAGATGACAAAGACAGAGCAGGAGTTCTGCAGGTTGAAGGCAGTGGCACAGAGCTGCCAGGGAAGCTGGACAACATGGGATGTTGAATCTTTGTGGGAGGAGTTAAGAAACTGCAAGGGTAAAAAAAAATCATTATGGGAATCATATATATGCCTCCAAATAGGAGCCAAGATGTGAGGTTGAGATTGCAAAGAGAGCTGTAAAAGGCATGTAATAAGGATAATGACACAATTGTAATGGGAGACTTCAATATGCAAGGGGATTGGGAAAATCAGGTTGGTGCCAGATAGCAAGAGAGGGAATTTGTTGAATGCTTACGAGATGGCTTCTTAGAGTAGCTTGTGCTTGAGCCTACTCGGGGAAAGGCTATCTTAGATTGGGTGTTGTGTAATCTACCTCGTGGTGGTCTTTGCATGGTGATCTACTTAGTGATGGTCCTTGCCCTTTGATATACCTCACTGAGGCCTGTGCATTGTGATCTATCTCATAATGGTCCTTGACCTTTGTTCTACCTTGTGGTTGCTGCTGGACTTTGATCTAGCTCAGGCTGGTCCTTGGAATTTGATCTACCTCAAGATGGTTCTTGCACTTTGATCTCCCATATTGTGGCCCATGCTCTTTGATCTACCTAGTAATGGTCTTACCCTTTGATCTACCTTGTGTTAGCCCTGGAACTTTGATGTACCACGTATTGGCTGCCGTACTTTGACCTACCTCATTGTGGCCCTTGCACTTTCATCTACATTGTGGTGTTCCCAGTACTTTGATCTACCTGATGGTGAGCTTTGCAATTTAATCTACCTCATGATGGTACTTACACTTTGATCTACCTCATCGTAAAGTTGCACTTGAATCTACCTCATGGTGGCCTTTTCACTTTAACCTACCTGATGTTGGCCCTTACATTTTGATCTACCTCATGGTGATTCTTTCGCTTTGATCTACCTCATGATGGTCCTTAACCTTTGATCTCCCTTGTGTTAGCCCTTGCACTTTGATCAACCTCGCAGTGGTCTTGCACTTTGATCTCCCACATTGTGGCCCATGCTCTTTGATCTACCTAGTAATGGTCTTGCCCTTTGATCTACCTTGTGTTAGCCCTGGCACTTTGATGTACCTTGTGTTGGCTGCTGTACTCTGATCTATCTCGTGTTGGCCTTTTCACTTTGATCCACCTCGTGGTGGACCTTGCACAGTGGTCCACCTCATGGTGGACTTGCAATTTGATCTAGCACATGGTTATCCTTGCATTTGAATCTACCTTGTGATGGTCTGCCTCGAGGTAAAGTTGCACTTGAACCTACCTCATGCACTTTGTACTTTTATTTTTCTCATGTTGGCCCTTGCACTTTGATCTCCCACATTGTGGTCGATGTTCTTTGGTCTACCTAGTAGTTGTCTTACCCTTTAATCTACCTTGTGTTAGCCCTGGCACTTTGATATACCTCGTGTTGGCTGCTGTACTTTGGTCTACCTTGTGGTGTCCCCTGTACTTTGATTTACCTTGTGTTGCCATTTCACCTGGATCTACCTACTGGTGGGCTTTGCATGGTATTCTACCCTGTGGTGGGCTTGCAATTTGATCTACTGCATGGGGATTGTTGCACTTGAATCTACCTCGCGGTTGTCTTTGTACTTTGATCTACCTCGTGGTGGCCCTTGCACAGTGATCTACCTCACGGAGATCTTGCACTTTAATCAACCTCCTTTTGCCTCTTACACTTTGATCTCCCACATCGTGGCCCATGCTCTTTGATCTACCTAGTAATGGTCTTGCCCTTTGATCTACTTGTGTTAGAATCAGAATCAGAATCCATTATTATCGCCAAGTATGTGGACACATACAGGGAATTTGATGCCAGTTTCCCTGAGCTCTCGCTGTACAGAATCAAAAAGCAAACAAAACAATAGTGCAAATAATCATGAACTATATACAATGAGGTATACCTGTGTATGTACAGGTGGACTTGGTTTATAATAGGCTAAAATTCAAGTGTTCATAAGACTGATGGCATACGGAAAGAAACTGTTCTTGTACCTATTTGTCCTGGCATACAGTGATCTAAAGTGCCTACCAGAAGGAAGGAGTTGGAACAGGTGATGTCCAGGGTGTAATGGGTCTACAATGATGCTGCTTGCTCGCTTCCTGACTTTAGATGCATGTAAGTCCTGGATCGAGGGCAGCTTCACACCAATAATCCTTTCCACAGCCCTGATGGTTCTTTAGAGTCTATTCTTGTCTTGTTTGGTAGCTGATCCAAACCAGACAGTGATGGACGAACAGAGAACAGACACAGCCCTGGCACTTTGATGTACCTTGTGTTGGCTGGTGTACTTTGATCTACCTTGTGTTGTCATTTCACTTTGATCTACCTCCTAGTGGGCCTTGCACAGTATTCTACCTTGTGGTGGGCTTGTGATTTGATCTACCACATGAGGATCCTTGCCCTTTGATCTACCTCGTGGTGGTCCTTGCACAGTGATCTACCTCACAATGATCCTTTCACTTTGATCTACCTTATTGTGGCCTTTTCACTTTGATCGACCTGGTGGTGATTGTTGCACTTTGATCCACCTCAAGGTGGTATTTACAAATTGATATAACCAGTGGTGGTCCTTGCACTATCATTGCCTTTGTGGTGGTCTTTGCACACTGATCTGTCTCGTGGTGGGCCTTGCACTTTGATCTCTCTCATTTTGGTCTTTGCAGTGTGATCTACCTCATGGTGGTCGTCCTACTTTGATCTACCTCGTGCTGGCTCTTACACCTTGATCTATCTCATTGAGGCCCTTGCCCTTTGATTTACCTCGTGATGGTCCTTGCAATTTATCTACTTCGTAGTGGTCTTTGCACTTTGATCTACCTCAAGGTGGTATTGGCACTTTGATCAACCTCATGCTGGTCTTTACACTGTGATCCACCTTGTGGTGGTCTTGCACTTTGATCTACCTCATGGTGATCCTTTATTGTGGCCCCTGCACTTAGATCTACTGGTGGTGATCTATCTCAAGGTGGTATTGGCACTTTGATCAACCTCATGCTGGTCTTTGCACTGTGATCCACCTTGTGGTGGTCTTGCGCTTTGATCTACCTCATGTTGGCCCTTACAGTTTGATCTCCCTAATTGTGGCCCATGCTCTTTGATCTACCTAGTGATGGTCCTTACCCTTTGATCTACCTTGTTAGCCCTTGTACTTTGATGTACCATGCAAGGCTTATTGAGAAAGTAAGGAGGCATGGGATCCAAGGGGATATTGCTTTGTGAATCCAGAACTGGCTTGCCCACAGAAGGCAAAGAGTGGTTGTAGATGGTTTATATTCTGCATGGAGGTCGGTGATCAGTGGTGTGCCTCAGGGATCTGTTCTGGGACCCCTTCTCTTTGTGATTTTTATAAATGACTTGGATGAGGAAGTGGAGGGATGGGTTAGTAAATTTGCTCATGACACAAAGGTTGGGGGTGTTGTGGATAGTGTGGATAGACTCCTGGCCTCCCGGACAACCACATCTGCACCAGGTGTGTCGAGCTGCAGCTCCTTAGGGACCGCGTTAGGGAACTGGAGCTGCAGCTCTGTGCCCTTTGTCTGGTCAGGGAAAGTGAGGAGGTGATAGAGAGGAGCTATAGGCAGGTAGTCTCCCCGTGACCAGAGGAGACAGAGAAATGGGTAACAGTCAGGAGAGGGAAGGGCAAGAAGCAGGTGCTAGAGAGTACCCCTGTGGCTGTCCCCCTTAAGAATAAGTATTCCTGCTTGAGTACTGTTGGGGGGGGGAACAGCCTACCTGGGGGAAGCAGCAGTGGTCGTGCCTCCGGCACAGGGTCTGGCCCTGTGGCTCAGAAAGGTAAGGAAAGGAAGAGATAGCAGCAGTGATATGGGACTCTATAGTTAGGGGGTCAGATAGGCGATTCTGTGGACGCAGGAAAGAAACGCGGATGGTAGTTTGCCTCCCAGGTGCCAGGGTCCGGGATGTTTCTGATCACGTCCATGATATCTTGAAGTGGGAAGGAGAACACCCAGAGGTCGTGGTACACATTGGTACCAACAACATAGGTAGGAAAAGGGAGGAGGTCCTGAAAACAGACAACAGGGAGTTAGGAAGGAAGTTGAGAAACAGGACCTCAAAAGTAGTAATCTCGGGATTACTGCCTGTGCCATACGATAGTGAGTAAAAGAATAGAGAGAGGTGGAGGATAAATGCGTGGCTGAGGGATTGGAGCAGGGGGCAGGGATTCAGATTTCTGGATCATTAAGACCTCTTCTGGGGCAGGTGTGACCTGTACAAAAAGGACAGGATGCACTTGAATCCGAGCGGGACAAATATCCTGGCAGGAAGGTTTGCAAAGGCTATTGGGAGAGTTTAAACTGGAACTGTTGGGGGGTGGGAACCGAACTGAAGTGATGGAGGAAAGGGAGGTTGGCTCACAAATAGAGAAAGCTTGGAGACAGTGCGAGAGGGAGGATAGGCAGGTGATGGAGAAGGGAAGCACTCAGTCCGATGGTTTGAGATGTGTCTTTTTTAATGTGAGGAGTATTATGAATAAAGTGGATGAGCTTAGAGTGTGGATCAGTACTTGGAGCTATGATGTTGTGGCCATCACAGAGACTTGGATGATGCAGGGGCAGGAATGGCTACTCTAAGTGCCAGGCTTTAGATATTTCAGAAAGGACAGAGAGGGAGGCAAAAGAGGTGGGGGTGTGGCACTGTTGATCAGAGATAGTGTCATGGCTGCAGAAAAGGAGGAAGTCATGGAGGGGTTATCTATGGAGTCTCTGTGGGTGGAAGTTAGGAACAGGAAGGGGTCAATAACTCTACTGGGTGTTTTTTATGAACCACTCAATAGTAACAGGGACACCGAGGAGCAGATAGGGAGACAGATTCTGGAAAGGAGTAATAATAACAGGGATGTTGTGGCGGGAGATTTTAATTTCCCGAATATTGATTTGGCATCTCCCTAGATTGAGGGGTTTAGATGGGGTAGTGTTTGTTAGGTGTGTTCAGGAAGGTTTCTTAGTCATTGTCATAGTCATACTTTATTGATCCCGGGAGAAATTGGTTTTTGTTACAGTTGCACCATAAATAATAAATAGTAATAGAACCATAAATGGTTAAATAGTAATATGTAAATTATGCCAGTAAATTATGAAATAAGTCCAGGACCAGCCTATTGGCTCAGGGTGTCTGACCCTCCAAGGGAGGAGTTGTAAAGTTTGATGGCCACAGGCAGGAACGACTTCCTATGATGCTCTGTGTTGCATCTCGGTGGAATGACACAATATGTAGATAAGCCTTCAAGAGGAGAGGCTGTACTTGATCTGGTATTGGGAAATGAACCTGGTCAGGTGTCAGGTCTCTCAGTGGGAGAGCATTTTGGAGATAGTGATCACAATTCTATCTCCTTTACCATAGCATTGGAGAGGGATAGGAACAGACAAGTTAGGGAAACGTACAATTGGAGTAAGGGGAAATATGAGGCTATCAGGCAGGAACTTGGAAGCATAAATTGGAAACAAATGTTCAGGGAAACATACGGAAGAAATGTGGCAAATGTTCAAAGGACATTTGCGTGGGGTTCTGAGTAAATATGTTCTAATGAGACATGGAAAGGATGGTAGGGTACAAGATCCATGGTGTACAAAGGCTGTTGTAAATCTAGTCAAGAAGAAAAGAAGAGCTTGCAAAAGGTTCAGAAAACTAGGTAATGACAGGAATCTAGAAGGTTATAAGGCTAGCAGGAAGGAGCTTAAGAATGAAATTAGGAGAGCCAGAAGGGGCCATAAAAATGTCTTGGTGGACGGGATTAAGGATTACAGCATCAAGCATCAAGTTGGATAAGTCACCAGTACCGGACGGGATGTACCCCAGGCTACTGTGGAAAGCGAGGGAGGAGATGGATGAGCCTCTGGCAATGATCTTTGCATCATCAATGAGGATTGGTTGAGTGAACTCAGCCTTTTCTCCTTGGAGCGACAAAGAATGAGAGGTGACCTGATAGAGGTGTATAAGATGATGAGAGGCATTGATTGTATGGATAGTCAGAGGCTTTTTCCCAGGGCTGAAATGATTGCCACAAGAGGACACAGGTTTAAGGTGCTGGGGAGTAGGTACAGAGGAGATGTCAGGGGTAAGCTTTTTACGCAGAGGGTGGTGAGTGAGTGGAATGGGCTGCCGACGACGGTGGTGGAGGCAGAAACAATAGGGTCTTTTATGAGACTCCTGGATGGCTGCATGGGAGCTTAGAAAAATAGAGGGCTATGGGTAAAGCCTCTGTAGCTCTAAGGTAGGGACATGTTCGGCACAGCTTTGTGGGCCGAAGGGCCTGTATTGTGCTGTAGGTTTTCTATGTTTCTAAAGAAAAGTCAGGTACAAAAGAGGAAAAGATTACAAGATTTTAAAAGCACAGTGAGTGTAAGGGCACTTTATCAGAATGCACATAGTATTTGAAATAAGGTCAGTGAACTTGTGGCACAAATCAGGACAAAGGGGTGTGATTTAGTGGCCATTACAGAGACGTGGTAACAGGGTGGAGACAAGTGGGAATTAAATATCCAAGGATATCAGGTAATATGGAAGGATAAGCAGGAAGGTAAGGCAGGTGGGGTAGCGCTCTTAATTAAGGATGAGATCAGGGTGATAGAGAGAGATGATATAAGATCTAAGGAGCAGAATGTTGAATCCATCTGGTTAGAAATTAGGAATAGTAAAGAGAAAAAAAATCACTGGTGGGAGTTGTCTATTGGCCACCAAATAATAACATTACAGTGGCACAGGCAATAAACAGAGAAATATGTGAGGCATGTAAGAATGGAGCAGGGGTTACTGTGGGGGACTTTAACTTGCACATAGATTGGGTGAATCAAGTTGGTCGAGGCAGTCTTGAGGAGGACTTCATAGAATGCATGAGTGATGGCTTTCTTGAACAACGTGTTACTGAACCTAAATGGGAATATGCTATCTTAAATCTGGTCCTATGCAATGAGACAGGTAAAATTCATGATCTTGTAGTTAGGGATCCTCTTGGAAAGAGTAATCGCAGTATGATTGAGTTTCTCATACAAATGGAGGGTGCAATAGTTTGATCGAAAACCAGTGTATTATGCCTAAACACGGGAGATAGTGGGACGAGGGAGGATTTGGCTAGTGTAGACTGGGAACACAGGCTATATGGTGGGACTGTTGAGGAATTGTGGAAGACTTTCAAAGAGATTTTTTATGGTGCTCAACAAAAGTATATTCCAGTTAAAAGCAAAGACAATAATGGTAGGGAGAGCCAGCCTTGGATAACTAAGGAAATAAAGGAAGGCATCAAACTAAAAGCTCGTGAATACAAGGTCACCAAGTAGGGGGAAACTGGAAGGTAGGGAAAACTTTAAAAAGCAACAAAGAATCACAAATCGAGTCTAACATGCCTAAGAGAGATGTTATGGATGCGATGGGAGGTGAGGACCTCGATACAATAGCTATCGCCAACGAGGTAGTGCTGAGCAAACCTGTGGGTCTAAAGATAGACAAGTCCCCTGGTCCTGATGGAATGTATCCCAGGGTACTGAAAGAAATGGCAGAGGTTATAGTAGAGGCTTTGGCGATAATTTACCAAATTTCTCTGGTCTCTTTGTAAATCCCGGCAGATTGGAAGACGGCGAATGTCACTGTTCAAAAAGGATGTAGGCAAAAGGCAGGTAAATATAGGCCAGTTAGATTAACATCTGTAGTTGGGGAAATGCTTGAATGCTTGAACACAGCCCAGCACATCACACAAGCCAATCTTCCATCCTTGGACTCACTTTACACCTCACGCTGTCAGAGCAGTGCTGCCAGGATAATCAAGGACACGACCCACCTAGCCAACACACTTTTTGTCCCTCTTCCCTCCGGGAGAAGGCTCAGGAGCTTGAAGACTCGTACGGCCAGATTTGGGAACAGCTTCTTTCCAACTGTGATAAGACTGCTGAACGGATCCTGACCCAGATCTGGGCCGTACCCTCCAAATATCCGGACCTGCCTCTCCGGTTTTTTTTTGCACTACCTTACTTTCCCTTTTCTATTTTCTATTTATGATTTATAATTTAAATTTTTAATATTTACTATCGATCTGTACTCCAGGGAGCATGAAGAGCAGAATCAAATATCGCTGTGATGATTGTATGCTCTAGTATCAATTGTTTGGCGACAATAAAGTATAAAGTATAAGGTATCATTAAAGAAGAAATAACGAGGCATCTGGAAAGAAATGGATCCATCAGGCAGACGCAACATGGATTCAGCAAAGGCAGGTCCTGTTTGACAAACTTACTGGAGTTCTTTGAGGATACAATGAGCGCAGTGGATAGAGGGGAACAGATGGACATTATTTACTTGGCGTTCGATAAGGTGCAGCGTAGAAGACCTTTCAAAGGTTTCAAAGGTATATTTAATGTCAGAGAAATGTATACAATATACATTCTGAATTTTTTTTCTTCACAACCATCCACAAAAACAGAGGACTGCCCCAAAGAATGAATGACAGTTAAGTGTTAGAACCCCACACTCCCCCCCCCAGCTCCCCCTCCAATGCATAAGCAGCAGCAAAGCAATGATTCCCTTCCTGCACCAGCAAATAAAAAGCATCGGCGCCCCCTACCGAGCACTCAGGCGTGCAGCAAAGCATCAATAAAGACACAGACTTGCAGTACCCCAAAGACTACTTGTTCACCCGGTAATTCAACACACCACAGGCTCTCTCTCTCCCCAGTAGGGGAAAAAGAGGTGTCTCTGTTTCACAGCGAGAGGGGAGACATATCGATAAGTTAAGGATGCATAGAGTCGGGGGTGATGTATTAGCATGGTTAGAGGATTGGTTAACTAATAAAAGGAAGAGAGTTGGGATACATGGTTGTTACTCTGGCTGGCAATCAGTGGTGAGCGATGTGCTGCAGGAGTCAGTGCTGGGCCTGCAACTTTTTATGATATACATTAACGATCTGGAAGAGGGGACCAAGTACTAAATTGAGTGAAAAAGCTGATTGTGTAGAAGATACGAAGAGTCTGGAGAGAAATATAGATAGGCTAAGTGAGTGAACAAGGGTCCAGCAGATGGAGTACAATGTTGGTAAATGCGAAGTCATCCACTTTGGAAAGAAAAAAAATTCTCCAGTCCAGGGTTTTGGCCCAAAATGTTGGCTGTGCTTTTTTCCATAGATGCTGCCTGGCCTGCTGAGTTCCTCCAGCATTTTGCGTGTGTTGTTGGTCTTCATTGCTAGAGGGATTGAATTTAAGAGCAGGGAGGTTATGCTGCAACTGTACAAGGTACTGGTGAGTCCACACCTGGAGTACTGCGTGCAGTTCTGATTTCCCTACTTGAGAAAGGATTGACCATAGAACATAGAGAGCTATAGCACATTACAAGCTCTTCGGCCCACGATGTTGTGCTGAACATGCAACCTACTCTAGAAACTGCCTACAATTTTCCTACTGCATAGCCTCCTATTTTTCTAAGCTCCATGTACCTGTCTCATCGTCTCTTAAAGTATCCTATTGTTTCCACCTCTACCACCTTCACTGGGCGTACATTTCATGCACCCAACACACTCTGTGTGAAAAACTAACCTCTGACATCCCCCTTGTACCTACTTTCAAGCACCTAAAAATAGTGTCCACTCATGTTACCCATTTCAGTCCTAGGAAAAAGCCTCTGGCTATACACACGATCAATGCCTCTCATCATCTTATACACAACATCATACCTGACAACCTGTATAATGTTAATGGAAAAGATACCAAGAGGCAGGATTTATGAACATTTGGAGAGGCATAACATGATTAGGAATAGTCAGCATGGCTTTGTCAAAGGCAGGTCGTGCCTTATGAGCCTGATTGAATTTTTTGAGGATGCGACTAAACATGTTGAAAGGTGGATATAGGGTCACTAGAAAATGACCAAGTTAAGAACCGATGGTATTACAGAAAGTTACTGGCATGGTTAGACCACTGGCCGACTGGTAGCAGGCAACAAGTGGAAATAAAAGGATTCTTTTCTGGTTGGCTGCCAGTGACTAATGGTGTTCCACAGTCGTTGTAGGCACTGCTTTTTATGTTTTCCCAAATTGCCTGCTCCTTTCCCTCTCCAGCACTATGGTAAAGGGATAGAGTTGTGATCACTGCCTCCTAACTGCTCTCCCACTGAGAGATCTCACACCTGACCATTTTCATTTCCCAATACTAGATCAAGTACAGCCTCTCCTCTTGTAGGCTTATCTATATATTGCGTCAGGGAACCTTCCTGAACACACCTAACAAACTCCACCCCATCTAAACCCCTCACTCTAGGGAGATGCCAATCAATAGTAGGAAAGTTAAAATCTTATTATTATTATTATTGCACTGTTCCAGAATCTGCCTCCCTATCTGCTCCTGGATGTCTCTGTTACTACTGGCGGGGGGGGGGGGGGCGTTCTATAAAAACATCCAGTAGAATTATTGCCCCCTTCCTTTTTCCGTTCCTGAGTCAGCCAAGTTGCTGTAATGGCCACAACATCATAATTCCATGTATTGATCCACACTTTAATTTCATCCGCCTTGCTTATGATACTCCTTGCACTAAAATAAACCTATCCCAAACCATCTGGCTGAGTGCTTCTTTGCTCTATTATCTGCCTATTCTTCCTCATAAACTCCTTACAAGCTGTCTCTACTTGTGCACCAACCACCCCATCCTCCGACTTTTTACCTCCGTTCCCATCCACTGTAAATCTAGTTTAAACCGTCCCCGACAGCATCAGCAAACCTCTCTCCCAGGATATTGGGATCACCCTCCAGTTCAGGTGCAACCCGTCCCGCTTGTACAGGTCACCCCTTCCCCCAGGAAAGGTTCCAATGATCCAAGAACTTGAAACCCTGGTCCCTGCACTATCTCGTCAGCCACTCATTCATCTGCGCTATCTTCCTGGTCTGATCTTCACTAGCCCGTGGCACTGGGGGTACTCCGGAGATGACCACC
Organism: Mobula hypostoma; assembly: GCF_963921235.1. Classification (NCBI taxonomy): domain Eukaryota; kingdom Metazoa; phylum Chordata; class Chondrichthyes; order Myliobatiformes; family Myliobatidae; genus Mobula; species Mobula hypostoma. The sequence goes on along the minus strand of NC_086103.1, from coordinate 17,626,114 downwards.
TTGGAGGTCCTGCTCATCAACCTCCTTCCTAACTCCCTAAACTTACTGCGCAGGACCTCTACCCCTCTCCCGCCTATGTCATTGGTACCAGTACATACCATGACCTCTGGCTGCTCACCTTCCTCTTCAAGAATATTCTGCAACCGCTCAGAGACATCTTGGACCCTAGCACCCAGGAGGCAACACGCTATCCTGGTTTCTCTTTTTCTGCCACAGAATCTCCTTTTGTTCCCCTAACTATTGAGTCCCCTATGACTATTGCTCCGCCTGGCTTCACCCCACCCTTCTGAAGCTCAGAGCCGACCACAATGCTATTGGTCTGGCTGCTGCTGTCTTGCCCAGATAGGTCACTCCCCTCAGCAGTATCCAAAGGGTAAAACCTGTTTCTGAGGGGAATGGCTGCAGGGGGATCCTGCACTGACTTCTTTCTCCCTTTACCTCTCTCGGTGTTCACCCCTCTGCTCCCTGAATTCTGCACTCTAGGTGTAACCACCTGCTCAAAAGTCTTATCTATCAATTGCTCTGCCTCCCAGAAGTTCATCCAACTCCAGTTCCAGCTACAAGAAGTCAGGAGATCAATTAATTAAGAGTGCCCTCACATCAGGCTAGCAGACAAATATGATACCACATACGATTATTCTGGTCCTAAGAGAAGCATCAGGAGGAAGAAAAAGTAATGGAAATGTATGAACTTGCAGGAAATTGCAGTGTTGATTTGGTACCTTTTTTTAATCTGCATCCCTAATGCACTAATACTCACCCTGCTGACTGCAATTTTCTCCTATCATCTACCTGCCCTTCCTAACAGTCTGACTGTAAACTGTAAACAATCTTTGCTCTTTTACCATCCGTCCTATCCTGAATCTCTTCACTGCCAAATTAGATTCAAGATTCAAAAAACTTTATTGTCATTCGAACCGTACATCAGCTCTGCAGGGCAGAATGAGACAGCGTTCCTCAGGGGCAGTGCAATCATAACATAACAAATGCAACCCTAAATAATAAACATAACAATAAATAGTAAAACACAACAGCCACATGTCAGTTAAAATCAAGTTATAAGTGTCCAGTGCAGGTTAAAAGTGTCCAAAGCAGAGTCAGGTGGAGCAGCTATTTAGCAGTCTGACTGCCTGTGGGAGGAAGCTGTTTAGTAGCCTTGTGGTTTTAGTTTTGATGCTCCTGTAACGTTTGCCTGATGGCAGAAGAACAAACAGTTCATGGAGAGGGTATGAGGGGTCTTTAATGATGTACCGTGTCTTCTGGAGGCATCGACTCTGAAAGAGGTCTTGGACAGAAGGTAGGGAGACCCCAATAGCCTTCTCTGCTCCCCTAACCACCCTCTGCAAGGCTTTTTTGTCGACAGCACTGCAGCTGGAGTACCAGGTTGTGATGCAAAAGGTCAGCACACTCTCAACCACGCCTCTGTAGAATGTAGTTAAGATGTTAGTGGGGAGTGATGCTTGTTTAAGCTTCCTCAGAAAGTGCAATCTCTGCTGGGCCCGTTTCACAATTCCAGTGGTGTTCCTGGACCAGGTGAGATTGTCCGAGATCTGCACCCCAACGAACTTGATGTTTTCCACTCTCTTCACTGTGGAGCCGCTGATGCTGAGGGGTGTGTGCTCAGGCTGAGACCGTCTGAAATCGACAATCATCTCCTTGGTTTTGGTGACATTAAGCATCAAGTTGTTATCCCTGCACCAGCTCTCTAGGTGTTTGACTTCCTCCCTGTACATAGTTTCATCAGTTTTGCTGATGAGCCCCACCACTGTGGTATCATCCGCAAATTAAGTTCTGTTGAGCAGGATGACCTACCAGGTTGGAGCCATGGTGACTGGGTCTCTGGCACTGAGTCTAGTACCGTAACTCAGCAGAGCAGAAGAAAAGAGACTATATCCTGTGGATGCAATAGAGACACCTAGATGGTATGTTGCTTCCCAGGTGCCAGGTCAGTAATGTCTCAGATCAGGTCCATTTCGCAGGGCTCAGCGCATTAGTGGTGGACCAATCGATTCAAAGAGAGAGAGAGTTTCGCACAGGTCAGGGAGAAAAATTTGAAAAAGGAGCATTTTGTGGGGCTTGGCGCATTAGAATATGGGTATGACTGCAAGGCCAGTTTTCTGTTCTGAGTGTCAGATGTGAGATGTCCGGGAGACTCCTAGCCCCCTTGATGGCTACGTCTGCGCCAGGTCATCGAGCTGCAGCTCTTTAGAGACCGAGTTAGGGAACTGGAGCTGCAGCTCGATGACCTTCGGCTTGTTAGGGAGAGTGTGGAGGTGACAGACAGGAGCTACAGGCAGGTGGTCACCCCAGGACCACAGGAGACCGTCAGGAGAGGGAAGGGAATGTGTCAGGTAGTGGAGAGAACCCCTGTCGCTGCCCTCCTTAACAATAAGTATTCCATTTTGAGTACTGTTTGGGGGGACAATCTACCTGGGGGAAGCAACAGTGAGTCTGGCCCTGTGACTCAGAAGGGTAGGGAACTGAAGAAGATGGCACAGTACACACAAATGCTGGTGGAACTCAGCAGGGCTGGCAGCAGCTATGGAAAAGAGTACAGTCGAGAATTCGAGCCGAGGCTATTCAGCAGAACTGGAGAAAAAAGATGAGGACTCAGAGGTAGAAGTGGGTGGGAGGGGATGCAGAAACACACGGTAATAGATGAAGCAACACACATCAAAGTTGCTGGTGAACACAGCAGGCCAGGCAGCATCTCTAGGAAGAGGTACAGTCGCCGTTTCGGGCCGAGACCCTTCGTCAGGACTAACTGAAAGAACAGCTGGTAAGACCTAGTAAGGGCAGGGATGATGACAGAGTAGAGATGGCTGAAGTTTCTGGAACTAGTTCACAAGGCACAGGATAGATATGTCTCACAGAAGAAGTTGTTCTCAAATAGCAGGGGTAGGCAACTGTGGCTGACAAGGGAAGTTAAGGACCGCATAAAAGCCAAGGAAAGGGCATATAAGGTAGCAAAAGTGAGTGGGAAGTTGGGTGATTGGGAAGCTTTTTAAAATCCAACAAAAGCTAACTAAAAAAGCTATAGGAGGGGAAAAGGTGAAATATGAGGGCAAACTAGCCAAGATCATTATTCAGGCTATTAAAAGGTTTTTCAGTTAAATAAAGAGTAAACGGGAGGAGAGAGTTGAATTTGGACCACTAGAAAGTGATGCTAGTGATGGGGGACAATGAAATAGCAGATGAACATAATGGGTACCTTGCATCAGTATTCACTATGGAAGACACTAGTATTGTGCCAGAGGTCCATGAGTGTCAGGGAGCAGCATTGAGTGCCATTGTTATTACAAAGGGAAAAGTGCAAGGCAAACTCAAAGGTCTTAAGGTGGATAAACACTTGGACCAGATGGACTACATCCCAGAGTCCTCATAGAAGTTTCTGAAGTTTTAATGGATGCATTGGTTATGATCTTTCAAGAATCACTTGATTCTGGCATGGTCCCAGAGGACTGGAAGATTGCAAACGTCACCCCACTCTTTACAAAGGGAGAAAGGCAAAAGAAAGGAAATGAGAGGCCAGTTAGCCTAACCTCAGTGGTTGGGAAAGTGTTGTAGTCTATTATTCAGAATGTTTTAGGGTACTTGGAGACTAATGATAAAATAAGTCAAAGTCAGCATGGTTTCTGTGAAGAGAAATCTTGCCTGACAAATTTGTGAAAAGTTCTTAGAGGGAGAACAAGCAGGGTGGACAAAGATGAGGCAGTGGATGTCACTTCCTTGGATTTTCAGAAGGTGTTTGATAAGATACCACACATGAATCTGCTTACAAGATAAAATCCGATAATGTTACAGGAAAGATACTGGCATAGATAGAGGAATAGCTGACAGGCAGGAGGCAGTGAGTGGGATTAAAAGGGTCTCTTCGGTTGATTTCCAGTGACCAGTGGTGTTCCTCATGGGACAGTGTTGTCAATGATTTGGATAATGGAATTGATGGCTTTGTGGCAAAGTTTATGGATGATAGGAAGATAGGTGGAGGGTAGGTAGTGCTGAGGAAGCAATGTGATTGCAGCAGGACTTAGACAAATTGGAAGAATGGGAAAAAAAGTGGCAGATACAATATAGTGTTGGAAAATATATGATAATGCAATTTGGTAAAAGGAACAATACTGTGGACTATTATTTAAATAGGAAGAAGTTTCAAACATCAGAGGTGCAGAGGGACTTGGGAGTCCTCGTGCAAGACCCCCAGAAGATTAATTTACAGGTTGAATCTGTGGTAAAGAAGGCAGATGCAATATTATTTCAAGGGGAATAGAATATAAAAACAAGGAGATAATGCTGAGGCTTTATAAGACACTAGTCAGGCACCGCACTTGGAGTATTGTCAACAGTTTAGGGCCTCATATCTCAGAAATGATGTGTTGTCATTGGAAAGAGTCCAGAGGAGGTTCACGAGGATGAAGGGGTTAACATTATGATGAGAATTCGACAGCTTTGGGCCTGTACTCACTGGAATTTAGAAGGATGGGAGGGGATCTCATTGAAACCTACTGAATATTTAAAAGGACTATACAGGGTGGAAGTGGAGAGGATGTTTCCTATGATGCTGAGATATCCAGACTAGAGGGCACAGCCTCAGAACTGAGGGGCGAACTTTTAGAACAGAGGTAAGGAGGCATTGTTTTTTAGCCACAGAGTAGTGAATCAGTGGAATGATCTGCACAGGCTGTGGTGGAGTCCAAGTCCATGGATATACTTAAGGTGGGTTAGGGAGTGAGGGATTGGCATACAGATCACACACAGAGCAGTCTCAGCGAGTTGTGAATTTGTATAATGTGCTCAGGTCTAGGGCTGAGGGATTGACAGTCAGATCACTCACAGAAAAGACTCAGTGAGTTCCTGTAAAATTCTACATGTGGCTGAGGGGCAGGAGTGAGGGATTGACAGTCAGATCACTCACAGAAAAGTCTCAGTGAGTTCATGTAAAATTCTACATGTGGTGAGGGGCAGGAGTGAGGGATTGACAGAGCTCACACACAGTGCAGTCCTACTGAATTCCTGTGAATTCATACAAGGTGCTGAGGTGTAGGGTTGAGGGATTCACCAACAGCTCACACACAAAACATTCTGGTGAATTTGTACCGAGTGCTGGGAGGTGCTGAGATATAGGATTGAAGGTTTGGGACTGCTCACAGTCAGTAGGGTCTCAGTGAGTCTCCTGTGAATTAGTACATGGTACTGGATCGTGCTGAGGTGTAGGAGTGAGGGGTTGACACCCAGAACAGGCTCAGCGAGTTGCTGTAAATCTGTACACGGTGTTGGGAAAGGCAGAGATGCAGAAGTGAAGAATTGACCAACACTTTCCAGCTCCCACACAGTGTTGTCTCAGTGAGTTCTTCTAAATTTTAACATGGAGCTGGAAAGTGCGGAGGTGTGGGAGTAAGGGACTGATAGACAGCTCACACATGGAAGACTCTCGGCGAGCTGCTGTGAATTTGTACACTGTGCTGGGAGGAGCTGGGAGGTAGGAGAGAGGGATTGGCACATGGATCACACAGTCTCAGTGAGATGCTGTGCATTTATACATGCTGCTGAGGTGCAGGACTGAAGGATTGACAGACAGCTCACACACCTTACGGTCTCAGAGTTTCTGTGAAAATGTACATGGTGCTGAGATGCAGGGACTGAGAGACTGGCACACAACTCACACACAGTACAGTCCTAGTGAGTTACACGATGCTGGATGGCACTTAGGTGCAGTACTGAGGGATTGACAGTCAGCACACTCGCAGAACAGACTCTGAGTCCTGTAAGATTCTACGTGGTGCTGAGGTGTAGGAGTGAGGGATTTATGGAGCTCACACACAATACAGTCTCAGTAAGTTGCTTTGAATTTGTAGAGGATGCTGAGGTGTAGGAGTGAGGGATTGACACACAGTTTCAGTGAGTTTCCGTGAATTTGTACAAGTGCTGAGGTGTAGGAGTGAGTGACAGACAGTGAGTTTCTGTAAAATTCTACATTGTGCACAGGGGTAGGAATGAGGGATTGACAGTTCACACTCAATACAGTCTCAGCGAATTCCTGTGAATTTGTACACAGAGCTGGGAGATGCTGAGATGCAGGAGTGAGGAGGTGACTGAGAGCTCACACAATGTGCTGTTTCAGAGAATTGCTCTGAATATGGTGCTTAATTGAGCTGATGTGTAGGAGTGAGGAACTGGCACAGAGCTCACTCACAGTACGGTCTCGGTGAGTTGCTGTGAATTTGTACACAGCTGGATCGTGCTGAGGTGTAGGAGTGAGGGATTGACAGCGCACACACAGTCCTTTCTCACTGAGTTCCTATGAATTTGACCAAGGTGCTGAGGTGCAGGAGTGGGTGATTGACAGACAGCTCACACACAGAACACAGTCAGTGAGCTTCTGTAAAATTCTACAAGGTGCTGAGGCACAGGAGTGAGGGATTGACAGACAGTGCTGAAGTTGCTGTGAACTCAGACCATGAGTCCACAAGACATCGGAGCAGAATGAGGCCATTTGGCCCATCGAGACTGCTCTGCCAGTCAATCACGGCAGATCATTTTTTTGCCCCTTCCTCAGCCCCACTCCCGGCCTTCTCCCTGTATCCTTTGATGCTGAGTCTAATCAAGACATGAGGAAGATACTGTCATGGACAGTGGAATGGCTGACAGGCAGGAGGCAGCAAGTGGGAATAAAGGGGGCTGTTTCTGGTTTACTGCCAGTGACTAGTGCTGTTCCTCAGGGGTCAGTACTGGGACCGCTGCTTTTCACATTGTTTTTCAATGATTTGGATGATGGAATTGATGGCTTTGTGGCAAAGTTTGTGGATGATACGAAGATAGGTGGAGGGCTAGGTAGTTCTGAGGAAGCAATGCGATTGCAGCAGGAATTAGACAAATTGTAAGAGTGGGGAAAAATAAGTGGCAGATGGAATACAGTGTTGGGGAAATGTATGATAATGCACTTTGGTAAAAGGGAACAATAGTGCGGACTATTATCCAAATGGGGAGAAGATTTAAACATCGGAGGTGCAGAGGGAATTGGGAGTCCTCGTGGAAGACTCCCAGAAGGTAAAATTACAGGTTGATTTTGTGGTAAAGACAGCAAATGCAATGTTTGCATTTATTTCAAGGGGAATAGAATATAAAAGCAAGGAGATAATACTGAGCCTTTATGAAACACTAGTCAGGCCACACTTGGAGTATTGTCAACAGTTTTGGGCTCCATATCTCATGAAGGATGTGTTGTCATTGGAGAGAGTCCACAGGAGGTTCACGGGGATGATTCTGGGAATGAAGGGGTTAACATATGATGAGCATTTGTCAGTCTTGGGCCTGTATTCACTGGAACTTAGAAGGATGCAGAAGTGGGGGGGATCTCTTTGAAACCTACCAAATGATGAAAGGACTAGATAGGGTAGATATGGAGAGGATGTTTCTCACGTACGGATGCGAGACGCAGACACTCACCAAGACTACGCGAAAGTCTCTAGATGGTTGCTATACACGAATGCTCCGGATGGCTCTTGGTGTGAGTTGGCAACAGCACATGACGAACGTTGAGCTCTATAACAACCTACCGATGCTCACCACTAAAATTGAGGCGAGAAGACTGCGATTAGTGGGGCACTGTCTACGCCACCCCGAGCTACCTGCCAGCCTAGTCATCAAATGGGAGCCCAAGCATGGGAGGATGAACCCTGGGCGCCCTCCCAAAACTATGGTCAACACGCTCCTAGAAGACAGCGGTGTGGCTAATGTAAATGAACTGAACAGACTGATGAGGGAGAGGGAGAAGTGGAGAGTCCGTCATCGTGCCTGACGCCGGCCCCCTAGCCTGAGTCGATGTAGTATTAGTAGGAGAGGATGTTTCCTATGGTGGGGGTATCAAGAACTAGAGGGTACAGCCTCAGAATTGAGGGGCAACCCTTTAGATCAGAGGAATTTTTATAACCAGAGGGTAGTGAATTCTCTGCCACAGACTGTGGTGGAGGCCAAGTCCATGTGTAGATTATTATCTGAATGGTGGTCGATTAGGAAAAGGGGAGGTGCAATGAGACCTGGGTGTCATTATACACCAGTCATTGAAAGTGGGCATGCAGGTACAGCAGGCGGTGAAAAAGGCGAATGGTATGCTGGCATTTATAGCAAGAGGATTCGAGTACAGGAGCAGGGAGGTACTACTGCAGTTGTACAAGGCCTTGGTGAGACCACACCTGGAGTATTGTGTGCAGTTTTGGTCCCCTAATCTGAGGAAAGACATCTTTGCCATAGAGGGAGTACAAAGAAGGTTCACCAGATTGATTCCTGGGATGGCAGGACTTTCATATGAAGAAAGACTGGATGAACTGGGCTTGTACTCGTTGGAATTTAGAAGATTGAGGGGGGATCTGATTGAAACGTATAAGATCCTAAAGGGATTGGACAGGCTAGATGCAGCAAGATTGTTCCCGATGTTGGGGAAGTCCAGAACGAGGGGTCACAGTTTGAGGATAAAGGGGAAGCCTTTTAGGACCGAGATTAGGAAAAACTTCTTACACAGAGAGTGGTGAATCTGTGGAATTCTCTGCCACAGCAAACTGTTGAGGCCAGTTCATTGGCTATATTTAAGAGGGAGTTAGATATGGCCCTTGTGGCTACGGGGGTCAGGGGGTATGGAGGGAAGGCTGGGGCGGGGTTCTGAGTTGGATGATCAGCCATGATCATAATAAATGGCGGTGCAGGCTCGAAGGGCCGAATGGCCTACTCCTGCACCTATTTTCTATGTTTCTATATTTAAGGTAGAGGTTGATAGTTTCCTGATCAGTCAGGACATCAAAGGATTTGGCGAGAAAGCAGGTGTACGGGGTTGAGTGGGATCCAGGATTAGCCATGATGCAATGGCGGAGCAGACTTGATGGGCTGAATGGCCTTATTCTGCTTCTATGTCTTTTGGTGTTGTGGTCTAAGAACCTATCAATCTCTGCCTTAAACACCCAACGACCTGACCTCACAGCTACCTGTGGTAATTAATGCCACAAATTCACCACTCTGTGGCTAAAGAAATTTCTTCACATCTCTGTTTGAAATGGACGCCCCTGTATTCTGAGGCTGTGCCCTCTTGTCCCAGTCTCCCCCACCATCGGAAACGTCCTTTCTACATCTACTCTGTTTAGGCTTTTCAAAAGGTTTCTATGAGATCCCCCCTCATCCTTCTAAATTCTGCAAGTACAGTCCAGTGCTATCAAATTTCCCTTGTGTGATAGCGCTTTCATTCCTGGAATCATCCTTGTGAACCTCCTCTCAACCCTCTCCAGTGCCAGCACATCATTTCTTAAATGAGAAGCCCAAACCTGTTCACAATACTCAAGGTGAGGCCTCACCAGCACCTTATAAAGCCTCAGCATCACATCCCTGCTCTTGTATTCTAGACCTCTTGAGATGAATGCTAACATTGCATTTGCCTTCACAAACAAGTGAAAATCTGCAGATACTGTATTTCATTTCCACATTCTCCTAATCTGTTCAAGTCCTTCTGTATCCTACTTGTTTCCTCAACACTACCTGCTCCTCCACCAATCTTTGTAACATCTGCAAACTTGGTAACAAAGCCATCTATTCCATTATCTAAATCATTTGATATACAGTATAAAAAGACACTGTCCCAACACTGACCCCTGTCAAACACCACTAGTCACGGGCAGCCAAGCAGAAAGGGATCCTTTTACTCCCACTCACTGCTTCCTACCAATCAACCAATGCTCTAACCGTGCTAGCAACTTTCCTGTAATATCCCGGACTCTTTCATTCCTGGAATCATTCTCATGAATCTTCTGTGAACCCTCTCCAATGTCAATATATCCTTACTAAAATAAGAAGCCCAAAACTGCACACAATACTCCAAGTGTGGTCTCACGAGTGCCTTAGAGAGCCTCAACATCACATCCCTGCTCTTATATTCTATACCTCTAGAAATGAATGCCAACATTGCATTCACCTTCTTCACCACCGACTCAACCTGGAGGTTAACCTTTAGGGTATCCTACACAAGGACTCCCAAGTCCCTTTGCACCTCTGCATTTTGAATTCTCTCCTCATCTAAATAATAGTCTGCCCATTTATTTCTGTGAATTTGTATACGGCGCTGGATTGTGCTGAGATGTAGGAGTGAAGGTTTGGCAGATAGCTCACACACACAAAAATCTCAGCGGGTTCCTGTGAATTTGTAGAAGATGCTGAGAAGTAGGAGTGAGAGTTTGACAGCCAGCTCACGGATTGTACAATCTCAGTGAAATCCTGTGAATTTGTACAAGGTGCTGAGATATAGGAGTGACCAATTGGTGCACAGTGCACACACAGTAGTCTCAATAAGTTTCATAGAAAAACATTGAAACATAGAAATCTGCAGCACATTACAGGCCCTTCGGCCCACAATGTTGTGGCAACCATGAAACCTACTCTGGAAACTTACTAAAATTTCCCTACCGCATAGCCCTCTATTTTTCTAAGCTCCATGTACCTATCTAAGAGGCTCTTAAAATACCCTATTGTTCCACCTCTACCACCTTTGCCAGCAGTGCATTCCACACACCCGCCGTCTGTGTGAAAAACTTACCTCTGACATCCCCCTTGTACCTACTTCCAAGCACCTTAAAACTGTGCCCCCTCACATTAGCCATTTCAGCCCTGGGAAAAAGCCTCTGGCTATCTGCACAATCAATACCCCTCATCATCTTGTACACCTCTATCAGGTCACCTCTCACCCTCCGTCACTCCAAGGAGAAAAGGCCAAGTACACTCAACCTATTCTCATAAGGTACACCCTCCAATCCTGGCAACATCCTTGTAAATCTCCTGTGCACTCTCTCTATGGTATCCACATCCTCCCTGTAATGAGATGACCAGAACTGAACACTGTACTCCAAGTGGGGTCTAACTAAGGTCTTATATATCTGTAACATTACCTCACGGCTCTTGAACTCAATCCCATGGTTGACGAAGGGCAACATACCATATGTGCTCTTAACAACACTGTCAACCTGCCCAGCAGCTCTGAGTGTTCTATCGACATAGACCTGTGAGTTTCTGTGAACTTTTACAAGGTAGTAAGGTATAGGAGTGAGAGATTAACAGAAAGCTCTGTTTCCATCGAACTCAATATATAAGTTTGCTGATGACACCACAACTGTAGGCCGTATCTCGGGTAATGATGAGTTTGAGTACAGAGAGGAAATTAAGAACCTGGTGGCATGGTGCGAAGACAATAACCTATCCCTCAACGTCAGCAAGACGAGGGAATTGGTTGTTGACTTCAGAAGGAGTAGCGGACCACACGACCCCATTTACGTCGGTGATGCGCAAGTGGAACAGGTCAAAAGCTTTAAGTTCCTCGGGGTCGATATCACAAATGACCTGACTTGGTCCAACCAAGCAGAGTCCACTGCCAAGAAGGCCCACCAGAGCCTTTACTTCCTGAGAAAACTAAAGAAATTTGGCCTGTCCCCTAAAACCCTCACTAATTTTTATAGATGCAGCGTAGAAAGCATTCTTCTAGGGTGCATCACAACCTGATATGGAAGTTGTCCTGTCCAAGACCGGAAGAAGCTGCAGAAGATCGTGAACACGGCGCAGCACATCACACAAACCAATCTTCCGTCCTTGGACTCACTTTACATCACACGCTGTCGGAGCAGTGCTGCCAGGATAATCAAGGACACAGCCCACCCAGCCAACACACTTTTCGTCCCTCTTCCCTTCGGGAGAAGGCTCAGGAGCTTGAAGACTCGTACGGCCAGATTTGGGAACAGCTTCTTTCCAACTGTGATAAGACTGCTGAACGGATCCTGACCAGGATCTGGGCCCAACCCTCCAAATACCCGGACCTGCCTCTCGGTATTTTTTTCCCTTTTCTAGTTTCTATATATGATTTATAATTTAAATTTTTAATATTTACTATCGATTTGTAATCCAGGGAGCGCGAAGCGCAGAATCAAATATCGCTGTGATGATTGTACGCTCTAGTATCAATTGTTTGGCGACAATAAAGTAAAGCTCACACAGAGTGCTGTCTTTGTCTTATTAAACTTTGTAAAATTTATCATCTGTTTGTCTTAAGACATGGAAAGAGGCAGCAGTAATGTATATTTAGTTTAATGTTCTTGTACAAACAATTATATAAAACGGTTTTAACCCACTCCTGAGTGCAGCTGAGGGCATCCAGTACTTGATGACTGTTGTCCAGCTTGGGTCCCTGGGTTTGTGAACAGATGATTAACTATTCAATGAGGCTCTAGAATTACGGAAACAAGCACCAACAATGATAAGCTGAAGAGGCCGATGCATACACGATACACAGCATGTAACAGCGAAGAGCAAATATCTAACGGGTTCCCGCACAGGGCAACAGAATATTGTGTCATTACCTCTGATAGAAACTTAAAACATGTTTTTGCCTCTTTATGCTGATCGGAAATCAGCATCAGAAGTTACTTGAAAGAAACAATGACCGTAGAAACCGTGTTTAATATTTCAAAGGCAGGGTTTGTATTTTCTTGAGTTTCTGGCGATGGGGGAGTTTCCCCCGTGCCCCTCTCTGTAGGTACTCCATCGCACAATGGCCCCTGTCTGGAGCTTACCACCAAATCTGCCTCTTTGCTTTGGCCGTGTAGATGTCCCACGGGCAATGTCAGAGTCCTTGAGAAGAAGGTGGGTGACAAGGCTGTGATGGGCCCAGTGGGAGGCAGCATGGAGTGAGAGAGTTTCCTATCAGAAATACTAAACACCTGCCGAGCGGTAAGACCCAAGCACAATGAACAGACACCCTTCCGTCCCACGCTGAGTACCTCCATCCAGAGACTTTGCTTTCGCCCTGTCTCCTCATTATTGCAGCTTTACAATATTTTGCAACAACTTGCACATTTCCCAGGATGAAGTTAGTTATCAAAAGTTCCTTTGACGAGTTTGACTAGTTCTCTGAGTTGTGCTGGGCTTGTCTGCATCACTGCGTTACGAGATCCCAGTCGCACCGAGACTGGCACCGCTCGAGTGACTCATGCGGGGCAGGGTATGGGCAGTCTTGGTGTAATCGTGGGTCACAATTCGGCCATTTTCACCTGTTCCTCCCAGCGCTGGAACCCGGTCCGACGCTCTCATGGCTGCGCTTATCGAGAGCTGCAGAGACAAAACAGGAATTGGTCAATGATTGACAGACCCACGGTAATGTCATCCCAACAACAGACGATCACCAGTGAGGCAGCCCCCTCCTTCCTCACCACCACTCTTTGCAAAATCAAAAGGGATATTGTGTTGGAGGGATAGGAATGGAGGCAAAAGGTGAGGCGTGGCTCTGCTGGTGAAGAATGGCATCAAATCAGTAGAAAGAGGAGTCATAGGATCAGAAGATATTGAATCCTAGTGGACTGAGTTAAGAAACTGGAAAGGTAAAAAGACCCTGACGGCAGTTACTGTATATACATAAGCTAGGATCTGGACCACAGACTACAACAGGAAATAGAAAAGGCGCGTCAAGAGGGCAATGTAATGATAGTCATGGGAGTTTCAACTTGCAGGTCGATTGGGAAAATCAGATTGGTAATGGATCTCAAAAGGGTGAGTTTGTTTAATGCCTATGGCTTTTTAGAGCAGTTTGTCATTGAGCCTACTAGGGGATCAGCTATACTGGATTGGGTGTTATGTAATGAACCAGAGGTGATTAGGGAGCTTAAGGTAAAAATCTTAGGAGGCAGTGATCACAATATGATTGAGTTCAACTTGAAATTTGATAGGGAAATAGTAAAGACTGATATAGCAGTATTTCAGTGGAGTAAGGGAAATTACAATGGTATGAGGGAGCAGTTGGCCAAAGTAAATTGGAAGGAGCTGCTGGCAGGGATGTCAGCAGAGCAGCAATAACTTGAGTAGCTGGGAAAAATGAGGAAGGTGCAGGATAGATGCACTCCAAAAATGAAGATGACAAATGGCAAAATGGTACAACTGTGGCTGACAAGGGAAGTCAAAGCTATTGTAAAATCAAAATAGAGCAAATATTAGCAGGAAGCTAGGATTGGGAAGCTTTTGAAAACCTACAGAGACCAACTTAAAGAATCATTAGGAAGAAAAGATGAAATATAAAAGCAAGCTAGCAAGCAATATCAAAGTGGCTAGTAAAAGCTTTTTTAAGTTTGGAAAAAAATAAAGGAGAGCTGAGGATGGATATAGGACTGATAGAAAATGAGTCCAGAGAAATAATAATGTGGGACAAGGAGATGACAGATGAACTAAATGAGTATTTGTATCAGTCTTCAATGTGGAAGACACTAGCAGTGTGCCAGATGTTGAAGGGTGTGGGGGAAGAGAAGTGAGTGCAGTTGCTATTACTTGGGAGAAGGTGCTCAAAAAACTGAAAGACCTAAAGGTGCATATGTCACCCGGACCAGATGAACTGCACCCTATCTAGGTTCTGACAGAGGTAGCAGTAGAGATTATGGAGGCATTAGTAATGATCTTTCAAAAAATCACTGGACTCAGGCAAAGTGCCAGAGGACTGGAAAATTGCAAATGTCACTCCACTCTTTAAGAAAGGAGGAAGATAGCAGAAAGGAAATTATAGACCAGTTAGCCTGACCTCAGTGGTTGGGAAGATGTTGGAGTCAATTATTAAGTAAGAGCTTATGGAGTAGTTGGTGATACAAGAGAAGTTAGCACAAAGTCAGCATGGTTTCCTTCAAGGAAAATCTTGCCTGATGAACCTTTTGGAATTCTTTGAGGAGATTACAAGTAGGATAGATAAAGGGGATGCAGTGGATCTTGTATATTTGGATTTTCAGAAGGTCTTTGACAAGGTGCTACACATGAGGCTGCTTACCAAGTTAAGAGCCCACGATATCACAGGAACGTTACTAGCATGGTTATAGCATTGGCTGATTGGTAGGAGGCAGTGAGTGTGAATAAAAGGTTCCTTTTCTGGTTGGCTGCCAGTAACTAGTGGTGTTCCACAGGGGCCGGTGTTGGGACTGCTTTTTTTTATGCTGTATATCAATGATTTAGATGATGGAATAGATGGCTTTGTTGCTAAGTTTACAGATGATATGCAGAATGCTGGAGGGGGAGATAGTGTTGAGGAAACAGGTAGGCTGCAGAAAGACAGACAGATTTGGAGAATGGGCAAGAAAGTGGCAAATGAAATACAATGTTGGAAAATGCGTGTCCATGCACTTTATTAAAAGAAATAAATGTGCAAACTATTTCCTAAATCCAAAACTCCGAGAGGCAAAGGGACTTGGGAGTCCTTGTGCAGAACACCATAAAGGTGAACTTGCAGGATGAGTCGGTGGTGAAGAAGGCAAATGCAATGGTAGCAATCATTTCAAGAGATCTAGGATACAAGAGCAGGGATGTGATGCTGAGGCTTCATAAGACACTGGTGAGTCCTCACCTTGGGTACTGTGAACAGTTTTGGGCGGGCATTGGAGAGATTTCAGAGGAGGTTCACTAGGATGATTCTGTGAATGAAAGATTTAGCATACGAGGAATATTTGATATCCCTGGAACAGTACTTGCTGAAATTTAGAAGGATGAGTGTGGATCTCATTGAAACCTTTCATATGTTGAAAGGCCTAGACAGAGTAGATGTGGAAAAGATGTTTTCCATGGTGGGAGAGTTTAGGACAAGAAGGCACAGATTCAGGATAGAGGAGCACCCATTTAAAACAGAGATGTGGAGAAATTTCTTTAGCCAGAGGTTGGAGAATTTGTGGAATTTATTACCACAGGCACCTGTGGAGGCCAGGTTGTTGGGTGTATTTAAGGCAGAGCTTGATAGGTTCTTGATTGGACACAACACTAAAGATTACGGGGAGAAGGCCGGGGAGTGGGGCTGAGGAGGGGAAAATGGATCAGCCATTATTGAATGGTGGAGCAGACTCAATGGGCCAAATGGCCTAATTCTGCTAATTCTGCTCCTAAGTCTTAAGGTCTTAAACTCCACCCCCTCATCTCAAAGCAATGCCCCTTACTCCTTGACATTTCCACCCTTTGATATGCAGGTAGATTGGGAAAATTTGTTTGGCGCTGGATCCCAAGAGAGGGAATTTATAGAAGGCCTGCAAGATAGTTTTTTAGAGCAGCCCACTAGGGAATGACAATTCTGGATTGGGTGTTGTGTAATGACCCAGATTTGATTAGAAGGCTTCAGGTAAAGCTTCAGAGGAAGTGATAGAACTCACCCTGCAGTTTGAGGAGCAGTTAAAATCAGATGTACCAGTATTACAGTGGAGTAAAGGGAATTACAGAGGCATGAGTGAGGAGCTGGCCAAAGATGACTGAAAGGGATAACTCAAACAACAGGAATTCTGCAGATGCTGGAAATTCAAGCAACACACATCAAAGTTGCTGGTGAACACAGCAGGCCAGGCAGCATCTCTAGGAAGAGGTACAGTCGACGTTTCAGGCTGAGACCCTTTTGACAGTCCTGACGAAGGGTCCCGGCCTGAAACGTCGACTGTACCTCTTCCTGGAGATGCCGCCTGGCCTGCTGCATTCACCAGCAACTTTGATGTGTGTTGCCTGGAAGGGGTAACTGGCAGGAATGATAGCAGAAGAGCAATGGTTGGCGTTTCTGGGGGCTATTCAGAAGGTGCAGGGTATGTACATTCTGAAAATGAAGATGTATTTTAAAGGGAGGATGAGGCAACCATGATGGCAAGGGAAGTCAAAGACAGCAGAAAGGCAGAAGAGAGGGAGAGGATTAGGAAGCTTTTAAAAAACCAACAGATAGCAACTAAAAGAGTCAAAAGGAGAAAAGAATGAAATATGAAAGAAATCTAACCAATAATATGAAAGAGGGTACAAAATGATTTTTCAGATATAGTGTCTATAAAAAATATTCACCCCCCCATTGGAAGTTTTCATGTTTTATTGCTTTACAGCACCGAATCACAGTGGATTTAATTTGGCTTTACTGACATTGATCAACAGAAAAAGACTCTTTTGTGTCAAAGTGAAAACAGATCACTACAGAGTGATCTAAATTAATTACAATTATGAAACACAAAATGATTAATTGCATAAGTGTTCATCCCCCTTTAATATGACACACCAAACAATTGCTGGTGCAGCCAAATTGTTTTAGAAGTCACATAATTAGATAAATGGAGATCACCTGTTAAGTGGAGTAAAAATTGACTGTATCTGGAAGGTCCAACTGCTGGTGAGTCAGTATCCCGGCAAAATCTACACCATGAAGACAAAGGAACACGCCAAGCAACTCCATGAAAAGGTTATTGAAAAGCACAAGTCAGGAGATCGATACAAAAAGATCTCCAAGTCGCTGAGTATCCCTTGGAGTACAATTAAGACAATCATCTAGAAACGGAAAAGAATATGGCAACAGCCGTAAATCTGCCTAGAGCAGGCTGGTGTTAAAAACTGAGTGACCGTGCAAGAAGGGGACTAGTGAGGGAGGCCACCAAGAGACCTATGACAACTCTGGAGGAGTTACAAGCTTCAGTGGCCGTGATGGGCGAGATCGTGCATACAACAACTCTTGCCCGGGAGCTTCACCAGTTACAGGTTTATTGCAGAGTGGAAAAGAGAAAGCAACTGTTGAAAAAAAATTCTCATAAATCTCGGCTAGAATTTGCCAGAAGACTCTGAAGTCAGTTGGAAGAAACGTCCTATGGTCTGATGAAACCAAAATTGAGCTTTTTGGCTATCAGACCAAACACACACATCATCAAAAACACACCATCCCTACCGTGAAACATGATGGTGCTTCACTACAGCAGGCCCTGGGAGGCTTGTGAAGGTAGAGGGTAAAATGAATGCAGCAAAATACAGGGAAATCCTGGAGGAAAACCTGATGCTGTCTGCAAGAGAACTGTGACTTGGGAGAAGATCTGTTTTCCAGCAAGAAAATGACCCCAAGCTTAAAGCCAAAGCTACACAGGAATGGCTTAAAAACAACAAAGTTAATGTCCTGGAGTGGCCAAGTCAGAGTCCAGACCTCAACTCAACGTGGCTGGAATTGATCTCCATGCAATCTGACAAAGCCTGAGTGGTTTTGTAAAGAAAAATGCAGAAAAATTTCAGTGACCAGGTGTGCAAAGCTAATAGAGACCTATCCACACAGACTCAAGGCTGTAATTGCTGCCAAAGGTGCACCCACTAAATACTGACTTGAAGAGGGTGAACATTTATGCAATCAATTATTTTGTGTTTTATAATTGTAATTAATTTAGATCTCTTTGTAGAGATCTGTTTTCACTTTGACACACAAGTCTTTTTTTCTGCTGATTAGTGTCAAAAGAGCTAAATTAAATCCACTGTGGTTCAATGTAAAACAATAAAACATGAAAACTGCCAAGGGAGATAAATACTTTCTATAGACATTGTAGAAAGAGAGATCAGAGTGGATACTAGACTGCTGGAAAATGACACAGGAAAGGTAGTAATGGGGCGGGGGACAAAGAAATGGTGGGTGAACTGAAGTATTTTGCGTTATTCTTCACTGTGGAAGGCACTAGCAGAATACCAGAAATGTGATGATGTCTGAGAACAGAAATGCATGTAGAAGAGAAGATGTTTGGGAAGCTGAAAAGGTAGCTAAGTCACCTGGGACATATGGACTATACCACAAGGTTCTGGAGGAGGTAGTTGGAGAGACCATGGAGACATTAATAATCATCGTTCAAGATTTACCAGATTCTAGAATGCCTGCATAACGAGATAAGAGCCCATGGTATGACAGGAAAGGTATTAGTATGGATAGAAGAATGGCTGACTGGCTGGAGGCAAAGAATGGGAATAAAGGGAGCCTTTTCTAGTTGGCTGCTGGAGACTAGTGGTGTGCTGTAAGGTTGGTTTTGGGACCGCTTCTTTTCACATTGCATGTCAATGATTTGGATGAAGAAACTGATGGCTTTGTGGCCGTTTCTGGATGCTATAAAGATAGGTGGAAGGGCAGGCAGTGTTTAAGAAGCAGGGTGTCTGCAGAAAGAATTAGGCAGATTGGGTGAATGGGCAAAGAAGTAATAGTTAGAATATAATGTGAGGAAGTATATAGGAGCATAAGACCATAAGACATAGGACCAGAATTAAGCCATTCAGCCCATTAAGTCTGTTCCACTATTCAATCATGGCTGATCCCGGATCCCACTCAACCCCATACACCTGCCTTCTTGCCATATCCTTTGATGTCCTGACCAATCAGAAAATGATCAACTTCCGCTTTAAATATACCCACAGACTTGTCCTCCACCACAGTCTGTGGCAGAACATTCCACAGATTCACTACTCTCTGGCTAAAAAAGCTCCTCTTTACCTCTGCTCTAAAAGATCGCACCTCACTTCTGAGATTGTGCCCTCTAGTTTTCGATACCCCCACCATAGGCAACATCCTCTCCACATCCACCCTATCTAGTCCTTTCAAATTCGGTAGGATTCAATGGGACCCCCTTGCATTCTTCTAAATTCCAGTCAGTACAGGCCCAAAGCTGTCAAATACTCCTCATATGTTAACCTCTTCATTCTCAGAATCATCCTCGAGAACCTCCTCTGGACTCTCTCCAAGCCATTAAAGCATGGAATCATTTTAGGTCATGAATTTAGCTGAAGGAATAGAGGCATGGACTATTATCTAAATGGGGAGAAAATTCAAAACTCAGAGGTACAAAGGGACTTGGGAGCCCTCATGCAGGATTCCCTGAATGTTCACTTGCAGGTTGAATCAGTGGTAAGCGAGGCAAATACAATGTTAGCATTCATTTTGAGAAGTCTAGAGTATAAAAGCAAGCATTTCTGAGGCTTTATAAGGGATTGGTCAGACTGCACTTGGAGTATTATGAGCAGTTTTGGGCCCCTTTTCTAAGAAAAGATGTGCTGGCATTGGAAAAGGTCCAGAGGAGTTTCACAAGAATGATCCCAGGAATGGAAGTGTTAATACATGAGGAGCATTTGATTGTGTTGAGCACGTACTTGCTGGAGTTTAGAAACTCGACTTCATAAGGACCTAGCAGATTAGGAGAATGGGCAAAGAACCAGCAGGTGAAATACAGTGTCAGGAAGTATATGGTCGTGCACTTTGGTAGAAGAAATAAAAGTGTAAACTATTTTCTAAATGGGGAGAAAGTTCAAAAATCTGAGGTGCAAAGGGACTTGGGAGTCCTCGTGCAAGGTTCCCTAAAGGCCAACTTGCAGGTTGAGTCAGTGGTGAAGAAGGCAAATGCAATTTTAGCTTTTATTTTGAGGAGACTGGAATATAAAGGCAAGGATGTAAGTTTAAGGCTTAATAATGCACTGGTAAGGTCTCAAGAAGTATTGTGAGCAGTTGTGAGCCCCTTATCCAAGAAAGGATATGCTGACATTGGAGAGGATTCAGAAGAGGTTCAGGAGAATTATTCCAGGAATGAAAGGGTTAACATATGATGAGCATTTGATGGCTCTGAGCCTGTACTGCTGGAATTCAGAAGAATGAGGAGGATCTCATTGAAACCTATCGAATGTGGAAAAGTCTCGATCGAGTGAATGTGGAGAGAACGAGTGTTGGACCAGAGGGCACGCCAGAGTAGGAAGGTGTTGGTTTAAAATGGAGATGGGGAAGAATTTCTTTAGCCAGGGGTGTGGAATTTGTTGTCACAGACAGCTGTGGAGGCCAAGTCATTGAGTATACTTTAGAAACATAGTACAGCACAATACAGGCCTTCAGTCCGCAATGCTGAGCTCCATGTACCCATCCAGGAGCCTCTTAAAAGACCCTATTGTATCCGCCTCCACCACCATCGCCAGCAGCCCATTCCATGCACTCACCACTCTCTGTGTAAAAAAACCTTACCCCTGACATCTCCTCTGTACCTACTTCCAAGCACCTTAAAACTGTGCCCTCCCGTGATAGCCATCTCAGCCCTGGGAAAAAGCCCCTGACTATCCACACAATCAATGCCTCTCATCATCTTATACATATTTTATACATCTTACAGTATATTAAGATGGAGCTTGATAGGTTTTTGATTAGTCAGGGCAAGAATGGTTACAGGGTGAAGGCAGGAGAATGGGGTTGAGAGGGATAATAAATCAACCATGATCAAATGGAGGAGCAGACTCGATGGGCCAAATGGCCTAATTCTGCTCCTGTCTTATGGTCTTAAGTGCAGTCTGACCAATGCCTTATAAAGTGTCAGCGTTACATCCTCACTTTTACGTTCTAGTCCTCTCGAAATGAACATTGTATTTACCCTCCTTATCACTGACTCAACCTGCAAATTAACCTTTAGGGTATCCTGCATGAGGACTTCCAAGTCCCTTTGCAGCTCAGATTTCTGAATTTTCTTCCCATTTAGAAAATTGACTCATTCTACCAAAGTGCTTGACCATACACTTCCTGACACTGTATTTCTTTGCCCGTTCTCCTAAGCTGTTCAAGTCCTCCTGTAGTCTTTTAGTTTTCTCAACACTACTTGTTTCTCCACCAATCCTCATATATCTGCAACCATGGCCAAAAAGCTATCAATTCCATCATCCAAATTACTGACACATAATGTGTAGAAAGCAGTACCAGCACCACCCTCTGTGGAACGCCACTCCTCACTGGAACCAACCAGTAAAACTTACTTTATTCCTACTTTTTGCCTCCTGCCAGTCAGCAAGGCAACATGCTAATGTCTACTTGTAGTGGGATTGAATGCCATAGTTGTGATGATATGCTAATGGGGGCCATAGTGACTGAATCATTTCCTGGGATTCGTACCTTTGAGCGGAAAATCCAACAAAAGGTCGATGATTTGGCCCAGTACATCACGGGTAAAGCCCTCCCAACCTTTGCGCACATCTACATGAAACATTGCCGTAGGAAACAGCATCCATCAACAAAGATCCTCACCACCCAGGCCATGCTCTTTTCTCACTGCTGCCATCAGGTGGAAGATACAGGAGCCTCAGGACTCACACCAACAGGTTCAAGAACAGTTACTATCCCTCCATCATCAGGCCCTTGAACAAAAGAGGATAGCTACACTTGTTCTATTTCTGGTGTCATGAACCCTGTGACGGGTTAAAAAGGACCAGCAGAAATGGAACACCTCTAGAGTCTGGTTTACTATAAATTAAGACTATATTTATTACTACTACGAATTAATGTCATTAAACCGGATAATACAATACAGGTTATAAACTATTATATATATATGTCCGTAAATGTGTGTGTGGATACAAAAATAAATAATAATCCAGGAGGTGGATATCAGTCTTACGTTGTCAGGTAAGTTTAAGCAGCTCAGTTCACTTTGTGTTGCATCGAGTTGAATTGATGGAGAGAGAGAGAGTTAATTGAGTTGATGTTCAAGTTGGCAGCTTTAGTTGTTCTTGCTTCCGAAGTCTTCAGAGTCACTTGGTGTGACCCCCACACAGACACAGTTGGACAGAGCCCCTTCTAGGGAACGGTTTACTAACCCAAGGCAGGGGTTCACCACCAGCAGACCCCCCACAGGCAAGCACTTACTCGCACTGGTAATCACGGGTCAAAATTAATCGGTCCATGGCCTCCACCCTTGTGGTGGTCTTAAACTCCACCAGCGGTTTCTCGGGTAGCTTCCTCAGTTCTCCCATGTCACGTCTCCTCTGCCTTATCAGACAAAAGGATCAACTTTTATAATCCATCCAAAATTCCAACTGTCCGTTAGCTCAACCGCTCTGAGCTGTTACCATGGTGACCTCCCAGCTCGTGTCTCAGCTGGCGCCGTACTGTCCCTCTCTCAAGGCCACAATTAAGTGTTATCAAAACAAAGTCAGAGTCCTCTCTCTCTTTTAATTGCCTCCTTGCTCATTAGACTGCTGAATTTTCTAGCAGTTTCTCACCTGTGTGACACTGGTGTTCCCTCAACCAATGATCTCACTTTAAGGATTCTTTATCTTGTTATTTCATGCTCTCGTTACTTATTGCTATTTATTGATATTTGCATTTTGCACATTCTTTTTGTCTTCTGAGCTCTTGCTCTTCTATTGATCCTGTTTACAGTTACTATTCTATTGATTTGCTGAGTATGCCCGCAGGGAAAGGAATCTCAGGGTTGTATGTGGTGACGTGTGTGTACTGTGAAAAAAATTTTACTTTGAACATTGAATGCCATAGCTGTAATGATATGCTGATGGGCCACAGGGACAGGATCATTTCCCCAGGATCCATACCTTCATATGAATACCATAGTTGTGAGGATGTGCTGATGAGCCATAGTGACTGAATCATCTCCTGGGGACTCATACCTTCATGGCTCAGCTATCGCAGAATCTAATATTGAATCTTATTTACTACTTCATCCTGAATGTGAGTCGCTGGGCGGCAAAATGTGGGCCTGAAGCATGTCACTGGCCAACATGGTCGAGGCCCGGAGCCTTTCAAAGCAGCAATGCCTGGATTCCAGAGTGAGGTACAATGTGGTGTTTAGACAACTTAAACAACGGCCCAGATCGGAGGCGAGAGCCAATTTTGCTCACTCTCCGCGACCTTCACTCCTCTCACCAGGGTCCGCAGCCTTTTGCTGTTCCGTTGTTTGGTCAATTTAAATGCTGGCCCGGAGACTGTAAGGACAGGATGTTGGCCGATTTCGCACGTTCTCTGCGATGGTCATTTTCAAGGCGCTGAGGTAATCAAGACTGCCCCAGCTGCTGTGCACCATTCCCGCTTATATGATGAACTGATGAGCGTGGCTTTGGACCTGCTCTGGCCTGCTCCAAGGTTCGGATCTGAGGACTCATTTTTGGTTCGGAATGTTGTTGTTCGCTTCAACTGTTCACATGATTTCTATTTTTTTCCTTTCTCTTGCGCATCGAGTGTTGGTCTTTTTATTTATTTTTCTTTAAATTAGGTTCTTTCGAGTTTCTTGCTTTGTGGCTCCCTGCGAGCATGCAAATCTCAAGGTTGTGTAATTTATACATCCTTTGATAACCAATGTACTTGAATCTTGAATGCCAAGTGACTGAAGCTTCGTGACCAGCTTCCTGTGTGGGATTTCGTCAAAGTGAATGTTGTCCGCTTTCTGCCCATAGTCCTCCATGTACCTTCTGAAGTGCCCCATCAATGTTGCAACTGTACTTGCCTTAATCACTTCCTCCAGCAGCTCATTCCAGAACTCATCACCTCTGTGTAAACAATTTGTCTCTCCTTCAAATGACCAAATTTCGCCTGGAATCAGAGACCTGTTGCAGCACCTAAGGCTGTTCAGCACTTGTTAACCTCTGTGAGGTTGATGCAGTCAGTCTCATCAGCCTTGTTCATTTTCCCTTCCCCCTTTGGAAGGTCTCTCCGGACACTGCCCTTCCAGCCAGTGTGTTCCCGAAAGAAAGCAACTCACTGTACTGGGATTGAATTGAATTGATTTTATTTCTTATATCCTTCACATACATGAGGAGTAAAAAGCTTTACGTTAGGTCTCTGTCAAAATATGCAATGTGCAATTTATAGTAATTTGTAATAAACAGTACGTACAAATTTAAAGGTGTCCATTAGTCTTGCGAGACCGTGGATCTGCACCTGGAAAGTCTTCACTCTCCAGGGCGCAGGCCCGGGCAAGGTTGTATGGAAGACCAGCAGTTGCCCATGCTGCAAGTCTCCCCTCTCCACGACACCGATGTCGTCCAAGGGAAGGGCATTAGGACCCATACAGCTTGGCACCGGTGTCGTCGCAGAGCAATGTGTGATTAAGTGCCTTGCTCAAGGACACAACACGTTCCCTCGGCTGGGGCTCGAACTCACGACCTTCGGGTCGCTTGTCCAATGCCTTAAACACTTGGCCACGTGCCCACACTATGTACAACAGGACAGTTAATATAGCATAGAAATATAATGTATCAGCGTGAATTAATCAGTCTGATGGCCTGGTGGAAGAAGCTGTCCCGGAGCCTGTTGACCCTGGCTTTAATGCTGTGGCACCGTTTCCCAGATTGTAGCAGCTGGACCAGTTTGTGGTTGGGATGACTTGGGTCTCCGATGATCCTTTGGGCTCTTTTTATGCACCTGTCAATGTCCTGAATAGCGAGAAGCTCACGTCTGCAGATCTGCTGGGCTGTCCGCACCACTCTCTGCAGAATCCTGTGATTGGGGGAAGTACAGTTCCCATACCAGGCAGTGATGCAGCTAGTCGGGATGCTGTCAATTATGCCCCTGTAGCAAGTCCCTAGGATTTGGGGACTCATGCCAAACTTCTTCAACCTTCCGAGGTGAAAGAGGCACTATTGTGCCTTTTTCACCACACATTCGGTATGTACAGACCACGTGAGATCCTTGGTGATGTGTATGCCAGAGAACTTAAAGCTGTTCACCCTCTCAACCCCAGATCCATTGATGTCAATAGGGGTTAGTCTGTCTCCATTCCTCCTGTAATCCACAACCAGCTCCTTTGTTTTTGCAACATTGAGGGAGAGTTTGTTTTCTTGATACCACTGTGTCAGGGTGATGACTTCTCTGTAGGCTGCCTTATTATTTGAGATTAAGCCAACCAATGTAGTATCATCAGCAAATTTAATTAGCAGATTGGAGCTCTGGGTATTGACACAGTCATAGATACACAGAGAGTAAAGGAGGGGGCTTAGGACACAGCCCAGAGGGGCTCCTGTGTTGAGGGTCAGAGGGGCCGAGATGAGGGGAGCCCACTCTTACTACCTGCTGGCGATCTGACAGGAAGTCCAGGATCCAGCTGCATAAGGCAGGGTGAAGGCAGAGGTCTCTGAGCTTCTTGTCGAGCCTGGATGGAATTATGGTGTTGAATGCTGAACTGTAGTTCAAGAACAGCATTCTCACGTAAGCATCCTTCTTCTCCAATGTGTAAGGATGGTGTGTAGAGCTGTGACTACTGCATCATCTGTTGATTGGTTGTGTTGGTAGGTGAATTGTAGGGGGTCCAGTGTGGGTGGCAGCATGCTACAGAATGCTCTCAAAGCATTTGCTTATTATTGAGGTGAGTGTGACAGGACGCCAATTTGTTCAGACCTGTTACCTCGGTCTTTTTAGGTACAGGAACAATGGTGGATGTTTTGAAGCAGGAGGGCACTCTACACTGGGAGAGGGAGAGATTAAAAATTTCTGTAAACACATCTGCTAGTTGTGCTGCGCACATCCTGAGTACCCGCCCTGGGATGCGTCTGGTCCCGCAGCCTTGCGACTGTCCACTTGTTGGAAACACCTGCATAATTCAGCCTCAGAGATGATCAAGGTGCAGGTCACTTCAGCAGCTCTCCTCAGGGGCTCAGTGTTGGCGACATCGAACCGAGCGTAAAAAGGATTTAGCTCATCTGGGAGAGAGGCTGTGCTGTTGGCAGCAGCACTGAGTTTAGCTTTGAAGTCTGTGATGGTGTGCAGACCTTGCCATAAGCTGCATGTGTTGTTGGTGGAGAGTTGTGCTTGGATCTTGTCCCTCTGTTGTTGTTTCGCTGCCTTGATGACTTTGCGCAGCTCGTAGCTGCATTTCTTGAGTTCCCGTTGGTTACTGGCAACATAAGCTCTCTCTTGCGCGGTAAGGGTAGCACGCACGGAACTGCTGATCCATGGTTTCTGGTTTGGATAGACCCTGACCGATTTTTGGGGTTCTGGTTTGGATAGACCCTGACCTCAATGAACTTTCGGATGAAGCTCGTGACCCCATCAGTGAACTTGGAGACATCCTCATCATGAAAGACATTCCAGTTGACGTCATCAATTGGTGACCAATGATGGACTGTCTTAACTATGGCCGCCTCTTGTTTCAGCTTCTGCCTGTACATCGGCAGAAGCAAGATGGAGGAGTGATCTGACTGCCCAAACAGTGGACGGAGGAGCACTTCATAAGCGTTGTGGAAGGGAGAGTAGCAGTGGTCGGGTATGCTATCTCCCAGTGTGCTCACCTGGATGTGTTGACAAAACTTTGGAGAGGCTTTCTAGACAGCGACACTCTATTAATGTCTCTGGCGACGATGAAGGCAGCCTCTGGTTGTACAGTCTGCAAGGTGCTGATGATCTCATGCAGTTCCTTGAGAGCCAGGTCAGTATCAGCCTGTGGCGGAATATACACAGCTGTGAAAATAACAGCCGTGAACTCCCTCGGCAGCCAGAAAGGCCTACACAGCAGTACAAGATACTCCAGATCCGGGGAACAAAAGGATTTGAGGGCATGCACATTCTAGGGTTTGCACCAACAATTATTGACCTTGAAGCATACCTCACCTTTACTCTTCCCAGTGAGGTTTTTAGACCTGTCCGCCTGGAACAGGGAGAACCCAAAGGGCTCGATGGCGTCTCCTCTGTCAACCAGGTCTCCACGAAGCACAAAATGTTACATTCCTTTGTTTCCTGCTGGTAGGAGATTCTGGCTCTCAGTTCGCACAGCTTATCGTCCAGGGACTGAATATTAGCCAGGAGTTTGCTAGGGAGCATATAGAACTTAGAGCATAGAGCAAAGAATATTACAGCCCAGTGCAGGCTCTTTGGTTCACAATGTTCTTCCAAACTTTTAACCCACTCTAAGATCGATCTAACCCTTCCTTTCTATGCAGCCCTCAATTTTTCTAGGGAAAAAAGCACTGGCTGTCTACTCTCTCTATCTCTCTTAGAATTATAAATATCTCTATCAAGCCCCCTCTCATCCTCCTTTACTCTAAACAGAAAGGCCCCAGTTTGCTCAACCTATCCTCATAACACATGCTCTCCAATCCAGGCAGCATCCTGTCAAATCTCTTCTGTGCCTTCTCTAAAGCTTTCACATCCTTCCTATAATGAGGCAACCAGAGAGAGAGGCTGGGTTCCACCGTGGATGTTGCATTCAGTCGTCTGCGTGATACGCAAGCCAGGGCAGTATGATATGGAGAGCAAGCTGTTGCCTGTGTAGCAGGCTCCCCCTCTCCATGGAGCTGATGAATCTAAAGCAACGGCAGAGACTGATACGGTTTGGCCCCAGCGGTGTTGCAGGAGTTGGTAGTCAGCATTGAATGCTTTAGGGGCTCCAGCTGTGGATTTTTCCTTGTGGTTTACTTCTGAAGCCTTACCCATGAGTGGATATAGCCACAAGGCAGTGGGAGTTTGAGATCAGAGTTTTTCTTCTCCTGGATAAGCTGCCAACCACGGCCGATGAGCCCCATCTGCCTGAAGTGACTGGTTTTAAGGTGCCAGTAACCCACCTTTGCCCTTTAGAAACATAGAAAACCTACAGCACAACACAGGCCCTTCGGCCCACAATGCTGTGCCAAACATGTACTTACTTTAGAAATTACGTAGGGTTACCCATAGCCCTCTATTTTTCTAAGCTCCATGTACCTATCCAGGAGCCTCTTAAAAGACCCTATTGTATCCGCCTCCACCACAGTCACCGGCAGCCCATTCTACGCACTCACTATTCCCTGCATAAAAAAACTTACCCCTGACATCCCCTCTGTACCTACTTCCAAGCAGCTTAAAACTGTGCCCCCTTGTTTTAGCCATTTCAGCCCTGGGAAAAAGCCTCTGACTATCCGCACGATCAATGCCTCTCATCATCTTATACACCTCTGTCAGGTCACCTCTCACCCTCTGTCGCTCCAAGGAGAAAATGCCAAGTTCACTCAACCTATTCTCATAAGGCATGTTCCCCAATCCAGGCAACATCCTTGTTTCCACATCCTTCCTACTGAGACCAGAACTGGGCACAGTACTCTAAGTGGGGTCTGACCAGGGTTCTATCAGTAGAAATAGTCCTGCTGGGCTTAGTAGCTAAGCCACATGTGAAGGACAGGAACTGGACTTGGTTGAAAGAAGGCTATTCGAGACACATGCCATTGGGAGCATTTAATAGGAAGTGCGAGATTGTCCCACCCTGGCTATAACAACCCTGAGGAACTATGAGGTGACCATAACTGAACACAATACTGCAATACTTTTCATAAAGTTTCTGTTTAATAAAAAAAAACTTTTCACACATTCCCTGTTCAGATGCAAAGGGAGAATTTGATTAGAATGGGGGACAACCTGGGCATGAAGGGGCAACCCTTTAACTCTGGGCTGGGTTAGGATGGTGGTGAGGGGGTGTACTGATGTTGGGACATGTAGACCTGTTGTAAGTGGTGCCAGCAGCCACAACTTGGACATGAAGTAATGGTTGAAGTTAAGAGGTACCCATGCACTACACTTTTCTCACAATTTGCCACTGTGCCGTTCCCTGCCCAGTGCTATGAGCACATTAACTGCTTTCCCAGGCGCTTGACCCTATGGGTTAGAAGGGATCCCGTGCTGTGAAGAGTTGGTCACCTTCATTCTTGCTGCTTCAGTCCTGGACTTGTAACAGAATTCCACCAGAGCAACGAGCATCGCCAGGCCCAGTCCGCCAATCAGGATGTAGAAAACTCCTGCCACGTTGCTGAGACTCAGGGCACTTGTCTTGTCCTGGCAGAGGGAGAGGCACAAACTGGCTCAGAACACTCACTGGCATAGTAGCACAGCCCAGTTACAGTGCAGACACCGAGTCACAGCGTAAAGCAGGGAGAGGAGTGCAGAGTGACAGAAAGGAACGAGGGATGTGAGGCAAATTACACCCCTTCCTGTGCCATCACCGATTTGCAAACATTCAACCTTTGTCACAACCTGTGACTCAGCACCAATCCAAATGGGTTTCACAGGGGAAACAGTGGCGCTCACCCTCCAGAAACTGCCCTGGGCATGTTCAGCACCCACCCATGGACAGCACCAAAATGGGCTCTTTCATCACCCACCCACAATGTCCAGAACCCATGACCTACTGCAGTACCCATTTAGCACACACTGTTGTTGACAGCACAGACGGGGCACAGACAGGTCTCTTCCTCACTCTCCTCCTCTCTTGTAGATAACATCCTGACAGAAGACTCCATTCCTCGGAGGCTCAGTTTTCCTGTCATTGGTCACCCTTGGGTGGATGATTGCTGGGTGAATGGCCTTACTACACACCGGAGACATCAAAGGGACAGTCTATAAGTCTGTCCTAGAATGAAGTCAGGATGAGAACAGCACAGCTATGAGCTCAGGGCTAGGTGTAGTCTGTAGGTCTCCAACCCATGGGTAGAGGCACCTTGGCAGCGGAAGGGTTAAATATCCACTCATCTATCACATCATTGCCATCAATGGCCTAGTTTATTAGAGAGAATCTGCCCTATTCATGTCTTCCCTCCATAGGGGGGCGCGGGGTTCCCCTCCTGACTATCAGTCTGTGCATGAACTCACAGTGGTGGGAACACCAGATTCGGAATTCCCTGGTTCAGAGTCGCTGGGACACGTGGACTACTGGACAACCAAGTATCTGGGGTTGAACATCTTGAGCAACATCCATGAGCTGTGCTTCGTACAGAGAGGCAGAAAGCAGTCTGCCTTAGAAACAGCTCCCCACCTGTTCTCCACCCTCGCCATCATTTCCATCTTCCCTGCCTGAGGGACAGCCCACGGACTGGAAGAACTGACCACCCCTGGAGGCTGTAGGACTGGGAGTGAGATCCAATGCCACTTCTTTGTGGTGGATGGACACTGAGACCAAATGTCTTGGTGGATCTAACATCAACAGGGGCAGCAGAGATAGTGCTGGACTTTGGTGAGAGTGGGAGCCCAAACCAACTAACTTTCACCAATGCCTTACCCTGTCACTAGAGGAAAGTAAGAGAAGCAGGCAGTCAGAATGGTTCCCCCAACCCTCCCACCTGTCTCCCTTACCCGTCCTCCCACCACTCCCAACTCTCCATTGTGCAGTACCTTGGACAGTAAGTTATATACGTCTCCCAGCCCGTGGGGAAGCTACAGGCATGGAGTCTTTCTCAGTAACAGGGGCCGCTGAGAGAAGGTTCTGGAATCATGCGGAATTCGAAAGGGCAAGAGTGGGCGCAACTGGTGTTCAGGGGACACCAATGAATTGCCTGAACGTGCAGGAGTCATTGTCTTTTTTAGCGGCATACTTCCAATATTTATTGGTTAACGAATAAATATTGGGAATGGGGAGAGAATGAAGTGGGAGGGTAATGGGGGCAGGGGGCTGCAGTGACTGGAGGGGCATGATGGGAGAGAGAGGGAAGGAGTGAGAGAGAATGCAGAGAGAGAGATTGTAGAGTGTAGAGTGAGTGATCAGAGGGGGTTGTGGCTCAGGAGGGGAGATAACAGAGATAAAGGGTATAGACGGAGGGAGATCTGAATGGAAGCAGAGAGTGAAATAGAATGGAGAAGGGTAGGTGGAGTTGACAGTGGGGAGAGAGAGGTGGGAATGGGAGGAGATGAAAGAGGAGGATTCAGATGGAGGGAGGGGGATAAAGGGAGGTGTGGATGGGAGAAGATGGGATGGGGAGGTATGGATGGGAGGAACTGAGATGGATGGAGATGAGGATGGGGAAGATGGGATAGAGGAAGGTAAGGATGGGAAGAGATGGCATAGAGAAGTTGGAATAGAGGGAGATTCATATGGAGGAAGGGGTTGGGGAGGTGTGGATGGGGAAGATGGGATAGAGGGAGGTGTGAATGGGGAAGATGGGATAGAGGAAGGTGAGGATGGGAGGAGATGGCATAGAGAGAGGTCTGTATGGGAGAAGATGGGATAGAGGGAGATTCATATGGAGGAAGGGGTTGGGGAGGTGTGGATGGGAAAAGATGGGATAGAGGAAAGTGTGGATGGGAGAAGATGGGACAGAGGGAGGTGTGGATGGGAGAAGATGGGACAGAGGCAGGTGTGGATGGGAGAAGATGGGATAGAGGGAGATTCATATGGAGGAATAGGGTTGGGGAAGTGTGGATGGGAGAAGATGGGATAGAGGGAGATGAGGATAGGAGGTGGAGATGGGTAAGAGGCTGGTGTGAGACATGACACCAGCACAGAGCAGAGGGGCTGCAGACCCTTGACTCTCTCTGCAATGCGGTGAGTCCCACCAGTGTGGCAGTGAGACCCCACACCCTGGATCTCCAGCACAGGCTACACTGGCTCCTCGGCTGACAAGCTCAGGCTTGGAGAGGGTCCGTGGTTCCGGAGCGGCTTAGCCTGCCTCGGGTATCGTGCGATTCGTGCATTTCATGCAGTAACTAACCTTACTGCTGGAGTCTTTCCTTCCACATTCACCTTTACCGTACCACCATTTGTTTTTCAGCTTGTCTAAGATGCCTTGCTCACTGAGTTTCAATACTGCAAGGTTTACTCGATTTCTTCTCGTGAAACATAACATAAATAACATTATCAATGTTATTTTATGTTATCCATTAGAAAACACATTTCAGTTTCACAGTTCCAAATGATAGAGTGGAGGGCTCCGTCTGGCTGGGAAAGTGCCCCACTCCCAGCGACACGTGCCAGCTCCTTCACCATGTAACCAGCAACACCCCGCACCAGACCGTGACAGCAGATACATCCTTGGCAACTTTCGGGGGACCACAAGAACTTCTGGGGTGTCAGCTGAGGACTCTCTCCCATGACTTCCAGCCAGATGTAGGGTGAGATACAACCTCCCAGTAGCCGAAGGTGAAGAGGCAGAGAGGCGGATTGGTCAGGTATGTGGATGGAGGTTGTTTCTCGCCAGGACCTCTCGTGTTGGGGGCAGATCATTGAGGGAGCTGACTTTGTTACGGGGCCTGAGCTCATTTGAAAGGAGCAGTCTTGCCTCAGTTGGAAGTGAAATGAGTTCAGCCTGGTCCAGGAATGAACTAGTAACTCACACTCTTCCAGAGACAGGGCTGGGGATCTCTGTCTCATTAACTCTTCAACAATCCCAACCTCAGGGACTGGAAGAACCCCAGTCTGTCCCAGTGAGGAAGAAAGCTGTGGGCTGGTCTCTCAGGTATTTGTGATTCCTGCTTTGTCCTGCTCTGTGTCCAGTCAGTTACTAGTCAGGAATTGGTCAATCACTACTCAGGGTCTGGTCAGTTATTGATCAGTGTCCAGTAAGTTATTGGTCAGTTAATGCTCTGAGTTCAGTCAGTTACTGGTCAGAGTCTGACCATGAGACCATGGGCATAAGAGCAGAATTAGGCCATTTAGCTGATTCAATCCCATTCTTCTGCCTTCTCCCTGTAACCTTTCATGCCTCAACTAATCAAGAACCTTTCAACCTTTGCCCATTGGCCTAGCCTCCACAGCTACCTGTGGCAACAAAATCCACAGATTCACCACCTTCTGGCTAAAGAAATTCCTCTTCCTTCTAAAAGGATTCACCTCTATTCTGAGGCTATGCCCTCTGTTCCTGGACTCACCCACCAAAGAAAACATCCTCTCTATATATACACTTTGGAGGCCTTTCAACATTTAATAGATTTCAATGATTCCACCCCCCCCCATTTCTTCTAAATTCCATCAATACAGACCCTGAGCTATCAAACACTCATCATACGTTAACCCTTTCATTTCTGGAATAATTCTCCTGAAACTCTTTTGAATCCTCTCCAACATCAGCACATCCTTTCTTCAATAAGGGGTCCAAAACTGCTCACAATATTCCAGGTGAGGCCTCACCAGTGCCTCTGCCTGATAAAGGCACAGCATTACATTTTAGCTTTTATATTCTTGTCCTCTCAATATGGATGCTAATATTGCATTTGTCTTCCTTACCACTGCCTCAACCTGCAAGATAACCTTCAGGGAATCCTGCACGAGGACTCCCAAGTCCCTTTGCACTTCATATTTTTGAATTTTCTCTCCATTTAGAAAATAGTCTACGCTTTTATTCCTTCTACCAAAGTGCGTGACCACACACTTCCTGACATTGTATTCCACCTATCATCTCTTTGTCCATCCTTCTGCAGTCTCCCTGCTTCCTCAGCACTGCCTGCCCCTCCACCTATCTTCATATCATCTGCAAAATTGGTCACAAAGCCATCAATTCCATTATCCAAATCATTGACATACAATATAAAAAGAAGTGGTCCGAGCACTGACCCCTGCAGAACACCGCTAGTCATTGGCAGCCAATCAAAAAAGGCTCCCTTTATTCCCACTCTTTACCTCCTGTTAATCATATCCATGCTAGAATCTTTCCTGTAAGACCATGGGCTCGTAGCTTGTTAAGCAGCCTCATGTGTGGCACCTTATCAAAACCTTCTGAAAATCTAAGTACACAATATCCACCAATTCTCCTTTGTCTATCTTGCTTATTATTTCGAGGAGTTCCCACAGATTTGCCAGGCAAGACCTTCCCTTCAGGTCAGTTATTGCTCAGTCCTTGCTCTGTTTTCAGTCAGTTACTGGTCAGTTACAGGTCAATTACTGCTCAGTGACTGGCCAGTGTCTAGTTAATTACTGGTCAGTCTCTGGTTAGTTACTGGTTATTTATTAGTCAGTTATTGGTCAGACTTTGGTTAATCTCTGGTCAGTTCCTGTTTAGTCTCCAGTCAGTGTTTGCTCAATTGCAGGGATGGGTGGCTACTGCAGGGTGGCATTAACTCTTTGCCTCCCTCTGTGTAAGATTCCTGGTGAATCTGTGAATTCACCACAGAAGCAGAAACTCGATTGAGACAGGAAGTCTAACTCTGGTGGATAGCAGAAAGTACTGGACATGCCTGGTCTCACCACTGTCCAGGATAGCTGGATCCCAGCTCTGGGGTACTGGAGGCCCAGTCCAGGGAATGCCCACTGTTCCACTCAGACTCAGACATCACTGAAGTGGAAATAAATGATGTGAAGAGGCAGAGAGAGTCAGTACTGGTCACAGACTCTTTCAGACAGACAGTCCTTGGTAAGAAACTGTGGGGGCAGTGTTGGGGCAATTACCCTCAGAGCATGGGGTCAGTTCACCTGAGTGTGGGGTGAATTTCCCTCTGAGTGTGCAGCCAGATCCCTTCTGAGTGTGGGATTAGTTCCCCTGAGAGTGGGGCCAATTCTCCCCAGGGTGTGGGGTTAATTCCTCTCTGAGTGTGGGGCGAATTCTCTCGAGTGTGGGGCCATGCTGGTTGTCTGCTGGTTACACAGTTGTGTTTTTTACCCAGGAGTTCCCCACTGGAGCTGACCTTCGCGTCACCGCCGCCACTGCCACATTCTCCCTTGTCGTACCACCATTTGTTTTTCAATTTGTCCAACAGTCCCTGTTCGTTGAGTTTAAGAACTGCCAGGTTTACTGGGTTTCTTGCAAAGATAAAACATACTCATCAGTTGTGAGCAGAAAAAGTGTCCGTCAGAATTGGAGACGTTATTTCACAAAGAACTAAAGTGGTGAAATATTGATAGTATGGAGTGTGGAAGATGTGTCGATTAGGGACAGGATCGGGTCAGGATTGGATTGGGTATGGGGTCTTGAATGGAGTCAGGGTCAGCATTAGGATCTGGGTCAGGATCATGAACAGGTCAGGGATGGGGACAGGGTCAGGTGTGGGGGTTGGGGATTGCGACAGATTTGCGACAAGGAAGACAAGAAAATCAATGGGGGAGGGGCCATTGTACTGTCACAGGACAGGATTAGGCAGAAACTGCCAGCTATCAGGATTGACCTGTGATCAGTGTTGGGGACACATGGGTCAGTCTAGAGTGAGATGAGGAGGTTCAGAGCCCATATTTCCCTGGAAAAGTGAAGGTGTGGGCAGCAAGTTAAAGGCAGCCTGGATGTCAAGAAGTTGCCCAGGGTTACCCTTCAGGATATAGAGAGCATAAGGGGATTCTGAAAGAGGGAGATATGAAATATTACTGAGAGATGGATGAACAATTGCATAAGTACATTAAGGGCAGGAGATAACTAGGGAAAGACCCATTATAGACCAAAGAGTTCATCTGTGTGTGTGGTCAGTGGATATGGGTGAGTTCCTAGTAGAAAGGGATGCTTGAGTTGGAGAATTCAGCAAAGGGACAATGAAAACTGTCATAGAACATTACCGCACAGAAACAGGCCCTTTGATCCACCTAGTCAATGCCATACTATTAATCTGCTTATTCCCATCGACCTGCACCTGGACAATACCCCTCCACACCCCTCCCATTCATATACCTATACAAGTTTCTCTGAAGCATTGAAGTCAAACTTGCACCCACCATTTCCGCAGGCTGCTTGTTCCACACTCTCACCACCCTCTGTTCTCCCTCGTGTTCCCTTTAGTTCATCTTTCACCCTTAACATGTGACTTCTAGTTCCAGTCTCATCCAATCTCAGTGGATAAAGCCTGCATGCATTTACCCTATCTAAACCCTCATAATTTTGTACACCTCCATCAAATCCCCTCTCACTCTCCTTTGCTCCAGGGAATGAAGCCCGAACCTGTTCAACCTTTCCCTGTAACTTAGTCCTGCTGGTAACAGCCTTGTAAATTTTCTCTGCACTCTTTTAATCTCATTTTACATCTTTCCTATAGGTAGATGACCAGAACTTGACACAATATTCCAAATTAGGCCTCACCAATGTCTTATACAACTTCAGATTAGCATTCTATCTCCTGTACTCAGTACTTTGATTACTGAAAACCAATGTGGCAAAAGCTTTCTTTACAACCCTTTCATTTTGTTTTGGATAAAAATTTAGGTGAAGAGTTGCTGGTTCTCTGCAGCAGAGACAGGGAATCTTGAAAGCCATGTTGTCTACCTGGTGATGGGTCAAGGACATCTCCTCTGGGCTGGTGAAGAACTTACACCGACGCAGTGGGGGAGACAATCCAGTTGTCTTCATCCACACAGGAACTAATGACAAACAAAGGGATTGAGGAACTCAAAGCAAAATTGAAAAGCAGAACTACAAGGGAGATAATATCTGGATTACTACTGGAGTCGTATGTGAATTGGCAAAGGGTAAATAGGATTAGTGAGGTAATTCTCGTGAGATGGAAATGGGATCTGATTGATGGATTGCTGATACCAGGAATGGAGAAGGAGAGAGCTGTTGAATTGGGATAAACTTCACCTAGTCTATGCTGGGACCAGGAATCCAGTGATTCACATAAATCCAGCTGTATCTCAATCTTTATACTATCTAGGAGGAGGGAGGCTGCAAGAACAAAATGTTGAATAAGCCAGGAGGTGAGAGAATGAGGGCATAGGTTAACATGGGGGGAATTGGCAATCAAAGTGCGATATGGTAACCTGGTCGTAGTCAGCTCTTTGTAATCACAAGTTAAAACATCGCACTTAATTCAAGGAATCAATGAGGAGGTCTAGGGAGGAGTGGGGTTGGTGGCGTGGGGGACCGTGACTGAGTTTGGCAAAGCTTGGGGGGAGGATGGGGAATGTCAAGATACATGAGAGGGAGGGGAATGTCAGGATACATGGGAGGGGGGAATGTCGATACATGGGAGGATGGGGAATGTCAGGATATATGGGAGGGAGGGGAATGTCAGGATACATGAGAGGGCGGAATGTCAGGATACATGGGAGGGGGGAATGTCAGGATACATGGGAGGATGGGGAATGTCAGGATACGTGGGAGGGAGGGGAATGTCAGGATAGATAGGAGGATGGGGAATGTCAGGATACATGGGAGGGGGGAATGTCGATACA
Source organism: Mobula hypostoma (assembly GCF_963921235.1). Lineage (NCBI taxonomy): Eukaryota > Metazoa > Chordata > Chondrichthyes > Myliobatiformes > Myliobatidae > Mobula > Mobula hypostoma. The sequence continues at coordinate 17,588,777 of NC_086103.1, read as the reverse complement.
TGGGAAAGAGGGGAGTGTCAGGATAACACTCACAACGCGCTGGAGGAACTCAGCAGGTCGGGCAGCATCCGTGGAAATCCGTGGAGTGTCAGGATACATGGGAGGGAGGGGAGGGGAATGTCAGGATACATGGGAGGGAGGGGAATGTCAGGATACATGGGAGGATGGGGAATGTCAAGATACATGGGAGGGAGGGGAGGGGAATGTCAGGATAGATGGGAGGATAGGGAATGTCAGGATACATAGGAGGATGGGGAATGTCAAGATACATGGGAGGGAGGGGAGGGGAATGTCAGGATACATGGGGGGAATGTCAATACATGGGAGGATGGGGAATGTCAGGATACATGGGAGGGAGGGAAGGGGAATTTCAGGATACATGGGAGGGTGGGGAGGGAAATGTCAGGATACATGGGGGGGATATTGATACATGGGAAGGAGGGGAATGTCAGGGTATATGGGAGGGAGGGGAATTCAGGATACATGGGAAGGGGGAATGTCAGGATACATGGGAGGGAGGGGAATGTTGATACATGGGGGGGAGGGAATGTCAGCTTACATGAGAGGGAGGGGATTGTCAGGATAGATGGGAGGGAGGGGAATGTCAGGATACATGGGAGGGGGGAATGTCAGGATACATGGGAGGGAGGGGAATGTCGATACATGGGTGGGAGGGGATTGTCAGGATACATGGGAGGGTGGGGATGTCGATATATGGGTGGGAGGGGATTGTCAGGATACATGGGAGGGTGGGGATGTCGATATATGGGTGGGAGGGGATTGTCAGGATACATGGGAGGGAGGGGATTGTCAGGATACATGGGAGGGTGGGGATGTCGATATATGGGTGGGAGGGGATTGTCAGGTTACATGGGAGGGGGGGAATGTCAGGTTACATGAGTGGGAGGGGGATGTCAGGATACATGGGAGGGAGGGGAATGTCAGGGTACATGAGAGGGAGGAAAATGTTCTAGTTTCTGAGGGACAGACATTCCCAGTCCTGTTTAATCTGTCAGTGATGATTGGAGGCCCAAGATGATCACTGGTTGGTGATGGGACTGACAGCACAGTGTGGACCTCAGGCTGTCCACTGATAGGTAAGAAACCAATAAAGTCCTTCATGTTGCCCAAATTCAAAAGGAAACAACCCACCTTCACACATCTCAGAGTAAACTAACTGGTCTCTTATCAGACAGTAGGAATTAGCAGAGTTAACTACCACTGGTGCCGTAGCACTAGTTAGCATTGTTAATCTGTGACATTGTCGATTAAAACCATTATCCTATTATTTCACTTCATTTCCCAATTACTCTTTCCCACTTACTCTTACTCAAACCCCACTAACCGAATGAAAGGAACCATCATCATCCTATGGGATGGATAGCTGGAGAGAGAGAGAGAGACACTCTTTCATTACTGGTTATTGTTACATCAGCCTTTCAGGACTGGACAGCTCCATACCAGCACAATGATCCTTCCAGACCCTCTTCCTCAGTCACCAGTCTCACCCACATCCTAAAATCAACACTTATAAACTCAGAAAAAAACTCAACAGGCCAGGGAGTATCTGTGGGGAGAGGAAGAAAGTTAATGCCTCATCTTTCTTTGTCTATCCCTCAGCAGATGCTGAGCCTTTGTGAGATTTACTCATAATTCCTCAAGCCCTTGCATGTTGACTTTTCAATTCATCTCTACCACACACTGTAGCACCAGCTTTCATCTTCTTCTTACTTTGTAGATAGGACAATTTCTCCTAAGTTCCTGATTGTATTTCTTGGTGACATTATTATTGATGGCCATGTTCTTCTCCACCTAAACCATTTTAACTTGGATCAAATCAAACTTCTCACCAATCATTAGTTTCTCTGTATTTTCATTATAATGAAAAAGGTACACCGTGCTTCAGGATGGTTTCAACAAGGGTTGGGTTACTGCACTAGTCCATTATGCCTCACCATTACACCATCAGTTCACTAGTCCTCACTGTTACACAATCAGTGCACTAGTCCTTCCGTTACACCATCATTGCACTAATCCTCACTGTAACACCATTAGTGCAGTCGTGCTCACTGTCACACTGTCAGTGCATCAGTTTTAACCTTTACACTGTTAGTGTACTAGTCCTCACTCTGATACCGATGATCTACTAGTCCTCCTTATCAGTACACTAGTCCTCACCATTACACTATCAGTGCACTAGCCTTTGCCATTACACTATGGTGCACTAGTCTCCACTATCAGTGCACTAGTCAGAAGACCATAAGATATTGGAGCAGAATTAGGCCATTCAACCTTTCGAGTCTGCTCCATCATTCTATCATGGCTGATTTATTATCTCTCTCAACCCCATACTCCTGTCTTCTCCCTGTAAACTTTGACATCCTTACTAATCAAGAACCTATCAAATTCCACTTTAAATATACCGAATGACCTGGCTTCTACAGTCTCCGTGGCAATGAATTCCACAGATTCACCACTGTCTGTATCAAGAAATTCCTCCTCATCTCTGTTCCAAAGGGATGTCTCTCTATTCTGAGGCTGTGGCCTCCAGTTACACTATTGTCCTCACTGTCTTCACCATTCCTTACTGTTACACTATCAGTGCACCAGCCTAAAATCACCTAGGGTTCCACTAACACTTGCCCTGGTCTCTTTGGATTACCCACCTTAGGGGAGATCCTTTGGGTGTGGCGACTCCGTAGCCCTTGGAGTCTAGGTTCCCTCCCACCTTCATGGTGTCACATGGCTTCCTCTGCTCAATGTACTCATTCATGGTTGACTCCAACAGGTAGGCATATTTCCCTTTTGACTTCCGCACTCGCGTTACTCCTTCCTCTGTGGTCTTTACAAAGACTGAGGGCTCAGCGGACTTCATATACGCCCACATCTTCTCAAAGACAGCAATCTTGGATCTCTAGGGAGCAGAGAGAAAGGAACACCATGAGTCTACCTCAGTGCCACGCCGCCACAGCTTCTGTTCCAGAATCATCATTGATCACCAACACACGCTCATGGGCACCATTCCCCAGTGCAGTAAATCTCGCACACACAGTTCAACCACCACAAACGTACAGGTTTACTGCTAACTCCTGTCCCCAGCAATCCCAGTCCCATCACGGACCTAGATGCTAGTCTCTGTAACCTCCATATCTTGACAGGTTGGCAAAGGGTAAATAGGATTAGAGAGGTAAGTATAAGGCTGACTTCACTCACCTCAACACTGAACTGATTCTACAACCTCCAGACATACTTTCAAAGACTCTACAACCCATGAGCTCAGTATTATTTATTTTTTATTTGCAGAATTTGTCTTCTTTTGCACATTGGTTGAACGTCAGTCTTTGTTATGTATAGTTGTTTCATTAATTCTATTGTATTTCTTTATTTTCCTGCAAGAAAACAAATCTCAGGGTAGTATATGGTATCTTGGACTTTGAAAATATGGTGAGGTGGAAATGGTTTGTGATTGATGGAACACTGATAGAAGGGCTAGGGAAGTGGAGGACTGTTCCAATAGGATAAACTTCACCTGATCTGTGTGGGGATCAGCTTCCTGGTGAATCACACAAATATGGCTGTGTACAGAGCTTTAAAATAACAAGGGGGGAAGGCTGCCAGAGCAAGATGTTCTGCAGGAGATGGGACAGTGTGGGCACAGGTTAACAAGGCAGAAATTGGCAAGCAAGGAGTAACATGCTGGGACAGAAACTGTAAACAGTGTGCAGCAGGGAACAAGTCCAGACGTTGGAAGTAAATAGAAAAGCTTTACACTGTTTACTTGGAAGCATGTAGCGTTTCGGATAAAGTGGATGAATTGACAGTCCAATAACAATATATGAACGTGATCTGACATCGATTACACAGACAGGGCCACCAGGACTGGATTCAATATTCCACGTTATATCATCCAGTGGATTGATAGAGGTTTGTACAATTATGAGAGGCACAAATAGAGTAGATAGACAATTACCTTTTCCCAAGGATTGAAATGTCTAACACCAGGGAGCATGCATTTAAGGTGACAGGAGGTAATTTCAAAAGAGATGCGAGGGGCAAGTTTTTTTTACAGAGAGTGGTGGGTGCATGGAATGCGTTACCTAGGGTGGTGATAGAGGCAGAGGCTTTTAAGGGACATTTAGATAGGCACATGAATGTGAGGAAAATGGAAGGACATGGACATTGTGTAGACAGAGAGATTAGTTTAGTTGACCATTTAGTTGGTCACCGTGGATCTGTTCCTGTGCTGTATTGTTATATGTTCTATTTCACGATCCAAAAAGGAGAAAAGAGCAAGGTAGCATTGTTAATCCAGCAAGCTATCAGAATATTGTTGTCTCATGGTGTGGAGACAGTGGGTGGTAATGCAGAATTGGTTTGGGTTAAAATCATGAATAACAGGTGTGGCCTGGTGTCTGAGAGTCTGGGGACAAGGACTGGAGGCCTGGAGACAGCTGGACCTGGGGTTGGAGGCCTATCTGTGGATCTGAGAGCCCAGGGGTCAAGGACTGGAGGCCCAAAGATGGCCTAATGTGGTTGGGGGTGAGGGGCTTGTTTTGGTGTTTGTTGTCTTGTTTTGTTCTGATATTGCTGCTACCTGTGTTGTGTTGCATTATTGTGCTGTGTTGAACTTTGTGGACATGCTGTGTTGGTGCTGCACTGTGTGGTAACACTTGGGGGCTGCCCCCAGCAAATCCTCAGGTGTGTTGGTTGTTAATGCAAGGGACTCATTTTACTGTATGTTTCAGTCTACATGGGATAAATAAATCTGAATCCATTCTGAATCTGCGAGGCATGGATCGGTGTAGGCTATTAGCTACCAAAATGTAACCTCTCTATAGGCAAAAGCATAAATGGGGAAGTATCTAAGTGTTTTGAAGGGTCTTAGGGCAACAGTCATCCCAAGAGTCAGGGCCTGCCAGGCGAGGAAGCAGAAGTGGATCCTGGACTAAAAATGGCTGACGACGATTGATGGGAACCTAATGAGTGAACTGGAGTCTCTCCTGGCACTGCTAGGGTTGTCAGAACTGAATGGTTACCCTCTTAGTCATGGTAAGTCCCTGGTCCCACCATAGCTTGTTCTTGTGGAGTGAGATCACTGGTCAATGACTAGGCGACGGGTGGAGGAATTCCGGCATTGAGTGCATGAAGTCTGTTCGTAGGCGTGTGCTTTCACAAATTCACTGCCATTGTGGCTGCCCTATACTGTGACCTCTGGAAAGGCAGCCTCTGGTGTACCTACAACCTTGCTGAAACATCAGAGAATGTCCTCTTGTTACCAGCAGGACAAATGAGATGGGCAGGAATCAGCTGACCCCATCTCAGCCCCAGACTCATACTCCTATACCCCTTCTCAGAACCTCGGCTGCCCCATGCACTAAAACTCCATCCCTGCCTTGAATATGTTCACTGGATCCCTCCACTGTCTAGGTTTCCATGGATTCACCACCCTCTGGAACTACCTCTCCATCTCCATCCAAAAGGACAAACTCAGATTCTGAGACCACGCCCTAGCTTGGGATCCATCACTCGGGGAAGCTCGGTGACAGAGAGTGGCGAGCTCACCCTGAAGAACTCCTTGGTTGATCCAGCATCCAGGGTTCCGTAGGCGATCTCCGTCTGTTTTGCCAGGTCTTCAGCGCTCTCAATGGGCGACACCATCCTCTCGACGGTGAGGAAGGCAGCTAGGTTTGCCGTGTAAGAGGAGATGATGATCAGAGTGAAGAACCACCAAACTCCACCAACGATCCGACCTGACAGAGACCTAAACACATACAGGGCACGGGGTTGGGAGGTAACACCAAATGAGAGGCATTCAGAGACATCCGAGGCCTAGTCTGGTGTCTGAATGGTCAGAAGCTGAATAAAGCATTGCACACAGTGGAATTAGGGGGTGGATGAGGATATCACTGTGATTCCAAACATCCCATCACAGGACATTAGCCTATGCTGGTTAGATGTTGATGACAGAGACAAAGACTGCACATTCACTAGTGCTTCCCACTACCCACACCCCCGCCCTTCTCCCAGATATATTGCTTTGCCTAGATACATTGCTTTGCCCAGGGTCAGCCCTTGCTAGAGTGTTCAGGGAGGAAGAGAGATCTGCCCACCTCCCACTTCCCAGGGGTCAGCCCCTATTAGTGTGTTCAGCGAGATAGAGAGATACACTCGTCTCCCCACTGCCCAGTCTTTCCACTCCCCTCCCCACCCCAGTGAACTCCTCCACCACAAACTCATGTCCCCTGCCAGCACTGACCAATGCTGTCACCGGCAGCAGCCAAAAGATCCCGTTAAACGGTGACCAACTCCGTCCCAATGAATAGCAACTCTTATACCAAACTTAAACACCTTAGATCCCTTCACAAACCTCAAACACTCTCACTAACCTTGTAAGGTAATGTAATTGGTGGAAATGTATATAACTGGGAACCAACAACATTGAGTTGGGGTTCACCCTAAGAGGATGGTTTGACATGATGACTTATTACATGGTTCTTTTTCTGTGCTGTTTATGTTCAGCGTTTGGAGTACAATAAATCAGTTGTTGCAGTTTTTCTGAAACCTAACATGCCTCACATCATTTTATTTGTGAAAACATACATTGCTGACCCCAATGCTCTACAGTTCCAGAGTTATTGAACATGCTGGGCAACCCAGTTGCTTTGAAACTGCTGGAGTTTTGGGAGCAAAATGTTGTTGCTTGGTTTGTACAAACCAAGGCCCATTGTGCACTGAAGAATTCACTGTTGATAACATTAAATTCTTCTACATGTTAGTGCCGCTCAGCAGTTCCACGGCTGTGAGAGTGGTGAGTCTACTGGAACACCAGCTTGAACAAGATAAATACCAATCACTAAAAACTCACCTATTACAGACTTTCGGACTACCGAAGTCTGATCGCACCAGACAGTTGCTCTCCTTGCCCAGCCTTGGTGATGCTAAACTTCTGGAGCAAATGGACCACATGCTGTCTCTCCTGGGAAATCACCATCCTTGTTTTATTTTTGTAGAACTCTTCACACAGTGAATGCCAGGTCAAGTTCATATAGCCCTCACTAATGCACCCGTAAAGGATTATAGGGAGCTTGCTAAAGTGGCTGATAGTCTACACTCAGCCAAGCAGCGGTGCATCATTCCTCCTCCTTTCTCTACCTTAGTAAGCCCGGTCAGCAAGGCCCCCACCATAAGGAACAGCTGCAAAATAGATGATAGCAGGTCTGTGTTTTTACCACACTCTCTTTGGTATGAACATTAGGAAGTGCTGACCACCTTGCAGCTTCAACAGTGTCAGCTCATCGGGACAACACTGTGGGTTCCATCTGCCAGGGTCATCTACTGTTCATTATGGACACCCTTTCAGAGTGACACGGGTGCTCAAGCGAGTGTTCCGCTGGCAGCTAGACCATAAGACACGGGAGCAGAAATAGGCTATTCGGACCATTGAGTCTACTCTGCCATTCAATATCTGCCTACCATCACCTATTGATGAGAAGGCAAAGAGCGATGAAATCTCGCTGGAGGCAGCAGGATCCAGACTTACGGGACATGTCAGGTGACACTCTGCTTCAGTACGTGATGTTGCACATGGGACTTCGTCCTGGATAAAGTGGCTAGACCGCTGCTCAGTGCAGATTTCCCGTGTGCCGAAGGACTTTTAATTGATCTTAGGAACTGTCGGCTTCTGGATGTCAAGAACTTTCGAACATTACCCTGCTCCCCCAGTATGTTCCCCACAATGATTCTGTCAAGTGCGTGTACCACCACATATGAGTTTACTTGACTGTTGGGCGAATTCTGAAACCTCACCGAGCCTACATTCTCCACTACAGTCACAAAACATGTGGTCAAACACACTTCCACAAATGATCTGCCAGATCTTGCTCGTGCATGTAGACTGAACCCAGAAAAGTTGGCAACTGCAAAGGCTATGTGTTGGCCAAAATGAAAAGACTTGGCATTGCAGGCCAGTCAGATAGACCCTGGGTGGCCTCCATATGCTCCATAAAGAAATTACTGACACTTTAATGAGATCAGCATCCCCGATCATCTAGGCACATTTAGCCGAGATAATTTTTTCCAAAATCGACTTAGTTAGGGGCTACCATCAGGTGCCTGTGTGCTTAGAGTTCATTCCCAAAGTGGCTGACCCTGTTTGGCCTCTGAATTTCTTTGCATGCTGTTTGGGCTGGAAAATGCAGCACTGACTTTCCAACTGCTGCTGGGCTCTGTATTAAAAGACTCAGACCTTCTTTTCATTTACCTGGATGTCATACCTTTTGCCAGTGCATCCAAATCCCAACCTGTATCTCATCTCTGCATACCTTTCCAGCGCTTAAACCAACATGGGTTGATTATTAACCCTGCTAAGTGCCAGTTTGGGTTGTCAACCATTGACTTTCTCGGCCATCGCATCTCCGCAGAAGGTGCGAAACTCTTCCTATCAAATATAGCCATTATTCTGGATTTCCCACCACTCTGCACTACAAAGAAACTACAGGAATTTTTAGCAATGGTCAATTTCTATTTCCACTTCATTCTGCGAGCTGCTGAACTTATTACACTCCCCGGTAGAGTGTGCTTTCAAATGTGCTGTGGGTACCGTGCATGAACAGTGTGTGACAGTCACTCGCCTTCTTCAGCTGGCAGCTCTCTCCCTCCGAAAGGAAGTACAGCACGTTTGTCTGTGAGCTTCTCAGTCTCTATCTGGCTGTCTGCCACCTTTGTTTTCTTCTGGGGGGGTTGTCATTTCACAGCGTTCATTGACCATAAACCCCTCGTGCATGTGATAGCCAAAATATCAGACGGCAGCAATGCCACCTGGCCTATATATCTAAGTTCACAACTGATGTGCGTACAACATATCAAGGGGAAAAATAAAGCCGTGGCTGATTGCCTCTCACAGTCAGCCATTGAGGCCGTACACAAAGGGGCTGACTATGCCGGCATGGCAGATGACCAAGCTACTGACCCAGAGGTCCAGGCTTACTGAACATCAGTCACAGGCCTGCGGTTGGCTGACATCAAGTTCGGGGAAACTGGGGTTTCTCTCCTCTGCGATGTCTCAACTGGTCACTCTTGCCCCACACTGCCCGCAAACTCGAGACAGACTGTTTTCGACTCCATACGTGGCCTTTTGCATTCGGGCTGGAAGGTCTCACAGAACCTGGTTGCACTGAAGTTTGTGTGGCATGGCCTGTGAAAGGACATGCGTGCTGGCACTGCAGCCTGTCAGGACTGTCAGTAGGCAAAAGTTAACCATCATTTGGATGGGGCAGAGTTTGTTAAGTGTGTCCAGGACAGATTCCTGTCACAGTATGTTGACAGGCCGACTAGGGGGAATGCCATACTAGACCTAGTATTAGGTAACGAACCGGGTCAGGTCACAGATCTCTCAGTGGGTGGGCATCTGGGGGACAATGACCACCGCTCCCTGGCCTTCAGCATTATCATGGAAAAGGATAGAATCAGAGAGGACAGGAAAAATTTTAACTGGGGAAGGGCAAATTATGAGGCTATAAGGCTAGAACTTGCAGGTGTGAATTGGGATGATGTTTTTGCAGGGAAATGTACTATGGACATGTGGTCGATGTTTAGAGATCTCTTGCAGGATGTTAGGGATAAATTTGTCCCGGTGAGGAAGATAAAGAATGGTAGGGTGAAGGAACCATGGGTGACAAGTGAGGTGGAAAATCTAGTCAGGTAGAAGAAGGCAGCATACATGAAGATTAGGAAGCAAGGATCAGATGGGTCTATTGAGGAATATAGGGTAGCAAGAAAGGAGCTTAAGAAGGGGCTGAGAAGAGCAAGAAGGGGGCATGAGAAGGCCTTGGCGAGTAGGGTAAAGGAAAACCCCAAGTCATTCTTCAATTATGTGAAGAAAAAAAGGATGACAGGAGTGAAGGTAGGACCGATTAGAGATAAAGGTGGGAAGATGTGCCTGGGGGCTGTGGAAGTGAGCGATGTCCTCAATGAGTACTTCTCTTTGGTATTCACCAATGAGAGGGAACTTGATGACGGTGAGGACAATATGAGTGAGGTTGATGTTCTGGAGCATGTTGATATTAAGGGAGAGGAGGTGTTGGAGTTATTAAAATACATCAGGACGGATAAGTCCCCGGGGTCTGACGGAATATTCCCCAGGCTGCTCCATGAGGCGGGGGAAGAGATTGCTGAGCCTCTGGCTCGGATCTTTATGTCCTCGTTGTCCACGGGAATGGTAATAGAGGATTGGAGGGAGGCGAATGTTGTCCCCGGTTCAAAAAAGGTAGTAGGGATAGTCCGGGTAATTATAGACCAGTGAGCCTTACGTCTGTGGTGGGAAAGCTGTTGGAAAAGATTCTTAAAGATAGGATCTATGGGCATTTAGAGAATCATGGTCAGATCAGGGACAGTCAGCATGGCTTTGTGAAGGGCAGATTGTGTCCAACAAGCCTGATAGAGTTCTTTGAGGAAGTGACCAGGCATATAGCTGAGGGTAGTGCAGTGGATGTGATCTATATGGATTTTAGTAAGGCATTTGACAAGGTTCCACATGGTAGGCTTATTCAGAAAGTCAGAAGGCATGGGATCCAGGGAAGTTTGGCCAGGTGGATTCAGAATTGGCTTGCATGCAGAAGGCAGAGAGTTGTGGTGGAGGGAGTACATTCGGATTGGAGGGTTGTGACTAGTGGTGTCCCACAAGGATCGGTTCTGGGACCTCTACATTTCATGATTTTTATTAATGACCTGGATGTTGGGGTAGAAGGGTGGGTTGGCAAGTTTGCAGACGACACAAAGGTTAGTGGTGTTGTAGATAGTGTAGAGTATTGTCGAAGATTGCAGAGAGACATTGATAGGTTGTAGAAGTGGCAGATGGAGTTCAACCCGGAGAAGTGTGAGGTGTTACACTTTGGAAGGACAAACTCCAAGGCAGAGTACAAAGTAAATGACAGGATACTTGGTCGTGTGGAGGAGCAGAGGGATCTGGGGGTACATGTCCACAGATCCCTGAAAGTTGCCTCACAGGTAGATAGGGTAGTTAAGAAAGCTTATGGGGTGTTGGCTTTCATAAGTCGAGGGATAGAGTTTAATAGTCGGGAAGTAATGATGCAGCTCTATAAAACTCTGGTTAGGCCACACTTGGAGTACTGTGTCCAGTTCTGGTCGCCTCACTGTAGGAAGGATGTGGAATCATTGGAAAGGGTACAGAGGAGATTTACCAAGATGCTGCCTGGTTTAGAGAGTATGGATTATGATCAGAGATTAAGGGAGCTAGGGCTTTACTCTTTGGAGAGAAGGAGGATGAGAGGAGACATAATGGAGGTATACAAGATAATAAGAGGAATAGATAGAGTGGATAGCCAGCGCCTCTTCCCCAGGGCACCACTGCTCAATACAAGGGGACATGGCTTTAA